>NW_027072037.1:6534689-7154689 GCF_038088225.1 Cyrtonyx montezumae
TGTAAGTTGATGGGAATGGGGGAGTGGATGAAGTTATCTTAGTACTCTCCCTGCTGGATTATCTTATTAAAAGGACTTTAGAGGAGCAGAAGTGCAATGGCTCTGCTACTTTAGCACCTTTCCAGTCACCTTAAATTCAGTCATGTCCCGTGCCTGTGTTGGATTGGAGATGGCCAAAGAGTTGCCATTGATGAAAATGGTTTTACAACACATCTCTATGTAAAGAGTAACAAAGCTGTCTGAATATGGGCAACCTCTCACTGCTTAAGGAAAATAAAGACAATATCCAGCTATTAAAAAAAAAATTAGAAAGTCTTCCTAGACAAAGTATGTGCAGTAACTTAATCACAATCACCTGACAATTAGCAGGGAGGGGGAGGCTGCTGTGAGCATTCATAATAAGTAGATTCTCTGCTGAAGTGAGATTTCTGCCATGCTGTGGGAATTTAAGGGAAATAAAAAGTTGGATAAGACCAAGTGACATATTCTGCACTTTGTCTACGGCTCAAGCAATGCTAGAGGCTTGGGGCAGAGTGGCTGGATGACTGTGTGGGAGAAACGGACCTAGGGGTGTTGGTTTATGCCTGGCTGAACATGAGCCAGCAGTGTGCCCACGTTGCTGAGAAGGCCAATGGCATTCTGGCATGTATCAGAGAGAGTCTAGCCGCTGAGAATAGGGAAGTGGTCATCCCTCTGTACTCAGCACTGATGAGGCTACACTTTGGGTACTGTGTTCAGTTTTGGGCACCTCTCTACAAGAAAGATGTCCAGGCCCTGGAGTACCTCCAGAGAAGGGCAATGGAAGCTAATGAGAGGTCTGGAACACAAGTATTATGAGGACTGGTTGAGAGAACTGGGGTTGTTTAGTCTGGAGAAGAGGAGGATCAGAAGAGACCTTAATCACTCTCTACAGCTACCAGAATGGAGGCTGTGGTGAAGTAGAGATCAGCCTCTTCTCCTGTGTAACTAGAGAGAGGATGAGAGAGAATGACCTCAAGTTGTGCCTGGGGAGATTCACGTTGAATGTTTAGAAAAATTTCTTCTCTGAAAGAGTGGCCAGGGTCTGGAATGGTCTGCTAGGGAGAAGGTTGTGTTGCTGTCCCTGGACATGTTCAAGAAATTTTTAGATTTCATATGTTTTAGGCGTTGACATAGTGTGGAAATATTGGTGGTAAGTGAGTGGTTGGACTGGATGATCTTGGAGGTCTTTTTCAGTCTTGGTGAATCTATGAGTTTCTGTCTTTGCTACTATGAGAAGCAGAATTTTACAACAAAGTACAGTGAACTATTTGAAGAACAGTCTATCACTTGGTGAATGTGGAGAACAGAGAAATATCCAATCTGTATTTTATTTCTAGAAATGATACTTTTCCGTGATTTTATAAAATGAATTTTCCCATTAAAAGAATTAATGCACAACCAGAACAGTAGTGGCTTTAGTGGGATAAGTAACAATCTTTAATAACAAAATATATTTTACCAAAATACGAATTTGTTTGCTACTGCTGTAGGCATCAGTGTCAAACAACAAAATCTGCATTGTAAGAATAACTTTATATTTTGACATAATTATATTCCTTCCCTGCTATTGAATAGCCTGAAGGCATTTTAAACTAAATTTTGACTTTGCATTAAAAAAGAAATCATAACTGTGGAATTTTTATACCTCATATACAGAAGTTTTAGTGTTTGTTACATGTTTATGGAGAGCAGGAGCTATGTGTATATAGGAATGATAAAATTATTTCCTCTGTCATAACGCTGTTAGCCCCTACTGCAACCTCATAATGTTTTGGAGACTTTATTATAGTTAATGCAAAGTTCAATTTAGTCTACATTGAGTCTCCTCAATCAAATCTGAAGTGGCCTGCTTAAACTTTCAAGTATATGCAAGTGCATCAGGGAATTATGTCGTTCTAGATGTAATCTGCCAGATAACAGATATACTAATTCTATCTTTCAACTACCAAAATACATTTATTTCATAAAATGTGTTATTTCATTTCCATTTGACCATGTTGTTTACGTAAGGTAGTAATATTTAAAATGAGTTCTTCAGTGTAGCTCTTAACGCTGCCCACTTGTTTATCTGTCTCTTATTGTATCATAGAATAACAGAATTATGGAGTGGCTTAGGTCAAAAATGACTTTAAAAGTCAACTAGTTCCAATTCTCCTACCACAATGAGGGTTGCTGCTTACCAAATTTGGCTGCCAAGGGGCCTATTCAACCTGGCTTTGAATGTCTCCAGGTGTGAAGCATCCATAACTTATCTGGGTAGACAGTTCCACTGCCTCACTACCTTCTGAGTAAAGAATTCCTGCTTAATGTCTAACCTAAGCTTCTGCTGTTTTAGTTCAAAACCGATGCCCTTTGTCCTGACACTATCAGACCACGTAAAAGTTGGTCTCCTTTCTGCTTGTGTGTTTGCCTCAAGTACTGGAAGGCCACAGTGAGGTCTCTCCAGAACCTTCTTTTCTACAGGCTAAACAAGCCTAACTTCCTCCTTCATACTTCACTGAAGAAGTGTGTCATTCATGACCAACTTCCTCCTGGACATAGAACCACTGACTACAACCCTCTGGCTGTGACCATCCAGCCAGCTCTTTAATCACCAAGTTTTCAAGCCTTAAAATCTGTATCTCTCTGATTTAGAGGTAAGAGGGTTGGCATGGGTCCTAGTCAGAGGCCTTTCATAAGTCCAGAAAAATGCCATTAGTTGCCCTTCTTTTGTCTACTGATGCATCACTCCATCATACAAAGCCATTGGATCAGTCAGGTACTATCTGCCCTTGGAGAAGCAATGCTGCTGTCTTGGATCACCTCCTTGTCTCACATGTGCTTTAACATCCTCTTCCAGGAGGATCAGCTCCATGATCTTTCCAGGCATATATGTGGGACTCACTAGCTTGTAGAACCACAGTTTCTTGTAAATAGAAGTAATATTTACTTTTTCCCAGTCATTGGAGACTTTACCTGACAGCTGTGATTTTTTTTTAATATGGTAGTGTCTTGGCGACATTAGCCAGTTCCTTAAGGACCATGGAATACATGTTGTCTGGCCACAGGAATGGCTAGGAACATTCAGGCTCATGAGGCAATCTCAGATTTGCTCTGCTCATACAGTGGGAGGCATTTTTCTAGCCAGACCCCTGCCAAGAAGTTCAGGGCCATGAGAAGTGTGGGAATCCTAGCTACCAGTGAAGAACAAGGCAAAGAACTCACTGAGAACCTCAACCTTCTCCATGCCTGTTGAAGCCAGTTCTCTCTTCTCATTTATCAGGAGGGCTACGCTCTTCAGGTATGGATTGGTATACTTTAAGGAGAGCTGAATTTGATCCTTTGTATGTGGCTCACTAACTTTCTGTGGGTAAGCACTAAAGAAAGTTATCTCTTCAAAAGATTCATCTCCTTCCCGCCTGTATCCACAAATTGATTTTTTTTTTCTGTAAATTATTGCTCTGCTTGAAATAGTTTTACTATCTACTGAAGTTTCTGATTCGCTTCTTTATTTGAAGTAGCACATTCTATTTCAAGGTACTCTCCGTTTCAAGCACTTCTGCACTTGTTATATGAAGAAGGTTATCATGATCATTATTACCTGCATGAAAGTCATAATGCTAAGAAGATGTCACACAGATTGGATTTGTGCTGGTGTTCTCACCACATGGATCGTGTTCAGATAGATGGCTCAGAAGTTCAGAACATCCAAACGGCCTCGTGTTCCCTGCAGTTCTTGGAAGAAAACCCGGCTCTGGTTACTTTTGAACTCAGAGGCGGGAACTCAGTGGCTTCTGGTTCTGCCATCAGAACAGAGCTGATGGTATTTGACTGAGATACAGTGTGTAGGCAGTAGAGGATAATGGACCAGCTGGAGAGAGGTATGACATCTATCTGGTGCAGCATAGGTGGTAGTTAAGCTAATAATAAGCCCTGAATAACGAGGAAAAACAAGCAAGGAGATTTATATTTAATGGGATACAGAAGAGAAAGTGAAGAAAAAATGCACAAATTTGAGAGAAGTAAAGAGGTGGGGAAGAAAATACATTGTGAATGAATACATTGTGGAACTATTGGGCAGAAATAAATTTGCCAAGGCCAGAGTAAAGGATGCTGGGAGGGCCGTAAGATGAGAAGTGTTGAAGGCAGATATCTCTCTCTGTACTCAAGTGTACTCCTTAGTTCTGTTTGATTATTTCATTAGTAATATCACAACTAAATGCTTTTTGCATTTGTAAGAGTTTATTTCAGCAAAACTCTCCTCCAGTGAGAAATTGTAATAGAATGTCTGTAACTTGATTATGAAAGGTAACATTACTGATGAGAACAAAGAAGTGAATAATTACTAGAAATGCAGTTAGAGTAGTGATAAAGTCACTCAGAAGTAGTGAGGTTAAAGGGACTGTGCAAATTTTGTGCTTCACCTTTGGTGTAACTTGAAAGTGAAAGGAAGATATATGACTTACAATTTTCTGCAAGGAAATAAGTAGTTAGTTCTGTCTTAAACTCCCAGGAGGAATCACTGAAAGAAGTCATTTTATTTCTCAAAGTCATAGCACTTGAGTTTTGAAAAGGCCCTCAAAAGGTCAGCCAGTATATTTGCCTCCCAATGCAGGACAAACTTCATCTGTGTTATTCCTGTCAAAATTGTTCTTGAAGACATCCAGTTCTAGTGATTCGTACGTTCCCCAGGCAGCCCATTCTCCTCCACCATGATGTGCTTGTAAAATGTCTAGAAAGCTTTTTTTTCTGTTTTATAGTCTGCTGGTTATTCGAAAAACATTTTAAACTTGTGTTTTGAAAGTCACTTTGTAGATTCAGACAACTCATCAGGACCACAAGGTAGAACCCTATGGAGATCTACTAGTTCAATTGGTAGGGGTTAGCAGATGTACTCATGACAAATAATAATGGTACAGTCCAACATTTGCACCTTGCATTGTGCTGTAGCATATATTGTACTGCAGTACTGGAGCTTGGTATTTTCTGTCCTTTAGCTCTGGTGCAAAGACCTGAGAGTTAGATTTATTTATTTTTCCAGAGAAAGACAAAGTTGTATGAAATGGTACTGCTTTTATAATCCAGCAAATAGGGAATGGAATGCAGGTTTGTTTGTACTGCTGTCAGATTCCTGGGACCTGCCACTCCACTTCTTAAATAGTCACAGAGGCAGTAATTTGGAAGATGACTGCACCTTGAGTCATCTGAGTAGCGAGCAAGGTTGGTTAGAACTTCTGTGGTGCATCCTCTTGAGATTAGAGTTGATTCGGTCTCGTATTCTTTGGTTTTTACTGTGTGAGCACTGTACTGAAGCACAACAACATTTCTGGCATTTTTCATTATAGCATTATTTCTGCAGAAATAACACATTTAATTCTGATGCAGAATATCCAGGAATAGTCCCAGGCACCCCCAAAACAGTATTCTCAACATACAAAAGAGTCAGAGAAATAATATCTTTCAGTTTGTGCAGACATAGGGGAAAATGTTTTATCTGCTTCACAAAATAATGGAAACAGAAAGTAAATAGATATTAGGATTCTTTTGTGTTTATTTATTTAGTAAACTGTGAAGCTTCTTGTGTCAAGAACTCTGAACTGTTTGGCCCTAAAGCCTGCCATGCGATGAAACACTGCTTTAATTGCTTTAGGTTTTGTTGTTGTTGTTTTTCCCTCTTGAATATCATACGAATAATATTTAATAGGAGTGGTATATATCTATTTGCCACGATTCGGGATGCCAATGACCAAGTCTCAGGAATTTAATAAGTATTTAAAAAAACATTAACTGTTTCTAGTTTCTGAAAGGTCCTTCCTAAGAATGAAGAACTTAGCATGCACTTAGAGCACTGACGTTTTCCATGCTCCAAAAGAAGACACGTCTACCCTCCGTCACCCTTTATTCTAATCTCTATTCTACACTCACTGTAAAAGACTGAAACCAACCAAATTGCATTTTCTGTTATTTGTGTGTCAGGAAGTGGCTTGAGATAAAAGGCTAAAATAGGTATGCAGGTGTTGCTACTGATGGGGCTTTCTTTGTTCTACCTCCAGTCCACCTTTCTCTCTAGTCCTGAGAATTTGCTTCTGATTTCTGCTCTTCCTCTGTCTTCCAACAGTTATCCATCCATGCCAAAGTCCTTTTTCTTATCCCACCTGTCTTTAAAGTAGACAACTATCCTTCATGGAATGGTTAAGAGGGTGAAAGAAATGTGTGCCTTATCACCTGAAAAATTTAGTGGGGAGATCTAATTTCTTTTCTGAAAACATTTGGTGTTCATGGAGCAGTCTCATTACCTCCACATGAGTTCCCCAAAGATTAAGAGATTAAAATGCTAGCTTTTTTTTTTTTTTGGCAGATCATTTTGTTGTCTGCTGATGAAAGATGTTATAGCAATAATTACCTGTTATGCACAAGTATTAACACCAAAGGTTATGCTCTGTATGTATTATAGGGAGAAACAAAATTAACTTACATCCCCTCAAAAATCAAAGCCCTGTTTCGAAAGGCTGGATTGTTCTGAACTGGAGGATGGACAGCTATATTTGATTCCACTGCCTGTGTGCTTGTGGATGGAGCCACGTCTCATGTTGTCCTCCGGACAGTTGACTTCTGCCTGCTGCCTACAGCTGTGTCAGAATTCCTCTCTCAAGTGGCCCCTGAGTACTTCTGGGATATTTCAGAAGTATATTGAGACAGTTCATCCTAGAAAATGTGATTTCACAGTTAGTAAAACATTAGACTTGGTGATAAAAAGGCTTAATACGTGTTGTTTGTTTTTCTGGCAACAGTGGTTTCTTTTTATATTGCACTTTTGAAGCTGAACAAAATGAAGTCTCTACAGGATTTTGAGTGATTTTGTTTTGATTTTCATCTGGAAGATTGCTTCATTTTAAAAAAGAACCTATAACTGTTTCTTTGTGTTTTTGACAATAATATGTATAAGCCCTATACACACCAGCCTTGGAGGTTGCCCAAAACACACATTCCAGGATGAAAGCTCCTTCAAAAAAAAAAATGAATGATTTGTTGTTGGCTTCTGAAACTGTAAAGAATGAAGTCTATTAACTAGGTTAATGAGTCCACGGTGTTTTCTGTCTCACCAATACCAGTGCAGCCAAAGAAATAATGGGGTTTCATGCAGAGCAGCTCCCCATGAATATGGGGAGCTGCTCTGCACGAAACATTCATTCACCATTTCATCAAAGGTGCTGGTCCCATTCCTTTCCCTGTCCAAGCGTGGCCCTGGACAGGGAAAGGAATGGGACCAACATCTTTGATGGCAATATTCAATTGTGTAACCTCTTGGTTACAGTGGTTTAAAGGTAGGTTGGCCTGGTTCTATAACTAATAAGGGAGGAGGGGATGTATGGACCCATATACCAGGAGTGGGGAAGGAGGAGAAGAGAGACTGTAGTGAGATGGACCTAAAAGCTAAACAGCTGCAACTATCTCAGGAGGAAAGCTAATTTACTAAGATATCAGAATACAAAATAACACAATGTAATATGATATAATTGGAATTTAGGTTAATAAATAAAATGTGTCCAAAGCTGAAGGTGAGATGACTTGGAAGTTCCCCTTGCAGACGAGGCAGCAAAAAGGGGCAACCTCAGGACTTGTGTGCAGTTTTATCTTTCCTGCAGCATGGAAAAGGATGCAAAGTTCTCTGGGGTATGTAGTTCTCGTCTGAGAGTTGGGTACCTGGAAATTTGCCAGTCCACAGAATTGGAGCATTAACTCTTTAACTCCCAGTGCCTCACATGAGGTTATGATGTGGAATACCAATAACAAAAATCATAAAATTGTGACACCGCTTTTTCAGGCTTGTAGGTAATTAAGCCTGGACTGCTGAAGTCCAGGGAATTCAAACAAATTCTGTGATTGGTGATGATTTACATTAATCCAGAGGCTGTGAGTTGTATTTCAGGGGTAGCTATGAGATCAGTTTAGATTCCTCTGTGAGGAGGGATGTAGAGAGCCTCAAATTCAACTGTTCCCTCTGAAATGTGAGTTAGAGCCTTGATTTAATTTTTTATTACAGTCGGGAGTTTAAAAGTGATAGGCTTCTTTCTGTCCCCTACCTAACAGCAGTAAAGGTAAGAGGTTGAAGATGCAGGACAAAGTAGTTACTATGTGTGTTCTATGCTTAAAATCAAACATTTTGCTTACCTGAAGAATGTCAGTTAACTTCTAAGATAGTTCCTGTGTTTTCTAGTCTCTTATTATTTTCCCTGAATAGTGAGTCCCAAAACTAAGAAGAGAGTTATGCACTGAAACTGCCTGTCACTATTGTATTTGTGTGGTGGCAGAACTGGGGTGGCAGAAGTGACTGCAGGCAGAAGCGACTGCCAAGAGCTGTGTGACTGTTCTTGTTTTAATATGTGACATATGGGATCAAATCAGTCAGCACAAACAGGCTTGACCTCAATAAATACAACAGATGAAGAACGAGCTGGCCAGAGAAGCAGAGCAGGGACTGATAACCTGTTTCTTGGGAAACATTCCTTCTCTCTGCATTTGTGTTCCGGGCAAATGGATATCATTCTTGCAATTCCAAAAGCTCCCTCCATACATTCAGGAAGGCAAATGTGCTCAGACCACTGGGGATCAAAAAAGTGAGAGAAGAAATTGACTTCATCTAGGGCATCCAAGACAAAAGACAGGTCTAAGGAATGGGAGCAGGTGCATTACCTCTGTCCAACTCCATAAAGAGCCTGTGGACTTTATAAAAATTATCCAAGGGATGGAATGTTGTAAGAGAGAAGGAGACAGACTATAGCAGGATCTGTTGTGATAGGATAAGGGGAAATGGTGGCAAACTAGAAGGGAGGAGATTTAGATTAGATAAAAGGATATGTGTGTGTGTGTGTGTGTGTGTATGTGTATATATATATATGTATGTGTATATATATGTGTGTGTATGTATATATATATATATTTACATTAAGAATGGTGAGGCTCTGGAATATGCTGCCCAAAAAGATGGTGAATGCCTTTGACCTGAAATGAATTAGTATTTCTTGTGTCCTAACTTGTGAAGGAAAAATAGTCATGGGTGTAAGGTGAATCACACATATGCTGCTTCCTTCACGTAAGCCTTCATTGTATGCATGGTTTTCTAAATCAGTAGACTTCAGGCAGCACTGCTGAATGTACCATAATGTTAGATGACACTCTAAGCTAAAGGTGCAGGGGTAGCTGTATGCCCACAGGCAGGTCTGTAATGTCCTTCTGGATAAACCACTTCAGTAATGAAGTGAGGAAACCAATTTTATGAAGAAATCTTGGGTCACTGTTGATTGTAGTCAATAGGAGTTTAATCCCTTGCTTTATTTTTCATACTACTATGTCAGATATGGAAAAGTGAAATTAGATGTTCACCCAAAGAGTCAAGGTTCTGCAGTCTTGGATTCTTTATAGCCCTTGAATCATATAGAAGTGAGAAATACCTTCCAACAGAAATCTAGTATGTAGAAACAGAGATTATGAAAATGAATGTGCTTAGATCACCACCTGGGAAAAGCACTTCAAACAACTGTAGAAGAAAACAGTTTAGCCCAGTTCACTAGTACATTAATTACAGTGTAGTAACTTAAGCATCTGTCCTAATGAATGGTTAGCAACATAAACCTTCTGACATATGTGTATGTATTACAGAATCACAGGGGTTGAAGTGGACCTCATGGAGATCCTCTAATCCAAATTCTGGCTAAAGCAGTTCCCTAGAGTATGTTGCACAGGAATGTGTCCAAGAGGGTCTTGAATATCTTCAGAGAAGGAGACTCCACCAACCCCTCTGGGCAGCCTGTTCCAGTGCTGTCAAGCTCAGAGTAAACTATTTATTCCTCATGTTTGTATGGAATGTTCCAGTATGTCCCCATTGCCCCTTATTCTGACACTGGGCACCACTGAAAAGAGCTTGGCCTCATTCACTTGGCTCCTACCATTAGACACTGATAAGCAGTGACAAGATCTCTCCTCACCCTTCTCAAGGTTGAGCAATCCCAGTTCTCAGCCTTTCCTCATCAGGGAGGTGCTCCATCCCCCATCATCATTATTGGAACTAGTAAGTCAGTCTACGCCAGCTGGTATTGCCTGGGTACATGTGCTTATTTTAGGGGACCTGACAACCATTGTGAAGGATTTAGGGCTAGTGTACTCTATTAAAAAGAGATTTGCTAGCTTATATTCCCTGGAGACAAAAAGCATGGGTGCAGGCCAGCTATAGTAGAGCAACTAGTGTACAGTAGCCTGATAGTCTATGGAAAGGATACATATTTCTGTTTCATTGTTTTTTAAACCAACTTTCTATAAATAGAATTCATGATTAAGTCTTTATATTTCACGCTACTATATTTCTTGGGTGCTATGGGGCCAAAAAATCCTCAGTGATTAGCAGATATTTGGACACTGTGGCAATGAAACCATGTTAGTTGCCAGAGAAAGTGTCAGTAGGTGATTAGTGTGATGCACTACAAAAATAGATGATATTTTATTCTTAGGAAAAAGGTTTTCACCCTTTTTTTCTCCAGTATTTTACATTTGTTCTCAGAACATGGACATTCTAACAAGTACAATATTATAAATTAAAAATGCATGGCATGAGGTTATTTGATGCAACCATTAGGCACTTCACTGCTGTATTCCTGGGCCATCAAGGGAGGAGGAGGGGAATTGTGTAAATCAGCAGCGAGCTGCACGTTGTACAGCTGCACAGAAGGACCCAGAGTGCACTTAATTGGCAAAATGGTAGAGTTGGCCAGCAAGGACTGTCTTATATAAGAGAAATAAAAAAAAACCATTCAGTATGCAATCAAAAGTGAGTGAAACCTCTGGATATTATGCATTAAAACATTTATGCTATTTTGATACAGGATCCAAATCACTCAGAAAGCCCAATGGTGATGAATACACCTCAAAACATGCATGTTATTTGCTTTCTGTATTTAGTCCTTCTTTTTTTTTGGGGGGGTATCACTCTGCTTTTCTAGTCCCCATCATTTTGGCTATGTGTTAATATGCAATCTCCAACTATCTGTGCAGATGACTTTTCAGGAATCACTGCATTGTGCAAGAAGAATTGATTTAGAAAAGTCAAGGGCAAGGTTAATCACATTGCTTGCTGCAGGTGTGCTCAGCACTTCACTTACACTCCTGCTGGCTAAAGGGTTCAAAGGTGAGTGGCTGAAAATAGGCTGCTATCTCTGTATTTAAACACATACATGTTAATGGCCTGGCCTGTGAGAAGCAATGGGCATCCACATAAACCCCTAGTTCTCCTCCACACGTTTGCAACATTATCATAGAAGGAATCCAATATTAATCCCATATCCTCCAGATGGAGGGCTTTACTAATGCTAAAAGGCTGAGCTCTGTGACTTCTCTGTGAGGTATGTACACTTATCATAAGTGAGCTGAAACATAGGCCAAGAAGAGATCAGGGAATGATTCATGCCTTGAATCGCTGGAAAGAGAACGTAGCTGTAATTATTCCAGTTTCTTGCTCTTGTGGTAAAGTCTGGTTGATGATTGCTTGTTGGTTCTCCTTATTGTTATTTTTCTCAGAACTTCTGCAACAGCTGCCATGTTCATTCTTTGATTATCTAAATGAAGGGAGACCAGGGGATCCCAGTGTGTAAATAATTGTTCTGGAGCACATCCTGGAGGAATGTGAAGCTTTGAGCCTGTGTCCAATGTGATGGAAATGAATCTGCCTTTGTAAATGTTCCTCAGACTTAGCCCAAGGAAATCAAGTACTTAGAATCATAGAATCAACAAGTTTGGGAAAGACTTTCAAGGTCAATAACTACAGCTATTAACATGACATACTGAGTCCCTTCACTAAGCCATGTACCCTAGTGCCATGCAGTGTCATTGGCTCTGCATTTTGGTATCAGAGACATTCACAGATCACTATTTGAGGGTTTGACTGAAATACACCAAATGTTCAACCATTTCATAGAACAGCTTTTGATGGAAGAAGATCCAGTGTGTCATCTTAGAGATACGCTAGCAGACTAGAAATGCTCTAGAAATACATTCTTGCACTCGACTTCAGCTGGAAGATTTTGTTATCTGGAGAAAAAAATCCTAGATTTTAGGAACTGACATACATTCACTTTTAAGTGAGGGATATCTCATTGCAGAATAATATTTAGACCATCTCTCACAACAAAGTGTTGTAGTATGATGCATCCAAAGCTCCTTAAACACAGTGGTACCACCTCAAGCTCATTTGTGTAGCCCCTGCTTGGGCTAGTTTCACTCCACAGCAACTCTTCTCATGTTTGAATTTGGCCAAAGCTTGAACATGTAACAGCTTCAGTGCATTCCTTCTGCAGCAGCAGTATAAAGAATCTGTGTTAGCTAAGAAACTTGTGTTACAGTTCTTCATCCAGACTTGAAACACTAAATCACTGAAAAGCAGCAGGAAGGCTTGAAGTATGACTACAAATTTGTTAGCACTGCTGAGATGAGCAACTCATCCTTAGTTAAACAAACTGTTTGTTTTCACTCTTCCTGAGCAAGAGGTCAAGAGGAGTTCACTGTAATTAACAGTTAGGAGACACATGGAATGGAAAAGTACAAGGCAATGTTTATTTAAAGAGCTATAAAACTGGTAAAAAATAATTTTCCTACCAGAGAGGGAGCTATTAGAATCAGTTTTCCTTAGGAATATTTCTGTAATAAAATGTTGTAACTTCATGAAAATAGCATAAAACTATCTGAATAAAATAGCAGAATTTCATCAGCCCAGGAGCTGTAAAGAGTAATACCAGGTAATACTCTTAGCTCTTCCACCTTGGACTCATATGCTTGTGGGAAGCTGCATTCCTTCAAATGCCCAATTATACTACAATTACTATTGGCCAGTGGTTGAAACAGAAATTTAGGAGTCCCAGTGGGGAGCTATCCTTCCTGCAGTGTCTGTGTGAGGAATGCCGTGTGACTGCCTTTATAGCGTGCAGCGTAGGCTGGCACATTGCTTTGCACCAATTGACTCTGGCTGTTGCTGAAACCACTGGTGATAATGATCCTTGGCCTAAGTTTCTCTAGACTCACCACCAATATACGCTGTTCTTCCCTTTTCTTTTCCAGGGGCAGAAGAATGAGAAGGGTCAAAGCCATGAAATTCGGAGCGGTTGGGTTGGGCCAATTGAAGCCAAAATGAGTGGGGGGACGCACAGAGCCTCAGGGCATGTGAGCTCTGTTGGGGGGTGCTACACTGCCTTCCTCCTGAGCCTATTGAGAAGAGCAGCATGCATGCTAGAGAGGACAGCACAGGGCACTGACCTCAAAACTGTTAAACTCTAATTCCAGCTATAGCACAGCTTTGCTTGGCTAGTTTTGGGGCCATTTGTTTATATTTCAAGTCAGAGCCAAAAGAAATGCTTGAAAAAAATGATTATTATTTTTATAAGGATGCTCAAAAACTGTTCAGTTTTTGAAAAATGTTCTCTCAAAATGCAGGTGTTTACTGATCAGCAGAGGTATATTATTCTTGTTGGGAGTTGTTTAACATATTGTTCCTGACAAATCTCATTTTATATGGTTACTCTTCCCTCCTACACATCATAAAACTTCTAAGGTAGCTTACCTACTCTAAATGACCAGAAATAATAATAAAAAATAATACTTAACTGCGATTACGAGTGGAGGAACTATATTGCAGAAATAACAAAGGTTGAAAAATGGTCTGCCATCATTTAATGTGTACACTAGCTTCTATTCATGCATCAAATCCCCTTCTTATTTGAAACATTTATCTTGCCTTCACACCTTTGCATGTGCTCACTACACCTTTGGGTGCTGTAGAAATAATAAATAAGAACCATCACGTGCCAAATATGAGAAATGTTTTACCTGAAAATGGACTCAAAATACTGTACATTTTGTCTCATTGTTGAAGAACATTTCACACCATTATATGAGCCTTTGTATTTGCAAAGGGAGTGCTGAACTGAAAACAAAAGAACTCTTTCTAAAAAATTATATTTCATACAGAGCATTTTATCCTTACTACTTAGTGGGATACATTCCTAGCTAAAATTTATGCATCATTTTAAAAACCTAATAAGTTGTTTTCTATGTCCTGGAGTTCCACAATCTTAGAAAGAAAAGGGAAATGATGTAGTTTACAAAATACAGTAACCTTGCCACCTGAGAACAGACCTGAACTCCATCTTCTGTAGTGTCCAACCTCTTCTTCGTGAGAAGTGCCTCAGAGGAAGACCAGACAGCTTCAACAGACAGCGACTGATTTGTTTCCCCAGGAAAATAAAAAAATAAAAAATAATAAAAAAGCAGTGATAACAATCTATATAGCCACAATGCAACAACTTGCTGACTGACATCCCAACAGAAATGCAAGTTCTCAACCCTTACCAACCCAGCCCAGCAATCCCTGAGGAGCAGCTGCTCCCTGCTTAGCTCCCCACAGCTTTATGTCTTTCTGCATGATATTACATGGCATGGAATAATTGTGGGCCTAATTCAGGCCAACCATCCTGGTTTCATTACACCCACCTCTGCCATGCTAAAAAGGCAGTGGCTTTTCCATCTGGGTGTACTTTCATCACCTAGAGACAGCCAAGATATTGGTAAACTATTGATATTTTGTCTGAAACCAGGACATCTGTGCAGGGAATGGAGGGAACAGAAGGGAACTGCTCTATGGGAAGTATAAGAAAGCTGACAGGGAGGATGGTGGGATGCAGACATCAAGATTTTCCACTGATTTTGGTGGGCCCTTTTGTAGACCTGCTCCCCAGACCTAAACTTCTGGGTTCTATCTCTGAACCTGTCCTCCCTGCTGGACAACTATTTCCACCCAGACATCAAATAGGTCACTTATTCACCTTACTATTCATATTTAAACCATTCACATCTTGCTTTTTATGTGCAGTCAGCTGTGGCTGTGGGTCACCATCTCATTGTTTTGAAGCTGTTTGGAATGTATATATTTCTGGAAAACTGAACTGTCAGAAAAATCATAGTTTTAAAAACTCCAGAACAATCCAAGCATTTCATCAACATCTTTCATATGAAAAAATTAATATAATGAATTAATCAAGAAGAAGTCTATTTGCTCAAAGTGTTTGAAATCATTCTCTGAAATTGATTTTGAAGGATATTTCCTATATTTGTTTTTTTCTTCTTTTTTAGTAACTCAACCATCTCCAGACCTGAAGTTACTGGAAATAGCAGTATGAGCAGATAAATGAGCAGCTCTTAAATTAACAGCAGCTGCTTGGAACTGCTCATTTTCACTCCAATGCTTGAAAAGCAGAAATTTTCTAAACCTGGTTCTGTGTGCATTAAGTTCATGATCACCTCTTTACCTGGCCATGATTACATGGTGGAAGGTATGGCTGCACAGCAGCATCTCATCTTTCCCTCTGTGCCTGTTCTCACAACACAGTAAACACTGGGAAATTTTGGATAGTTTCTGCTCTGTGGCTGAGCTCATCCTCAGATGAAAACACACTGCAGACAGTGAGATGGAAAAAAAAGCATTGTGTGTGGCTATAACCAATGAGATGATTCAGGGCTTTGTGTTAGCCCACCAAGGGCTGTGCATGAGGGAAGCAAGACAGAGGATGATTTCTCTGAGCATTTTAAATTTCTGCTGGGGATGAACCTACAATCCCCAGAGTAAGAGTTTCCAGTGCAAGGAAGATGTTGACTGGCTGAATTGAGGACTTTGAAAAAGCCCTAAGATGGACACAGCCTGAAGCATGTCTCCATGAGGCCCATTAGAGAAGGGTTCAGGGTGGTAGACTTTCCATCCTTCAAGATATTCAAAATATATTTGGACAAGACCATAAACAACTCCATACAACTGAAGCAGGCTTCATTTCTGCAGGAAGTTGGACCAGAGGATATTCCAGAGGTCCTCCCTATGTCTGAACCTTCCCATGGACCACTTATGTATCCAAATTAAGGATGTCTTGGATTACAAACTGCCAAGAGAAGTAAAAAGATTCAATATGGTATATAGATGTCAAAGGTATTATCTAAACTTGAGGGATGAGTTCCTCATAATTCCAAGAAGAGGAGATTGTCAAGGGGTGTAGCTGCCAGAAAAAAAAAATATATCTCTTAAATCATAGCTCTCAGAGCAGTTATTCAGGAAGAAAGGCATACTCCCAGTGTTGCTTGGAACTTTGTTTTGCTAGGTGCTCAGCACTTGATTCTGCTCTCAGAAGCACTCCAGCACAAGCTATATTTAGGGAGTGAGATTACCAATGCACTTGAAATTATATGCTTCACTAGACTAGAAAACAGTGCTCAGCACCAGACAAAACTGAGACTGTGCATAAACCTATCTTGGTAGCAGGAAATTCTTAAAATTAACATGTTTCTCAGAGTTGCACTGAAAAAGTCTTTGAAGAAGTTTGTTGTGAAGAATCAGAGCACTCTGATTTTTATTTATTTTTTTATTTTTTGCCTGCATCTTCACATCAAGAAACAGAGATTGACTTTGAAAATAGCAATTGAAAGTTTCCACTTTAAATTTACCACCCTTTGAGGTGCCACGTGAATGACTCCATGTAGGCACGCAGCAGATTTGGTGCAAGTGTGTAAGAGGAAATACAAAGTGAACTTTTTTTGGACAGAAAATACGTTTACTTGTTTTTGTTTCTTCTGCTAGATTTTATCATGAGAAGCAATGACAAAAGCAAAAGTTGGGTCTACATTTTCATTTGCATTTGCAAGAGTAGAAGAGCAAGGGGCAGAAATGTTTCAAAGCAGATCTATGAGAATCAGGGAATTTCTGTACTGAGGGAAATGTCTATGTCTTAACATTTACTTAATCTTCAAAATGAAACAACCCTGTGCTTTAAATCTGTGGTTCTGCAGAAGACTGATTAAAAGTTCTAGAGTTTTTTCATGGTTTCTATGAAAATAAACTTGCACTTTGGAAGTGTTATTATCATAAAGTATTGATTCACAGGGATGTACTTCTTTCTGGAAGTTACCATTGGAAAATACAAATTATTTTTGTAATTTCTAAGAAGAGCTCCCCTACATTGTCTGAGGCATGTACATGTCAAGAAAATATTCAACAAACACTCTTTAACCATGCATGCAGGCACTTATCCAATCAGGGTCATGAGTTATTCCAAGCCATGTGCTCTCCCTCCATGTGCTTCTTGGGTTCTGCTCTGAATATCTTTTCTTGTATTCCCACACTCCCCTTCTCTGACTGATTCCTTTGCCAGCCTCCCCTTTCCTCCTTTCCTTTGCTGTGTCAATGAGGAAATGAAGATAATTGAAAATTAGTGGCCAACTCCACTTACTACAGATCACAAGCAGTAAATCACTGTGGAAAAACCACTACCCAGAGGTGCTGGGGGACAGGACTTCTTCCTGGCTTCACTCCAGCCACTGTCTTGGCATGCAAAGGAAACATCCAGCCCATTAGTCACAATCATAGCTTTGTGGATGATGGGCATTTTAAATCTGAGCTCTTATTTCCATTTTATTTTGTTGCCAGTGAGTCAGTGGGAATCTTTCAGTGGGTGTAAATGGGATAAGCTACAGATTCTGGGAGCAAAATTATCTGCATTCTTCTTTTCACATATATGTTGAATTTTTGGGTCAGGCTAGAGATTGATCTTGACTAACTGATGAAGAAGCATCTGGTAATTAGGGCAGCTTCATAACATGAACTGCAATAGGTGAAGGTTTAGATACATCTGTCACTGCTAACTATTAACTTTCCTGGACCAGAATTATCTTTCAGTGACGTATTATTTCTTACATTTTCTATTATAAAATAGGATATCTTTTTGCCCCTCTTAAAATACTATTTTGTGATCTTACAAATAATAAAAAAACTCCTATGACTGTGCTTATAGACAGAATAATTGATTTTTATGCAGTTCTCAGATGAATGCTGGAGAGTTACTTCTCTCTAGCACAAAGGGCTCTATATTGTTCATTATAATGCACACTGAACTTGTGTTTTCTCTAGGAATCATAATTATTGTGGGACAACTGAATCATTATTGGAATTATCATGACAAAGTTGAGAGAGTGATTGATTCACAAACTGTTTATTAAAAATTAACTTGATGCCCTTTGTAATGTTGGCTGCAGTGCTGTTTTCTCTCAGATCCTACTTCTTATGAAGTTTTGTTACTGTGTTCTTCTATAGTAAGATCAAAAACTTCTGCATAAGGGTTGCCATTCAGGGCAGTGCTATGCAAGACCTGTTTTCTTGTTCAGGACTCTGTTGACCTACACAATCAATTTGTATCTGTTGTACTGCTGGATGTCTATAGCTCACTCATTGAGCCTGAAAGAACTTTGTGATTATATTTTTTGCCACTTTGAGGATATGACATTTGCTTTGTTTTTTTCAACATTTTGAAATGTTTAGTGATATTGAAGTCTATAATCTTAATTCTGTCAGAAAGAATTTCGAGCTGCACATTCTTTATTCATATAGTAAGCCATTGTTTCCAAGGGAAATGCTGGAGACACCATCCCAGGTGGAGTTATAGATTATGGAGATGTGGCACTGAGGGACATGTTCGTGAGTATGGTGGGGTGGGTTGAAGGTTGGACTAGATGATCTCAGTGATCTTTTCCAGCCTTTATGATTCTATGACTTTCCAGGAAAATCCCTGATTATCTTCAAGGCAGCTGACAAAATATACAGCACTCATTTATAATTAGAATTGTCTAAACGGAATAAGAATTGAAGTCTGATTTTCTTTATAGTATTTTCTCCTAATTGCAGAGGACAAGCTTGGATTTATCAGACCCCCACCAAGCCAACAGCGTGGACAGTGCAGCATTACACACTCCACTCAGTTATATTCAGCCAGTGGGAAGGCTGTCATCCAATATGCTGATAGTATTTTGTTGTCTATCATATTTCAAACATCTGAAACTACAAAACTAAATAACAGAATGTCTTCATTTTCCCATTTATCATTTCTGCTCTTATAGAATCTCACTGCAGAGTTCATTTTCCAAGTGTGGTAAGGGAAAAATTCCTCCAACTTGCTCAACTTTTCTATTTCTCATTAGTTGCAGTTAGATACATGAATTACTTAGATGTCTATAGTTTGTAAAAACTTGTCGTAAAGTGACTTTTTGAAGCACTTCAATTTTTAGTGATACTTTCCTCTTCTAGGGATAATATGATGACAACAGGAGAGGAAGTTGCCAAAAATGCTTTCTGACTGGGTAATAAATCGATGCACTAAACATCAGCTGAAGTAATCCTGAAGGCAAAAGACTCAATGGACATTTGCCATAAGTAGGTATGTTCTTATATTCATGGATATTTTGTTTAAAGAGCTATCACATTTCACTGCCAGTATGTCAAAATACGAATCCTTCTGAGACAATAAAAACAACAGCAATGGTCATTGCATCCAAATAGTTTGGAGGTAGTTCAATCCATTTTTCTCTGTTCTTTGAAAATCAATTCCCTGTCTCTTTATATCAGTTCTGGTTAGTACCAACACAGCTGTCTGGAAAAGCCCTCTTGTACCAGGATATTGTGTTGCTGAGTGGGATCAGCACCTGCCAGAAATACACTGTCTTTCCAGTCCTTAAGTTTTAAATCTATACAAACATTCCTAACAAAGAAAAGTATTTCTTCATCTCTGAGAGGGAAACAAAATATGGTTACTTGCTTGCAAATTTTTGGTTAAAACAGAAAGTGAGGAATTCATTTTTTATTATAGGAAAAATATTCCACTGGATTAACATGTAGTGACTCGTAAAGGTTTGTAGGGCAGTAGTACACACAAAATTAAAAACTAGCATTCACTATCTTTTGTTCACCTGAAGAAACAAGTTACAAATGAGCTGGCTGGGATAATCTTGGCTTAAGTCCTACTAACTAGGCAAACTGAACCTTTTTTCCTAGCTTCAACAAGGCATTTAAAATTGCTTGTAAGAGCTTTAAAGCAAATGAAGGTGAGAAAGGACTTTTTCAGAAATGCTTTCTACACCCATGGGAATGGCAAGCCTCTCTAGGTCCTTTGTAGAAATCAAAACTATACACAACAGCTTAGAGATGGACTGTTTGCCCTTAGTTTTGATAAGTGTTGCTCTGGTGCCTTCACGTTGAAAATCTCAAAAGGGAAGGGAAACGTTTTTCTCCAGCCTGATTTTCTTTTTTGATGGTTTGTTTGTTTGTTTGGGGGGGGTGCGGGGCGGGGGGGTGGAAATCTATGTAGGTTGCTCTGAAAGTAATTCCTCCTGTTTATTTTTGTGAAAACTACAATATATACAAAGAGCACAATTATACTGTTTGATAGAACAAATTCTCAGCTACAGAATGATATTTTTCAACACAGTCACCACCATTAGCTACGCACTTGCACCAGTGATGGACAAGAACCTGCATGCCATGCTCATAAAAATCTACACTAACAGAGGCAACCCACTGTTACCACTGCTTAAACATACCACCCACTGCCTCACTGTGTTAAAATCCAGTGCTTGGCCTCTGTACACATTCATCAAGTGTCGATGAGTGTCAATCAGTACAATCTTTTCCACACAGAGGAATTCAATTCCACACTTCTGCTTTATCACACTTTCATGTCAAAAACTCCTGGGATGTCTTGTCTTGGAAGTGGCCTCAACCCAAGCAAGGTCAGGCACTGTTTTGTCAGACTGCCCCTCTGCTGTTATCTGTTGTATGGCAACAAAATACTGCCATACAACCAACATTTGCCTCTGATGTCGTGGACAAACAATAAAATAAGAGGCATTACTTTCAGAGCAGCCTTCATATTTAAACTGTAATCATCATACTTGTGTTGAAATGTTTTGCTTCATTTGTGTGGGCTGTAAAAGCCTTCTGTTTTTCTTTTGCTCTTTAAGTTTAGATCTATTTTTGACTGGAAAGCATGGCTTCAAAATGAAACCTCAAAAGCTGCAGTTTGAAAGCTGTTAAAATGAAACGCTCCCATCGTATGAGAAAATGAAGAATTTGTTTGGGAAACAGGGAAACAAAAGTTCAGTGTTTCTAAAATCTTTACTATTTTTTTTCCCCCCAGCAGAAACAACAACAACAAAAAATTGGTCAGGAACCTACAGGGATTTTCACTTTCATATCACTTTCTTACACGCCCACTGAAACTCCTTTCTTTCATTCAGTTTGGCAGTAACAAGGAAAAAGAAAGGCCCATCCCTGTTGAAGGAAACAAGCAGCTGGGAACAACATCAACATCACTTGGAGGCTTGGGCTGGGGACTTAGGAGCAGATGCCAGTACGTCCCAGTTCTTTTCCATTTCTCATGGAACTTAGTGAGTTGACAGCTGAAATACATGCATGAAATAAAAGAGGTCTTGTTTTCAGGAATGCACAAAGCTTTCTATGTCACTATTACTGACTAAAGTGAAGCTTCACTAACCTGAAAAAACAGACACTTGATTATAGGTGCTTGGCCCATAAAGCTCAAGTTATGCTATATATTATATGTCAACTATAACGCCCATTTTCCATTATTGCTCTTTATGTCCAATCTATAAACAGCTATGGAATTGTATTTTGAAATAAGGGAGTGCTTGTTCAGAAACAAAAATGTTTTCCATACATATAAAATAAATAAACAATTTACTTTGCTGCATGTGTCTGGGTCTTCTTGGCCTCAGGACTACCAAAGCAAACATTTTAAAATGGCACCAAGGTGGTCATGTTAGAACGTTGTTTTTAAAGCTACGTCTAACAGTTATCTCTTGTTTTTCTTAGTTTATGTTAGCTAATTGATTCTCAAATCAAAATGAACAGAAATAATGTTCCTCAGAGACTCTGGGAGTATGCTGGGAGCATGTTGTGCTACATCTGCTCACTTCACTTTGAATTGCATCAGATTTTGTTGTCTAACAGACTGTTAATGGGCTCTGTCACATGCAGTTTAACACACTCATATGTCTACATTATGAGCTTGTAGTCTCAATCTTTCCCCCACTGGAGACATGAAAATAAATTCAGTCCTTTACAGAGGGCATAGACATAATGTGTGTCTTTGCATTTTGAGAGAGCTTTCTGAGGTAGCAGTATTGCAGAACTACTGCTGGATCAGATCACTTTGGACTTGTAAGATGCACATGGGTAAAACAGAACCCAGGCTGGAAAGTAGACACCTGTCTTATATTTTAAAAATGAATGAACTACTTTAAGGATCAGTCCATTCTGAAGAACATTGTTATAGCCATGCTGATTTTCAGGGTGAGGTATTTGCCTTCAACAGAGAGATTCTTGTTCACCCTGAGAGTCATGCTAGTAATTTGCAAAACATTAAACTTATCTCTGTTACTTAAACACCAAACTAAGTTATTGCCTTCAGCAACATTAATTCCAGGAGTTAGTGGAGCTGCTGTGAAGTATAGCTAATGGAAATCAGAGGAAAACCTGACCTGGAATCTCATATGGAAACTGGCAATAGAGATTGACTGAGACATCATTTCAGAAATATTCCATAGTCAATACTATGACTTCAAAGCTCAATGTCATCTCAAGTGTCTTGGCATGGATACATGACATTTATTAATAGAGGTGCTGACGTACTGGCATCCAGTAGATGTCATCAGTCAAATTACTTCTCCATTACCTATTGATTACTGTTCTGACTGGCAATGAATACATGCTTACTTTTCATTCCAATGGGAAACAGAAAAATGCAATAGCCAACCACTTTAGGTAATTATCCAGTTCTTGAAATGCTTCATCTATGTTCAGATAGAATCTGTGGGTTTTCCAGCACCTTGTAATATATCTTCTCAGCAGGAGAGTCCAAATGAACATTGTATTATATTATTCATGTCTCTCCGGATCTTTCCTATTAGGAATGAGGTTTAACTCACACTTCTGGCCAGATTTCACACTTCTGGAGGGCAGTTAATCAAAGAGGGATTTTAATATGCCTGACCCACAGTGCAGGAGAGAATAGGCAAAATAGTAGAGCTTAATGAAAATTTGAATTCATCAGATTTCCCTTAAAAATACACATTTATTAAATGAAAATTCTTGTAAGAATAATTTCTGTTTTCACAAAATATGACAGGGAAAAATCAAAGCATTTTTTTCTTGTTTTGTTTTGATAAGGCAACAATAGAATTATAGAATCATTTGTGTTGGAAGGGACCTTTAAATATCATCTAGTCCAACTCTGCTGCAGTGACTGGTAACATCTACAACTAATTTTCCCTTTTTAGTTTGAAACCATTTCCACTTGGCCTATTGCAACAGACTGCACTTAAAAGTGTCCCCTTCTTTCTTATAGCCCTCCTTTAGATACTGAGAGGTCTCTTTCAGATATACCTGGAGTTGAAACATCCTAGGCTCTGTGCAGCTATTGCTGGGCAATGACTAAAACATTGCCGTGTTATCAACTGTTCTGGGCTCCTCAGCACAAGAGATGCAAGGACAAACAGGAGAGAGTCCAATGAAGAGCCATGAAAGTGTTTACATAATTGGAGTATATTACATGAGAAAAGGCTGAAAGAGATGAAACTGTTCATCCTGGAGATGAGGAGACTCAGGAGGATTTTATAAATGTTTATACAGGGAGAGAATGTAGATGATGAAGCCAGATTATTCTCAGTGGTCCACAGTGTCAGGACAAGAGGCAATAAGCACAAATTGAATTAAGTGAAATACCATTTTATTGTTAGGAAACATTTATTTTTGTCTTTTTGTTACCATGTGGCCAAGCATCGGAACAGAACAAGGTTGTGTATGATCAATTCACTTTGCCTGACTGTGCTCTGAGCAGGGTAAATGCATTAAATGAACTGCAGGGGTATCATCCAGCCCCAGTAAGCCCACTGTCTGCAGGGATGTTCCTCTACAGTCGGTTCCACTGCATTTTCACTGACTTCATCTTTACTGTTCAGAGCTCAAAGCAGAAATAATATAGCAGTTTCCAACTGGTTGATGAACAGATAAAGCAACCTAGCCCATGACTCCCCAGTGATGATGGCTTCATCAGTGTGATATTATCCAGTTTTTAACATGCATCTTTGGGTAGGGTAAATTGAACAGACATTATTGTTCTTGTTTAATAGCACTTTCTACAGATAGACTCCTTGGATTAACATCTTTCCTTTGTTCAACTGTCAAAAATAATCCATGCAGCAGTGCGAAACATATTTGAGGCAAATAATAGTACAATAATGAATATAAACCATGTACCATTGCACGGCAGGTGAAGCAAAGGGGAAAAAAGATGAAAGAATTAATAACTACAAGGGTTGGAAATGGATTATTTTTAAAAGATAAACACAGAGTGATAAATATCAGTCTAAAAAGCAAAAGTGTGTGCAGCCTGGAAAGAAAGGTGTAAACAAGCAGAACATATCCACTTTTTAAAGCAGTAGAAAAATAATTAGAAGATGTCTGGCAAGAGAAGCTAAGTTATCTTTAAAGACTGCCTACAAATAATATATAATGGATTTGATTACTTGCTTTGCTCTTTGCATACCAAGAGCTGGAGGTTGCATCAGAGGAGGAACTAGCAAAGTCAAAGGGTGGAAATGAAGCCCTGAAGAGGAATTCAAAACAAATTCTCTATCATTTACATCCCTCCCTGTCCTGCTTAGGATTATAGGATTTTATATAATTGCTCATCACCTGGAAGCACATCTCAGTAGGACTCATCTACATAATGTTACATCTTAGCTTGTTTATCTGGAACAGCACAGTGAGTTTGCTTGAATCTTTTCATTTTCTTTTTCCTTTTATTTCCTTTTCCTTCTTTTTTTTTTTTTTTTTAATATCATACTGTTGCATGAAATGTACACAGTGTTAGTTTGTGTGAGAGAAAAGCAGAATAATCATAAAATTCCATGGAAGAGGATTTCACAAGATGAGTGTTCCCTGTCTTTAGCAGTTGCATTGGCCATTATTGGTGGTGGTTAGGAAAAGCATGAGTGGAACAGATCTCATCCAGCTGGTGAAAATCAATGCCTATTTTTCTTAATGGTTTTAGTAGTTCCCCTCCTAATCCTTTGTTGTTGGTTTTTTTTTTTCAGAGGAATGGAGGTGATTTTGATCCAAAATCTCCACTTGCAGAAAGCAAATAGAAACCTAACTACCCTACTCTCCATGCACATTATGTTTATGCCTTATTAATCCCTTTGGGACAATCTGTAGTCAACTCAGGTGTCAGGAAAAACTTATTTTCCCTATTTGTAAGCCAAAGTTTTGCTGCTGGAAGGAAACCACAAGAAAGAATGGTATTATGTGATAGGGAGGATGTGATGGGGAGGATATGCTGATGTTCCTAACGGAATTGGCTTTTACATCCCTAGTTATTGTGTTTTGTCTGTGATGCTGTTCCAAAAGGAGCAGCTGTGCTGTATTACAGAACTATCCCCCACATAAGAGGAGAGTTCTTGCAATGGAAGTGAGTAAGATGACACATGAGATGAATTAAGTGCAAAGTCCAATGAGAGAGACTAAGAAGGACCACATCTTGCCTGATGTGACTATAAGGGTGGAGAAACTTGAAAGGTTTAGCTCATTTTTCAAATGGAAATTTTGTATGAACAGTTTGCCTCTATTTGCCTCATCCTGACATACAGAGCTGTTCAGAAACAAGAAGCCTTGGTTCTTTCAGACAGAGGGTATATCATTTCCCACTAAGCTATGCTTTAGTCACATAGAAAAATAATATATATATATATATATGTACTTTTTCTATCTCTAAGACAAAATGGAAATTGGCTATTAAAAAGCATTTTTACATGATGGCACTGAATGGAGTGTGCAAACCACCCTGATGACTAATTTTCTTTCATTTCAAAGTGTGTTAATTGATTCAGAAAATGCTGAAAAGTGCCTTTCTTACCTCTTTATAAATATCTTAATATATCTGACCCACATGATCCTATAAGAGCAGGCAACACAGTTGCAGTTCAGATGCTCTGCAGGTGGTAAATGATCCAGGCTGATTGTTTGGCTTCTATCCCATGGTCACCCCAAGAAGAAGAGAACTTTCTGGAGTCAAAGTTACGTGCATGTGTAAGGAAGTGGAACTGCTTGAAGAGGGAGGATGACTTTGTCTGACAGCTGGGAAGAGCCTCCTTATATAACGGTAATCTGGAAAATGTTCCTGCAGGTGACAGTTACTGACATCATTGCAGTCATTTAACTAGGACTGGAATGAAGGAGGGCCAAACTTGAGTTTTCCTGAAAGTAAAACACCATGAAAGTGAACTATTTTCCCCTGTCTGCTATTTTCTTACCTCAGAAACATCTTGAACATTTAATTTATATCCTAATTTGCATAATGTATAGATTTACTAGGGTGTTTCCAACATTTGAAGTTGTTCTGATGCTCTAGAAGTTCTCACATCCTACTGTACAAAAAAAGCCTACTTTCTCAGACTTTCTTGGAAGAAGAAAGAAGTTGGGGCTTCCTGAAATTTTGGAGGTTGTGGAAGTAGGAAATTGGGATTAAAAAAATCCTCCTTGAATTGTTTTACACTGGAAAATTCTTTCCTTTTTCAGTAGGTGCCCATCACAAGACAGGATATGGAGGACTGAGAAGGAAGCTCCATTTAGAAAATGTATCCGAGAGGGATACATCAGCAGTGAATATGTCCTTTTTCATTCCACCTTTTGTATTCATTTTAATTTCTCTTTCTCAAACTTTCTCTCTTTTCTATTTTTTATGGAACTGTAGCATGCAACAAGTGTCAACTAGGATATCAGGAAACTGGCATAAGGAGCTATTAACATTTATATGCCCTTGAACATGGCAAGGAGTGTTTCATTTATATATGTATATATTTCTGTTCAATGATCTGCTTTGTAAAATCGGTGAGAGTAGACTGGAAGGGAATGAATGCTTCACTTTCTCTCACATTCCTGTCATTTCCTGTTGTCAGAAGACCTAATGTAGTAACTTAAGTGCCACAGAACAAAAGTGCTTCTAAGATCTTTCTGGTCTTCTGCGCTTCCAGATAATGAATTGGTGCTTGAAGGCTGTGCCCTTCAGCTTGACTTTTCATGGATCCTCATTACCTGTGGTTAAATCTTGTCAAAGAATGCCACTGCATTTTTGCTGAACATGCCCCAAATGTTGCACATCACTATAAGGTTGTTCCTATCATTTTAGCTGTTTTGAAAATAACTGCTTGAAGAAGGCATCTTCTACTTATGCTTTCTCAGATTAATCTGTATTTCCTTGTAATTTATACATTAGTAATGTAATAAAACATTTGAAAACAATCTCTTATGTAATTATCAGTGCTCTGATTCCATCAGAAACTCCCCATATATCTGACTTCAAAAGATAAGACTCTTTACTGAAGAGTAGGACAGTTACATCCTGTCAGTAGAGACTAAGACACATCTATTTTTTTTACTGAAGTCAAAATCATTTTTAATGTACTATTTGTCAGATTTTTTTCACATACTTACATGACATTAAAGTATATAATTTTTTTTTTAACAGAAGAACTGTAAGAGTAAAGGTGGGAAGTAGCACAATTTCACCTGCAAAAATAACTTACAACAGGAGCATTGGCCATAAAGATTTCAGTTATATTCTGGCTATAAGAAACAAACAAAAACAAAATTAAAACAAAAAAACAAAAGCATTGAATGTTATAATCTGAGAATAACTGTGTGACCGAGTGAGAGAAGCCAGTATATGGGGCAAGATGCAGTCTAACTGGATCATGGATAAACATGGATGGCAAAGGTATAATGTGATTTCTCAGTTGTCTTAGGCAAAAGAAATTTCTGTCTGCCATTGTAAGGGCCAGTTCCCACTCACCTGGGGACACAAGGTCTCATTCACTTGTCCTGGTGGGTCAGTAAAACTGAAACATAGCTCTTGATGTGTTCTTGTAGTATCTAATGCATGGTTATCCCTAATATGCTGCAATGAGAGGAACACAAGACTGAAGTTGTGAACAGAAGGAAGTGAGTTCTCTGAACTGGAGAGGAATTTTATGACTATGATGACTTCAACACCAGTGAACTAGCCAGCTCGTCTTGAGATCAAGCTAGCCAAAGGAATAGCACTATCAATAGTTAATGGTTTCCAGAAGCCAAAATCTTTTAACTATCCTATCACTTGAATACTACTGGGACATGTTTTCTATTATTTAATTTGGTAAAGCTCATCCTTCTTTAGCATTATTTTAAAGTTTAATATGCTTTGTCTTTTTTTTTTAGGTCAAACCAATAAATATTGAGTCATCTGAGTGCAAAGAGATAGTTATCCATCACACTTTGAGCACTACTTTCACCAAATATAGAAGGCAGATCTGTCTTTTTATATTGATTAGCAAGGAAAGCATACTAATAACATTGCAAGAAGTGATCCCACGTTATCCAAGTTAGAATGCTGTTACGTTTTTATGATTTCTGTTGTATTATTGATATTCCACATCATAACATCATGTGGTGTATTGGGAGTTAAAGAAGCCTACAGCACCCAGTATTCCCAGGATGTCTCCCATCTGGTTACTATATTTGGTAACAATAACGTAACCAATCTAACCATCAAACTGGTTACACCACTGGTCAACTGAATACTGCAAATTAAGGCATTCTGCCCTATGGTTCCCAGTTGGCTCTTTTTCCATTTAGAAATGCCTTACTCGTGCCAGGAAGGTGGGGATGTATATATGCTGTGCAAGGGGATACAAAAAAAATATATACAGAAGTAGGTTTGTACCTGAAAAGCATGTAATGACTGCAACATCTAGTACTACTGTTATACTGTTTAATCACAGAAGTATTTAATTGTAGCTAAATGTAACTGTAGTGGAAATACTAAGCCATGGCTTGAAACAGTGACTGAGCACCTGGTGGGAAATCAGGACCAACTCAAGAGAGCTCAGCTGCATGCAATGTACCTGAGTGACCAGAATGGGTGGAGCCAGGATCCACCCCTTCCCAGACCTGATGTAAGGGTTGGCAGTGGAGGTAAGAGTATCTAGCTGGAGATCCTAGCCTATCTGAGGCCTTCTAATGGTAACCAGCATTTTTTATTTGTTTCAGCATCCTTGGTTGCTGCATTTGAGCTTATTCTCACTTGCTCCAGCCTGGGACTTTGCTACCCTGCTATCCTCCTTGTGCTTTCTATTGCACTATGTATATAATTGCAGTAACCTTTGCTATTATATGTAGGGTGATAAGGAATCACAGCCAAAGCCATACAGCAGTCTTTTAACTCCATGTCTTGTGACTGGATGGACTCCTGTGGATTTTGTTTTACCATGATGCACTGCAGGATCCTGCTTACTGGTGACAGGAGAGTTGTTGGGATGCTCTCAAATGTGTGAGGCAACCAGTGTTTACTCTGAGGTCTTGTTTTTGTGGTTTTTTTTGGTTTGTTTGTTTGTTTTTAGGGATAGGTTGGGATGCCACAGGGAGGGAGGCTGGCTAATATAACCTTTAGTAGAAGTTCCGGCCCCATTATCACTTTCACGGCTGCATGAGCAAAGCCCTGAAGGGCTTAAATCATAAACAAGAGCAGCAGGGGTGGAAATTTTTGGTTGATACTTCTCACAAATCTCTGCAGTACTGTTTGTGTTTTCTCTCTATATGGGTCACATACGCACTTGTCTGCTCCTAAAAAGTCATCTCATACATTTATCTCCTATCAGATCTACCTGTCCCGCACTTTGCTCTGACTCATGACTGTTAATTCTTCCAACACACAAAATGTATACAGACTTCATTTTTTCTAACAAACTTCATTATTATGATAGGTGTAAAAGAATTAGAGGGTAGGGTGTATAAGCTGCACGTGGATGGAAAGAGGCAGACCATATCTCATTTGCCAGTCTCAGCAATTGCCCAGGTTCCATAGGGGCAGCTCTCCCAAGCCTGCAACACTCTTTGCACAGAGCAGAGTTGGTCCTGTGGCATCTGCCATCAGCTACCTGCTGAGCATAACTTTCCTAATAACCATTGTCAGTAAAAGGTGAATTAATCCACCTGTCCTAAGGCAGCAGTGGCTTCTCTCTGACTAGCCCCTCCTTTACAGTGGTAGCTCAAATCTGGTCACGTCTTTTGCTCCCTCTGGTTATAGTTCATTATTTTCTAGTTATCTATTGGAAGATAAGAAAGCTTTAAATCTACATCTCTCAGGATGGGAATACCAGGAGAGTGGGCATGAGTTATTCTGAAGTATGTGTAAGAGGAGAACCAAGACAACTAGGAATGCCTGTAACGGAATCATAGAACTGTGGGAGCATTAAGGTTGGTAAAGGCCACTAAGATTAAGTCCAACTGCCAACCTATCCCCACCATGCCCACTAACCCATGTCCCACAGTACCACATCTACAGATCTCTTGAACGTCTCCAGGGACTATGACTTCACTAATAAATGTTCTCTGCTATTTAAAAAGTGTGCTTAATTTCTTCTTTTGGTAAGATAAAGAATAGGCTGTGACTTTCTTAGATGCATTTCAACTTCTCCCATGTTTTTCTCTTTGTAAACACCCAGCATTTGTCTACTGTAACTTATTGACACTGGCCACTTGGTGGCTGTAATGGGAAGGGGGGTGGACTTCCTTTCCTGGGTGTTAGATCCTTTTGTAAAAGCTGATTCCTGTTCTTAGCCTGGTTCCCCTATAAGTAGAAGAAATACTGGCTGAACAGCTGTGCACTGATCTGCAGCTGGTCTGGGTCAGAACCCATAGGATGCAGAAGATTGTCCAAAAGAGAAGGAAGGATGTAGCAGCCTTTCAGAGGTCTTTTATTCCTCCAGGGCTAATCCAGGAGCCTGCAAAACTCTTATGGCACGTCACTAGCAAATAGACAGCCTGTCAGTTTTACTGCATTTGAGATCTTTTTCTTAAACAGGAACAAAGAGCTAAAAGAAAAACAAGCAGTCAACACAATCCATTCCTCAGTGCATTATCTCAGCTGTTCTTGCCCTCGGCATGTCAGCTGTCTGTCTCGTCTGCTGGAGGACAGAGTTTCAAGAGACCTTCACTTTGCTAAATCCTGCAGCTGAGCTCTTCATTATTAGTAACTACTAGTTGCTAACACCTACCCAAAAGTAAGGATTTGGCTGCAAAATGCATACTGGGAAAAGAACAACAGCTGTGGGTAATCCCTGATAGCCTGACTATCTCAGCTGCACTGTGAGTTTAAGAATAACTTCAGCAGCAGTTCCACACGTTGGAAATGTTCCTGCTTGGTTTTCTTTTTAATCCAGTCAACTTTTGAGTGCAGTTCATCAATGGTTTCTGGAGTAGTGCAGAACTATTTCTGAGGATTTTGAACTCTTCATTTTGGTTTGTACACAGACAGTAAACTTACCTGAATCCACTGGATGTTTTTGGAAAATTAAAAAGGAAGTATGTCATTGGCTTGGTTTTGTTTGAGAAAAGAAAGAAAAAGGCACATGTTCTGTAATGGAGCCAAGGTGGATCCTTAAAATATTGATACCGTTACAGAAGGGCTGTTGACAGAATGATGTTTTGGCTTAGTGTGTTTTTGTCATTCCCATTGCTCTCCAATGAGACAAGCCTGTTTATTTATGCCCGGGGGTAGAATGTATTGTGCGGACAACAAAGCTAGGAATGAATTGTGAATGTACTGTACAGGTGAGGAATATGCAGCAACACTCCCCTGGCTGCCTTCAATTCTGTGTCAGCCACAGGGACGGCAAACTGCTTTGAGTGGGACAAGGAGCTGTTTTTTGATCCCTGTTGTATCCAGTCACTTTGAGTAGACTTACTCTCACATCGCTTTAGACACCTGAAGTATCATCCTGGTCTTCCTCTAAATTGGTAAGAGAAATGGGCATCAAAGACAAGTGCTACTACTGGTAGTAAGTAGGTTCCTGATTTTGAAGGAGGCTCTGCAGAGGTTCTCTTTGAGGCACTAGAGTGGCTTAAGACATTGAATTGCAGCTAGATAGCTACATTTAACCAACTGAATCCATCTTTGGTGGATGGAAGATTTTTATTTATGAACTAGAAGATCTTCTAGCTTTTAATGCATGTGTTTCAACTTTTTAATCTAGAGCCATTCCCTGGATGTGAAGAGATGTGTACAGATTGGTCTAATTGAAGAAATAGACTTGTTTTCCTTCCTTACTTTTTTCTGATTCTGGAGAAACAGACTTCTGACTTGCCAGGGTCTATGGGCAACAGGATATAAACCAATGATTTTTTTAAGGTGCATTGTTGTTGAAGCTACAAAGATTATCTTGGTGACATCAGGTTGCCCAGAGATGCTGTGGGTGCCCCATCCCTGGAGGTGTTCAAGGCTGGGTTAGATGGGGCCCTGGGCAGACTGAAGTGGTAGGAGGCAATGTTGCATGAGGCAGGGAGCCTGGATCTTGATGGTCTTTAAGTTACTAAGCTATAATATGACTGTTAGTGGCTTGTGGTTTATAAGCCAGCAAGGAACTTCCAGAGAAGGTAATAGCAGGTTAAATGGGACAGAGATGACTCTTTTTTTTTTGAAAGTAACTCTCCTTTAATGGACAAAAAAGTGCGGGAAAATGGTTTTCTGACAATTCTTTTGATAGATTTCATCAAATAAATTGCTACTGACCTAATACTCCTTTCTGGTGTTTGTCTTCGGCACCAGAAGCATCAGAGGGGTCCCAATTCAGTTTACTTGAATAATATTGCTTTCTGTAGACTCAGACTGACCTGATATGTGGGATCTATTTTATTTTCAGGTGCAGTCTCTAATGGTGAAAAACAGACCTCACAGATATTTTTCATGAGGCCTTTATTTGTGTTGTACCTACAGTCTAACAAAAGGCTGCCTTGACTGAAAAGTACACAGTTTTTCTGGGAAACAGAAATCCCTTCATTGCAAGCTGGTGATAAGGAATGATTGTGCATCTGTATTGAAAAGGGACAGAAGCATTCTGCTGTTTCTGTATTAAAATGACGACTGGCGTAAGGAAAAGGTTTTGAAAAATCAAGCAGGGGGAGTGAGAGTGTGTGTGCATGTTTCATTAGAGACTGGGTGAGGATTAATATTATATTCATTATTCAACAACACTGAATCACTGCAGTTTTCATTAAATGTTTCACCAAATGATTATAACCTGAAAAGTCAAATAGATGACAGATGTTCTTAATTACCTCATTGTAAGAAAAATAATACTCAGGCCTATTAAATAGAAGAAATGAAACATGACTAAGCTGGCATTTGTTACAGTTCCTGGTTTCTGAGTTCTCTAAGCGTTCAGTGATAAAGGTGAGTCTGTAAGGAGTAAGTAGTTACTAATGTCTTAACATCCTCAGAGTGATGGTAGTCAGGGTCAAAGCAAAGGCTTCTTTGCCATTTTGGGCTGTGCTGGGCATGAGGTTGGGCTAGGTTCACGCCAGAATGCTGCTGCAATAACAAAGGGAGGTGTAGGAAGAAGAGAGAGACAATCTTAGAGCATCAGTCTGTCCTCACTGCTGTTGCCACTGGGACTGGGGAAACCGTCCTCTCAAAATCTAGACCCTATGTGATGTCATAAGGAAACAAATAGGAATTGCACTTGATGATCCATACAGCTTCCTCTGGGATGTTCTATGATTCTGTGAAATAGCTCTGGGAGGTTTAAACTGACTAATTCTTATTTATTATTGAAAAATATAACATCCAGTCCTTCTCAGGCGTGGGTCAGCATTCAGGTTGCACCAGTGAACATAATGTAGTTTTTGTATCTGGGTGTCTAAACCAGCAGGCATTACCAGCAGGGGGATATGCTTTGTGACATAACTTGTTATCATCTTTATTTGTTGTTGTTGAGAACTATCATAATTTTGCAAAGGAAACTTAATGGGAAATCTGGTTGCAAAAATATATACCTTTCCAGTGCTTCTGGCTACTACAGAATATGAAGTTTCTTAGTGCAATAATTTCTTATATAGTGATTCTTCTTCTTTACCCAAGTTTTTATTCATTACAAAGTCAAAAACTGTTGAGCTGAGAAATGATCACGTTTACATTTCTTTTATGTTAAGCATTTCAGTGAAGCAGCAAAGTGCTTTTTGTATTTCTCCATTGCCTAAGACATTTCTTAAAGCCTTTTCTCATGAGTTACTTTTACCCAAATGCCTGTGAGAAAAGGAAAAAAATATTCTGAACAGATTGATTTATGAACACAGCTATTGTGTTTTTTTTAGCACACCTTTCTTCTTCGTTTTCTTTTGTTTTTCTATTCTGATAGAAGATACTTAGTCTATGAATATTATTGGTTCTAAAAACCTGTCATATATCTCATATGGTCACAGAGATTAGAGACAGAGCGGACTTACTGGGCCATTTAATTCATCCCCTTACTATTATGTGACAGTCATCTAGAGTATATAAGGTACCTTGTTCTGTCCAACACCAAATATTTTAGTAGATGGGGACTTTGAAAGAACCTAGAATACAATTCTAGTGTCGTATCAGTTCCAAGTTAACAGGATGAGTTGAGACAGTCCAACTGGACTAGCATTGTCACAGCACAGGTGCTTTTGTGTAAAAATGTACAGGAGCCAATGGTGTGATTAACGCAGTGGGTGACTGCTTCCCAGGCCCATCCTTTCTGCACAGTTTAGGATGGGGGCAGCTTTTGCTGTGAGTATACAGCATTGCTCAGGATGGTATGTTTGTACCATCTCAACACTTTCAGCTTGAGGGCTGGAGATTAGAGGGATTGTAATTGTTGTGAAGCTTTCACATCCTGACTGTTAAGGATGCTCTGCCTATCAGCTTCCTTTGTCTTCAACTTTCAGATGTACCTTTCTGGGCATTTTATTTTTAAACATATAGCTACTGATGGTTTTGTTTCTGGAGATAGCTCCTTTACATCCCATGAAAGGGAGTACATTAGTAATTGGCTGTTAGAGGATAAAAGGTGCACACAAAGTGCTCTCTATATACCAGGGAGTTTGTCTTAGTTTCTTGCTTTTGAACAGAATTTCCTAGGTTAAAATTGCTAATTTCTGGCTCTGTACTTATTGCAATTGGATATTGGCATCTTCTTTCCTATGATCTTTTGGGAGGTTTTGAGGTCAGATGAGTTGAAGCACATAATTTCTCCATTATCTGAGTGCCTTTGGCATATTTTAGAATATTTATTTTTTTTATCGGAAATGATTAAAACATCCTTCAAGAGCCAGGTAAGCAATTTGGATTTGGTTCTGAATATAGTGCTTTATTTCTGAACTGGTTACATTGTGCTGCCTTAGAAACATGATTGCTAGCTGAAGTCTCTATCTTCTGAAAATAATTTGACTTTTCTAGTGTTATTCTACTTTTCCAATAACATAAATCTCAAAGGTAAACACTGACGCATCCTACTTTCTTAAAGGGGCTAGAGCCAGATCCATTTGGTAGGATGAGAGGTAATGGTTTCAAGTTGTGTCAGGGGAGGTTCAGTTTGGATATTAGGAAAAATTTCCTGTCAGAAAGAGTGCTGATGCATAGGAGCATGCTAGCCAGGGAGGTGATGGAGTCATCCACCCCTGGAGGTGTTCAAGGAGAGGATAGATATGGCACTGAGGGACATAGTTAATGGGCATGGTGAGGATGAGCTGATAGTTGGACTTAGAGGATCTTAGTGGACTTTTCCAACCTTAATAATGATTCTGTGATGGAAAACTATTCAATGGTGGGTTTTTAATTACTCGTTATTCTCACCACCGTGTTCCTAGTGGGAAAAGGGTTCTTGTGCTGCAGTGTGTGATGCATCATAGCACAGTGATTACACTGAGTCTACAACCTCTTGTGCAAATACCAACTAATTTTTGAAAATCTGGGTTATTTAAGAATGAGGGTAGAAGGAAAAAAATCAGGAGAAATAAAGTCTTCCTGACAAGCATGCCTTCGGGCAACATATGTATTTTGTTGAAGGTAGTGAATGGAAGGCCCAGATTGTCCTGCTTCACTGTTTAGTTTTGTTTGCTTCTTCATCAATGTGAAACAAAAGAGCAGCTCCCATATATCTCAAGAACTTCCAGGTGGTGCTCTGGATCAATAAGTACTCTTTTTTTTTTTTAAGAGCCTTTTCATTGTACCTGTTTAAAAACAATTATCAGAAGTGTATTAGAAGAATTTTTTTTCCACTTAAACCCTTAATTCATATCTAGGAACAAAAAATAATTGCTGGACTTCCATGCAACAATGTTCTTGTTGACACAAGCATACACAAATGGGAAAAACAAAACAAGTTCTTTATATGAGTGGATCTTTTGTAGAGTTCATAATGGGAAAATCATAGCCTAGTGACATCAACATTTACTGATGTCCACTCAGGAAGATGACACTTTAAATGCCCGTGGCCTTGGGCAGAGAGGGCAGATGCCCATGCAAATGCAAAGCAGCTTTTCTTGCTCAGGAAGCCTTGCACTGCAAATGGTCAGTTGGAGTCCTGCCTATTACATTCTGCTGCCAGCATGGACCTCATGTCTTCCTTTCCCTCTAGTGCTACTCCAGCTGCAGTCCCTCCACAGGCTGGCTTTGCCTGTCAGCTCGATGCATCAGGCACAGAAACACCTAGCTGGACACTTTCCTGCCTTGGCAGTTGCTGCTGTCAGGTGACTCAGGTGTGACACCAGGAGGCTCCTGGCAATTTCTCCAGGCCACTGGTCTCTGCAACTGACTTTGCAGCTGTCCTGTCACTCTCAGGACATGTTAAAAGATGCTTTTCTTGTTTGTCAGACCCTGCTATGGAAGAGAGAATACATGCATGTCTTCAGACGATATGGTTGAGATCAAGATGTGAAGATATGGATGAAAATATCTAGCTAATGAGAGTTTATTTAAGAGCAAACTCTTATTTAAGAGTTACTCCTACAGGTCTCTGGAAAAAGGACCCTTCTGAAAGAAGGAGACTATGTAACACCTGCAGACATATCTTTCCTGTCTGCATTCGCGTGCTTCCCACATTTAAATTCCACTGGTCTTTGCAGAGTATCCCATGGATTAGGAATATTTCCTGCTTGGAAGCTCTTGCTGATATTCATGCTATCCTCTCTTCTGCTTATTTTCTATTCTCTACTTTGCCTTCTGCTGTGGTTGGCTCTGATGCAGGAGTCTGCACTAGAGCAGAACATCTCAGTGGGATGGACAAGCTAGCGAAGCATTTGTGAGGTTTAGCCACTAGAAAAATCTAAAGCTCTGCAATTGGCCCTCCTGCTCATGTACTAGCAGGGGGTGATGGAAGGACAAAGTACTTGGATAGTTTTATTTATGTTGTAATGTGAAAATCAGTGGTAGAAGAGAGAGCAAATATAAACATTAAAGAATCTGATTGGGGAAAAAAAAAGCTTTGTTCTCTTATAAGCAGCTTTAAGCACTGGGGATTTTGTTCTTTAGGATGTCAGTTGATAGAAGAACTGGTGATACTGGCTCACAGTTGGAGAGTCTTTTTTTCCACAGACCAATGTATCACTGAATGTGTTTTTTACAACTTGGGAAATACATAAATTATGGAAAGTGAATGTTGAAAAGAACGGATTCAGGCAAAAAATGACAGAAGCTATTATTTAAAATTCTTTTGTTATTAAAGAAAATTTGGGGAAAAAAATTGCTAAATCCTGGCATAAGCATTTCTGTGTGACTGTGTAGCAACACAGTTCTTCACTGTTTATTATTACTTTTTTTATTAATGGCTCTTTGTTGTCCTTGGTGTTCACTGTTTTGAAAATTTTGGCCCTGTATCCACATCACTTAACTATCAGCCAGGAGAGGATGAGTGGCTGGCAGATCTCAGCTCAAGGTGCATCAAAGTACGTGGAGGCTGACTAAGTTTCTCCCAGATGTTATTAATGGAAAAATCACTTGTAAATGCTGGCTGAAGATGCGTGTTGCTTCACTTACATGAGCAGTCTGCAAAGTGCAACACTCACTCATCACTCCAGCAAGTCATGGCTGCTGGAAGGTAAATAGATATATGTGAATAATTCCATTGAAATCTACATTTCTGTCTAGATGAATGTTTGCACTTCTGTACCATTTGGAAACTGCAGCCGTAAATCCAGGCTCCTGGTATGTTACGTACTGCATAATAACAGGGAAATGAAATCTGGGGTGTTGCCAACCTGTGTGCTTGTCTCTGCAGGATCTGGTTCAGTCTTCTATTGGATAATCCTAGCACCTTCCTAATCAATTGCTGTTTTTTTCTTGGGAGGGAAGCCTTGGCTGCAATCCACGTTGACTGTTCCGGATATTATTAAACTGTTTCTGAATAATCCAGCAGTGTAAAGACTGAGGATCCATGGTACTATCCTAAAAATACTGCAATATCTGGCCAGGTTTCACTAAGTAAGGATGGCACAGGAGGTCATCAAGTAGAAATTTAAAGACAAATTAAGCAATAAGCAAGATTAATAAGAAGAATGATTGGAATAACAAGTAAGGAGTATAAAGCTAGCAGGCCTACCTGTTAAAAGGGGATGTGAAATGTTTTTCTAGGAGTCTTCATTTCTCCCTATGAAATAGCAAAGGAGCTGAGGAAGGAGGAAATACTGAAAAAGTAGAGCTTCCAATTCTGATTGAGAGATGGCTTAAAATTCTGCTTCCCTTGCACAGATGCTCTTTAGTGGAGCACAGAACCATGTCTAAAATTCAGCTTTTTCAACTCAATTCTGAGCAGGACATTGACAATATCTGATTAATTGAAGATTATTTGTGGATCTTTCTTTTGTCTCAGTTTAAGGTCTCTCACAATAAAAGAAACAACAATACAATTGCTTGTTACTTTGCAGACAGACAGAGATTGTTGGTCTGCTTTCCACAATGCTTCCATGAAGCACAATATTGCCTTTGTTCTTTGGGTAGCACAATGAAAACCAACAGTGTGTATTGAGACAGATCTGTAGTGGAGAAGTTCTGAATGGGGGTATGGAACGTGGGTAGGAAAAAAAGACAGCAGAATGCTTTCTGAAGCTCTTTGTTGCTGTTGTGGAAAGCACCACAATATCTCTTAATGAAGCAGATGTTCAGATAAACAGATTTAGGCTACAAACACTAAAAAATAGAAACTTCCCCAGGGCTTGAGTTCCAGCTCTGATTCCCTTGTTAACCAGTTGTCATGCTCTGCTTGGCACACTGTAAGCACAAACACACCTAGCAGATGGAGAATATTTTAGAAAAAGTGCCATTACAGTTTCTTAAGTGCATTGTAATGTGGTTTCTTTCATTATCTTAGATGTAAATTTAATCTTTCATCTTGTGATTTCTAATACTATTTCTCCTTTCACTCTCATGTGGGACACTATGGCCCTAATGTACTACTATTGTAAAATTGGGAAATCAGTTTATGTAAAGCAGCTGAGTTTTCACTTAATTGTTTTTTACTCTAATTATGTGTCAGCACTTGCTAACTGCGACTGTGTGAAATAATCTTTAAAGCCTCATGAGAAAGTTGTTAACATCCACATTTAGTAACACTAATATAATTACTTTTGGGACTCCTGCATTTTTTGGATATATAAATGACAAATTTCCAAGTGAGGCTGAGAAGGCCTTTTGGAGGAGAGGATGGGTTTGTATTTCCAGTATGGAGTAAAACAATGCCATGTGCCAGATTGGCGAAACCTGGATCATCACCTGTGGGTCTGTTTGGTTTTTTGTTTATAGTGGAAGACAAGAGATGACTTTGGAGATGAAGAAGAGATGGAAAAAGTCTGGAGGACCTAGCACTTGGTTCAGCATAAGGATCACAGGCTCAGAAAGTGTTTGTGCCCAGACTATGGTGACCTTCTGCAAGCAAGAGTCTTGGAAGTGTGCACAGTCACCAGAGTAGTGTCCATTGAGGGATGTCAGCCTGTGATCAACCTGATGTACATCTCTTGGAAGTATACAATTAATTTTAAACTTCTTTTGTTGATTTTGAGGTGGCCTACCTTGCTTGTTCATAGGCAGGAAATGGGCGTCTGGAAGCATAAAGTTTGCTAAATGGGAAAGGTGCACAAATCTCTGCAAAATAGGTCTGGCTCTGTGTGATCTGGAAGCAAAATGAAAAAATTGTGTACTGAAGTATAAAATGATCAAAAAAAACCCAAAACTCTGGACTGCTTTACAGCAGTGGCTGTTACTACAACACAGCTGCATGCTTATATTCTCCTACAACCCATGTTGGACAGTGCAGATGCTGTAAATGCTGCTCCTCTTGTGGTCTTGATTGAGGAGCTGAACACTTTCCTGGCATGTAGAAGAGCTGTGTGTGATGCGGTGGCCAAGACAGTCTGCCAGGACCTGTACAACTTCTGACTTCATCCATCACACAGCTAGATAGCACACCTCCTCAGTGCAGCAGTAATACTGGAAGACATTTGTTCTAGCCTTGCTTAACTTGACTCAAATTAAAAAGTCATATGTTCTTGAGTTACGAGACACCCACAGTGAAACCTCTGTGGAGAGAGACAGCTGGAAACAGAATAAGTCTTCTACAATAACAAGAAACAGTAGTTTAATGTTATGCTTTTGAGTGTAGCAGCAGTTGTGCAGATTATGTGAATATATATATGTGCTTAACCCCAGCATGCCCCAGAGTATACAGCTGGGTTGTTTTTCTTCTTCCACACAGAGTTCTGGTCATGCCAGGCATGGCAATAGCTCTGCTCTCATTTCATGGGACATTTTTCTGGAGTCCACAAATGCAGGAAAGAATGTCTGACCTGGAAGTAAAATTTTGACTTGCATCTCCAGCAGATTCAAGCTTCTGCTTTTTAAGAAAACTGAATGTACTTGGGCCATGCTGATATGTCTCAGGGAGATAGTTTTCCTATGTAAGTCTGTGTTATGGACTCCAGTCTCACATCTCTTTTTTTTTTTTCTTCCTTAGTATTTGACTTGAAGTGACTTCAGACAAGAAGGGTACATGAGTAGCAATGACTTTGCAAGACCTAGGTATCATCACAGAGGAACTGAAATAGCTCTCTGAAAGATCTTCATCTATGGGATGCTTTACTGTCAATGGAATAGAAAATCTTATGCTAGGAGTGGAGATCATCTGATGTATTTATCTATTTTAGAACAATGATTTTTCTCCCACCTCTGTCTAGGTGGCCAGTGAGTATAGGAAACCTGTAGTAATTAGCTTAGCTATGGATGCCTCCACTTAGACAGCTGATACTGAGAATCTGGGTCAGAGATGACAAGAGCAGAAATAATCAAGAAATAAACAGATGCATTTTTCAGACTCTTCTATCCGAAGAAAATCTGGTGCAGTAGCAGCAGTACACAGCTATTTCCTCCTTTTCATTAGAATGTGATTAACTTGGATTGCAAATCATTTAAAGACCCTCCTTTTCATTTTGTCTCTTCCCTTAAAATTAGCCTATGAACTCAATTGTTTCTCTGTATGTCATGACCCTTTGCTAAGAGTACAATTCACTTTTTTTTTTTAAACCAGAAGTATTCTTGTGTAAACAAAGCTGCTTATTAAGTAAAATTAGGTCTAAACACTAATCTGACTTTTATTTGGGGGGAAGGGAATCATGGTGCTTGAATGATGTTGCAAACCTAACTAAATGCAAAGGACTCTGAATTTTCCCATATGAAAATATACTCTGTGCTTTTTGCATGGAGACTGATGGTTGTTTGGTGTCCCACTCACATCTGTGTCCCTCAATAGCTGTGAAGCTCTGAACAATGAGCGACCTGTGGAACAGAATTAAATGTGCTCAGTGATCACAGCCATCTCTTAACTGATAATGTGGCCTAAGTGCAGTACTGGACTGCGTTCTCTGCTTTGACTACGTGTTGGGTACTGAGTGCTGTCTGGAACTTTATGGCAGTGATTGATCTGAATGCCTCACTGCAGGGTGGGGTGTTAGAGAGAAGTTGCTGAAGTCTTAAGTTGGAAGAGCAGTGAGGTGTGTTTCATTGCACTAATAATCAACTATTGCAATGCTGCTAGTGAAGATTTTGTCTGGCAGTGCAGTTTTAACCTTTTCCAGTCATTTACGATAAGCTCAAGAGCTGTCAGTAAAAATTCTTCATACCATGAAACTCAACAATTAGACAACAGCTTGTAATTTCAAGCTCTCTCAGACCTGGTACAATGTGACATAACATCTTGTATTTCATTTTTTTGTCAAAATGCTGCAATTTCCTGAAGCCAGGAACAGCTTGAGAGGCCAGATGAATTACACCAGTGGCAGAGCCAATTGAGCATAGTCTGGAACTAAGTATGTAAGGAGTGAGGTATTTCCATCAGTTCTGTTCATTTTTTGGGATTGACATTGCTCCTTAGAAACATGCTCTGTGTCTTCTGGAGGAGATGGAGACCTGCATTCTAGATGGAGGCCTGAGCATTGTATGTTATTGACACGATGTATTTGATATGGTGGCATACTGATGTAAGGCTGCTTGTGTGTTATATTAAGTATTAATACAGTAGTAGTTCTGTTTGAGGCATAAGAAGAGAAGTAATCTTTACTTAAAATATATACACTTAAAGTTTTGGAACCAAATTAAGAAAGGTTGAATTGTAAAACACATCAGCAATATCTTTTGTCTACTTCATCATCTCACCTCTCTCCTTACAAGTTAACTACTTGCTCTCCTTGGCTAAAAGAGCTGTTTTTGCTTCTGAGCTTCTCCCATGTTGCCCAAAGTAGTGCTGGGCCTGATACAGTGTTAAGGTTTTCTCCCTCACTGCCCTCTACATCACCTTCGTCTTCTTTACTCTCTGATGAAGAAAATTGCTGCCTTGTTTCTGATGTTGCTACTCTATTGAATGCTGCGGAATTTTCTGAATACTGCTCACTGTCTTGTTCACATTACTTCTTCATCCTTGCACAGACTCTTTAATTAATGTTTCTGTTGCAAACTATGGTGCACTTTTACAGTCATGTCATTTAGCTTCTTGTTTGCAAGTGGGATATAATCTTTTGAAGATGTTTTGATAAGATCTTAAATCCTACACTGAAAAAAACTTTAAATGTATGAAGCTGGGAAAACTACTGCACTAGTTTTGTTGTGTAGATGTCAGTGAGCGAACATTAAGTCAAAAACAAACAAAAAAAGACAGAAGGACAAGAAACTAATGTGAGACCCTTCGTTTCAGTAGAGATAGCCCTTTGAAATCAAAGGTTGTATGGGATCTCTGCTAATTGGCAACTATCAGCCTGTGTAAGAAAACACTAAATAAATACCTTACCCAACAATCCAGTAGTTGTACCAAATGTGGACCTAACTACTGTGGTGTCCAGACCATAGACTTTTATCTGGAAGACTCCAAGAAACATGGAGATGTGGTGCTGAGGATATGGCCTAGCAGGCATGGTGGTAATGGGTTGACAGTTGAATTAGATGAACCTAGTTTTTTTTTTCCCAAACTTAAGGGTTCTATGATTCTGTTCCTAAGAAATGCACTGTTGGGTGAGCTGTGAATTTATCATAACACATCACCTCACCAGCTGATCAACTTTTGCTCCTTATTCCAGACCACAAAGCACGAGGTTGCCCTGATTGTAGTGTGTAGCACAGATGGAGACATGACCCATGGCTGAGGACATTAAGCCTCCTATAAAGCTAGCAGTAATAATAATAACAGGCTTAAAAGAAATCCATGCCTTTGCAGAGGTGCAGGGAAGGGCATCTGTTGTAAGCAATTATTTTGTACAAACTGCAAGGAAATACTATGAAAGCTGTGCTTGAGGTTTGACACTGAGTTCTGTGCCATTGTTACCCTTTCTCTAACCCAAATATTTTCATCTTCAGTTGTTCTCATATTGTAAATCCCTTTATTGTCATCTTTGTTTTTGTAGATACAGTTTCTCCTCATAAGTGACTTTTTATTTTTACAAGCATTGTTTCATCACCCTATTGTTTTGTACAGCTGCTGGTTTTCCTAGAGCTGCATTTTTGTCTGATTTCTTGCTTAGCACTTAGCACAAATCCCTGTTGTCCTTGCAAATAATTTTTGCTTTTTTCTCTTCCCAGCTGTGCTTTTCCCTTGTGTGCGATTGAGCCTCCATAGCCATGTTTCCATTTCTCTCTATATAATTGTACTTCTTGCAATATTCAGTGTTTCCCTCCTGTTGCAAAGAAAAGTTGCAACACTGTGTTAATCAGATTCTTAATTTTCCTGAACGCTCTTGCATTCTGGATTCAGCTTTCTTTTCTTTTTCCTAATGCTATCATAATTCCAGATAGTTTATTTCTTCTTTATTATAATGCAATCTTTCCTGCAGTTTTACTTAGTTTATTTTCTGCCTGTGCCTTTTGATGCTGTGTGATGTTTCTGTACTTTTTTGTCCTCTTCCCAGCATCAGTTTCTTGATTTATGTGTATTTTACTCACTCCCTAAAACTATTTCTGCACTTCTCTGTAACACTGTTACAAGCCAGGGCTCACACCAATTCTCTCACCATCTTCTTACTTTGTCTTCGTGTCATTATGATCTGTTTGTATTCAGGTTAAGTGCCACTGACTGCTGGTGGACATGCCTCTCTCCCTCCTTGTTATTCAACCCCACCAGCATGGCTTTACCCCTTTCTTTCTCTGCTTCCCCTTTATTTCTGTCTGAGCATTCTAAATAGTGGAATCTAAATAATTACTTTCCTATCACATGTTCCATTTTCTTTTCCTTCCCCAGTCTATAATTCTTATGTGAGTGGTGACTGCACAGTTAATTGCAATTCATTACACGGCTGTCAAAAATCCAAGCCCTTGCTCCTCTTGATATATTTAATCAGTGCCCTTGGCTTGTGTGCAGTAATTTGTGGTGAGCTTTAGATTAAACTGTTTTTGTTTTCTTAACAGCTTATATATCTTCAAATGCAGTCATTGCAGGAACTTGAGGGAGATGGATGGAGAGACAAAAACAGAGAGAGCAACAAGAGAAGCAACTGCTCCTGAGTGTGATTGGAGATGTAGCACCAGCAGTGGCTGAATCAGAACTGGTAAAAGGAGGCTACCACCTCCAAGATGTCTCTTGCCTTGAGTGGCCAGGCAGGGCTCAGGGACCTTGGTCCAGTCTGCAACCATAGCAGACAGCACCTGCAGCATGTGAGAAGGGCATTCCTTTGCAATGTTGTAGAAGTATTTAAAAATTTTTGGATCTTGATTAAAGAGAGGAGGGATTGTGGAGAGTGGTAAAATCATTTTCTGGGTTGGTTGTTGTCACTAGCTAAACTAGCAGAGCTTTTAGGTAAATACGCCCTTCTTTCAGCCAGAAATGAAAGCACTCATCCTTGAAGCTAAATTAAGTTGATGGTACTGTTGAAATCACCTCACTGCTACCATCCTTTTCCTGAAGGGCATGCACAGAGACCAACGTGTCCTGCATGTTTACAGACCTCACTGAGGACCTGTCAGAACAAGACCAAGTTTTCAGTTGGCCCAAATATATTGCTAAGTTGATGTTTTTCAGTCACTGTCAACACAATGCCTTCAGACTGTAGGAATAGCTATAGGTCCTGAGTTTACTCCACTCTGTGACAACTTCATCATTCAATTAATTGAGTTTGAAGCTAATTTTAGTCTGCATTTTACCTGAGAAAATAGAGATGGAATCATCAATTGGCTGAACTGAAAACTTGGATTCTCTCATTAGTTTAATGGAGGTCTGGAGTGTAGATAATGTATTATAGAAACCACCTCCTGAGCTCTACTCTAGCAGTACCAATGTCCAGGAATTCATGTTGGCATAAAAATGGAAAACAAAAGCCCACACTATATAAAAATGTGTAAGTCAGCACAGCTACCTGTACAAACCCAGCAGTTGTTCAAAATATATCAAAGATGATATAATGGGCTGTTAGATTTTCAACGCTGCCGTGTCTGTGCTAATGAGAATCTCACCAATTTAAAGAAGCTGCTTACCCAGTAAAAAGACAGTAAAATATGAGGCAACTTCAAAATTTGCTCAGAAACTTGCTTCACAAAGCTTCAGCTTCACTCCAGATCACTGAACTTAACCAGTAAAAGCAAAATGCCACACATATGTACAAGGTGGAGTCATGTTATGCCTGAATAACATGTATGAAAATTGTCAACATGCTCCCAATCTTAAAAATATCCCCACACAACTGCACTTTAATACCCCTGAATTCTATATCTACATCCCAGAATGTAATTTATTTTGCCCACTTCACAATGCCTTCATAGAAATTTTATGGATCAATCTGAACAGCTCCCCATGAATCAGAAAAGACTTGAACAGGCAAAGCAGTAGGGCAAAACTACTGAATTATTAGTAGAAGAAAATTTTTTATAATGCAGCTGTTCCATTTCTACTCTTAGTCTTGATCCTCAAGAGGAAGCTACAAAACACGTTCTAAAGATCACAATCAAAAGGCATTGCTCATGAAAAGAGAAAAAAATCACAACATCAAGAGAGATGAGCATTTATGCCACGTTATAGTTCTTACTTTTCATCAACTCACAACAATTCACTTCTCAGCTAAAACATCCATGCTCCATAAACTATAAATTCCCCCTCTCTGTTCTGTGACTCTATATCTTTCCAATGGAAGATATTGCCATGTCACCTTTTGCTTTGTAATATTCTTTCTTCTATCCCAAAGGTACCAAACATTACTTTTTTTCAAAGTGATTAAGAGAATCTAGTTAAAGTAATGCCTTTGTTCTCTGATCATACTCACCTTTGAAGTTTGTACTTATTTCTGACCCAGTAAAGTGCTTTTGAATCTAAAACCTGTCTGTTCTTGCAAAGTAAGTCATTTGCTGTTGCCTATTTTCTCCCTGTGAACCTTGAATACATCCCAAATCCATCTTATTGTGTAATTATTCAGATCTGAGCTTCAGAGCTTCAATTTTAATTTTATATTTTTTTTATTTTATATATATGTTTTTTCTTTTTTAAACTGATCTCTAGTGTGACAGTATTATCTGTCTTTCAGTCTTTGAACTGAAATCCTTAATTTTTGAAAATTATCTGCAGATCTATGTGAATAAATCACCTCTGTACTGGCCTGATAGGTTTGCTATAGCAACACGATGATGCTTCATTGCTGTTCCATTGATAATGCATTAGAGGTCACATACAACTGACTTAGCATTTACACATAAAATGCCATTTTTATAAAGCAATGTGTCTGTGTTAAGCTACAAGGTATATATTTGTGGGTCTGTTTCATAACAAGACCTCTTAAGTATTATTACAAAAGAGAGTACAAAGTGCAGCCTAATCCTGTCATCCATCTGCAAAAGATCTTTCTGAAACATGAGTACCCGTATCAGAGGAGCACTGGGTTCCTAATAGTAGCTGATCAGAGATGGAAAGCCCCACAGTCTAATACACCACAGTGAAGAGCAGCTTTGAAATGGGGAAGGTTTTGCCCTTCCTTCCATAGAACCTGGCACGTGATGTGAGGACAGGAACATGCCTGCTGTTGTTCAGGAGATTGAAGTAGTTTGATCAGAAATCAGCCAACAGGCACAAGCACTTGAATTCAGGAACCTCATCTGTGCTACTACTAAAATTTAAGAGGGTTAAGTGACTTCTGAATTAACCGTTATCATTCCACATGGATTACATTTCACCTTCTTTTGAAAAAGACTTGCTTTCTTTCAGTCAGTAAAAGTCCATTGGACTGTGAATTGCTTCTTTATCTGTGTTGCTAGCAATGACAAATTATCTCCTAATTTCTGCATATGTGAATGCAACCAGGAGGCTCTCGGTGACTGAACGTCAGAGCAGTGTATCTGTAGGTGAGTTGAAGTAGGTGGAATGGCAGCTTTTACTATAACATGTAACATGAGTGATGTTTCAGTTCAGGATAATACGCACCCAGATCTTAGGTGCAAGCTACCCATATTGAAGATCTGACTGATAACATATTCGGTCCTCCCTTCCTCAATACTAAAAGTAATCTACCACAGATTTCATATGTGTGACCTTGCTGCAGAGTCAAAGTCACTTGCATGCACTGAAAGAGCAAAAACAGTCTGGAGGAAATGTCAGCACCCAAATATTGATGGTGATTTAACTTGAGTGAATTTCTAATGTCATTTTAGCATATTACACTACTAAAAAAAAATTCCAAAACTCCCAAATGTGTCTTTTTCAAGAGTTCGTGCTAAGGACTTGTGGCTGTATGATGCACAAAGGGATGCTACTGGAGATTATTTACTCATAAAATACATCCACTGCAGTGGCTCATTAAAGACTGGTTCCGCTTGAGTGAAGGCAATCAGCAGCACAAAATCACTGCTTAGGGAGTACTGGGGTGGGCAGTGGTGCTATGGAAAATGTTTTGGAGATAGGAGAAGGCCCCACAGCAAATGCATCAATGTGCTTGTGGAAATAGTCATCGTGTTACGATGACTAAGAATGGTGTCATGAGTAATCTTCCATACACTGCAGAAATAGTACAGATTCAGCTCTACCACCGCATTTTGTACAGGGAACTCAAACAATAATGTGAACCACTTCTAGAATTCTTGAGGAGTTAACTGGAGTTGTTTGGTCAAAGAAGAGGGACAGTAACATCTTTCAAAGGTGCAAAAAACTTATATTAAGCAGCAAGGGGATAAACTGCTCACCCTGATCCCAGCATGTGGGAAGAAACACCATTGAACTGTAACAAGAAATTCTTGTTAGGCATTAGGAGAAATCTTGTTGGCTCGCCTACAAGGGCCTAGCATCTCCACCTTGCAGATGATCATGAAGAAGTCATGCAGACATGTTTCAGCAATAGTGATGCAGAGCAGAATTGACCTTTAGAGGTCCCATCTGCTACAAATGGGAAAGTTCTTGCACTGCTCATACATAATTTAGGAAGCTTGCAGCTGCTCCCTGTATGCTTCCAAAACCAGAAATGTTCATAAATCCTTGGCAGCATTTTGTTGTCTTTCTCAGTGGCACCCATGGGTGTACATGCAGGGAGATCTTTTTTTTTTTTCCTGTCTGAACATCAGAGCCCTCTGCTCATTTATCCTCAGTGAACTCCATGTGTTCATTCATGAACTGAAAGGCAGTGGGCACATTTTGAGAAGCTAGACCAGCTGCTTTGCTTCAAATACTATCTTACCAAAATTATTTTTGTGTTTAACTTCAAAAAATATATATTCCAGTAATAAATATTAATAAAAAAGTTCCTTAAAACAAAGTTATAGGCCAATATTTGTCCTGATAGTTTTTCAACACAGCATTTATTTTACCCTGCTCATACTGGCTGGCTTTTCTTTCATTGTTTTTCTTTCTTTTCTTCTCTTTCTTTTCTCTCTTTCCTTCTCTCTTTCTCTATATTTCTCTCTTTCTTTCTTCATCCAAAATTCTTCATTTTTAAATAAAATATTTAGAAAAGTATCAAGTAATAACAAATAATTTTTGATAGTGATTCACAGCACTTTTTTGAAGCTACCTGGACATGAATAAGTGAATGACTATCTCCTACTGTTTTCTTTAGAATCTTTAGAATGCATATAGCTATCTAAAAATGCCATTCAAAGACTTGTTTATAATTTCAAGCTTAAGATTGTGTTATAAATATCTTTTATTATTGATTTTCCCATTCAGAAACTAATAATAATACAGAAAGTTTAGGCCAGGTCCTCACTTTAGCAAACTAATTGCAGTTCCTTATGCTATGAAGAGCCAATAGAATTTAAATCTGATTAGAGGAATGCTACTCTGGATTACTGTCAGTTCTAGCAGCCCTTTAATATGTTAATCCACTTCTACCTTGACTTCACTGGTCTGCAAACTTGACCGTATTCAGTTGGAGAACAGACAGAGAAATATTACAAGGCAAGAAATTCAATGGTTTGCCCTCCGGCTCTTGGCTATTGTAGTGGAAATGCTAAGTCATGGCCTGAAACAGTGATGAAACACCTGGTAGGAAGGCAGGGCCAATCCAGGAGAGCTCAGCTGCACGCAATGTATCTGAGTACAAAAAAAAGACAGGGATTTCCTTGAAAGAGTCCAGCAGAGGGCCACAAAGATGATAAAGGGTGTGCAACACCTCCCTTGTGAGGAGAGGCTGAGAGACATGGGGCTGTTCAAACCTGAAGAAAGAAGACTCAGAGGGGATCTGATCCACATCTATAAATATCTAAGGAGCGGGAGGAAAAGGGATGAGGCTGGACTCTTCTCAGCAGTGTGTGGTGATAGGATGAAAGGAAATGGCCACAAACTGAAGCATAAGAAGTTTTGCATAAATGTGTGTGGGAACTTCTTCACAGTGCAGTGACGGAGCACTGGCACAGCTGCACAGAGAGGTGGTGGAGTCTCCTTCTCTGGAGACATTCAAGACCCACCTGGATGCCTACCTGTGCAACCTGGGCTAGGAAGCTGCTTTGGTAGGGGAGTTGATCTGGATGATCTCTGGAGGTTCCTTCCAACCCCTACAACTCTGTAATTCTGTGAGTGATCAGAAGGGATGAATCCAGGATCCACTCCTTCCCAGGCCTCATATAAGGATTGGCAGTGGAGGTAAAGGTATCTTGCTGGAGATACCTGCAAACCTGAGGCCTTCTGAAGGTAAGCACTTTTTCTTCCTTTGTGGATCTGACTGTTGCATTTGGGCTTGTTTTCACTTGCTGTGGCCTAGGATTGCACTACTCTGCTATTATTTCTGTACTTTCCATCACATTATGGCATTATACCCGTGAAATAATTTGCTAGAAATTACTGATATGTAAATATACCATGAGAGCTACCAGTGCTGACTGAAGAGCAGAGTGTCCTTGTAAAATCTTAAATGCCTTTCTTAGCCCACTGCGTGTAACATTTTCAAGATCACTGAGCAGTTTTCATATAATGTATTCAGTTCCAAATTTTTCTCTCAGATGAAAACAGCCATTAGTTTGTCCAGCTCTGCTTTTCTCGTGGGAGTATTTGCTTAGCAAGTTCACCAACTGGATGTCTCATTTTCTTTTTATTCATTTGCAGTGTGGATGAACTTGGAAGGTCTTACAGTTCTTTGGAAACTGTCAGCTTCTCTGCCTCCCAACTTGTTTTTGGAGAGCAGAGGGGACGTAGCATTTTACAGGGCCAGATCTGCACACTAGTGGAATAGTTTAGCATGAAAAATATAGTTGTAGTCAGCAGAGTATTTCCCTCTAGGATTAACGAACGTAATAGGAAAGCAAAGGAGGTTAATATTTGCCAGAAGGGAAGTAAGAAAACTCCCTGGTATGGGGCTCAGCGGAGCAATCAGTCTTGAATACGGAGCCCAGCATGCCCAGAGCCAAGCGCCCTATTCCTTCCCCCCAGCAGGAATTTATTAGCTTGAGTCACTTTCCACAGCTTTCTCTCTGTGCTCTATTTTCATAATGCAGAAGTGCTCCTTGGGGACCAGGCACTCTGTAAGTGTTATTGAGTAATTGTTGCACTGCTCTTTGGGAAAAGCAAGTGAGCAGCCATACACACCCTTTTCTCTGGTCAGGACAGCTGACATACAGGATCATTCGTGTATTTTCCATTACAGAGGAACATATCAGGCCAGATGCTTTGTTGAGATGTTGCTCTGGCTGGTACCCTCTGCATTACTTTGCCCAGGGATGTGCCTGAGTGTGGTAGGGGGCTTTTCATTTCCAGCCATGAAGAGCTGGGACCAGCATTGCTGGCTGAGTTCAGATTTTGAGACTGATTCTTTCTCATCCCCCTGGGCATTTATCATTGGCCATTCAGAAAATGTCTTAATCCTCCTGGACAGCATGGCAGAGATAGCAATTACTTTGAACTGTAATCGCTGCCTTCTGTACGAACTGCTGCAATGATGAACAAGGGAACTGATGGCCTCTGTCTGTGACGTGCTGGGATAATGGCTGATAAGATTTGCAGCCATCTCAGTGACTCCATTGGGCTGATATCTGTCTTAGGATCATTTTGCTTAGCTTGAGGTGTCTGCAGGGTTGAAGCTTTCATCTGAGCCAGTCACTCATACAGTTAATGGGAATGGATATATGCTACACACTAAAACTTGCACTTGTTTCACTGATGACTGTAATGGATGTTGCAGTCTGTACTTTCTCTTTGGGCATCTGCTTTTGGTTAGAATTAGCTTCATCTCTGTTCTTCTGCCACATGTGCAAGTTTTCTGGGGCAAGGATGACCATGGAGTCATAGAACTGTTTGAGTTGGAAGGGATCCTTAAAGGCTATCTAGTCCAGCTCCCATACAATGAGCATCTACAGCTTGATCAGGTTGCCTAGAGCCCCATCCAGCCTGACTTGAATATCTTCAAAGTCTGTAGGTGCATCCACCACCTCTCCAGGTAACTTGTTTCAGTGCCTCACCACCCTTCTTATGATAAGCTTCCTAATATCCCATCTAAATCTCCCCTCTTAGTTTAAAGCCTATTATGGTTCTTCTATAGATTATATCATGTCTGATAGTATAAGGAGCCATATTCCTTACCAAGACCGTCAGATCTGACACAGACCTTTTCTGAAGGTTCAATAATTAACATGTTTCTGCTATCAACCAGTGTTTAATCAATACTATGCTGTTGGTATCGATTTGTTTTTAGTTTATTTTCTCAGAGGGGATTCCCAAGGCAATAGCACACTGACCAGGGGTCAGATCACAGACATCATCAAACTCTGTTTGCTGGTGACACCACTAAATCTCAAACACTCATTACAAAAGAGACCACGATGTTGTTTCAAACAGCCACTACTTAGTTTGAATAATGCTGCTATTTTTTACATCTCTGTTACCCTGAGGAATCTTTATTTTGTGAACTTGGTTGAAGATTTTGAAGAACATTTTTCAGAAGGGGTGTGCTTTGATGATATGTATTTTACACATAATAGTTGAACAAATATATGAAAGCAGTGTTGTTAAGATATATTATTTCTGGTATAAGCTTGGAAATGCTGATGAATTATCTATAAAATGCATGAGCAAGGGAGGCAAATTAAACAACAGTCTGGATGAATAATTATTTTGTATGCTTACCAGAGGAAATTGATTATCAGACAGTCCTGATCAATTCATTTTCCCTATGTGTGATTTTTCACTGGAATGAACATATTTCACCTTATTAAAATTTCATTATGTAAGGGAGCTTTTAATGCTATGAACCAATAATACCAATAAACTGTTAGCACAAACAGTGCAGTCTATGAGAGAAGTGCAAAAACTTCAAGTGTAGAATGAAATAAGGAAGGTAGAAAAGCGAGAAGGAAGAGGAACAGCTAAATGAAAATAAAGATTGAATAAGTGGTAAACATCCTTTGTCTCTTCCTTGTTGTGTTACTTCCTGACTAGACTAGAAAACTAGAGTTTTCTGGTAAATATCCCTATCTGAAATTTTTCCCTTGGTCCGTATAGCATTGTGAATACATCAGGTGAAGTATACTATCTGGAATACTACAGTGTTTTTGTTGGGTTTTTTTTTTCGGGGGGTGGGGGGGTGGACTGGCTTTGTGAAATTTGTAACATCTACCTAATGCCTTTTCCAAAACTCCATGCTTTGAAAAGAGTAGCCCAGTCCCTGGAGTCCATTGAAAGCAGCAACACAGGAATGTGTCGTTATCTCAGATTTATGTAGAGGGGCTTTGCAGAGCCTTAGGCTGCTCAGTGTAAGAATCATGAATTCTGCCATTGATAGAAATCCTAGGGTTTACTCCATCAGGGGCAGTTGCATGAGTGCGTTACATCCATGACTTTGCAGGATTGGCATAACCATAGCAGAATAGGACTTCTTGCTCTCTTGTCATCTGTGAGAAGATCCATACAATTGCTGCATGGGCTATCTGCCCTTGTATTTAATAGCGTACATCCAGAATCCAGCTCTGATATGTTTAATACATTTGGAAATTTCCAGGGGTACAGGAGGATTTTTTAACTATTCAATATCTGTTGAGCAGCCAGTATTACACCATGGGGATGGGAAACAGAATTGTGCATCTGATTCTGCAGGAGCTGCTATGCTACAAGTGGGGACTGACCATTCGCAGTTAATGACAGAACTGAAACTTGAATTTACCAAATGTATCTTTAGTATCCATGCAGAGCACCTGAGCTGGGAGAAAGCCTGCTACCTTGTCATTGGAAAGAGACAGCACTACAAAATACTGGTTTGCACTGAAGCTGGACTATTATGGCTTGTTGACAGAAGTCCTGGGCAGACACTTATGTTTTCCCTGCAGCAATAGCAGTGGTGCAGTGGGAAATCAGGGCTGTGGCTGTGTGCACACCCCATGCATTTGCATCCCCAGCTGCAGTGATGACTCTGTGGCCAAAGTTCAATCAATGAACTAACTGGTGACAAGGGGACTGACTGCCATCCTTGCTGACACCTTTCATACAAAGCTTTTCACCACTCATTGTAGGAGCCCACCAGCTGGCAATTTTGGACTGTCCCCAGACCTAAATTGCAGTGCTTAAACCAATTTTTATGTTTCAGAACAAGTTTTACATTTTTGACATGTTGATTTATACCCTGGGTGGAGAATGTGGACTCCATGAGGCAGTTCCCACTGAAAAATTGATCAAAATGTACATAGACAAGACACTCATAAATAGTCAGTAGACACATGACTTGCAGATGTAGAAAGGATCATAACGGATGGGTTTTTGTTCTGTTATGTACTTTTCTACTAAAATAGGAGATGTTTGTCTAGAGTTTAAGAAAGCCAGTAGCATGTGCCATTCATTTGTAATAGTGTTCATGTAGTATCAGATAAGTGGATGTAAGAACTGCTCTTTGGAGATTGTCACATGATCCAGGCAGATGCACTTGGTGCAGAGTGCTTGTAATCTTGACTCCTGTCACCATCCAGGCACTGTTCAAAAGATTTGATTCCCATATAAGCATTACCTTTGGATGTGATTCCAGTGAAATTTCGCTATCAAACTCTCTGTTGACAGCTTTCTGTGTCAAAGATAAATGCTGAAAAGTGAGATTAATGCATATCTGAACCCATAGTGCCTATTTATACTACAGCAAATTGTCTAATTGAGAAGTCAGTTATGTTATACAGCACTTCAGAAAAATTGGCCTGAGTTTGCAAGTTGTAGTTCTTGCTATTTTACATTCTCCTCTATCATCTCAGAGTTCTGCTTATAATATTGTGTTGCCCTGCAGGAAATACTTTCTGCATCAACCTCAAGAGTAGGAATGTTTTCTTAACCTGCTGTATACCAGTTGGGCAAGAGGGAATAGCAGCAAGGACAAAAGTGATGTCCTTGAATCTTATGTACAAGCGATTTAAATTCAATCAATTTACAGAGGTTAGATACCAGGATACCAGTATATTATTCAAATCCCATTAGACTGTAACATCAAGGATGAGATGGTATTTAGACAGATAATGCAAATACAACTTCCATTTTCTTAATGCAGTTAACTTAACACATTTCACCTTACAGGGCAAATGTTCTAAAGAAACATCAAAAAAGTGTAATTTCAAGCAAAGTCTCATATTCTTGATTCTTCATACAAGAAGCATTCTATTGGCAAGGTTTATCATATTAATAGGTCAGGACACATCTGGATTTCCAAACTAAAATCACAAAATATTTTCAAGAGGGAATATTTTCACCATGCATTTAGAAGGGAAAAAAAAGGCAATCAAAAGAGTTAAGTTGAGGGCTCCTTGCTCACTGGGATATTGGCTCACTGTCATTGTTACTGTGGAATTAATCTAACCGAATCCAGGCATACAGAATATAGAGTACTGTTTAGGAATTGGTGATCTCCCTGGGCTCCCTGTGTGGTCATTGGGAACTCAGGCAGGAAAGTTTTAGGGAAATATGATGAGATTAACTACATCTTAAAATACATCTACAAACATGACTTCAAAATGTTTGTTTCTTTCCATAAACTGAAGAAAGCACTTTGCCAGGTTCACTCATTTGTAGATTGCAAAGGTGTAATGTTGGCTTAGGTGGAACCTATCTTCCATTTTATAGCAAAGAAGCCATAGAAGCACTTGAACATCTTACCTGAATAGGAGAGTATGTATGCAGCTGGACTCTTTTTGTGTTAGTCAGCTCTGAAGATAGAGGAGACACCACAAGCCCACAGAAATCCCAAAGAAACCCCTGGGAATGAAATCACAAAATTTTTCTCAGGTAAAATGTTGGTCTTGCTCCACAGAGTAGGACTGTGGTGACAGGAATTGTTATGATCATTTTCAAGATGCTAGAAATAACATAGCTGTAGGAATTACAGGTGAAATTTGAAAGCATCTGAAACTATGTTAACTGATGAGAGCCAGGAACCAGCCTGTCCCAGAAAAGAATGCTTGCAAGAACTGATGAGCTGTATCCAACTCTAAGACAGGTCTTGGCCAGCAAGTCTGCTTTGCTCAGTTGTAACTGCTGCTAGAGTAACTACATAACAGTTTGATAGCTACATATGGTCCTTACAACCAGTGAATCAAAACTTCTGTCCCTGCACAATTGTTTCTGCTGCCAAGTCAAGGGTATTTTGAATTAAACTCTAAATCTCTGACTTAGGCTTACTTAAAAAATGATGGCTCAGCCAATGCCCAGCCTGCTAATTTGTTGAAGAGATTATTTCTGCCAAAACACAGAAAGAAAGAGAAGAGCTGAGCTTTTCTATCACCACTAATAAGAAAGTGAATGTGATGAGACAAACTGTATACAGGAAATTGAATCTCTGGGACAAAACAAGCTGGTTAGCTAGAAAGGGAGCCAAGCTACTAGAAGACAGTGATTATAAAACATCCCCATTATTGGCTAAGAGGCTCTTAATAAGTTCTGTCTCTGCTTCAGTGTTTTCCTTTAGCCAGGGGTTGGACTGGATCATCTCTAAGCTCCCTTCCATCACCTACAATTCTGTGATTCTGTGTCGTCTGCTTATCAGTTCTGAACTCCAGCTTTTCCAGAGGTATTTGGCAATGGGGTGTGCTGTCTATAGCACTAAGTGTTCTGGCAAATAATATAAAAATTTAGGAATGGAGAAAACTTCTTCCTGCTTTTTTTCCTCAGTTTCATCATCACCAAGACGTTTTGGCCTGTGATAGTGCCCCTAAATCTTTCTGTAGAAAAGGTTCTGTCTCTTCTCACTGCTTATGTAAGTTATTGCAAGATCTTGACTGTAACAGAGGACTTACTTCCAAATGTTAGTGGATTACATTAAAAATACAGAAATAAACTGGTAGTCATAAGGAAAGACATTTTAAATGAGGAAACTTTTTGAAGTTTCTGGTCCGTTGTTTACTTTCCCTCCTTGAAGACCACTTCAGCAAGTGGAAGTAAACCCTTCAAGTTTCACTTCATAAAGCACTGCTTAAAATTGACAGGTTAATTCTGAGATATGAGAAACTCTTCCAGAGCAGAACGATGCATCAATCTATCAAATCAACATGACTTCTGGGAAATCTTTTGTTATACAATGTGCACATATGTACTTAAGATACAAAGCTTTCCTGAATGACTGCTTGTTGGCCAAACCTCATCTTCTGAAAATCCCACTAGCTTAAGAACTGTGATTGTCATAAGATAGTCTTCAAATTATTTGTGAATATTTTGTTTTTGTTTGTTTTTTTTTAAATACTGATTGCTGCTTGATGCTCAAACCTCTATACTTTTGCTGTAATTATTTTTAATTATAGAGCTTGTCATGGTGAAATGTTTACCACTTTCCTAGCTTTCACTAACTGTCAAGGGGAACTGGAGAGCTTACTCTCTTCATACCACTGGAAAAATTGGCATAGTATAAACCTGTGAGTGGAATGAGAATTTAAAAAACAGTGATTTGCTAGAGCTTTGGTGACAGCATTCTTCCTTCTTTTCAGTGCCATGCTAACAGCTCATAGAGGCTTGAGAGAAGACAAAAGAAAAGAATCCTTTCGACAGGAGACAAAATGAATCATTTCAGAATAGACATAATTCCTCATCCTTGAAGGGCAATTAAACATTTTTTTTATACCAGTGAAAGGGGGAACTTAATGAAGTTATGAGTGTTTTAAAAGTCGAAAGCAATTTTTACATTACCCCTTCATGGATGAGCTACCACAAGCCATGAGTTTGTGAGCTCATTATCAGCAGCCATTCAGAGAGTAGGAGGCTGTTGAAGTCCGTTGTCAACTCTGTTTCCAAGCTTTTACCTGATAATTTGAGAATCATTTTATTTCTTTTCCATCCCAGGAATGTAGACTCAGTAAAAACTATGAGCATATAAAGGCAAATAATGTCTTCAGATGTCCATCTAATATCTTCGTGTCAGCTCTGTAATTGATCAGCCAAAAAACTGGTAGTTTTTTTTGTTTGTTTGATGGTACTTCCATTTTCTCAAGAATAGCTGTTGCAAATGGAATGTGAAAATACATTACTTAGACCCTGAATATGTGGCTGGAAAAGCAAAGCTCAAAGCAGGCAATGCAGTGAAGTAAATCCTGAAATACAGAAGTGATGTTTAAGTAAATAGGTTAAAAATAGCTGTTATAAAGCCTGGGAAGTTTAACCTTGGTTCATCTGTGAGCAGAATTGCCAGTCTCTAAACAGATCTTTGAATTTTTGCATTGTCTAGGATTTTCTGCGTTATTTGGACTCTACAGACACTCTGGCTAATGTGACTTGCCACAAGCTTATTTTAATGGCTCTGGCCTTATAGTAATTCAATTTTGCAGTTGAAAATTGTCTTCCTTCTTAGTGGATATACATTTGCATGTACAGCAGGAATGAGCTGGAAGGAGAGGTCTTGATGTATTTCTGATTCCCAGAAACTCGCATAAAATTGAGATGAACTTTATTTTTGACCTGCTACATTGAAAATTTCTGTATCCAACAGCACTTTGAGTAGTTAACGCAATTCCTACAATAAAAATTACTGAGGACTCTGCAAGAGACTTGTCTTTTGACAGCACCTATCTTTTATCTAGCAATACAATGAACCTTGGTGTGAAATGCAATTCCTTAGTCATATCTCCCATTTCTGGGGTGAGCCTTGTGGAAGACACCATCACAGATGAAATTTCAGAAGCTTAAAACAAAAGCACAAAAAAGACACTCCCTAGGTGTGCTCTGTGGGTCTCCATGGGCTGCAGATCCCCTAGACCTCCTGCTCCACTGCAGGTTGCTCCCCATGGGCAAAATACATTAAAAATATGTTACAAAGCTCCCTTCTTAACTATTTAACATTATTTTAAGTGAACTGCAATGAAAACGGAAGTTCCTGGAGCTGTAGTGGTATGGTTGCATTATTAACTACATGCTATCAGCTTTCTTCTCTGAATATCTCCATTAGAACTCTGCAGAGCATATGCATCATATAATGCACATTTATATTTTAGAAAAATAAATTGATTTCTCTTTGAACTCTTAGATGATATGATTATGAGTATCATGTTTTTTTTCTCCAGGACAACTATTACACTGTGTGCTTATGGCTTACTTGTTATGCCAGAGGCCATATCTAGAGATATTTCTAGAGAAATTCCCAGTGCTGAGCTCATCAGTTTTTATATCCTAGAACAGTTTTTATTTCCTGTTCTAGGATATAAATAAGGTGAATTATAACAACAACAACAACAAAATTTGAAATAAGGTGAATTATAACAAACAAACAAAAAAAAAACAGCACCTATTAAATATGTATTTTTACTACCTTAGCTGTGCTGCAAGGATAAAATTACACCCATGCCAACATCCCCTGCAACTTGAAGTAATATCCACAGGGATAAGTGGAATCAGATCTCAATATTCAGCCCTTTACATGGTCATTGCAGAGTAATACATGAATCAACATCACTTATAGTACTAAAGTCAAAAAGGTTATAACAACACCAACCACATGTTAGCGCAATAAACTTCTGAAAATAACACATTTTTCCCCACTTACAGTGGTCATACATTTAACAAATGTCTTCTTCAGACATAAATTCAATAACCCCTCAGCATTCTGTGTGGGGCCTAAATATAATATCGTAGTGTGATACACACCATTTTACTACTTTCTAATATAACAACTCTCCAGTGTGAAATATGGTTAAGAATCAGCATAAAATACTGATCACTTTAGTACAGTATTAAATCAAAATTTATTTTGTACCTGAGCTACTGTGAGGATATGAGTAAATTTTATAAAATGGGAAGGATTTGGGGAGCCATTTGATTGGTCAATATTAGCTCTGAGGCAAAGGTATAAATCTTTATGACTAAATAGGTCGAAATTCATTAGCCTCACACCTCTCCCTCCTATAATGTTTCTAAAAATTGGCAAGAAAAGAGTGCCAGTGATAAAAATATCCTGGTATTCATTCCCTATTTTCTCCTCACAGAATACAAATATCCTGTGGGATTTAGGTCTGTACTTGCTGTATGATGATTGTTAAAGGTCTGTCGGCCACAGGATGGCTGTCCTTGGAAGGCCAAAGTATGGAGGATCTTACAAGAGCCAGCATCCTTCAAAAGGTGTTCCCCATTTCCATCCAAGGCCCAAAGCTGTCACTGCTCCTTTCCTGTATCCAAGGCCAAGGTGGAGCAGCCAAGTTACCTGATGCTGCTTGGAGAGCCAAAATGAGGAAGAAAACCTGGCACAGGCTGACCAGAAGTCTTCAGTGTTGCAGAGTCTCAGTCTTTGCCTCCTCTGTGTCTTGGGGCAGCTCCCAGGGTTGCATGCTCTACTCCAGCATTTCCATAAATCAAAGGTGCCTCATTCTGAACTGCTGATCCATTTGTACTTTTGCCCTTGCTTCCCAGGGCACAAACATTGTATCCATAGGAGATGAAAGATTCCTCCCAGCTCGCACAGCAAGTGAGTTGGCAGTGTCCTGATGGAGACATTTGTTTTCCTTTATAAACTGTAAATGAAGGAACAAGATGGCAAATGATTTGGCACTTCGTGTTTCTAAAAGGGATTATTGTGACAGCTCCCCTCCTTCAGCATTAGCCATAGGGTCCTGCATTTTTGGCTATTGTAGGTCCACAAGTATGTGGGAATTTTTTTGTGCATCCCACAGTTGAGCAGCTGCCAGTTCTGCCTAATGCGGAGCCAAGTCTCATCCCTAGCTCCAAAGAAAAAGAAATTCCACCCATGAAATGCCTAACTACCATAGTGTTGGCATTTCCAGGGGTTTAATCACACTGATGACCTGCTTTGCAGCTAGCAAACTGCCCACCAATTATCTAACCAGCAAAGGGACCTTGTCTGGAGCAACAATCGTGGGCCATGGGAATGTGTCCCCAGGGATTAAGTATATCTACAGTGGTGTGTGAGCAGCAACTATTCAGCTCTTCTCCAAGTGATGGTGACAAGGACACATGGAAAATTTGTGTCACAGCAGGAGACTGACCAGGACCATTGCTACTCCTCTGTGTCACCTATCTGGCTGCAAAAGTGTAATATTTATCTACAGACAGTTCATGATGTGTTTAAGTACCAGACTTTCTAACGTTAAAAACGTTTCTTATCATCCCTCTAAACGTTTTTCTTCAGCCACATTAGACTGCTGTTTCCATAATGATTATAAATTGATACTATTTATCAGAAAACAGTGGTAGAATCATAGAACTATTTGAGTTGGAAGAATCCCTTAAAGATTATCTAGTCCAACTCCTCTGTAAAGAATAAGGACACCTATATCTTCATCAAGTGCTCAGAAAGATCCCTTCTAGCCTGATCTCTAGTATCTCCAGGGACTGAGCATCTACTGCCTTGCCTCTCTGGGCAGCCTGTGCCAGAGTCTTACTACCCTTATTGTAAAAAACTTTCTCCTTTATATTTAATCTAAATCTCACCTCTCTAGTTTGAAACCATTTTCCCTCGTCCTACCACAACAGACCCTGCCAAAGAGCATGTCCTTTTCTTTCTTACAGCCCCCCTTTAGGCACAGAGAGGCTGCTCTCAAGTCTCCCTGGAGCCTTCCCTTCTCTAGGCTGCGCAGCCCCAGCTCATTCAGCCTGTCCTCACAGGAGAGGTATTTCATCCCTTGGCCCATTTCTGTGGCCTCCTTTATACTTGGGAATTAAACAACTTTATTATAGAAACTCTAAAGAAACTTTAATTACAGTGAGTATTACTTTTGACTGTGCATCTTAAAATATGTTATCTCTTGTAAATTCTCAAATGTCAGCTCCAAAAATGAGTCTGAGAAAACAACAGAAAAAGGAGGTAAAATACCAGCAAAACACCACTTTTCCTTAAAGCAATTGGGGTATGACTAATGCAGTATCAGAATTAGGATAATAGTAAAACACTATTAAAAGGGAAATAGCTTTCTTTATTCAAAGGAACTTAATGAAACTTCCCCAGTTTAGACAACAAATTTAGAAGAAAATTCAGCCCAAACTGGAAGGAGAATGCATGCAAAACCTGTTAAGCAAAAAGGATTCATTTCTCATATGGGTGATCAGTGAATTATCCTGTGAAGTAAATGTTCTCTGCAGCACATTTTAGTACCTTTATGACCCAGTGGCCAAAAAGCACAGCAGAGCAGGCAAAATCCTGCTGATCACTTCCCAAACACTCACTGCTTCTTGTTTAAATAAGAAGTGAGTCATCAGCAGTCTTAATGGGAGTCAGTGCTGGCCTCATTGCACAGACTTTTACATCAGTATTTCTCTCTTTCAAACCATCTTCTCTTCATTCAGAGCAGTGTCAAAAACAGCACAGCACTTTGATGCATCTGAGGTTCTTCAGAGTGATTTCATAGAATCATTAAGGTTGGAAAAGACCTCTAAGATCATCTACTCCAACCATCCACCTACCATTACCATGCCCACTAACCCATGCCCCTAAATACCACATCACACATTTCTTGAACATGTTCAGGGATGGTGACTTTACCATCTTCTAGGAGTGTGGTGCTCTGGTTTGATTTGATTGCTTTTAAAAGAAAACAAACAAATAACTATGCTGAAATAGAAAATGTTTTCCTTAGGGACTACTATTGCAGGAACAGGAGAGCCTTTTATTTCTGAATAGCATGGGATGGGACACATTTCTCTTTTCAGATAGAAGAAGAAGCTCCTTAGATGGGGATCATGCAGCGACACTCCTCCATTAACACAGATGGCTGAGTTTAGGCTGAGCAGACCAACAAATGTTCTTGTTTGACTTGTGCCCTCTGAATCCATGGTTGATTCACAGTCTTTAGTGCCTTCATACAGCCATCTGGTCACCTGGCCAGCTGCCCAGGGACAGCCTGCTCCTACCCTTGCTCTTGGACATATGGTTGTAGCACTGAGCTAAGGGCAGCCTTTGCTGCAGAGCAAGAGGCAGCAGGAGCAGAGAGCTGGGAAATTCAGGAGAATTTTCCTTTGTGTTCCCCTTTGCTCAAGCTCTCTACTCAGTCAAGGAATGGGAAGAAAAAATGGAGTCCAGTGTCCTCAGGGTCTCTGCCTGCTCATGCTGCTCCCAGAGGACATGCAAGCAGAGGAGACCCAAGGCAGGAGACCCACCTTTAAGCAGTTTACTATGAGCTCCCTTGAGGGTCTACAGACTTCTTTGAGTTTATCAGCTATCTAACTCACTTCAGTCTGTCTCCAGCTGAACAAATTCAGCTTCCAAGAGAGCTGGGGAGAGCTGGTTCCTATTAGACATTCCACCTGCAGATATCTAGCAGGGTGTAGGTAGGTAGAGCCTCCATTTCCTGTTTCCTTCACCCAGTTTTAGCTGCCTGTGGGAGCACAGCCCCAGGGCACCCATCCTGTAAAGCTGGATTTATATTTTGCACAGACAGGTGGGTGTCGTTTTGAGGTCTGAATACCAGAGCATTAATTACATAAGTGCAGATCTCATGGGTGCAGCTCATGGAAAGCAGATGTTCTCTACTTCTGCCCTCCCTTCTAACAGCAACTGCCAAAGAACATCCCCTAGAGACTTCGATTTGTGTGCAGTCTGGCTGAAAGCAACAGGTCTGAAATATACCTGGACAGAGATAATGAGCTCCAGGCTTTTCTGCTTAGGAATGATGAAAGCAATAGGGTTATTTGAGGGAAGGAGGTATCTCCAGCGGATAAAAGGCAGCAGGTCCAAACCTACAGGGAATTGAGTTGATATTCACTACAGAAGATGATCAATTTGCTACAATTTGTCATGTATGTATAATTCAAAAATTAGCGTGCAGTTCTGATCTTTCAGTAGTGCCTTCTAATGGTTTTTTTGAAGGATTTATTTACAAAGGCTTGTTGCAATATTTTACTCATTCTATTTTAACTTTTTATTACAGGTAACAAAAGCAGAGAAAATATTTCAAAAAACTGCTCTGTCTCATTATGCTCATAAACTACTCTTCACTAGACAGTAAAGTACTAGCTATTTTACAGAAGAGTGTAACTTGCTTCACAGTTCACTAGAGCTTTGGAAGATTTCTACACCAAAATCAGTCTTTACAGCTGCAAAATTGAAAAAAAACCATCTCAGAATGAAATGCCTACAGAGGAGATTTAGGTCTGAATTAATAGATTAAAGAGCCCCAGATTTCTCGTGCTAGGTGATAATAATCCAAGAGTTCAAATAATATTTAAATATGATATCGAGGAAACATTAAGTATTGTTTAACTGTGCCTTCCTATCTGAGAAATGCAGGGCAATAAATTCAATCTCAGTGGCAAACATGATACTACTCTTTTGAAGTTCTTTATTAGTATAAGGATTCTCAGACAAACAATCTCTCTTTTGTACCAGACAAAATATATAAGCTATAATAAAGAAAAGAATTATAAAACACTGATATGAAAAACTGATGTATTGTTTATAATTAATGGCATTTTTATAGGAAAAAGAATGGTGATTCACATATCTCTTCTAGGATTGTTTGAAAAGAGCCCACGAGCTTGAAGATAAATAAGCATTTTTTTAGTGCAGAAGACCTGGAATTTCAAAAGCCTCAAGTGTCTCACCAAAGACTCTAAATGAAACTAAGTTTTAAGGGAAACTCCTACTTCAGATTAATTACTGAAAGGAATTAAACTAGCAATTGCTTTATTAATGAATCAAGAGGGTAGAAAAAAACAGTTTTCTTTCATAATGGAGAGCAATAAGAGGTGGGTTTCTGCATTAAGGTTCTCCTTTAACTTCTTTGATGACTGTCTATTCCCAAAAGGCCATGGAGAGAGGGAAAATACTTAACTAAATCTCCACCTGACTGACAAGCTGATAAAGAGGCTTGTGATTTTCTGCAGCTTTAAGATGAAAAGGCAGACTCCATTCCTTTTGGATCCCCACTCAGCTCTCACCAGCAGATATGGAAACACAGGGCATGGCTTATTGTTTTATCACCTGCACACAGGCAGTACGATGTCTGTCCCTGAGTTGAGGGACATGGTTTAGAGAGAATTATTGATGATAGGTAGATGGTTGGACTGCATGATCTTGTAGTCTTTTCCAACCTTGGTGATTCTATGGTGGCTATCTTTAATTAAGAGATGCTACATGGTTTGTGGATGCTTTGTGAAGCCATAAGAGATATTTCTGTGGAAAATCTCATCCATCATCTCAAAATGTCTGGCCAGAACAAGAAGCGTTTGCACATGGTGCACTGTGGTTTCCATACATATCATGTGCCAGAGCAGCACCAGTGGAAGTGGGCATGAGGAAGTGAAAGCACTCTTTTCTTTGCAGAGTGTTGCACTCTGTACACCTGGAAAATAACTGGGCTCAGCAGAGATCTGTCCACATACTCTAAAGCAGTCACAAAAGACAAGTGTCTCCCCATACTGTGATTAGACAGTGTTCAGATTATGAACTGAAAATTGGGTCATTTGGCAGCATACAACATGTAAAGCCCAAAGAGAAGATCATTCATCCAAAAAAAGAGGGAGGAGACATCTTCAGTACAGCCCTTCACAACCCCATGTTCAATCAATATTTCCTCAACACTGAAGCAATCTGTTTTTCTCTGATTCCTGTCTTTCCCTTATGTAAGGTGAATCAGGTCCATCCAGTATTTATGGTAGTCATTATTTCATATTGATTATTTTTTGCTCTTAGTATTCAGCAGCAGAAAACTATCTATTGAAGTTCAATGTGAAATCTGAGTAGAACAGCGCTGTGATAATTATTTTATGAATTAATTACAGTTAAGTGGCTGTGCATAAGGGCAATTGTAATTATCTGTATCATACAGTGAACTCCTGCAAACTGTCATGCACTTGAACCTCTATTCTTTTCCTCTGTCTCGTCAGAATAAGCTCATTGAAGCTAGCACCATAATTTGGATCACAGGCTCTGTTGATCGAATGCAATACTTCTGTCCTGGACTTGTTGGTTTTTCCCTTGAAGATTCTATTAGTAGCTTTTTCCTCTCCCATATTCTCATCATGATGCTACGTGAAGCAAGTTTCAAGGCAGTAACTCTGTTAATCTTTATGTTAATACACCTTCTTTGGGCAAAAATCTCATCAAAATGAATCAAGAATGATTGTGGAAGCATCTGTCTCATATTGCCTGCTTGTCTTGGGCAACTGTCTGAATCCTGCTTAGTGATGTCATATGCTGCTTCACTTCTACTTCTGAATCTTTCTAAGGAGAGCATTAAGATTTGAGAGATGCTCTTAGACACTTACTTTGAGCATGGAGTGGGGAGATTTAGGTACTATTCCAAATCAAAATTGAAGGAAAGTACTCTTCTCTTAACTGGCCTGGTTGTGAACATCTGTCAGAAAGGTATCGAACTCAATTCAGCATAGACTGGAACAGAACCTGCAATGGTTGGCCAGTCTTTAGTGAAGCTTTTGTGGGTATTCAGAAATTCACAATGCCACAACCAGCATGGAGTATGCGTAGGAGTACAGCAAAATTTCTGCTGATCAGGTAATACCATTTAAGACATGGGCAATGTTAAAGCTCAGCCCTGATCTGAGGGCTTATGGGTCCCTTTGCTCTATCCATCTCCCATGGGGATGTTTGCACACTCTATAAGCTCCCTACAATCAGCTCTGGAAGCAGAACTAGTTTTTGAAATCAGAGAAAGATAGTTTGTGTGGGAAGAAAAAAAGATCAAAGACTAATTAACTTAGATCTTAGGAAATGAACCACAGATCAAGCAAGAAAGAAATCAGGAAAATGGGGGAAATATCTCTCATGCTGCAAAATTATATCTGCAGAGCTGATGTACACAGAAAAGTCTGCAGTGAGAGCAAGAGGCCCTGAAGCAATACAATAACAAAGGTGCAAGAGGATGAATATAGTAACACTTTTCTGTAAAGATGCTTACAAAACACTCAAGGAAAGCTAGAGAAATGTATGGTCTGAACTATGTGTAATCTCAAACATGCACTTTTTTGAAAATGTGAAAATCAATATAAATGATGAGAAATAGAAAACATTTTCTAATGTAAACGCTGAGGATAATTTCATTGCAGTGATAGAAGCTTTGCCCTTCTCTCTATAGAGGAAAATAGTTTGTTAGATTTTTGCCCTGAGTAGTACTAAATAAAAAAACCTAGATGTCTGAAATGTATGGGAAAGAGATAAAGCAGAGCAAAGGTCAAAGTCTTCCCGTTCTGAAATATATCTAAAAGTTCAGTTGACATTCATGGTGGCAGAGCATCACATCTCTCTTGGAGATAATTAATTTAATTTTATAATAGCATTAACACAGTTAATCTGGAGATTTATTCAGTCCTTATTGCTTTCAGCCTTGCTGGGGAAATGAGTCTTTGTTTCTAAGAGCAATCCTGGGAGCTGGAGCTGCCCAGATGAGGTTCTGAGGGCAGGGCCTCTGGTTTCCCATTCATTTTAGAGATGTTTCACTGGAGTGAGTGGAAGCATGAGGATGATATTTTGCAAGATGCCTCCCAGTTTCATGATCTTGTCGAGTCACGTATCTTGGGGAAGATAACAATACAATTAGGATAAATGCCCAGCAACACCTGAACACTTCAACCTACAGTTCTGCTGTCAGCCTCTAAACTGCTTCACAAGTACTAATGAACGGTGATTTCCTAAAGATGTTGAGACAGAAGCTTACAGCCATCTCACTTATCAGTACCATTGGGAAATACTGCAGTAGTTTGGAAAATAAAATGTCGTTGCATTCATTCTTTCGTTCTTTCTCATAATTCCTCATGACATCATTCTTTCTACCATCCAAAATAAGTGACAGTACATAGCCTCCAGGATTGTATTTCAGGCTGCTTGCATTATAAATCACCTTTCACTGCAGAAGGTGAAAAACTGACAACCTCATGTCTATGCTTTTTAGCCATGTCCTTTGGAAAGAAAATTGCTTCCTTCTTTTTTGAAATTTTTGTTCTGGAAATAAGTCTATTTATATGGAAGTATATATATTCTTTTCTTTTTTTCTTTCTTTTTTCTTTTGTTCTTAAAGGCATCCATGATCTTGTTTTCTGCTGTGGTTGAAGCAAAGTTCAAGGGATGTGTGGCCAGAGACGTGATTATGATTATTTCCTTAGAACTACTATTTATGAGTGATGTTATCCTGGATTAAGTAATGTATTCAGCATTCTCAGTTCTTTTGTGACAAATATAAAATACATCGGGTATTTGAGAAGCTGATTCTCATTAATTCTCAACCCTTTCAAAATTCAGTTTAAACGTTTTCCTTTCTAAGACCAAGTGCTGACTACAGCAGCTCGTCTTGGGAAGTTGTCAAAACCACTGAAATAGAATAATTTCTGGGAGTCAAACTGGGAGAAGACATAGCTTACAGCCAGAATAACTCAGCTGCTTAGAGTGGTTAAAGTGACATCCCTCTTCCATACCCTTGAGTCTGAGTTGCTCCAATATCTCACCTTAGATCATCCCTTTCTTCTGAGCACAAATGTAAGATTTTGGCTGGTGATCTGATAGGAACATAGGGAAGCTGACTAGACATTTCTATGTATAAAATAGACTGCACAATACTGAATTCTGCAGTATGAGCTGGGAGAGATCAGGAGAGGCAGAATGTGTTTCAAACATGAGACATTTACTTTCTCTTTTCAAGATTTTACACCCTTCTGTGAAGTAATTTTGTACAATAGACTTTCTTTATGGAGTTGTAAACTGAAAGGTTTTTCCAAGTTGCCATTCCCATTGAATCATTTCACATTCCCCTCCACACAGATGAGCTCAAGGAGGTGAAGACTCAATTAGCATCTTCAGAGATGTTAAAGCAGCTAATAAGATTGATAGGGCTACCTTCACCTCCAGATACAGCTCTAACTTCTGCTTGCTGCTCTGCATATAAAAAAATTCAACCCATCCCTTAGAAAAAAGAAAATAAAGGCTGAAATTTATTCTTGACTGATATACCATAAACATTTGCAGACACAAACTATTGTGGGATATAACAAGTGATAGAGCAGGACTTTAAAAAATAATCAGATATTTTAAGAAAAAAGCATCAGAAGTTGTAATTATTTGGGGATTTAAGGCTTATTCTGGTGTCTTTCAGTTACAGTAAGTGTTAAAAGCAATGAGAGATTCTTGCTGTCAATCTGTATCTCTTAACTTGACTGACAGAGTTTACAGACCCTGTTATGAACTTCTAATGAAGGTTTTGCTCAGCAAGAAGGTTCTTCCATATTTTAAAAGGATAAAGAGAACCTCCCTGCTACACTGGAGAAATTCTAGCTTGCAATACTGAATAGATAAGCCAGAGCAGAATAACTAGTCGAGCAACAGCGTGGTCCATGGCCCTGGTCACTTGGACTGATGAAGAGCAGTGGTATGTCTCTGTTCCTGGTGCAGTCTGGCACCAAAATAAGACAAGATGTGTTAAAGGATTTTGCAAGAGTACAATGAAGGTCTGAACTCCTTTTCCATCCATGGCAGACAGATCTTTTTCTGCACACCTTGTATTATTAGTGTACTAGATTTCTCTCCCTCTCCTTCTTTTCTGCTTGGTTTCAGACTTAGTCACTTCCCTTGGCTTCTCTTATGCCTCCTAGAGCTAATCTCTTTGTCCAATCTTTTTTTTCCTATCTTTCTTCCCTTAATCTTTGCCTAATTTAATTACTTTTTATTTTCACCAGACTCACTATCTAGCCCAGAAATTACCCTCCGCACATTCAAACTGCATGTGTGTTGGGAGGAAAAAAGAGAAGACATGGGAGAAGTGTAAAAGATAGAAATGGACTTTAGTTTCCTCACATCCCTGTGACACAGGGGAGCTGGAACATGTGTTGTGAAAACACCTGGGTCTGTCCTGGAGATGATAAGACAAGCTCTTCACTGTCTCCACTCAAGTGAATTTCAAGGGCTATAAGATATGAGAGTCTGGAGAACCCTCAGTGAAAAACAGACTGGAAGAGGCTTGCTCTCAAGATCTCAGAAGTCTTTACTGACCTGGTTAAAAATGATCATCCAAAAACTTTAGCTTGACTAATAATGCACAGTTAAATTTGTCATAGAAGCAACTCTTCTGCCATATTTTCAGAGAAAGTGGTAGTAAAGCTGCTAAGGAAAATCTCAAAGGTTGCCTGGCGTGAGCATGCCTTCCTCTGTCCTCTCCTCAAAATAGTCATGGTGCCTCCACTGAGAGTTTCTGTGTAAGTTCAACCTGAGATAGACACATGGTCATGAGTTTTATACAGGTAAATGATGTTCAGAGGAATTATAATGAACTGAAAGCAGGTTGCTAGATGGTACGTTAGTAATTGTGCCCCACTCAAACCTCTGTGCCTGTGCATATTAGGTCACCAGGCAAGAATCACAGAATTAAAGGGTTTGAAAGGGACCTCAAGAGATCACTGAGCCTAAACCCCCTGCTAAAGCAGATACTCTACAATAGGTTGCAGAGACAGGCATCCAGAGGAATCTTGAATATCTCCATAAAAGGAGACTCCACAAGCTCTCTTAGTAACCTTTTCCAATGCTCTGTCAACCTTACAGTCAAGAACTTCTTCCACATGTTGGTACAGAACTTCCTCTGTACAAGTTTTAGGCAATTACTGATAAAAATAGGTATGTTTCCAAGCAAGGAGTTGTAACACCTTGGTAGAGTCCTCAAATCAAAAGATCACAGGAGAGTCAAAGCATTCACCCACCTTGCTCAAGAGCTCTCAAAGTCAGTTGAATAGGAATTACTTCAAGCATCAATGCAGGACTGCACCCTGCTCTAATCTAGATTATGTATGCCCTCACTGACTCACAGAACAGAGAAGGAAAATCAAAGGGAAAAGTCTCGTCTTGAAAATGTTTGTTCAGGAAAGCAGTTCCAGTGAGCAGCCATGCTAATAAAAAATAAATTAAAAAGAGAAGGCGATCACAGCCATTGCCAGGACTTTCATGCTCTGTTTAGGCTGCATCTTTGATCCTATGAGAAATTCCCAAAGCTTTGTGCCACCTGCAAATGATGCCCTGTCTCCTCCAAATGGAACTGGCTTAAAGGATGGATCCATTTCTGAAGGACACAAAGCGCATGATACAGCTATACATAGGAAAACCCATGTGATTTCATAAAAGAGTTATGCTCCACTGGCTTGTTTGAACATGGTGAGTTTTACTGTCAGTGAAAAGGCTTCTGCAATGAAGCTGAGCTCTACATTGGGTAGGATATTAATAAAGCTTTTAACCCAATTCCTTGGTTTCCAATTAAAGTAACATCTAAAATGCAGAGTTATAGAGCCGTGAGATATTAGTGCAGTGCTTAAAATTAAGCTAATTCTAGAAACCATCTCTTAAAAAAAATTAATGACCATGAGAAATTCTACAGGAGTCAAATGTGGAATGTGAGCCTTGTTATTGTTTATATTAACAATGAATATAAGAGCAGAGAAATCAAGATTTTCTGGTTTGTAAATTATGCTAAAGGGCAACAAATGATAATGGAATTTGAAATTGTACTCTGAAGCAATATCAAATAGTGAATGTGATTAAATATATATGAACAGAGAACAATCAGTCATGGAGCAAGAAAACAAATAAAGCAAATGCAAAAATTGAAATTTGGTGCTGCAAACTGCCAAGAAAAGAGATTTTTCAAAGAAAGAAAACAGATCAGAAGATGTCCAGACTTCAAGCAGCAGCTTCACTAATGAATGCGAACAGAACTTTGTCTTCACTTCTGGGGAATAAAATCATTTGTAAATCAGAGGAAGAGGTAGAATATTGTTTGTGTACAAAATATTTGTTAAAGCCCTTCTATAGTAACTATCTTGCTTTTGAAAGAACTTAATTTCTCTTAATAGGGCAAAACAGAGATGAATCCTAATATTTCACATCTCAAAGACTCGAATGAAGGAGAAATTGTATAAAGATTGTATAAAGATTGTATAAAGATTGTATAAAGAGACTTGCTCCTCGATGCCTGATGAAAAAGGCCATGCATGTAAGCATTTTTATAATTAATCAATAACATTGTTTCTGAGAAAGAATATACACAGGTAAGAATAACAGAGAAGAAATTCATTGCTCTCTGACAACCCTTAGCAAGTGGGCCCCATGCCATGACCTCCCTCTGCCATGTGAGGATGGCATTGCCCATGGGGGTAGATAGCAGAAAGGGTCCTCCACCTGAGTTGTCCTTGGTGCAGTCATACACATGACAGAAATGCCCTAAAGAACCAACAGCTATTGTTACACATCATTTACGAAGAGGTGTGCTCTGCTCTAGGGGGCTTGTAATGTAGGCAGAGAAAAACAGCTGGGGACAGCAAGACATTGGCAGTGCGGTGATTTAGAAGCATAGTAGTTGAACCAGGATCTTCACACAACACAGTTTTGTAGGGTTAGAAATACACAGCTGTTTCTGAGGTATAAAACATTTGTATAGCAAAGTTTTATTTTGTTCACTGCTTTCCCATGGGCTTTTTCAGCAACTGCAACTCTCATCATTTCTGACCCTCAATTTCCAGGTCTGCTGTGTATCCTTTTCCTTTATTGGTGCTGCAGCAGTTCTAAGCTCTCTAACACGTTTAATAAATCTTTTCTTTACAGCACTAGCTGTTCAGCATGAATGTATTGCTCTTTGCTCGTCGATCTTGTGTTCCCCTGACACTATTTTTGACAGGTTTTGAACACGTCACAAAGAGGAGGGGAAGAAGAAATGAATCAAACTAAAATCCCAGTGAATGAGCTTTCTTGCTTCTGAAGGCTCTTTTTAGTTTATGTTTGATCAGAAAGTTCATTTATTACCCTATTTTTAAGAGTTGCCTGTTCTACCTTCAGGATCATAATTGCTTTGCAGATTGCTTATTTCATTAATACGCTATATCTTCATTTTCTAACCTAGGTAGTAATTGAGTGATCAGTCATTGTTATACTTACCATTCTGCCAACATTTATTAAAATGAGGCAATTAACTATTGTCTTAAATGGAGTTTAGAGGTAAGGCTCATTAGTTTTAGGCTCATTACAATTAAGTGGGATGATAAATGTAAAATTATTTTATCACAGCTTGGTACAGAAAACTTGTTTTATTATCTTATGTCACTGTACACTTTGCAATGTGATTTTGCAGATCCTCTGGGCCCATTTTATGGAAATCCAAGCTATTAAATAGGTGCTGTTATAACTGATAAATCTCAGCCCATTTACATCCTGAAGTTTAACACTGGAGTTATCCTGCATCTCATGTTCTATAAGGAAAATCTACCCCAGGAGAACTGTATCTGTTGTCTTCTGAAAGCAGACAAATGTTTGAATCCTAGGAGCCATTTCATTCTTTATCTTGGCACCTTGGCACCTGACTTTCACCCTCAGTATTTACAAACAAGGTAATTTTAAAATTTTCAGCTAAAAAACACTATTTGTCAGCATAGTCATCACCATCAGCTATGCTTTTTCACCAGTGATGAACATGAACCTGCATACTGCATTTGTAAAAATCTGCAAGGTCATCTGGGATATGGCTTGTCCTTCACACTGCTGGTACCATTGCTGAAATGCAGCCACCACTTCACTGTGCTGACCTCCACTGTTCAGTCTCCATAAACATTCAACAAGCATCAGTGGTTGCAATTTTTCCCGCTTGGAGGAATTCAGTTCCACACCTTTGCTTCAGGCACTTCCATGTCAGATGCCGTTTTGTCACACTGCTCCTCAGCTGCCATCCGTCAAACAGGAATAAAATGTAACAGAAAATTGTTAGGAAGGTTCAGCCTCTACTGCCATAACACCAACGCCCACCTCTTAGATTGTGGGCTAACATAACAAAATAGGAGACAATACTCTCAGGGCAGAACTTGTAAAACCCCCAAAGCATGTTGAGAAAAAACATTCAGACTGAGCATTCAGGATTCATAGATTCATAGATTCAAAGATACATTAGGTTGGAAAGGACCTACAAGATCATCTAGTCCAACCATCCTCCTATCACTATCCCTACCCAACTACTAAATTAAGTCCTTTAGCACCTCATCTAAACGCTTCTTGAACAGCGCTAGGGATGGTGCCTCACCCACCTCCCTAGGCAGGCCATTCCAGTGCCTGACCACTCTTTCAGAAAAGAAATGCTTCCTCAGGTCTAATCTAAATCTTCCCCGGCGCAACTTGTGGCCATTCCCTCTCGTCCTGTCATAATTTATCAGGGAGAAGAGGCCCACCCCCTCCTCACCACAACCCCCCTTCAGGAAGTGGTAGAGTGCAATAAGGTCTCCTCTGAGCCTCCTCTTCTCCAGACTAAACAATCCCAGCTCCCTCAGCCGCTCCTCATAAGACTTGTGCTCCAGACCCCTCACCAGTTTTGTTGCCCTTCTCTGAACACGCTCCAGGGCCTCAATGTCCTTCTTGTAGTGAGGGGCCCAAAACTGAACACAGTACTCGAGGTGCGGTCGAACCAGAGCTGAGTACAGGGGGATGATCACCTCCCTGCTCCTGCTGGCTACACTATTTCTAATACAGGCCAGGATGCTGTTGGCCTTCTTGGCAACCTGGGCACACTGTCTATTAATGCAATCCCAGGGCTGGTAAAGTGTCACCCTTCTATCCAAAATACCTAAATATGGACATCTAAACCTAAACTCTGTCACACAAAATGATATTGGTTTCAGGGGCTGATTTCCACCACATGGCTCAGATATGAACCTATCAAATGAAGTACTTTTCTAATTAAGACCCTTAATGCAGTTCAATCTAATGATCATAGAATCAAAGAATCATTCAGTTTGGAGAAGACCCTTAAGATCATCCAGTCCAACCATTGATCATGTAAGCTATGTGTTTTCAGCAAGCTCTAGGAGACAGCTCTTGATGAAATTTGAAAGTAGTACTCGGGAGCATAATGTTAAGACATCTTATTAAATGCTTTGCTGAATCAGGGCCTCAAGATCTAAATATACCCAAACAAGCTCACGTATCATGTCAGCTAAGACCCCTTATCCATATATCCAAGAATACTCACCCTCTGCAAGCACTTTCTATTTCAGCTTCTGTATCACTGGAGATGTAAATTACCTTGCTATTTTGCTTATATTCATTTTAGAAAATAGAGAACATCTATTAGAGTAGGAAAGTCCTACATCTGCAGAGCTCCATAACTCACTAGTTTTCTCTCCCATCATCACAAGAGATAAATGCTGCAGAGCTGGCAAAAGCCTGTTTGAAACCTTGCAGGCTTTCCTCTAAGTTTGTGACAGCTTTGGGAAACCCTGGCCCAGCTGCAAAAATGCTGCTGTTCTATTCCTTTCTCCAACCAATTTATGGCTATGAAACTACACTGTTAATGTCAAGGGGAGTTTATCTTCAGAGTGTTCATTGTCTCAAGTGGCCTAAGAAATGCTAAGGAGATTGCACTGAGTCACAGATGGTCTTGCTGAAATACTGAAATACCACTGAAATACCACTGCAGACAAATCCATTCGTGAGTCCCCAAGATGTATAGGAGAGCTGCATCAGGTCCTCAGAAGATGCCAAGGATAGATGTATTGAGGTATCAGGATAATCAAGTTAGCTTCTTGAGAGAAAGAACCATGTGAACTTGCAGAATTTAGTCTCTTTTTGGTGTCTCTCCTTGATGCAGATTACTCATTAAAATATCTGTGCAAAATATCTATTTTTTCAGTTCATTAGCCAAAATGAAAAATGGGACAGGGAACAGTGGGAAAGAGAAAATTTCACTCAGTTGAAAGCCAAAGCCTTTGTGAATGGGAAAGTAACAAATAATTCATGTCACATTAAATAAGATCTTGTACTTGATTCAAAACAAAATGCTCGTGTGAAGAGTCTTCTTAATGTTTGAATGTTTAATAAGAGCAGTCAAATTAAATTAAATCAAACCTGACTTTGAATGAAGGTCTCTTCTTCTAAAAAACGTCAAAGCAAGAGGTGTGGAGGCGAGCAAGAAGACTGCAAAATGCAAACAGAACCATAGAATCCCAGAAGGGACCTCTGTGTCTGCTTGCTTGGTTCTATGCGTTCCTGTGTTCCAAGTATCTTGAAGGATGGAGATTTCACACTGCTGCTCAATAATCATTAAATGAAATGGTCACAGAGCACTGCTAGATGGGCTTCTGCAGGAGAGGAAATAGTGAATGCAAACACACAGTGGATGCATCAGCTATATGGTAATGCTCAGCAGCAAGGTGGCTGCCCAGCACCCAGCATATTTAACATTGTCAGGTCTGTTATGCTGATGAGGACTATCAACATATAAAAAAAACTATATATTTTTTCTGAGATTCGGAGAAGATCAACTTTCTAACCCAGACACCGCTCACACTTTGAGTAAGGCTGAATCTGAAGTATGCAGAGATCACACCACTATAACACCCAGACATAAGTGGTGTTAGCTCTGTTGTTCTTTTACCAGACTGTGGGGAGAGATGTGTCACATGGAACAAGGAATAAGGCAAGGAAAGGCTGTGGCCTGAATCTTCAAAGCATTTTAGGCACCTGATATGCATGGATGCCATGGACAGGAAGCAGTGCTTAATTTCTTTTGAAACTGAGTCCCTAAGAGATTTGTTAAATGCTTTATAAACTAGCTGAGTAGAGTACAAATTGAACCTTTTCTCCTGTGCCCTGAGCGTTTTGAAAGCCGGAATGGGCTCTTGCTTGTTGTGCCTTTTCCTAACTCATGAAGAGGGATTTTGCCTTTGGAAACCTGCGGAATAATTCACAGTTCTTTTACTCTATCATAGAATCATCTCATAGAATCACAGAACGGCTTGGGCTGGAAGGGTTACCAAAAATCATCTACCTGCAATCCTCATGGGCAGAGCTGCCAACAACTACATCAGGCACCATGTCAGGCTACTCAGGGCCCCATCCAACCTGCCCTTGAGCACCTCTAGGGATGGGGCATCCACAACCTCTCAGGGCAGCCTGTACCAGTGCCTCACCACTTTCTCTGTGAAAACTTTTTCCTGACACCTCATCTGTATCTCCTTGCTGTTAGACCTTATAGAATATCAAATGCGACACAAAGTGAGGCCAAATACACTACTTTGGAACTGGCCAGTAACTTACTTGGGAATCAAATATTTGGGTATGACATTAAATTTATATTATTGTGATGGTTTGTTGAAAAAAAAACATTTTTGCTTGAGAATCTATTATCTTAACTCATTTTCAGTGACAACTTTCATTATGCACACAGAAGAATTTTGTCTACATGTTCAAATATTTCATTTGTTGGTTCTTTGGTTTTTAAACTACAATGTGTAATATAGCATACAATTGACAGTAAAAAAATGAAAACAAGAAATTTTTGATTAATCAGAATGACTTGGCCTTTTCAAAAAAACCCACATTTCATTAAGGAATAGCACATTATTTGAAACTATTCTGTTAAGGGGAAAACAAAACAAAACATACAAAACTGGACTAAACCAAACAAGCAAGCAAAACACAGAGTTTATGTTTTCTACATGATTCCAAATCAAATTTCAAATCTGAGTACACTTCTTGGGTCAGAAATTTGTTTTGGTTTTTATTTATTTATTTATTTAGTTAGTTAGTTGTTATTACTTGTTTCCTGGGAAAGATGAGGAGGTGGCAAAGTATAATCCAGAGAGACTACAGATAACCTAAAATCCTGTAACTAACATTCCAGGAAAGGTGCTTTGTGCTTTCAGTCAGGCAGTACTGCACTGATGTAATCAAAAAGAGAATTTGTGCCTTCTGGGGAACTCCAGCAGAATCAGTTGCTGCCATTCTTTGCTATCAAATCCTCAGAAGCCCTCAGATTCTTATTTTCAGCAAATGAATAAGATCAACATTGTACAATTGCTTTCAGTGGTAAAATTCCAGGCAGCAAGACTCATTCCTCTTTGGAAAGGGAATTTATATCGGTGAAATTCAAAGCCTCCAACTTATAGTGCCACTCAGTCAGTGGGCTATCACTCCTGTCATTCGCTCTCAGGTTACTGGAGTTTCCATACACCATAAACAGATCTGCCAATGGCAAGTGTGGGAAGTGCAGGTTACCTGCCTTCACCCACACATCCTGTGATTACCCAGAGAGGACTGTGCTGCACACGATGCACTGATTTCCTAGATTAGATGTGACCCTGCTTCCTATCTTGCTCAGAACAGAGTGTCTGTGATTAGTACCTATCTGTGAAATGTTCAAAGTGAATCGAGACTTAGCGGTCTCATGGTGCATAATCCCTGCGCGCGGGGGCTGAGATGAATCGGTGTGACGTAGTTTGTAATTAGGCAGCTTGAATAGCTGAGCGCCTTCAGCTTGCTGGGTAAATCCTGCTTTCTCCAGGGAGCACACTTTATGCAGTGCAATACAAAAAAGCAGCAAAGCAAACACACAGCTTCCAGCAAAGCCAAGAAACAGCTACTCATGCTGCCCATGGTCCCTCTCTTAGTTTTCTCCTTGCCTGTGCAAACATCTTTCTTGGGACATTTCCTGTGCCAGATAATGTGACTTGATTCCAGAAACCATGGTTGCTTCCCACATCAGTGATGTGAATATCCCAGATCATCATTTCACACCTATTTAGTCCACTGCTGTTAAAGTACCCTGAAATAATTCTAGTCTTGTTTGTAGCAGATTTAACAGTTGGACTTCACTCTATTTTATATACAAATATCACATTGTATTACTCTAAAAAGAAGACCCAGATGCTTTCTCTGGATTAATAAGGTCTATTTCTTGCTTTTTTTACTCCCTACAACAATTCATGAAGAGTTGGTTCTTATGGCTTCTGACTTAAATCCCTGTTAGAGCACAGGGGGCTGTATTGCTCGGGAGGAGACTGTTTCAGATTGCAAGTTCATTTTAAGTAACTCCATTTTATTTTCACTGTTCATCCTTCAATCCAAGATTATCTTTGCCCATCTGTTATTTATCCTACTGGTTACATGACCTGTGCATCACACGGATTTTCTTTCAAAATCTAAAGGTTCTGCAGGTTGTGCGTGTGTGTGTGTGTGTGTCCATTCACTACTTCATGTTTATTTGTTCAAACTATTTACCAGTACGCATTTTTACCTGAAAGCTGCACAGTGTACAGCAGAAGGGTTTGTGCACACATCCATAGGCCTGTGTGCTGCTGCACCCTCTGCCCCATGCCCTGCATGTGTGATTCCCCCATGTCACACAGGGTCAGCAGAAGTCTGAAGAAGCACATGAGTACAAGTTATACAGTCCTTGAGGAAGTCCACAAGTCTCATTTTGCATTTGTGATGCTTCTTGAACATAATCAGACCTGTAGGTATGCACTGAAAATTGATATTAGAATTTTTCTCTGTCTTTCACGGAATCACACAATCACAGAGTTGTAGGGGTTGGAAGGGACCTCTAGAAATCATCGAGATCAACCCCCTGCCAAAGCAGCTCCCTAGACGAGGTTGCACAGGTAGGCATCCAGGTGGGTCATGACCATTTCTAGTGAAGGAGATTCCACCACCTCTGTGTGCAGCCTGTTCCAGTGCTCTGTCACTGCACTGTGAAGTTCCCATGCACATCTGTGTGGAACTTCCCATGCATCAGTCTGTCCATTTTCCCTCATCCTGTCACCACACACTGCTGAGAAGAGTCCAGCCTCATCTCTTTGCCTCCCGCTCCTTAGATATTTATAGATGTGGATCAGATCCCCTCTGAGTCTTCTTTCTTCAGGGCTGAACAGCCCCAGGTCTCTCAGCCTCTCCTCATAAGGCAGGTGTTGCACATCCTTTATCATCTTTGTGGCCCTCTGCTGGACTCTTTCAAGGAGATCCCTGTCTTTTTTGTACCAGGAAGCCTTTTTCATTCACTGCTGTAGTTTGCGCTTACATTGTCCTTGCAGAAGTTCTCCTTGGCAACTGGTTAACTTAGAATTGCTGTGCTTTTGGGTTGCAGAAGGAGTTTGCTTACACTTGTTCTGGCTAATACATATGGTAGGTGTAAGAGGAACAGAGAGGCAACCTTTGATCAAAACAAAATACCCCCCAAAAAAATAATTCTTGTCCAACCAAAGCTGTTGAACCTGAAACAAATTAATACAAAACCATCCCCTGGACTTAATTTATACAGAGATCTAACAAATTGTTCACACAGAATCCCTTCTGGCTTTGAAGTTATTCTTCTAGCCTTTTTTCTTACTGAATAATTACTCAAGAGGGAGACTGAAAATGTGATACTGCTGCTACTGATGTGCACTTTGCATTATATGGTGTCTTTAAAACTTTATTCAGGCCTGTGTCCCATTATGCTACGAGCTCTAAAGACAGAAGGGAAGTCACTATTGACTTCAGGGGAATTAGCCTTTAATTTAATAGCATAAAACAGGTGGCTGTGAAAACTCAAAGGCTGACGAGGCCTGGGAGCATGGAGTGAGAGGCTCATAGGAGCCGTTCAGACAGGAGGATAGTAAGCAGAATCTAAATCCTGACATTTTTTTTTTCACTGTCCTTTGCAGTTATTTGTTTAGGCTGATGTAAAAGCAGAATTAGTCCCAATTATTTTATCTCTTATATATATATAATATATAGGGTTATACATATATATTATCTATATATATTTACTCATTTTCAAGTGTTTAAAATTCTTTGTTCTTGTAAACTTGGTGGTATTACCTAGAGCTACATATACCTGGTGGGCCATAAACTGGAGATACAAGAATAGTGTTTTAGTGTTTGCAGGGATCTGCTGCAGCCAAAAACTGGAGTCCAAACAGCACAGCACCCTCCACTATCTCCCTAGTGCTCCTGCTTTAACGTGTGCAGACAGGCTATTGATACTTCAGTGACAACTAAATGATACACTAGGGGAAAACAGATGCTGGACAACTACTTCATCATTTAGTGATGAAGGTCTGATGTGTAGAAGAAGAAAAGCTGGAAAATATTGTTAGGCAGTTGTAGCAGAAATATGAAATCACAGCCTGAACCAGTGATTGATTCACCTGGTGAGAAGACAGGACCAACATAGAAGAGCTCAGCTGCATGCAATGTACCTGAATGACCAGACTGGGTGGAGCCAGGATCCACTCCTTCCCAGACTTCATTTAAGAGCTGGCAGTGGAGAGGGGGGTATCTTGCTAGAGATTCCTGTGTGTTAGAGATTTTCTAAAGGTATGTAGTTTTTCTTTGTTTGTTTCTGCATCTATGTTTGCTGCGTTTGGGTTTGTTTTTTTTTTTTTTTTTTTGCTGTAGCCTAGGGTTGCTCCACCATTATTACTATGCTTTCTTTTACATTATAGCACTACAGGCAATGTAGTCCATGTTATGGGTGGGCTGTAAGCACCAAGCTCACATCTATCTTTATTGCACTTCTTCTAGGGCCAGGACTGAAGCAAAGGGTAAGATGAGCTGCTTGCCTTAGGTTTGATTCTCTTCAAACTTTGTAAAATTAGTGGATTCTTGCAGGAAATGTTCATGCTGCATGCTTGCTTTCATCTCCCAGTAGGTGGAGGTGCTGGGGAAGTAGAAAGAACCTTTCTCCCTGAATGCTGTTGGGTATGTGTAATTGAAGGTACTGTTCTTAAAGGACTTGAAACTGTTAAGTGTTTCATGGCTCTGCTATGGAAAAGAGCTATGGCTCTGCCTGGTACATTGTACAAGAACAAAGTTGTATTACTTTTCTTGAGAATTTTAGCTTACTAATGACTGAAAAAAAGAGGAGCCATAACTTCAGTCAAAGAATTGCAAGGAGATCTAGAGTAGCCAACTGTTCTTGTCTTGCCTTAGTCTCCAGAGATCTCCCTCAAGATGCTTTCTTTTTCTTATGGAAAGGAAGCTCTAACGTAGTCTTCCTATGCAATTGTCTGTGCCATACAAAGGCACATCTGACGTGTGTGCAAAGGCACACCCATGTGGAAGAAAAATCTCTTCCAAAACATTAAGTTGTAGGCTACCTTTTTTTCTGAGTAGTATTTACAAGACATTACTCATCACATCCAGAATATTACTGGAGCTGTCAAGAGAAAGGAATCAGCATAGAAACATAATTCCCCTGGGAAATGAAAAATGGCAGCAAGCTGGTCCTTCAACAATAGGTCTAATGCTTAATATAAAATGATGTGCAACTAACCTGCATTGAGTTCTGTGTGGGACCTCTCTTCTGGGATGCTTGTTTGTGATTTTCTTATTGTTTGGAAAAATAACTTTTTAAGAAATAAAATCCTTTTCTTTTTTTCCCTCCCAGCATGGGCTAATGAAGAAGCTGGAGTGATTCAGCTGCTGATGTGATCATGGGAGGAATGTGTTTCATCATTCATGATTCTGTGGCGATTATAACTCGGTTACTTTTCATACTATGTATTCTGCATTACAAATGTGTGGCTTCAGGCATTTTTCTGTGGAGGACAAAGTTTTGGCTCAGTGTCCATACCTTCTCCTCTCTCATTTGCTCACATCCTTGGTGTTTTGTTCCCTTTTCTCTTTCATTTGACTCCTCCCAAAACATCATTTCATGCTCTCACAGTGGGGGGAATCCTTGGAGGAATTTCCTGCAGGTATCTGGCCTGTGCTCTTTTAGGTCTGATTTCAGCTCCTGGAATGAAGCCCACACTGGCCAATTGACTAACAGCTCCAGACTTCTCCATGTGTCCCTATTCAGGATCTTCTTGTCATTTCCTCTTCAGTCTCCATTGTTTTTCTCACTCTTACATGCATCTTTCTTGCTCTTTATTCCCACTTCTTTTCTTTACTGATAAATTCTGCTGATGGCTGCCTCTCCTTCTTTCACTTTCTTTCATAGCTCTCTTTTCAAAATATGATCTACTCCCTTAACATCCAAATACATCCAAAGGTAAAAATTAAAAAAAACAGTACCTGTATCACTTTACTAAAGACAGTGAGTTTTTCCTAAGGACACGGTACAGGCCATCATGTATCATGCCCAGGACAGTACCTCGTGTTTCCCTAATAACCTTATGGTAGTCTTGGTTTCTTTTTTCAATCAAGTGTCTAAAAATGCTGGTGACAGCAATGAATCCCAAGTTTATATTTTTCTAGCTGGCTCTTCACCCAATTTTATGGTCTCTGACAACTTTTTTCTTTAAGCAGGTCACAAGGCTTTTGTTTCCTCCCTGTACTCCTTAATATGTAGGCTGTTTCTGATGCTATTTTCTCAGCATCACAGTCACATCATAGAATCAGAGACTATACTGACTTAGAAGAGACCCATCAGGATCGTTGAGTACAACTTCTGGCTCAACACAGCACCACCCAAAAATCAGACCATATGCTTGAGAGTACTGTCCAAATGCTTCTTAAACTGTGGCAAGCTCATTGCTGTGACCACTGACCTGGGGAGTCTGCTCCTGTACCCAGAACCCTCTGTTGAAAAACCTTTTCCTGATATCTAACCTGAGAGTTTCCTGTCACAAGCTCCATGCTATTCCCTCAGGTCCTATCGCTGATCAGCAGAGTGAGTAGATCAGCCTCCTGAGTTCTTCATACCCACAAACTAAACAGGCTAGTGGCTGATGGGGCACTTTCCAAGGGGGGAGAATGTTGGTGTTGAACTGGTTTCTGTGCATTTTACACATAAGTGAAAATTCAGATGAGATAGTTGTAAATAAATGCTGCACAGAAGGTGTGTTATGGGTGACACAAAGAGTTGTAAAACGTAGTTCATAGGCAGTCATGACTTCTGAATATGGAAGTTTTACAGAAGTAATTTTCCAGGACCTACTAGACAATATGTCCTATTAAGATCTGTTGTGACCACTGTTCCTCCACTAGGATACTATAAGGAGTCATTCCTTATATATTATGCATATATTGCTCTAGATGGGGGTAATTTTGCATCTAGCATGTTCACTCTATTTTACCTGCTGTGTAATAGACTTGTTTGCAGCAGCCATTTCATCAGAATGTCCTTCAGAGGTGCTAGTACCACCTCTCAAGCTGTGGTGCATAAAGTTTGAGTGATGTGAAGAAAATTGAAATGAATAGATTATTTTTTTAAATCCCGAGATGTTTGTCACTCAGACTGTAAATCATCTGTGCATTACACAGCTACATCACTGCTTTTTAAAGTGTTTGTATTTGAAAATCAACTGTGGAGGAAGCTGCAAATTCCCTCTGGACTTCATGCCAGTAGGTTTCTTTAATCATGCAGCAATTTCATGCTCATGTTGAATAGAAAGGGCTTGATTTCCATTTTTGTTGAAGGCACTTTCTTGCCAGAGCAGAGGAGTGTAACAGTAACAGCTTTCAACTCCTAAAGCTGCCAGGGCTCATACTTGTCAGTTTTCATGTAGCTGGAGAAGAAAGGATGGCTCATTTGACTAAACTTATCCTCTGGAGAAGAAGGAGATCTTATCCCTCTCTCCTACTCTCTGAAAGAAAGTAGTGAAGGAGAGGGAGTTGGTCTCTTCTCCCAGGTAACGGTAACAGGACATAAGGTAATGGCCTTGATGTACTGAGGAAGTTCAGGTTGGAGGTAATGAAAAACTTTCTTCCCACGAAGAGTGGTGAAGAGTTAGAACAGGCTGCCCAGGGAAGTGGTGGAGACACTGTCTCTGAAGGTGTTAAAGAAACATAGAGCTGTGGCACTGAGGAATGTGGTCTAGGGTGGTCACAGGCAAGGGCTGAAGGCTGGACCAGGTAATTCTAGTGGTCATTCCAATCTCCATGATTCTATGATTGTGACATCACCACAGGGCAATGCCAGACCAGATGCCAAGCTTCTGCAATGTTGCAAACGAAAGGGGAGGCTGCAAGCTGCTGGGAGTACAATGCTTTGGATGGGCTTGGGGTCCTCCAGGAGTAGGAGAATCCTGGCGGAGTGTTGAGGTCTCTGCTCTTTTCTACAGAACTTTATTGGTGAAAGTGTTTCTCTAAGCTAGACAACATTTATTTATATCCTTACCTCATTTCAAGTGGTGTGGAGAACAAATTGCCACTCAAAAAGGTTGTTTTTTTTAATCTCCAAGACAAAGAGAAAAAGTCCTTTGTCTGCTGATTCCATAAAGTACCCTAACAGACCTCTGAAATGTCTCTTTATCTAGAAAAGTTTTGACTTTTCCTGATGCATGTCTTTTTATATCCATGAGCTGGCTAGTTCTGTTCCGTGCTACAGCTCCTATCAATTTGCCCAATATAAGCCACCCTTCTCTTAAACTATAATTTCCTCATTCTTCTGCCACCATCTTTCAGTCTGCTTGTCTGTTCTTATAATATTAAGACAGTTTTAAACAAAAGACTAAGAATTACTTAGTATTTCACACTTCAGAACATTTAGATTTTAGTGAGTACCATCTAGTGTATTTTGTTATAGTTTTTAAAGTTCATGATCTTATTTGTCTTTTTTTTCCCCAGAGTTTTTGATATGCCTTGGTGTTCTTATGGCACTCAGAGATTCTTGCTAATATACATTAGTTTTACATTATTCTGATAGAATAAATGAGGTTTTTTTTGTCTTAGCACAAACTCAGCTACTTTAAATCTGTTTTGTTTGTTTTTCATTACCTTATAGCTTTCTTTACCTTGTCCTTTAATCATGCTGGCATTTCTTCCATTTTAAAAGTAAATATGTACATGCATGCATACACATTTTATCTGCATTTGAGTGCAATGCATTTAAACAATTTAACCAATCTAATTTAAGCTATCTGCCAGCATTTTACCCTTTCAGAAGAAATGAAAAGCTCAAATAGTAAAATTGTGTTGGCAAATTAGGAATGGGGTGCTCAGTCACTGAGACTGAAAGTTACATAATTCTTTAAGCAGAGTGAGTTTACAAGGACCGTATAAACTAAACATGTTAGGTATATGGCATAGTGAAGTCTTTCAACTGCATTCAGAGATCTCTGAGAAGAATTGTTCAGCTGTTAATTATATGATGTCAGAGGTATGAATCACTCAGGAACAGTGTAGCCTATGCTTAAGTCTCCATTCCATATGCCCTCCTCAGTAGATGGTGGTCCACTGTATTGTATGGAGGTTCTGCATATGTGAAATTGCAATAGGTTCCTCTTTCCTTCTCTTGAGTCACTGCATGTGGACAAATGCCCTGAAAAAGACATTACTCTATGAAAAGTAAAACTGATGGAAAAATACCACACATATGGTGGGGCTGTGACTTCCTTAGGAAGATGAATAAGGTAGCAGATGAACAAGTGTAAACACATGATGGTTTGGATGGTTTATAATTTGTCCTTTGGATGGTTCTGTCTGGAGTTTCTGAAACACCTCCAAGAAATTCCCGTGGTTTGACTGCTAGGAAAGTTTTAAACTGGGGTAGAAAAGAGTTATGAAAAGATGTGAGGAAGCTGATGGTCTATCTGTCCTCTGTGGAGTGGACACTCTTCAAGAACTGATCAATGCTGTGATAGTCTCAGAATCCATACTCTAATGCAGCATGATTCCAGATCATGTCACTCAGCCAGTTAACTGAACCATACTGATGAGAATGGTGTAGTGATCCTGGACTTCCCTGTTTCAATAGAGAACTGAGGAGAGAGGTGTGTACAAACCCACAGTGCTTGGTTTACATCTGTAACTTCTCTTCTCTCCAAATCTGGATTCAGATCTGAACTGTAACCCTTTGAATTGTTTCTTCTTCTGTAAAAGATAACAGAACATGCTGCATGATTTAAGTCTTTTTTTTCTAGAAAATGAATGCCAGTTGCCTCAACAGTATTTAAAAAAAGAAATTCATCCATTTTAGAATTCTCTCCAGAAAATATATAAGCTTGAGAACTCCAGAGGTAATTTTTAAGGAAGAAGTAGGTAAGAAATATTATTCTCTGGTCTCAGAACATTCACCTGCTCTCTGGCCCATTTAGTAATTTCACTTTACACTGCAAAATCTATGTATTAAAGATGAAGGGTGTGTACAGCTCAACAGTGCTGAACCACAAAATTACTAACTCTGTCCTAAAATAGCTGTGCTCCACTGAGATAAGACAGTTAAGTACTTCACCACAAGTAAATTTTTGTCAGGAAAGTATATCCTTTGTTTAGCAAGTCTTCAGAAGAAATGAGGGCTCTGTAGGTAATATCTCAGATAACTAATGAATGACAGACAGGAAAACTTTAGTACATAATCTCGTTGTATGTACGTGGGCTAAGGCTACATCTAAAGGTCTCCACAGGTATGGGGACACACTGTGCTGAGGACTCTGTATACACAAATGGTGTAATAATTGAACATCAGGAATTAGTACGTATTATAAAATCACTTACGTGGTACTTATCTTAAAGCTTCTTTGAAGTAAGAAGGATTGTTAATGCAATGATCCCTTGAGTTGGAATTCACTTCTTTCAGGGCTTACTGCTCACTTCCTTAAGTTGCTATAGGTCATTGGATTGAGTAGTTTTATTTCTGACATATCAGAGGCATATGAATAGCTCATTGAAAGTGTTTTGGTATCTATACAGTGAGTCCAAATGCTGGATAAGCTTTAAACACCTATGCAGGAGCAGCATGCTTCTCCTCCTGTACTGCCACTGGAAGTCTTCTGAATAAAAGATTTGTAGGCCATTAACTCACAGCACCAAGTTTCAGTCTCCCTCTTTTTATCTTTACTCCTTCTATTGCAAAGGTTTTGTGGCTATCTTTGATTTTTCCAGGAAAAAAAATTGAAGACAGTGAATTTAGTTTCTTTGCAGTAACAGTTGCAAGAATTTCTTTATTCATCTAAATCTCAAAGGAATGAGCTATGAGAGCTGCTCCAAAAGCAGTGCCTCCTATTTTGTGATGCTGAACCACAGCATTACAGGTAGATGTTGTTAATATGGCAGTAAAGGCAGAACCTATATGTTAATATTCCATTACATTTTGTTGCCATGGCAGCAGAGGGGCAGCCTGTCACAGTGACACCTGATGTGAAAGTGCCTAAGAAGCAGAGATGTGAAACTGAATTCCTCCATGGGGGTAAAAACTACTTGACACTTACTGAACGTGTATGGAGACTAAACAGTGGATGTGAACACAGTGAGGAAGTGGATGATGAGCTTCAGCAGTGGTAACAGTGAGGATAAGCAACGTTCCAGATGGCCATGCATGAAAAGTGTCTCAATCAGTCCATCCATGCTAATTGGCTAATGTTAAGTGTGTTGAAAAACAGTGTTTAGTAGCGAGAATTTCCTCTACTAAATACCATTATTATGCTCTTTGTATCTATTGTAATTTCAATGGAAGCAAATAAATAGGAGGCATTACATTTGAAGTGACTTACATGCATTGATTAATGAGCTAACATAGCAGGAATGTACAGAGTGCAGACACTTATGTGCTTGCTGAATTGTAGTGGGCTGAGATGGTCCCAGCATAAGTGGAGGAAGAGGCACGTCAGCTGCGCCTGAACCATATCACGGAAAATGAACTGCTATGTAGTCAAGGGTCTGTATTGTCATTCACCGTGCAGTAGATCCAAAATGGTCAACAGACATCAGAGTACATGAGATGCAGTACAGTTGTCATTTAGATTCATCCGTGGAAGAGATTAGTATCAGTTCTGGTTGTGCAAATGTCAATGTGCAACAAATGAATAAAAAAACCCTCAATTTAAGAATGATTGTTTTATATTAATGTAACTGTAAAACTGTTTGTTGGGGTTTTCTTGAAGAAAAAAAAAGGAAATTACCATTTGTTTGTCTTTGGGCCCTTGACCACAAAGACCAGCAAATCCACACAGTGCCTTCACACCCAGAGGAAAGTTGGGAAGAGCTGGTGCTCTTCCTGGCACTCTCTTTGCTAAGACAGCAGTGCAAAACCTGCCTAGTGTCCTAGGAAACCATTTATCCCAGTTATCTCAGCTTTGCCAATTATTATTCCACCTTACAAAGGGAGTGGTTGTGTACTGTTAGGGAGATGTGCAATGATAAAGGTGAGATTTCAGTGTTCTTACATCTTCATCAGTTGTTACTAGAATAAGTAGATAAAATTAATGCTGGGAGGCAATAATTATTGAAGTGAGTAGCAGCTGAGCCTTCTCCACCTAGTTTTATCTCATTTTCTCTCCTCTTTCCCCTGCTCACTTTTGAAAGTGGAGCTCTGTCAATTATCAGGAATGAACAGAAGCAAACAGAAATCATCAAGGTATGTCTATCTGCAGCTTTCCTTCTGCTGTTTGTTCTCTCCGTTCTCTCTGCCAAACTCTGGTGAATATGTTTTGCTGCTCATCTGTCGTGGTCCAATTTCTTCCACCAGCCTTACTACTGTTGCACCTGACAGGCCAAGACTGCTACTTGTGCTACACAATAAGATCTCAGAACAGGGGTAACAAATGCAGATTTCTGGAGAAAGTAACAAAATGATTCCCTTGGTTGTAAGCTTTACTCACATTGTGAAACCAATTAACCCTTTTCTTCAGCTTTAGATAAAATACCTCACACTTAGAACTTCTGCACAGCTCTTTTCTGCTTGGTTTTTAGGTGGTAAGCATTTCGCTTTTGTGGTCTGAATTAATCTAATTTGGCCTTTCATACTTGTTGGGAGGTAAACTGTTTTAGTGCAGGAAATGTTAGCTCTTACTGCTCTACTAAGCACTGCAGAATCATTGGCTTATTAGTATTATAGCTCAGGGAGCTCCAGGTATCTGTAATTGGGGAGAGGGAACAGAGAGGACTCTGGCCCTCTTTCCTGAAGAGACAGATATACTGCTCACCTTCTTTAAAGAAAAAAATCATAACTTCAAGTTTGTATGCTCCCTAGATGAGGGTAGCTGCCTAAGGAATATTCCTTTAACTTCTTCCTTTAGCTTGTGTACGTTTAGGGGAACAAGGTGTGAATAGAGACCCTGCTCCAAGTAAGAGTATAGAGTAAATCACTTTGTTCCAAGCCAGGAAGCCTGAGAGTGGATATGTATTGAAGAAGCTTAGCTAATATTTCTGCTGTAACATGTAAATGTTGGTTGGTCGTAAATCAACTTCACTGGAGCTGTAGGAAAACTGCCTGGGAAAAACAAATTCTAATGCAACTTCATGATAGCAGAACTGCATAAGAAACCTCAGGCAGCTCAGCTGTAGCTTCATAAGGAAATTTGATGTCTGTTTTCCCTAGACCTCACCTCTTCTCCAAAACAAAAGTCACTCTACTTAAATTATGCCCTTCAAGTCTTGAATACATACATTTTTACATCATCTGAACAAGGCCAATTTACTGTAGACTTTACTAATGGATAGTTAGCACACTGCATGTGCAAGATTTTTGATGTACTTTACTGTATTTAGAAAAATATAAGGGAAAATTACATGACAAATTTATTTTAAGAGACTTCTAAGTGAACTCATTTTCCTAAATATCTTAATTTGGAAGGTGAAAAGAATACCATGAGTGGTATACTTACTGGAAAAATCAAGTTTCTATTCCTTCATCAGATTGCGTGTAACCTGCTATATTAGTATCTAATACACTAATTGCTAAGTGTGTGGTTGAAGAAGCGTTTGTATTACTCAGCCCATATTTTTCATTAATGGTAGGAATGTGAGTTGTTATAACTGCTACTTCTCATTAACTGGTGTGTGACTATGGCACCATAGTCACCTCTCCATCCTCTGGGTTCTTGCTGGATTGAAATACTCCAAATAGCAGCAAAACCCTGGTAGCACCATTCTGCTGGGGTGGATGGAGTAAAGATAAAAAATAGTCAGGTTTATTTTGCTCCCTTCTGACTTCAAGCTTGAGTAGGCTGCTGTGGAGTAATTGGGATTTCTGCATAAACTGACCAGATTGAACATAAAATGACCGCAGATTGGGAGCCTGGATCTTGGTGCAAGAAATACAATGGAGAGGCACTTGTCGCGGCTTGAGGTAGAACAACTTTTCTTTCCATCAGACTTTTATTTCAAATTGATGTAGCCCAAGAGAATGGGCTAATTTCTGACCCTAAAAATAATATAGCCATGTCTGTGCACTTCCTCAAACAGCACAGTCTCATCTGATCCAGTTCTGAAGCTCTGTCATCACAACCCAGGTTAAAAAAAAAAAAGCAACTGCACTCAGTGCTCAGAGAGTGTGCACCTTTATCTCAGGCATGCATTTTTCAGAAGAGCAGGAATTCAGTTAAGTATTGGCATTGTAGACTTCAGTACTTAAAACCTCCCTACTTTTAGAACAGCTTTGATGTCAGCCAAGTAGCTAACAGAACGATATCCTCTGGGAGAGCAGATGATGTAGTTAAAAGGAATGAAGATGTCGTATAAAACCTAGAGCACTAATCCTCATATTAGTAATACTGAAATTTAACAGGTACAGCTTTTTGGCTCTCCACGTGTACAACTTCCAGTGATGTCACTGAGAGGATGTTTGCACAAGGATCGTGGGTTCTGCCTGTGGTGATATTAGAATCAGTCAGTGGGAGGTAACAGCTTTATTTTTGTTTTTAAAGGAAGGAGAGTAGTGCACAAAAATACTGCTGTTATTTAATGTGTTCAGCATTACAGAATACCAGTAAAAAATTTTATTAGAAAATTGCTAGTCAAAAGCAGATTTCCAGTCCAGGGAGGATGACCCTTAAACAAAAGGGATTAAGCATATTTCTATGTTTGTAAGAGCCAATATCTTGATGGCCAAACTTCCTTTGCAGTCAGAGGAGAAACCAAGGGAAAAAGTGCACTAACTGAAGTGGGAAAATGGATACACCAGTGTCTAAGGTTTTGAGCTAATCTAAGGTTCCTCTGTTGAATTTTCCTCTTTAAGACTTATTTCTTTATTCCTATCCTGAACAAATATACAAAACATTTGTGTGTAAAGTACATTGTTTTGTTTTTCTGACCAGGCCATACTGTCAAATCGTTTTAGGAGCGGAAGCAGGGAACCCACACAGCATATGGTGATAGTTGGCTGTTCTCAGGGAAAGCTGTCTGGCTCTCCTAAAATTCAGACAGCCAAAGCATTTGAGGAGAAGTACTGTGAGTTTACATTGATATGTTGTGTTATTTCAGACACCACTGTGGTGTTTTGTTTTTTTTTTTCCCCCAAAATAAGTCATAAAGACCCAATAGCGCAAGATACCTAAATGCATACTTAAAGTAGTGAGTATTCTGGAGAGAGTCATTGAAATCACCTCTCAGATGGAGTTTATATAACTGTGCTGAAACTAAATTTTAACTATGGCATCTCATGCTTCATAGATACTGATAAATAATCTATAGAATCATAGAATGGCTTGGGTCAGAAGAGATCTCAAAGATCATTAATTTCCAACTGCCTGCTGTGAGCATGCTTGCCAATCACTAGATCAGGTTTCCCAGGAATCCATTCAACTTTGCCTTAAGCACCTCAGGAATGAGGTATCCACAGCTTCTCTGGGCAGCCTGTGCTAGTGCCTGATCATTGTCTGAGTGAAGAATTTATTTCTAACATCTAACCTAAACATCCTCTCTTCCAGTTTAAACCTATTCTCTCTTGTCCTGTCATTATCTACCTGCATAAGAGGCTGGTCCCACTCCTGCCTGTAAGCTCCTTTCAAATACTGGAGTATTGGAATTAGGTCTCCCTGAAGCCTTCTCTCCCTCAAACTAAACAATCCCAACTCTCAATCTTTCATCATAGAAGAGGTGCTCCAGCCCTCTGATCACCTTTGTGGCCCTTCTCTGGATCCATTCCAATAACTTCAGTAGCTCCCATAGAAGGGGTACTGTATGGGAACTGTTGAATCATGGCCCAAAACACTGATTGATCACCTGAGGCAAGCACTGAGTCAGCTAGAGGAACACAGGTGAAGGCAATTCACCTGTGTGACCAGAAGGGGTGGAGTTTAGCTCCACCTCTCCTAGACCTCATTTAAGGGCTGACTACCACTGGGGAAGGATCTTGGTTCTCAGGTAACCTTAGTTGGAAGTGCAGTTTAGATAAGTTGAGGGGAAATATGTTTTCCAAGTTGAGTGTCTATTCTACAATAAGATTATTGCATCTTGGAATCCGTTGAATGATAGGTGAGATCTGCACTGACTAGCAAGGGAACCTTTCTCTACCTCAGAGGTATACAATTCCACTGGAGCTACCTACTGCTAGCCAGATGGTTCCCATATTTTAAATGTCTGTCTAGCAAGCTCAGTTGTTCTGAGCCCCAGCTTTTTAACTCATCACATGCGAAAGTTAGATGTAACTTAAATTGAGAACTTAGGATCCCCTTCTTTACATGTCTGTAATGACACTGCCTGTAAAAGGATGTCTGTTTAATTTCATTATGGAGCTCAATATCTGCTGTGCAAATTTTATTCTGGAGATTAAAGCTTTTGGGTATCCCAAGCCTATAAATCAGCTTAATCACTCTATTTATCCTGGAGTATGGTGTGGCTATGGGAGAATTTAGTTGACTGTCTTTCTTCAGCTGTCAGCTACTCAGGAGCAGTGAAGAGATTTCTATCTTTTAGCTACCAAATGTCTAAAGTAATCTGGGGACCTGTCACAGGCTTTCCCTGTGACAGCTGTGAGTGAAGTCTTACTACAGAGGGGAGGAAATAGAACTTGCTTTACTCTTTTAGTATGGATATAATCAGCATCATTACCCAAGGGAATTGAACTGTAAATCTAATGTCAACCTCAAGGTTAGTATCACCCAAAGTACTTCCTAGGATGAAGTATTTTGACTTAGTGCTGTTGTAGTACTCTTGATTATATAGTACTGTCACTATATGAGCTGTTACAGACAGGGAATGGCTTCTTATGAAGGTGATTTTGATGATTAGGGCATTGTGTTCTGAAAAATCACATGAAGATGGAGGAACAGCTGAAATGTAGTGTTAAAGGCTGAGGTGTTAAACTGCAGTGTTCTCTGACTATTGTAATCCCAAGTCCAAAGAAGAGAGTGGGTCTTGTGAAACTGCTGTTTCTGGATGAGTTTCAGTCCTGGGCAGAAATTCACTTCCCTTGCCATACCACCTTCTGCTCTCCTGCATATTCAGTGAGGAGGGCCTTTCTGTACAGGCAACGAGCCCTTCTTTCACAAAAGTCCAGAATTAGATTTAACCAGCGCCGTCCCAGAACAATATAAGACATGAAATTCCTTCACTCCTCCATTTCCTTTGCTCTGACAGCTCTTCTGGATGAACAACCTTCTCTTTTTGGGTCTCCTTCAAACTTATAAGGGAGGTCTGAGATCACTGAAAATGCTTTTCTGTTTGTAGTGGAAATGCTAAGTCATGGCTTGAACCAGTGAAGGAGCACCTGGAGAAAAGGAAGGGCTGACCCAGGGGAGCTCAAATGCATGCAGCGTACCTGAATGAACAGAAGAGATGAAGCCAGGATCCATCCCTTCCCAGACTTCATTTAAGGGTTGGCAGTGGAGGTAAGGGTATCTTGCTTAAGGTTCCTCTCTACCTGAGGCCTTCCAATTATAAGCAGATTTTCTGTATGTTCTCGAATGTGCTGCAGCTCCATTCATCTTTATGGCCATACTGACTTCTGTGATAGCAATGCCTAAGCATATGTCATTTGATCCTTTGTGGTTCCATCTTTTATATTCTAGGAAACTTGCAGCAAATCCTTCTGTATCCCTTCTCTATAATCTCTCTTGCCTCCTAGCGTGGTCTGCTGATGACAGATGTCTGGAGCTGAGTCCTCCTTGGGCAGTATCTAGCATGGACTCCTGATAGCACCAGAAAAGGATGTAACTGTCATCCCTCTACACAGAACTTTTAAGTATAATCCAAATCATGGTAGACAATAAGAGATTAAATACTTGTTAAGCCAAATGTGTCTCACTGTTACTCGCTACATGATGATTTTCTATAATTTGTGTTGGAAAAGCAACTCTGAAAGAAGCTGGAGATGTTTGTGCAGCAATGCTATTTCCCAAAGCTAAGTTCACATTTCACGTTCTCACTTCCTATCTTGAGAGCCCAAAGCTATGCTTTTTTAAATGTTCTGGTAAAGGGAAGAGTTTCAGTGTATGGGATGTTACAGTCACTGTCCTTACATTTATTAGAACACTGATGCTCTCCACTAATCACAGGTTGAGAGTGACTGTAATCACAGATAATCCAAGATATTAAAGGAACCACCCATGGAACACAGTTTTGAATCATGGATCAAAACAGGAGACTGACCAAAATAGCCAAGGTAAAATAGTGTGAATCCCATGAAGGAAGAAGGAGTAACCCTTTGTTTATTTATTTATTTTGCTCAAGATTGCTCAGTGTGATATATCCTTCACAATGTAGGTTGGCTTATTTTGTTATCACATCTCAGTCTCAAACTGGCAAAATAATTCAAAACATTCTTTCCTCTTCCTTTTGCCTTCTTCATCTTCATTCCTTTCCCCTTCTCTTTTTTTATCATTGTCTGAAAAGCTTGAAAGTGAATACTCATATCTAAGTATCTGTGACTGAATCTTTTTCTATTCTAACTTGAATGAGTTGATACATTACTTTCTGAACTCCCTTCAAATCTGAATACCTGCTAATGTTGGGTGGTTGTGACATTAGAATTCTACTGCACTGCTTAAATTCTCAGAATAAATTTTCACAGCAATTTATTCTAATATGACTGCAATTGCAGCAATGCCCTCAGCAGGATCATTCCTACAGGACAAAATTTCTTCTTGTTTTATCCCCATGCAAACCCCCAGGCAAATATTCCATCAAAATACTTCAAAGCAATGTCTGAGTAATGAAAGTTTACAGTTTTGCAGAGCTCAGTAAAACCTTTCAGGATTATATTTCCGTAATCTCAAGCCTGGTCCTAATGCATATTTATTAACATGGAGGCTTACCACTGTGCAGCCAAATTGTGTGTGCTGTGATTTGTACATGATAATATTTACACATGTGCAAGTGCTACTGTTGTTCTTGAAAATAAACAGCTTGTAAAGGTACTTGCAATTATATGCAGGCCTCTTTTCAGGCCTGTTGTCTTTTTTTCTACCAACTTGGCTAAGAAATCAAGGATTCTGCATAACTCTTCTCAGCTGACTACAGATATAATAAACTGACTATACGCCTCAAGATTTTGGTCAACTAGCTCTGATCTCTCTAAAGGAGGTTTAATGCCCTTCAGTTAGGCTGTAAAATGGATGGCATGGACTTTCCTAAGTTCAGTTTCTATTGTGTAATTCAAGCTAATAAGCCTAGCAACAGTTTCTGTAGAAAACCAGATAATAGCTTCTCCATAGATTGGCATTTGTCATAATTGTATTTGGTGGCATCTCATCACAAGGCTGATGGGGCCGTGTCTCTTTGCAAATGGATAATGGAGCACTGCAAAAAAATTGCATGACATATTTTAATTAGGAATAAAGTACATTATGTGCCAAATTGTAACATGTGGAGCAGGAAAGAGATTTGCAGTGTAACACATTTCCTGCTTTCTCTACTGTTATTTTAAGCATAGCCGCTAATAACCTGTAACATAATAACCTGTAATTATCATCCTTGTATGTTATGGGCATGAATGCCACCTAAATCAAGCAGAGCTACAGTGTGACAGGAAGAAGACTGTGATGCTAACTTTCATGAGGAATTATAGTAGTTAGCATGTATGTGTTTCTGTGAATCCTAGCAAAGGATTAGGACTATGTATTAATGGCATCAGCTCTTTATTATTAGAGTTCTTTATATTGGTACTAAACACTGATGAGATTGCATTGAACAAATGTGGCCCTGTATGGACATATTTTTCACCAAAGTCACTGTCATGGGACAGAACCTATTACCTCTGACACTAATTCCCTCTGCTAAAGCAAATTTCTTCTGACAGTCTCATGGTGGAGAGTACTGAGCCAGGTCCAGTTTCATACCCCATGCTTGATAATTCAAAAGTCACAAGGCACCAACATCAAGTTTGAGCGCGTTAAAACTTTTACCAGCCAAGCAAGCTTGTGGCCTCTTCTATGCTTCTGCATTTGAGTTCCTAAACCAAAAGACATAGAAGCCATGTTCTTTGGTCTGCAGGATCTTTTCTTATGCAAGAAGCCAAGGCAGAAGCTACAAGAGTAAATGAGTGCCACCCAGACCTTCCTACCCAAAAATAATCTTCCCACACACCCCAAGTTTGCCTTTCATTTTCAGAAAATGAGGTGCCCCAGATAATCTGTGATAAGACAGCCAAACCTATGTCGACCAGATTCTGGTGAAGTGTTTTTAGCAGTTGGTAATTACTGGAAGATGGAAACCACACTTCCAGCTGAAGAGAGTTCTGAAGAAATCAGCTTCTGATACGTATTTTTTTGCCTCAGCAAGATGCTGATGAGCCCTGGGAGTAAGATATGGATTGACAAAGCTGATCACTCCCATGTTCTCGAGATAGTTCTCACTATCCCCCTGCAAGAGAACTTGAGGTACGCCAGGAGTTTTAATGTTCAAAATACCCTATGTCTAGCATGAGATGAGAAGATAAGGAGTGTTGAGGCTTTCTTTGGATCAAGTCCTGAGAATCTCCATTCTGCATCTCAGACTGTGGATATTAGCATATTTGTGTGTAAATAAATTGAAAATTGCAAGGAGAGAGGTTAGATGTGATAGTGACTGAAGTGTTCTATCAAATGGGCAGAATCAGATGTCAGGCAAATATCCATTAGAGAAAATAATAAAATTTAGGGAAAGCCAGATAAAATTCATGAGGAAAACAGAATTAGAGGGGAGACGATTCCAGTTTGCCACTTCCAAGACCTTATTAAATCAAGCCAATCAAACTTCACTAAAATAGTATTTTCTTCTTATCAACCAGAGAGAAAAAGAATGTAAAGCCAGTGCTATTAGACTTATGAACAGCATTTGTATCTACATTTTTAAAGATAAGTGCAAATCCAGCAAGAAAAACCTATTGAATTTCAAATTTCTGCTGACATGGGTCTAAGGAGTAACTAAATCTTCTACTCAACCTTTTTATTTCTCTGTTTAAAAACCTCTTAGTACCCTAATTTCTGACTACACAATTTGACCTAAAATCAGATTGCTCTGTAAGCTTAAGTTGCTTTTATGTACTTTAATAAACATTTACAGCATTAAGATCTTCCCTTTCATCTGCCACCTTCTGTCCAATTCAGTCAAGCTGTGTTCACAGGAGTACTGAATATAGCACTTGAATAGTCACAGGTAACAGCTGAAAATGCTTAGTTTGTACATTAAAACTTTTTTTTTTCAACATGAAGCTTTTAAACAAGCAGAAGGTGAATGGCAATTTGAATTTCCTACCCTCTCCACAACTCCAAAGGTAAGACTGAGCAACAGTAAGGATTTTGATTAGCCACTGGAGGTCAATCCAAGTTGGACTTCGTTAGGCATAGAAGTAGTAATATTGTAATAGTAAGGAATTATAGTCACCCTCTGCAAGTCTCACAATAAATTGTTTCATCACCGTCATAATCCATTAGGAATTAGCATCTTGAGAACAAATGAGAAATCAGCAAAACACATGCTTAATCCTTCGTCTCAATTTAATGTGTCTACACTTACATCTGCATTTTATATATATGTATATACACACAGACACACTCTCTCCCTCTACTTATATACATGCATGTTTGTATGCACGTCTCTTTCTGAATGTACTGACCATTTAAAAAGAGATTGGATGGAGAATTAGGAACCTCAGAGTTATTATGCAAGATATGAAAACAGCCTAGGAAAAGAGAGATGGAGACTACAGCAAATTCTCACCAAGGAAAAGGCTACAGTGTGAAGCCAACCCTTACTAGAAAACCTAAATTGAGGACAGCTGTTACAAACATGCAAGCTGGAACAAATGTTTCAGCCGAGGCTTGTCCTATTTTGGAGAGGGGAAAGCTCAATTCCTAGGATGTTGGTCTTCATTACTTCTATGCTTATAAGGTTTTCTCCTATGATATCCTTCAAGTTTTTCATCTAATTCTTGCAGAACTTGCAAAGATAATATTTTATGTTGGTTGTGCTGCTTTGTGTTTGAGGAAATTTGAAGATGTTTTATTAGCCTGGAAAAAAATAATATTTATTTGAAGGACAAAAATCATCTATGGAGAGAAAATGGAGAAAAAATAGAAAATAATTTGTCATTAGACTCGTGGCAACTTTGTTTCAGTAGAATTCACTCCCTCCTCCTCACCCCACCCCCGTCCCCTCCCCCCAGAATTTATTTTCTTTATAACAATTTTTATGAGAGTTTATTTAAGATGACTCTTTTTAAGATTTTGATGTTATCTGCAGTGCCAAGTGGGCAGGAGTTTCTGTCTATTGCAGCTGATACTTGAAAACATGTAGTTTCTGATGACATCAAAGAAACGTGTGTGCTGAGTCAAGTCGATAGTCTTTGACCTGACCCTAAAACTTAGGCTGTCTGTGAATGCTACCCATATTCTTTGGATCACATTTGAAATATGTAGAAATCCTGACCTCTTCTTTACGTTATTCATTCATGTGTATGTCTCATCAGAAACTTTTCTTCAAAAGATCATAACGTTGGTCATGGGGATTTTAAAACAAGAACGAGAATATAGTTCTTTTGCCACAAATAAGAGTGTACTTGCAATCCTTAATGCTGAACATTGTTTCTGACTAACTCTCAAAGAAGAAAATGAGAATTTTACACTCGTAATAACTTCTTAATAACATACCTCCTAATCAGTCCTGCACTGATTAATTCTAAATGTAACATGTCAGCAAGAGCACCCCAGTGGCTAAATTTATTTGGCAAATTAGGAGCATGCATGCGTTGCTATAGAACCACCTATGTGCAGTGTAAGGTTAATATGTAGGGCTTGCCTCTAATGCTGCTGTCAATTGTTTTTACTTCTTTTCATTTTGAATAATTCATCTCTAAAAGGATTGACTTCATATCCCCCACCTCTTCCCAGCAGGCTGTAATTAATAGAGACCATATTTCTTATGAGGTTTTACAACTTTAAGTACACAAGCTACACTTTTTAGTTTAAAAGACTAGATAGCATCCCTTTAATATTAATTATATAGTATCTGTATTGCAAGATTTTCATCACACTGTGGTGAACTCTTCTGAGTTCCTATAAAGCATTAGAGTGCAAACTATACTTCATTTCTCTCTTACATGGAGGTGTGGGAATGAGAGCCTAGACAGACTCTACAGTTCAAAGTAGCTGTCTGTTAAGTATTGATCCATTTAAGTTAAGAGCATTCTCTTCAAGTTTCTCTGTTTTTCTGTAAGATTTGCAATTTATTTAGAAGTCCATACAGAAGAATTTATTTCTGTAAATGTTTTGATTAAGGCAACAGAAACAGTATACAGGAGGGGAAGAAAACTCAGAAAAGGCATTACTGCTTACACTGCAATGCCATTAATTCTTCTGGTAACTGCTACAGCAATGGCTGCTTCATTTGACGCCCACGATGAAGGGATAATCTGTTGTCTGAAAAGTTTTCTCTCACTGCTTATGAATTCTCATGAATGCACATGCTGTGGGCTGTACTGCTTTTTTTTTCCTCTTTTTTTTTCCTTTTTTCCCTAGGCAACTAAAAGTTTTTCCCATACAGCAATGCCACAGGTGACTACATCTGGAGAAATAGTACAGCCAGCTTAAATAACCACCACACTGAATCCTAACAACTATTAACAGACAACAACAACAACCACCACAAATATTTAAAGCAACTAAAGCAGCTAAACTGTAGTAGACTTGGATGTTGAAATGCCCTGCTAGGTAGGGCACTTTACCAGCTTTGTTTTCAGGTTTTGTCCTTCTAGGGTGAAGTGGTTTTGTAGTTGTCTGATAGGCTTTGGCTGTAGGCCTCCCAGAAAACTGTAGCACTGAGGCAGTCCAGAGCTCCTGAAGATATCACCTTGTGCTGACATTTTGTACCTGAATAAACAATCAAAGGGCTTATTGCAACCTCAGGTTTTTGGATGGCCACAGGCTGGAGCCAACCAACACACCTGTTTCTGGTTGAGTTAGATCTCCCATAGGAGATTTCCAACCACAGGTGGGAAGCACTGGCACCAGTGTAAGTGCATCTGAAGGGCAGAGGAAGGATTCATGTTCAGCCTAATGGTTAGGTGAATTCTAGGGATGGGATCTGAGGCTGAGATGAGAATGCAATCACAGTTCTATTTATTTTATCAAACTACAAACCATAACTAATACACAGCTAAAACTGGGCTTCCTAAGGAACGTAGGGACAGTAAGGTGCATGAGGTGATACATCTATTGGATGCATAGTTAAGCCTTGCCTCCACAAACTATATCTGAACTTTTCTGAGACCAGCTGTGAACTTTTAGAGCTGTCTATACTGAGAATTGAACTACAGATCACTGTTGTTGAAGGGGGAAGGAAGATTTGTCTAAGCTTTTTCTTTCTGTGCAAAATTAATACACCTCATTTAGTCCCAATCTTTCTGTTGCAGCAGTCATCGCTGTTCTTCAGCAGATGGAGTTGTTTTGCAGAAGAGAGCTTTGGTATTAGCAAAGTCTTTAGTGTATCAATGATGGTTGCCAATACGTATCTCCTGTCTGAGTTATTCCTGTTTTTGTTTTCCTTCTCAAGCCTCAGTGGTAAACAATAACTTTTTAATTGCTGCTTTTAATTGCTTTGCCTTTTATGTAAAGTTTTGAACTTCTAACAGTGTGTCTTGAAAGTTATTCCCAGATAGCCTTTACATAAACTTAACAGAGATTTTCTACCACTGAGTCTAGAAAACCTGCAAACTTTCATGTGGTAGTTTTACAGCAAATTGTTTGGGCTTAGAATTGAGTTGGAGGAGAGTGGTGGTAATTTCATTTTTGAATGTTCTCTTCAAAATCAAGAGCAGGAGAACAAAGAAAGGGACAACCCAGGTGGAAGTGGCTGCTGTGGGGTTGTGATATAGGTAATATATATTTCACAAAGCAGAGGTACATGCTACCAGCTGGTAGGTCATATTTTGCTCATCCTCTCCTCTGATTCCCACTGCAAGATGCCCAAATAAACAGTTAAAATGCAATGAATGAAGAAGCAGCTATTTAATTTTTAGTTTAATGAAAGTCATCTTAAAATCATCTGATTTTAGGGAGTAGAAGCTCATGGTTCTGCACTGTGTGAAAATGAGGAAAGACTGGTCATTGAGTAACTGAAGTGTTCAAAATAACTCATCTGTTTTCAAGAATCTTGGCTTAAAACATCCTCTTTTTTTTCTTTTTTTTCCTTTTTTATATTCCTTTTATATCTAAGCAAATACTTTACTTGCCCTGGGGATGCTGTGTGTATTGCACATCCTTCATGCTAAAAAGTAGTTCACAGAGAACAAAAATGAAAACTAAGGCTGCGTGGGAATTTTCCATCAGATTTGACCCTTGGAAAAATACTGTATTTTCAACTCAATAGATTTTCTCTCACTCTCACTACAGATCATTTTTATAGGGGTTGGGCAGGACCTTAATATTTTTGGTTGTAAAGTCTAAATTTGATGATATGAAAAGACTGTTCAGTCTTACAGAAATTCTGATTTGGTGGACACAAGCCTCCTTATCCTTCTCTGATGTTCAAGATTCACAGGGACACTGTAGCCACTATACTGTGTTGGCTTCTCCAACTCTAAATGATGACCACTGAAGAACACGAGAGATGAATTGCAAATGAGAAGTTCAGATAAACAGACTGGAATTCCTGCTACTGTGGTCTTGGGTGGTTTTTTGTTGTTGTTTTGTTTTGTTTTTTCATTTTTATGGATTTTTGTACCTTCAAATGGCTGTCACAAATGACTTGAGGTTTCAAAATATCTAAGTGGTGATCAGGGCAAGACTCAGAGATGCTCTTTGAATGTGCCACCCAATGTGCACGTGGCCAAAGTATAGCACTGTCTTGTAAATTATGGCATCATTGCAGGAATCCCTTTCCTACCCATTTGTAGAAGGTAGTACCAGTCCTTTAGCCAGACAGAGACACTATTCATTTTCATTACACCCATACCAATCTTCAAACTGCTTTAAACAGCATGTTTTTTCTGCAAAGGTGAATGAAATTTTGAATGAAAATTTCCCATTTATTTATTAAATTAATAGTCCTCATGTAGTCTAAAGAACATATGATGGCAGGGTTTTTTGGAAAATCTTTCTTATGTTTACAATCTGTATAAATTATGCAAGATTTTTGTAACATGTCATATAGCACAATGTGATTTAATATCCCATCTGTATTCTTGAATTGAACAGCCTGAAAGTAATGTGGAGAGATGACTTTGAAAGGTCATTAAGTATAAATAAATTAGAGTGAGAGCTAGAGTGGTACTGAGAAATAACATTCCTCCATAAGGAGTCCTCATTGAGTAAATTATATCTTAATGATGCCATTCTTAAAACATTCCTAATAGTTAGGGTGCATCCACCTGGGAGTGTTAACCTATGGGGCCAAAAGACTGCTTACCAGCTGTATAATGTAAAATAGAGTGCAGTCAGAAGGAGACACAAAACACAGACGTACTATGAAAATGCTCTTAACAGCACTCTGTAGATGAGGTTCATCCCAGGCATGTGCTATCTGGAATATGAGCCCTGGTTTCTTTGCTGGAAGGGTTTGTAGATTTCAAGAGATGCAGGCTGTTCGGGTATCCCTCGAGCCCATTGCATTTAGGAGCCTCAGAGTTAAACACAAAATTGAAATTAGCTGTCTTCTGAGCGTTTCAGTTCCATTGAAGTATTTTATCAAATCTAGGTCGTTGTCTTTGGTCCAGAGGTCCTACAGCCATGGTGCAGCTTGGATCCTAGATGCCGTGCTTGGACTCAAGCTACTGCTTTCTCCTGAATTACACTGGCAGGGTGAGGTAAGCAGGCAGGGAATGGTGGGGCAATATTGTGGGTAAGCTGAGGGGCCCAGCTGCTGTCCCATTAATTGCTGCTTGCTTTATAAGCTCCCTTTTGCCATTGTGGCTTGGAGAAACAATGGGTGAGAGAAAAGAAGAGCTGGGAAATGTAACTGAGGAGATGGGACGGGCTTCGTTACCATGAGAACTGTTATAAGTGCTTTAGGAGAGAACAATATCAAGAAAGTATGGATTTTTGGCTCTCACATTCTCACTTCTAAGATTTTCACTGGGTCAGCTTCTCTCAGGAATGAATTTACAACCTTCAGGGGACTGCAGGGATGCTGTGAGCTAGCTCTGCACACATGAAGTTTGTACTCTGAGAGGGAAGAATGAAGTATCATGCTGAGCTCTGTGCTGGTAGTGTCAGCTTGACATTTACCATGGATTAGCATGGATGTGTCCTGATAGTCTGCTGGGAGAAGACTGTTCATGGTCAAGGTCTTAGAGGACGTTGGACACATCCTTGGAAGCCTCAGATTTGATATTTGGAAAATTTTTTGCTCGGTAAGAGTGATGAAGCATTGACACAGGCTACCCAGGATAGTGGTTGAATCATTGTCCCTGGAGGTGTTCAAGAAGCATGCAGATGCCACACAGAGGAGCATGGGTTAGTGGGCATGGTGGGGTGGGTCAACAGACAGACTAGAGACCTTGGTGGTCTTTTCCACTCTTTGTGATTCTATGATCCCTTTCTACTCACAAAGCCTGGAATTTACAATTCTGTGAATTCCACATAGCTGGCACTGTTTAGGGGTGACTTAATGTTTGCTTCAGTGTTACTTCTTTTTCCCACCACTACATTCCTTCACTGCTGGCTGCAGTAAGAGGAAAGTGAGCTTGGAGACTGCTTGCCTGTGATCTCACTGTAGAGCATGATTGGACAGAACAGGTCCAAGTGCTGCTGGAGTTATTCCCTCTCTCTGGCTTTTTGCTGAGCCCATCTCAGGGCTCCCAGAAGTGCAACTGCAGGAGGGGGATGCTCAGCCTTGTCTAAATGTACATATATTTTTTTTCATGGGGTGATGTGATATTTTTTTTCATGTGTGCGATGGTGAGTTTTTACCTGGATTGCCTTAATAGGAACTAAAAGATGTTGTGAGCCTCTCTGTGTTGCTGTCATGGGAAGAACTCTAACAATCAAGCCAAACTCTGCATTAACTGTGTCCACTTCAGTGGATTCAAAAAGCTCAGTCAGGCTCCTGGCTATGACTAAATCATCTAATTATAGCCTCTCCATGCTGAGCTTTTTGCATTCATTCCTGATCCATCTTTGCATTGATTTTTAGAACTGTGTTCTTTAGCACTCCGTGGTCTCAGTTTTCACATCCTTCTCCTGTGCTCTTCACTTCTCTGTACTCGCTGCATGTTTACTACTCATCTTTGTAAGTATTTTCCTTAAGCCACGCTTTTGATTGCATTTGTCTGCCTGGGTGACTCTTTGTGTTCTCTGCAATCCTTTGACTTTTGTGCAAGCTCATACAAAATGGATGTGCCCTTCTGGTTACGTCAACGTGTGATGTCAAAAACTGCAGTGGGATTAAGTTTTAGACTGCCTTGAGGAGCTTCCAATTGCAAATGTCAGAGAAGGAAATTGGAAGTATTATGTCTTTGCCATATTACTGTGAAAGCCTGAGAACCCCTGGAGTACACAGAACAGTGATACCATTCTCCAGACAGCCCAAGCATAGATCAAAATAGACTCACAGAAATAACTTATAAATGCGGGGGTATATTTCAGAGACAGCCTCATCTGAGTCTGAACTGGAACTTGAAACTGGTTGGATTTAATGGTCAGCAGTCATGCAGTTTAATGGTGAGATTTGTGACACTGGATATTTCTCTAAAAGTCTCAATTTCTGGAGAAAGGATAAATCTGTAAAGCTCTTATTTTTATTTTGTGGGGTTCGTCTCTGAAGAATCTGAAGAACTCTCAGCACAGTATTAAAATTCTTTAATTCTATGACATAATTTTGGCTTTTTTTTTTTTTTAAATCTTAAGTCATCATTGTGCGAATTTCCCCATATCCATTTTGCATAGCGTTAGCTCAGCTCCAAGGACAGATTAACTCTCTTTACAAAGTGTTCCCAAAAAGTATGACTGAGATTCCTTCTTAATACTCTTCTCAACTCAGCTTATGGATAATCCTTTTCAAAGTGTAAAATGCCAAAGGATGTTTATATGCTAGAGCTTATATGACAGTATATTGTTGTTCCTTCACACTTCACTGAACAGTCTACGAATACTAATCTATAAAACACTCACTTCTCTTGTATGCACTTTAAAACTTTGTGCTGTTTGTGGCAATATTGGTTCTTTTTTAGATATATAAAAGACACTTTAGTGTAGAGAGCAGACTTTAATGATTTCACATTTGTTTTTCTGCTATACTTGGGGGCCTTTGCTGAAGCAACAGGAGAATGAAGCTGGAACTTGTAGAATAGGTATATCCTACTTGCAGGGAGCTTTAAGTGCATAGGTGGAGATGGGGACTTCCCTAGGGAAGAAAGGGCACTGACAGCAAAAGACTGTGGCTATATTTTTTCTCCAAGATCACATATGTAGGAATGAATAGAACTTGCAGTTGAATCAACTTCTCGCAAATTTCAAAGGCTTAACTTCCACTATGCATTAAGCAGTCTTCTTTCAAGTCTTTATAAATATCACCATGCTCTGAAAGCAAATCTTTTCTCCCTACTAACCCGAATGGAAGCTGTAAGTACAGTGCTGTAAGGTTTGCCTTGGGTTTTAGGGAGAATGGGGACTTCTGCAAGTGGAGCTCTGTGTAGGCATTAAATGGAAGATTGAGATGAAGCAGGAGGCTTTCCCTGGCTAGCTCTTGTCAAAGACAAAATGTACCCTCCAGTGCAAATAGATTCCCTGTCTACTTTACTAGTCCAGCTGTGGAGGGAAGAGGTTACTCCTCAGGAAGTGTAGTGGGATAATATCTTTCATATCCTTGTGTACTTCAGGACAGAACTGAGCTAAAACACCCTGGGTGAAGGTCCCATGATAAGTGTGTAATACAAAGTGTTTGTTGTGCAAGGAAGAGAATGTGTAGGCTGGAATATATATATACATAAATATAAGTATGTATTTCCTTTATTTCCCTGAAGAATTTGGCTTGAAAGGCAAGACAAAAGAACAGATTTTTCACCTGTTGCATGCAGTGGTCATAAGGTCATGCAGTTCTGCTTGCCTATCTCTGATTTTGGAAAGCATTGCACATCCTCGTACAACTGCGAATACTCCAGGGATGCCTGCATGTCTCACTTCAGAGACTACTGAGAGGCTATAAAGTTCACAGAGACCCATCAAATATGCAACCTAAAGTCTATAATTGGATTTATAACATCTTGGTTACGAAGATATAAAAGCCACTGAATGAAGCAGTCAGAGCAGTAAACTTCAACTCCTAATTGGTACAAGAAATAAAAGCCACCAGAGGGATGTAAAGCAAGGGGAGCAGACACTGAGAGACCAAGGAGCAGAGTGCAGTCACTACAATATGAGAACAATTTGGAAAGGAAGTCTGCTCTGAAAAGACCGTTTCTCCCTGCAGGAACCATTTCTTTTAGTCATCCATGCAATGGATATCTGCTCAAAACTGCATGCCCTGCTGCAACAGAGGAGCATGCTGACTACATGCTGAAGATTTGGGGCCTCTCTGCTACATCAGAGCTTGAAGACTCATTGGTCTGAAGCTTACCTTTTAACTACTCTTCAGCTATCAGCTTCCATGATGATCTCTGTTGGCCACACAGCAAGAAGGTTTAGCAAGTGAAGCATGCAGTCGTATATGTACCTCTCAGAAATGGGGGGAGCTGGGTTCTCCAAAGTAGTGTTGGCCCTGAGGAACAACCCAACCACTTCTTTCTCTGAGGCACTGCTCTATGGCCCAACACCTGGGAAATATTTATCTAAAGGCTTTAAAGTACATTACAAAAATGCCTTCAGCAACCTGTTTGGATGGTTGAACCCCTAAGGGGGAAAAAAAAGCACAAACCATGCAATTTGGTGAGATGAAGTGATCAGAGCTAGGCAGATTTTCTTGCTCAGAGGTAAGGTTGTTTAGAGTTTGTTTTGTTGATTCTTTGCTTTCTGTTTTCCCTACTTTGCAAACAGATTCTTACAAAAGTTTTGGTTGCAAGGACAGAGGAAGCAACACTCACCCTTATGGGCTGAATGGAAGGGGGGAACAGAGCCTTCAGTGTTGGACTCAATGATTTTTATGGAGGTCTTTTCCAAAGAGGAGTATTCCACGTTTCTAGGATCTTGTCATGATTCATGGTGTGGACTTACTGATTGTTTTATTATTTTTTTTTACTTAAACATCAATTTTTTATCAGCAAAGTAGGGGAAGTTGTACAGCCCCCATTTCTGTCAAAAAGCCCTGAACTCCAGCACACCTGGAAGAGGAATTATATAAATTATACTGAGACCTAAATCCCGAGGCTTATGAGTAAATAAACATCTTTCCATCGCAGCACAACCACTCTGATTTTACCGGAGACCGCCACTCTAACTGCCCCAAGCTCTGGAGGAAGGAGTGGGGGGGATGTCAAAAATAAAAATAAGAGAAAAAATAAAGTACCGAACCCAACCCCGGGCGGACGGTTTTGACGGTTTTTAAAGCGATTTCCCACGCTGGAGGAAGGGATTAAAAAAGCGGCGGCGAAGTGAGAGCGCTGCGGCGGGGGAGCGCCGGGTGAGGCCGGGCTGCGGGACAACGCGTCCCGGGGAGCGGGAACGAACCGAACCGAACCGAACCGAACCGAACCGAATCGAACCGAACCGAACCGAACCGAACCCGTGAGGGGCCATTCCCTCCCTCCCCGCAGAAGCGGCGGCCCCGGAGCGCGGGGGGCGGGCAGAGCGGGCTCGCCTCGCCTCTGCTTTGGAGGGCGGGGGAGGAAGCGGAGCCGGCGGCCGCGGGTTGTTTTAGGGTTTGCTTTGGAGCGGGGAAGCCGGGAGCACAGCCAGCGCGCACCGCCCCGAGCACGGGGGTGAAGTTCCGCTGCGGGGGCAACCCGCTTTCTCCGGCCCCCTCCGCGGTCCAACTTTCCTGCCCGGCCCCAGCATGAATCAGACGGCCGGCGTGTCCAACAACGTGCGCTGCTCCAGCGGCAAGGGGCCGAAGGTAAGCGGGGCCGCCCTGCTCCCCTTTTTTCTGTCTCTAAACCCGTAGCCGAGAGCGTTTCCCCTATAGCCGGGACGGCAGCCCCCTGCTATCCCTTCAGTCCCAGCACTTTGCCAACTTCAGCGTTTCTCCTCGGCTCCCTGGTTCACCCCTTCGGGGTCGTGGCTCTGGGAGGCGGTGAGAGGGTTTGTAGGGTCTGGAGATGCTGTGGCCTTGCGGTCCCAAAGCGCAGGAACGCTCCGAACTGTCGTTCCTGCTTCAAAGGGGTTAAAATGCTTTGAAGGTAAAGATTAGCGCTGGTGTGTCGTGTGGGATCAGGTAGAGCTGCTGTGCTCACTTCTTGCCACAGCATGTTTGCCTAGCCAGCAGCTGGAAAAAATAAATAGCTAAAGCACCTGATGGTGCCCTCAGCTGAATGCGACCAAAATGTAATTGGGTCCTCACACCTGATTCCAGTCAAATATGCACGTTTTTCTTTTCTTTTCCTCCTCCTATTAACCAACACGGCCCTGATGTTTGCCTTTATGGTAGTGTTACACTGTTAACATTGAACTGGAGTTGTGTGGGTTTGTGTCTTCTGGTAGACGTTTCTGTTGATGCTTCTTGCAACTCTGAAATACATGTTTCCGTGTTTGCATTTTTGTTTCGTGGGGCATTATTTATTTATTTATTTATTTTCTCCAAGGATCTCAAAAAGGCGTTTTGTCACGGGGTGCATTGCTGTGCTGGCTAATGGGATGCACCTCAAAGAAATGCAACATTTATGGTTTGCTGGAAATGGTGCTGTGTTATCTTCTTTTATTTAATCTCTTAACACGGACTTCGTGTCCCGTCTTCTTGGCTTGATGTCACGTTATTGTTTGAAATACCAGTGCTGCTGCTCACCTGGTTGCCAACTTCATGCCTAGTCAGTGCGGACCCATTTCCTGCAAGTTTTCAGACTTAGCACACTGATTTACATCATTCCCCTCCTGTAGAATGAATTCAGTTATTTCTCCTTTTATCATCTAATCTTTCAAGGATTAAACCCATTAATCATGCATTTGCACGAGCATTAAAAGGTGCTATGTGATGAGGGCTGTGGAAGTGCACAAACAGTTCAGATGGGTCTGCGGACTCTTTACTTAGCTCTATGACTAATCATATATTTTAACTGAAACCCATTCATGAGCACTTTGCATTATCAGAGAGCCTGAAATTGGAGGTCCCCATGGCTCGTGCCTGTAATTTCAAAGCTGAGCCTCCTTTCTTTGTACATCTTGGTTTTGTTTGAGTTTTGGGTTGAACAGCTGATGTTATTGAGTATCAGTAATTATTTTATCAAGCTGCTGACTTAATGCTTTAATGTATAAGGAAGAGATGGGGCTAAAATGGTTATCTTTGTAGCACATGGTAATTGCTACGTTTGTCATTATCTTGAAGGCATCCACATCTTATTTTCAAATGCTGTAGGAAATGCATGTTTTTCCATTGGAAATATATATATATAGTTTTTCAAGTCAGATGATTGACATGATATATGGTTTCAGGTTTTTAATTAAAACATCGAAACCTCTAAGCATGACTGATTACAGGAAAAATTCAGAAATGGGACTGTATAAAACAGCACTGAAAAACAAACAAACAAAAAAAAAACAAACCTGATGTGGTAGACTAGAAGAGAGGCAAAATAGAGAAGTGTTCTGTGACACTGACTTCTGAAGCATGGAAATGCTTGTGAGATGCTATTTCCCCTCTCCCTCTGAAAACCAAGTATTAAACAACAAAACAAACAGAACTTCACTGACTTTCCTGATCTCCTGATTTCTTAACTCATGGGCCAGTTTTATTCAGAATAAAAGTGTCACAAACAATGACTTTCTACAAGTGCCATGGAAATCAATTGCTTAATGGTGAAGAATAACTACTTGATATCTGATCAGGAGAAGAAGAAGGGGGAAATCTGACCTTATTTCTTTTAGTTGCACTTTTTCATCAACTCACTCAGCACTTAGATGTAAATATTCTGTGGACTATTTAAAGATTGGGAGAAAGGAATGAGTGTAGAGTAAACTTCCAGAAGACCTGGAAGTTGTTGGTAGGAGAGCAGCAGTGATGTGTGAGAGCTGAGGTATTTGCAAGAGGGATTGGGTTGTGCCAATACTATGGTCTGGAAATCCGTTGCAAGTCAAACACTGTTATTTTCTCTGTTTGTGACATAGGGTGGTTGTTTTTTGTTGTTGTTGGTTTTGTTTTTTCCTTCTCCCTTCAAAAATACATTGGTACCTTGTGTCATCACAAGGTTGTCACAACCCCTGAAGGGCTGCAATTGCCAAGTCACTGGGGCAAGGTCACTCTTCCTGGCTTCGCTGATTTTTTTGTCTCACTAGGCAATAAGCACTCAGACTCCAACTTGCCTCTGCAAGATTTACAGCTTTGCACAGATGCGGTGAGCTGTAGAGGCAACGTTTGAGAAAGAGGGATACTATTAAAGTCCTTAAGTAAATAGCTTGACTCTAATTCCAAATTGTAGTAATGCATGCCTACCAAAACATATATATTTTTTACAAGTATTTACTTATAACACGTTTAACTGTTTTCAGCAAAGATCTATCTCTAAGCCACTTATGATTGCTTCTGAGAGGTCACAGTTTGTTAATTAGAACTATACTGAGAACTAGTTTGTGTACATATGGCTTCCATTGCCCTCTTTTCCTGCCTATGACTAATCCTATTGACTTAGGATCCTAAGACAATTTGTGGGAGGAAGGCAAACAGATTCACCCCAGTGCTATAATGAAGACTTTGCTGTGGGAACAATTCTGTCATGTTTTAGTACCTGGGGTAGCGAGCCTTGTGTTGCTGAGGATCTTCACAAACGAGACACTCCTCTTGTGTGGGCTAGGAGGAGGCTTCAACTATAAGGAAGAAGATTTTTTGGGATAAATGGTTCAGTTATTTAGATACAGGCAGTAAGACTTCGGGGGTCAGTTCTCAGTTGTCTCCTTTTGACAAGTTTCTTGAAGGAATTAATGAGGGCTAGCTCCATATGGGGACTCGGGCACTTCAACACTGCACAGTGCAGTTCCTGGCTCTTGGCTTTCATTCAGCAGTGCAGAGCCCCGAGCCAGCCAATATAAGGCACATTAGTTGTCTTACATTTCATTTCTTTTATTAGATTATTTACCAAACTAGATGCTGTGGGAAGAAACTTTGTTTCATATTGAGACTCCAAATTTCATCTATCTTGAAGGAAGAAAGTCTAGAGAAAACCTTGTGTGTCATTTCTTTCTTTAGAAAGGAGTAATTTCTGGGTTGGAGCCCATTTGTGTACAGCGAGCAAGGGGGTATTGCTGAGAGCAGTATTTGTGAACTGGGTGTCGTTTTAAGCGTTGATGGGGATTCAGAGCCTCACAAGCTCCAGTCCTTTGGGAAACAGTGATAGGTAGCAGGAGGTTGGCTGCTCCACAGGAGGAACACTCCTGTCCTCCCTCCTGGAGATGGGCCAGCACTTGTTCTTCAGAGAGGGAACAGAGATGGAAAGCCTCATGTCTCCTGGGGAAAGAAGGATGCACCATCTCATTGCTCTGTACAAAAATGCATTTAGCCAGTCTGCAGGGTAAGGTTTGAATCCTCCAGCTTCCTGCAGCAGCCTTACCTGTAGATTTGTGCATGCTGCTTGGCACTACACTGCTGCTGGTGATTCCATCTCTTCTGACTTCTCCCTGACTAGATCTTTGAATAAATACAGCTATGGTAGCTGGTTTGTGTGGAGCTGTCTTGAACACAGTCAGTGTGCATTGTCAGTGTCAGATGTCCTGTTGTCCCATCAGATATGGATGCAACTTCTTTGGTGTATACCTGTAAACAAGATGCAGCCCCGGCATCACATCAGCAGTCAGTACTGAAATAGCCTGTGTGTGTTCTGAGAACAGTGCTTTCATTTTGCTACCTAAATTGCAGTGATGCTTTGTTAGACTTTTAAATCTTCTCATGGATCTAAGCTTTAACTTATTCCTGATTCAGATCCCAGTGGGTGGTAGGAAATGAGTGTTTTCTTCTCCCAACAGGAATGATGAGAATCACTCAGACTATATGGTAAAAAGAAATAACACTGAGTTAAAACTGAACAAATAGTGTGTGTTTCCATCGTGGCTTTCCTAGCTGTGTCTTAAAGGATGCATTTTATGCTATAACAGATGCTAAGCAATCGCTTTTCCTCTCTTGGCTTAAAGTATGCCTGCACCTTAAGAAAAGCTCATTGAATCAAAGTATTGAGGTAGGGACATCTGCCTGAATAACTTGATTTTTAATCGGCACTAATGAAAGCCTGAGGATAGCAGCAAATCACTTGGATAGAGGTTTTGTTTTGTTTTTAGTTTTGTGGGCTTTTTTTTTTCTTTTAAATGAGAGATGATTGTACTAATTATCAATATCAGCGTGCAAGAGAGTAGATAGGAAAACAACTCAATGAAGTAATTTAAATTTTTTGTAAAAGTAATGTATGTCAAATTAAGCCGAACTGGGAGTACAGATTGTACCCCTGTTTGCTCTCCCATTATTTTGAAAAGAGCAGTATTGGCCTATAAGAAAAAGAAATTGTAGGTTTGGGGTGTCCCTGCAAAATAGGATATTTGCAAGGAGCTGCCCTGATCTAAAGAGGCAGTTAGTGCTCATACAGATGTGATCAAATGTCAGTAATGCCCTTTAAACATGATATGAAAGTGTTTTTTGATTTGTTTATAGTAGCTTCTTCTTTAAACTGTTCTGATGAATCTAGTTCTTTTTTATGTGAACGATTGCCTCTTCCTGGAGACAGCTGTCCTAAAGTTTTCATTAACAAAATATTTTGCCAAGGGTATGGTGAAAATTTCAGTTGCAGTCTCCAAGTGTACTTTTGGAGGATATGAAGGCAAAGGGATATTACGAGGCTGACTTTATAAATTGACTACTGATCAAAAACCTACTGGTAGGAGTAATGTTTTCCCCAGCTGGAGAGTATGCAATGGTGAGATAGAACCTGTGGAAGAGCTCCTGCAGTGCTTATTGATGGTATTACTTCTCTTGGGTATTTTTGGTGATGGGGAGTAAAAGGAACAGAGTTGGTTGTAGTGTTGTGCAAGAGTGTAATTAGCCTGGAACAGCTGTTGTTTTAAGGGTTTGGAGAGACCATGAGAGAGGATCTGGAGAAGGACCATCCTCTCACCAACAAATGTTTGCCAGAAGAATTATAGCAGGGCTGTGCAGAGCTTGAAGGGTTTCCAGCACAGTGGGGGTTTTGTTCTCCATATCTCAGCAGCACCCTCTGGCAGTGGCAGCTTTGAGGTCTGAATCTGGATGAGCTCTGGAGATTTGTGACACCAGAGCCATCCTGCTCTGGGTTTATTTGTGGGTGCTGCTCTCTGCTGCTGTTTTTCATCTTTAATGAGAGCTGAACACGCCATAAAATTTTATTGGGTGTTTATGCTAACAAAATTAACTAACAGTTGGTGCTCTGAAAAAGCAGCCAGAGGTGTGAGTGCTATAACTGGAATCTGCAATGGCTTTTTAACTGTGGTAGGACAGGGCAAATGTGTAAGTGCCAATGTCACATAACTGTAAACCACTTTATATTAACTTTTTATTGACTAGAACTGAGTACTTGAAATTTCAAGCAAAATCTTAGTGTGATGTATGCTAAAACAAAATCATGTTTTCAGGCATTTAGATAGCTAGAAGCTGTGTCAAAATGGTGCTGTTAATTTATAATACCAAGACCAATGGGTTGATTATCAAACTAAATTAGCGGATGAACTGGTTCAATTATCAGCCAGCACTGAGAAAGAAACATGCATTTACCTAGGTACAGGAAGGTCTAATTTGCATTTCATGGTACTGCTGGAAATAAGGTTTGGTGTAAAGGCTGATGTTAGTGCTCAAGGGAAATGTCTCTATTTGCAGAATAAGCCCTGAGTTCCACTAAGTTGTTGGCCAAATGGTTTTACCTTTTTGCATTGCAACTTTATCGTAGATTTCAGTTGATTTTTCAAGGCCAAACACTGCTGTTATCAAGAAAACATATGCCAGCCTGCTTTTAACATTTCTGTTTTAGGAATGGTCTTGGATGTCTACAATGAAATCAAAGTAGACAACGCTAACTGCTCCATTCCATGACTGGAACAAATACTATGCCCATGTTTTATGGTTGTTTTTTGTTGTTGTTGTTGTTTTGTTTTTTGCTGTTGGCAGAGATGATAGAATGTTTTGGGTTGGAAGGGACCTTAAAGATCATCTACTTCCAACCCCCTGCCATGAGCAGGGTTGCCAGAAATAGGAATGAACACTTCCATCATATGATCTGCCAGCTTTTTGGCGGAGGATAACAACTTTGTAACTCGTTGAGCAGAATTCTCATTCTTTCTGTTTGCCTTATGTCATAGTGTTTAAAATGTGATTTTTTGTTTGTTTGTTTGTTAAAAAATGTTAAAGGTTGTTAAAATTATGAAATGGTGTAGTATTGAGAAACAAAGCATATAGAGTACTTTCTAGGTGTTGTGCCTTCAAGTAGACAGAATGAAATATGCTGCAGCAAAGTCAAGGCTCATCTTCAATGGGAGCCCCAGGGGGGTGTTTGGGGGCTAATGAACATGACAGGAGCTGGTCTTCTCTCTTCTCTGTCTGCAAGTTGAAAGGAAACAGAACATCAACATTTTGAGGTCAGATTGCTTGCTTACTTGCAGATGGCATCTCAAATTGAAATTCTAGGAGGAGGTATAAATTACAGCAGACAGATGTGTGCAGACAGCTGCTAATTTACTGCTACTTGGGGCAGCAGATATACATTATGCTTCCTCATCTCCCTCTCACCCTCATGTATTATACTTCTAGCCTTTTGACTCTTCTTGGACTTCCCCTTAGTGTCCCAACATCCTTATACTTGCAGCTTTTTAGTACATGTTTTTTGATTCAGGTAAGATTTTGGTGGATAATGACCTCACACAGAGCCTTTGCCACTGCTTTAACTGTTCTCTGAAGTTGAGTATCAGATAGTTTTTGAACGTAACACGTCCAGGAAAAGTACAGCTGCAGGGAGCCACTTCAGTGTTCCTTCTGTTGTGCACTCCCTGTGAGCACTAGATGTGTATTGGGATTGGATTCTATTTGACTAGAGGCTCTGCAGCCAGAGGGCACAATGCTGTTTCCTGCATCAAACACCCATTTTAAAACTTGTTCACCAGTTTAGGGTTCTCTCTCTCAAACTAAGGACTTTATTCCTGACATTTTATTCTTGTTCTTCTGCACTGAACTGTGTGTGTGATCCCATTGATTGTTGAGAGGCTTATACCGTGGTTATATCTGAAGCTCAATGAAAGCACACACTGTAACACATTTTGCTTGACATACCTTGTTGCCTGTCCTCTTGTCTGACCCCCTGTGGCACAATTAGTCTGCCAGCAGAGAGGCTGCCAAGGTTTTTCAGTCACTTACTGGAAGTGTAAAGAATTTTTATTGTTATGGATCTTCCACCTGCTCAGGACTGCCCTTGGACTTCCGAGGTTCTCCTCTGTTTCTGCTCTCTATCTCCATATTTTCTTATCTGTTCCCACCTTAATCACATGAGCTATCTTGGTACTTGTACAACTCCCAAAGGCTACAGATGTGTTACAGTACATAGCTGCCTCTCTCCCACGTACTCCACTCCTTTATTTAGGGTTTATTCTTGCTTCCTGTATATCCTCTGCACCTACTAGTTTTCATAGCAAAGAGGACACTGAATATTCCACTTTACAAATAAATTAATTTAGCAATAGTAATAAAAAATTGATGTTTTTCTTCACTGTTTTATGAATGTTGTGGATAAAGGACCTTTGCATTGTTAGCAGACTCAAATACAGTGCTGATGAGATCTATCCAACTGTTGGATCCCGAAGGACTGGCTCAGGTTGAAACATAGATATTTATGTATTACTTCGAAAAGGCAATGATGGTTTTTGATCACCACAGCGTGAGCCATTGGGAAGTTATTTTGAGCCATGGCTCAGAATTTGCACTTAAAATTTGGAGCCACGAGCGATCATTGTAGAGCATGTAGAGCTGTTAGCCAAGAATCGAGAAAGGAAAGAAAATGTTTTTGGACCGTCAAATTCATGGCAGTGTTTCAACTATTTGGGCTCCTTCCCTCCCTCCCCCCTTCTCAAACCAATAGAAAACGTCAGTGCTTTTTTATGACTTTAATGGAAAGTAATCAATGCTGTGCGCCATCACAGCGTGGTGATCAAAATACCTCACGTAAAATAATTCGCTGTCAAATATAGTTTTAAGTGACCTCCAATGGCCTTCCTCAGGTACACTCCTTCTGTAGCTTCATTATTTTCTACAGCATACTTTTTGCTTCTGAAAAGTTCTAGTTTACAGCTGATGCAGGCTACCTGAAAGAGAGGAAGTTTTGTTTGTTTATTCATTTATTGTAACCACAGGAAGGAGGTCTATGTATAAATATTAGTGATGTCAGAATAAGAAACATCTAAATTTATTGTGCACTGATAGACAAGTTGCTCCTAAAGCATTTTCAGAGTGTGAAGCTGGTTGTAGAACCCAGTAAGGAAAAACTATGTTTTCCGGTGCTTAAAATTTTAATGATTGCAGAAAAATGAGTCTTCCAGCCCTTTAAAATATAGTTTGTGGAGATAAAATCACAAATATCTTACTGTTTCTTAAAAGCTTCTTTCTTCTCACATTCTTATAAATTTTTATTAGATTTGATTTGATGTAGAGATCATCCAGAAGAAAAAACTATCAGTATTTTAGCTTGAAGTTGACACTTTCATATACTCTCTTGCTTTGGAAACAGAAACTGTGAAGAGTTAGGGGAAATCTAGCAAATTATTAGGGAGTCTAACCATCTTTGTTCAGTCTTAGCAAGATAACGAAGGCTGTAACACTGTTCATATGAACAGTGGCTGTCTTCAACTAGGAAACAGACATTCTTTGCAGAGGCTGAAGCAGTCAGATGCACCCAAACACTAAAATATGATGATTGCATGCAACTGTTGTCAAAGGAAGGACATAGATTTATCTTATACCATACAGAAGATATCTGCTGCCCCTCGGGGTACCTGGAAGCCAGTCTGCGTGTGCTTGTCAGTGGTTCCACAGTGTTCAAGTTACAGTGTTTGCCAAAAAAGGGTTTGTTTGATGATTGGGGGGGGGGGTATTGTTTCATCGCTGAAAAGACAGCTTTGTTCTGATGTATAATGAGGAATGTTCATTTTTTGTCTAGATGGTTAGCTGTGCTGTGACTGCTCTCCTAAGTATCACTGTAACAGCATTGCCAAGCATGAAATTTCATGTATTTTCCAATTTTCTTTACTAAAGAAATATAAAAATCAAATAATGCTCGAGTTTATAGTCAATATTGCTACAGATGTGTTCCATTAAAGGATGGAAAAATACCATCAGAACAATGCAGGGATGTTTACATGAGTCCTCATACTGCAGTGTTTCATTCTAACTGGGCAGTTAAAGTAAGGTTATCTTTGAAGGATATAACTATTTATGGATTACACCAGTGTTTGTGTGTGTGATTTCGGTTGAGATGTAATCTAGAGACAGGATTTTGTTCTACTACTGCTACATGAGACGTGCCAGGTATCCTCCCAGATGCTGTACCATGAGGGTATTCATTTCCATTAGGTCTTATTTTGTGTATACCACCAACAGCAGTACATCTTGGAAGTCCTGGGGCATCCCATATGATTCTGACTATCTTCATTTAGCTGAATTAGACTCATCCTACCTAAACTATGATTATAGTCAGCAATGCACAGACAGTGTGAGGCAGCCTGCTGTAAGCTCACTGTGGGCCTGTTGCTCCCTCACTTCCTTCTTATATTCCCTTAACTCTTTTTTTTTTTTTTTTTTTTACTGGATCCTTGTTGACTAAAACGGACATTTAGGTACCTCGTACTCATATTAGTACCTCACATAAGTAACTTAGGTATCTTAGTCTCAAATTGCATCTCTCCTGTAGTCTCAGCCTTGTCCACACTGTTATGAATTTTCTGTATGGATAAGAAAAGATGAGAATAATTCTGGTATTAATTTCTTGCATGCTATTTCCTAAGGCACAGGCCATTTCTTTGAGTCAGGACGAAGGGCTGAGTAGTGCAATGAAATCATCACATCTCACATCAATTGATCTATAATAAGATCTCATGTCAAAATGACTGGTTTATTCCCAAAGATTTTGGGTTTCAGAAAAGCTTGGGTTATTTGGATCAGAGTAATTGTGTCAGGGGACTTAGACTGATGTTTACACTTCAATCTTGATGCTGCTGAGAGAGCCTGTTGGGAGCAAGAAAGGATGCTTACGTGAATTGGGAAATAGGATGGAAAGGGTTTTTATTTATTTTTGATTTTTGAGAGGTTGGACTAGCCAAGCCAATATTTTTGAACCAAGGGAATGAGGGATGCAAAAAGGCTGATATGAGTGCACAGAAGATTTATGAATCTCTATGTGGAGGGGAAGGCTGATGTAGATAAAGCAGGCAACGTTAAATCATGCTTTGCCTGTAATTCTGAGTGTGATATCAATGTTGGTCTCTTTGGCTGCAAGGTCCTTTGGGAGCCTTGCACACACATTAGCTGGTCAGCTACGTGCCAGGCCATGGCTTATTTTGTAGACGTTTCTCTAAATATATTTAATCAATAATGAGATCTTGTGCTAAAAAAATACACTGCTTTCTGTTAATGCCTTTTTTTTCTTTCTTTCTTTTTTCTCTTTTCTTTTTCTTTCTTTTTCTTTCTTTTTTTTTTTTTTTTTTTTCCCTTGGCCTTCCTCATCCTCCAATTGGTCTAAAAACTAAATATGAGGTATTTACCTGTGTGCTGAAAGTAAGAGCCAGGGCTTTTAACATGGGTTTAATGCCAGTGTAGTGACATCTCTCCTTTAATCCTGTTGCAATAAACACACTGGACAATCCAGCACGCATCTGATAATAAGGAAAAACCAGTCTGTCAGTATTGCTAACAGCTCTTGTTGTAATGATATTATAATTGTGTCCTATCCTGGTCTGTTCATATTCACAAAATCAACTCCAAATTATTCTGACATTTCAGATAAGAAAATGTTTGGAAGATTGTTTTTTTGGAAAAGATAGATGTTTTTAATCTCTTTCTCTGTTCAGTTGCTTTGGATTGTTACAGTGCAGTTTTCTTCTCTAGTTGTGCTCTTAAAGAAGGTACATTTTTCTGCTTAGATATAACTGTAGTGAAGTGACAGTGTAATTTGTGAAAGTCACCGGGGGGAAAATATCCTTTCATGGGGGAAAGTGTAGACACATGGAAAGTTATTTTAAAAACTCTCCTGGAATTTAGTAAACTGTTTTTAGTGGCATCATCCTCAGAATAGGAGATTAGGAGCGAAGAAGTGGTTATCAGCTAGGATACTTCTGTAGGCTTGATTGCTGTAGTGCTTCAGGTCCTCAAAATCTCTAATGATATTTTCTTGAGATCATTCCTGATTGTTTTTTAGATTGTACTGATACATTATATTAGTGTTAGTCCAGTTCTACAGACAGTAGAACTGAGGAAAAGTCAATGGATTTCTGAAGATATTTAGTCACATGTGCAAAGACCACAAAATCTTATCTCTCCATAAGTGTTGGCCATTACGTGGGAGATGGGATTACTTTGTGGGATGCTTCTTTTTTTCAATCTTTTTTTTTTTTCCTGGGAATCCGACGTGCTTCCATTGAATCATAGATCTATTTGAGTTGCAAGGGATACTTAAAGGTCATCTAGCCCAACACCCATGCAATGAACAGGAACACCTACAATTCCATCAGGTGCCTGAAGACCAGTCCAGCCTGACCTTGAATGTCTCCAGGGACGTGGCATCCACTGTCTTTGGCCAACCTGTACCAGTGCCTCTCCACTTCTTACTCACATCTAATCTAATCTAAATCTCCTCTCTTTCAGTTTGCAACCATTTCCCCTGGTCCTATCACATCAGGCACTGCTAAAGAGCTTGTCTCCTTTCTTACAGTCACCCTTTAGATATTGAAAAGCTGCTCTCAGGTCTCCCCAGAGCCTTCTCTTCTCCAGGCTGAACAGCTCCAGCTCTCTTAGCCTCTTCTCTTTCCAGTTTACAGAGAAGGATGTTATGGAGGACCCCATCAAAGGTCTAACTGAAGTCCAAATCAGTGGCTCTTCCCTTCTGCACCATCACAGAAGGCCTCTGTGTTGGTCAGGCAATCCTGAAACGTTGTGAGTTTTGAAGCTCACATAATCCTTCCTGGATGTCCTCCTCTGCAGTCTGTGGGAGAGCAGAAGAAATTACTCCAGGCCTCAGCATTTTATATTAATAAACCAGCAGCTCAGTTATTTTCCTTCTCGCTGACAGAAGGAAGGTGTTTGCATTCAGGTGGTTTAGAGGCCTTCCTTGAGACTATTGGCCAGTGCTGCTTTTATCTTATGTGCAAGTATCTCTGGAAATGTAGGTATTAAATTATTTTGATTTCAGTAGTTAGGTGTCTGAATACTTCAAGAACTGTAACCCTTCAAAACAGTTCCTGAATGATTTTAACTTGGGAGTATCCACTGCCATCAGAAGTAACAGATTTACGAGTAGTCCCTTGCTTCTGTCTATCCATTTATTTGGAAACAAAACACTTAGACCATGTGTTTTCAGGGACATGTTATCCTGATTAATTTTAGCCTTTGAATTATTTTTAAATTCACTCAGGTAAATGAATGACACATAACTATTATTTTTGTGCACTCAGAATGGGGGGCCATACACAAAATGGGAAGATGCAGTACCATAGTGCTGAGGTGAAATTTTGCAGCCAAAATCCTCAGCTTCACTGCCTCTAGAAATATAACTCATTCAAAATATAACTTGTTTATTAATTCAGTAGTACACAGGGATTTATAAGTACCAGATTTGGTAGGACTGAGTTACTCAAGGCCTTCTACATGGCCAAGGACAATGGGGGTTTAGGAAGAAAAATATTTCTAAATGTCAACACAAATCACAAAGGGATTGAACTGGAAAAGAGGTTAAGAGCATGCCTAAAACACAGATGAGATTCAGTTTCTCTTGTTCTTTTTTTGCAGACATGCTTTAAAATATAAAGCACCAGCTTTCTCGTTCTCTCTGGGGAAAAATAAAAACTGATATGTCAAGGGAAGAGTATGCAGTGTGAATCCCAATTGGCTGGGACTTTCCTCTGAAGCCCTTAGGGAAGGAAAAGTTCAGAATTCAGAACGTCTTACTTCTAAGCCTTTCACATGGGCTGATGCTGACCAATTGCAGGCGGTTTGGGGCTGGTTTTCAGCAAGTTTCTGCTCAATAAATGACATAATCTTACTTTGAGGTACTTGATTCTCTGAAAGGTGCATATAATCTATTGTTTTGGATATTACTGATGAATACAGAATATTACTGATTGATCATTATTCTCAAGCTGTCAGTTCTGCAAAAGAGACTTTGTGGTATCTTCTGCTTCCTCTGATTAGGTCTGATGGCTTTCTGCATGCCATGACCACAGTATAAGAAAAATCCCAGTTCTGTCAGTTGGCTTATGCTGAGCAAAACTCTTCCATAACGTAACCTCATGTTTCCAAGGCCCTGAACAAATGTCGTGAACAATCTCTCTCCTTTGCTCTTTCCTTGTGCTTGCTAGAGTAGAGGATTAGAGGACTTTATAGACACCCACATGTTTTAAGTTTGTTATGTTGTTCACCTTTTCACAGATGAGCTCACCTCACTGGCCTTGTTTACTGGTGGCATAGCAGAGATGCCTGTCTTGAGTGAAGCTTTGAAGTCTTCTCATTCAAGCATAGTTTTTTTCTTTACTTGGGCTCACACATGCAGTAATAATCATCAGGGTGCTCTGCCACTCCTTATAATATTTTGATCTTGAGATTTTGACATTTTTTTTCCTCTTTGGAGCTTCCATTTTTACCATTTCCTTCATTACTTGAAGGAGAAAAGAGCACTTCAGGATTTCAGAATACATGCATACGTAATTTTCTGTAAGCTGACATGTATCTTCCTGCTTTCTTGTGCTTTGAAATGAATTTTAGATTTTTAGAACAGTGATATAAGCCATTAAACAGTCCTGATGTCTAACTAGTCACAGTGCTTCTGTAAATCCTCCTCTTTCTTCAGATAAAAATCAGAAAGATAGCATAGTGAGAGAACCGCACTGTTAAGGAATTAATAACATATTTTATTGAGCCAGAATAAGTGGGTTACAGTGATGTGCCATTGGTATGCATCATCTTAAGCAATAGCTGCACTGGCCAGCAATAGTTTGCTGCTAGCTTACAGGTTGCTCAGAGAGGTGGAGGATGCCCTGTCCCTGGAGGCACTCAAGGTCAGGCTGGATGGAGCTCTGAGCACCTGATGGAGGTGTGTGTGTCCCTGTTCATTGCAGGAGAGTTGAACTAGATAACCTTTAAGGGTCCCTTCCAGCTCAAATAGATCTATGATTTTGTGTTGTATCTCAACTCCTGCATGCCTTTCCCAGTAAAAAACTATCCTTCTCCTCCCCTCTCGGGTTATCTCTGTTTGGGAAGACTAAAGACCAAAGTTGCAGTCTGTATTTTTGCAGCCAACATGGCTTTTTTTGGTGGAACCATTGTATTCCTTGGATGACTGCCAAGCATTTTTTTATTTTTATTTTTCTGTCTTGAGCTTCTTTTAAGGCTGCATCCCTCCATCTGCTCTGGGCCAAAAGTCTCAAGCCTGGCTAAGAATCAAGTCTGTTCTGTCACATTTTGTTTTCATATTTTCAGTGGCAGTAAATTGGCTATTTGCTAATAAAATCTAGATGCAATCAAAAGCTGCATACTGAATTAATTCCACCAAGTTGTAATTTATTTTTTGGTGTGTTGCAGAGAAGCTACATCACTTATTTATTTTTTCCCCTGAGGAAAACAAGCATGATCAGTTCTGGCTATCACAGAGCTATTCCTGTTTTGTTTGTCCATTTATTGTTTTATTATTATTGTTATTGTTTTAAGAACATTCAGTGGTTTCAGTTTAGTTAGTACTGATATGCTTAGCATTCTTTTGTGGGAGCACTGGTTATTTTCAAGATGAGAATCCATATCTATCTATCCATATAATTACTCAGTTCATCTTTTCAACTTGGATCTTTGCCAATCGTTAGTAGTTGCATATTGACTGGATGTATGGTCAGTAGGTATTATTTGATCAATATTGTACTCATTGACTGCAGTCTTGGCATCAGAGGGGTTTCCAGCCTGAGATTCCCACTGTGAGAGACCTGTTTCCAGAAAGGCTTTAGCCTCTTGCAGGAGAAGAATGAGGTCATTTATTCAGAGAAATATGGTAGTTGTGTATCACTTTTGAAAAATTCAGGTGAAGTGTGTGTGTGTGTGTGTATACACATATATATAAGGTACTTTCTTTCTGGAATTTGTTTATTTAATGTCTTAAAAATTTCCCTTTCATAAGAGAAAAGCGTTTACCGTGTCTGATTTCATCCTGCCCCTCTCTGTTTGAAAAGGCTCAGGTCATGACCTATTTGGTTATCACTTGCTTCTGTAATTCTATTTCAAAGCTCCTTTCATGGTGTACTGTGGAAGGGGGAAAGACATGGAGAGATTTTATATGCTGAGGAGGCTACTTCAGACAGAGTCAATTAACTGGCATGTCGTACAAGAAAATCAGGAGATGTGAAGATTGGACTTGGAAAACATAGGTAACAGGCAGACTGCTGCTGAAGTCTGCTTGATTTGATGCTGGGTCTTCAGCAGTTTCCTTACTGCAATCTGAAATGAAGGCCTTGCTTCTCTCTGTGTTGAGATTCACATGGATAAGGCACTTTTGCTGTATCATTTTTTGTTTGCCTATGAGTTACTCGTGGCCCAATTTTTTTGCTTGTGTCAATGCTTTTGGGGTTGGTGGAAATGTGCATGTGCACACCAGCAGAAATTTTGGAACTGCTTCATTGTAAACAGATAGACACTCCCAAATGGAGCTAGATCCCACTGTCAAAGTCATTAATAAAGATATTGATTATCACTAGTCCCACTGCTGGCCCCTGAGGGACATTACTCATCACTTGACTGTTGACTGGTCCTCATCTTTTACTTTATTCAAAGCACACAGGTATGGATGGAAGGAACCTATTCCCCTGCCATGCGCATAAATCTAACAGAGTAACACAGATTTTTCCTACCTTATAATATTTTTGGAGACCCACTGCAAGTCTCATGTAAGCAGACTACAGGAGTTACTAAAGGTGTAGTTGGATCAGACCTTTTCTTCCTGCTCATTCAAACTTTTTTTTATACAAGGAACCAGAATACATAAAGGTCTATCAAAGATGAGATTACAATTCTGCATTTTATATTTTTGGTGTGCATAAGTCAGCTGCTGGGGCAGAAGCTGATTAAAACTCAGAATTTCTTTCCTCCAAAATTTTTTCAGTCAGGATCATTTTGTAATCAAAGCTAGCTTCCACAGTCTGGCTTTTCCTGATGGAAATCTGTTCCAGTGGAAGTCTTTCCACCAGACCTTGCTGAAGAACATATGGATCTCAAATCTGCTGAGGCTGAGGAATGAGGCAGTTGTCTGTCAGTGCACTTAGAATAAATAAATAAGTCCTCCCACAGCAAGAACTGCTGCTTGGGGTCTTCATGGCTCTTCATCCTTCTCCTGTTTTGTTTTTTCAGTCTGTACTGAATTCCTTTGCGCTGAACTTCACTTCTGAGAAAACATTTTTAATATCTATGTAGCTGCACACTTCCCTCTGCAGGAAGGAAGAAGAAAGCATAAAAGGAAAACCAGATGCAAGAAACATTAAAATAATAGTAATAATTTTTTATTGCTGGTGATGGAAAGTGTATTTGAACTGAAGATGCAAAGCCTATTACAACCAATGAGCTGAATGTTCCATCAGATAAAAAACACTGTACAAGACAATGCATTTATAGCAATATTTGGAGAAAGAACACATTCCAGGTACAAGACAGGCTTCTAAATACATATCGCTCAATTGCATGTGCTGAATAAAATAATGGAAATCTGTTTTCTTACAGCAAATCTTTCAACAGCATGCTCAGTTTTGCTCATTGGGTCAACTCTGCTCTCTTAATCATTTGTATCAACAATAAGTCTGTTAATCAATGGTTAATAAAGCAGGTTACCATTCCTGGAGTTTGACAACACCTGTAACATATCTCTCAGCATGAGTGGTCAGCAGCAAAAATGCAGTTGGCAGGGAGAAAATAGCCATTCCTATGGGGTCTTGGCTGGGGTTAAAGTTAGTATGGAAGTGTCACTGCAACAGGAGGAAAGCAAAGATGCTCCTTTCCAACCCTGGCATTCCATATGTGCTTTTCACGTAATATAGAATTTGTGGTATTTAGGTATTTATAGCACTGTACTCATTAATTCAAACAAAAATAGAGTCCCAAATAGTAAGCAAATGATTTCAGCTTTCATGGACTCTGTAGCATCAGTCTATTCTTAGCTTATTCATCGTTGCTTTTGATCAAACTGGATTAAGATGTGCATTCATAGGTAGTGACAAGTTTGATGCAATGCTTTGAAAGGTAGGAGGAGAGTTAACTGATTTCCACAGCTATCAAAGTATTTGCTTGTAATTAGAAATCAGAAGCATGAAAGGCATTTGTTACAGCAGGGATATCTTTAAATAATGACAGTTTATTTCCCAAAGCTCACCTTACAGCCTTTGTGATTCAGGCAGAAATACAGGCTTAGAGATGAACCAGAGGAAAATATCTTTTGAGAAGATGTCTGTCACAGAGTTGCTTTGCTTTGCAGTGAGGTTTTCATTGGAGGTGTGCACTAGATTATGTTTATACTGCTCTGAGAGATACCCCAGAATGAACTACAAATAGTGTCTGAAGTGTGGAATCAGAGTTAAAGTGCTTTGCTTGCTTTCTTGAAGGGACATTGGAGGAAAGGGAAGGAAGGCTTCTAGATCCCCAATTTTGAGGAGACACTACTGGCTGCTTTCAGCAGCTGCTGTCTGGATAAGGACAGTAGGAGCCCCACTTGGCTTTCCTGGAGGTAAAAAAGCTGTTCCTGGTGGATTACAGAGATGACCTGTGTGCCAGTAGGCTACTGGGCTCAGAAATAACCAAAGATGTAGCTTGGAGCAATCAAGCTGTTTTGCAGGTGTGCGTATGCTTTGTACCCCAGTGCAGAAGCAGAAAGCCTGTTAGGGGAGATCTTACTATGCTGACTGCTAAGAGATTTGCTTGCCCCTGTTGTGCATCATCTCCAGCTGAACACCCAACATGAGGAAAATAGCCACCTGTGGCACAGAACAGATTTCAGCTGATCTCTGGAGAAATGTGGATGCTTGTCTGATTCTCTGTACACGAAAGCTTTACTTTGAATCTGTGGTGTGCTGGGCAAGACAGCGGTAGTCACCTTAAACATTCATTGATCTTCTCCGGACCAAGTCCTTTAGTTTTTTTGCTAACAGAAGCAGGAACTGAATCATCTGGCATGGCCTGAAGCCTGTACGCTAGGTGACTAGAAGCCCTTTGCCACTGCAGTAGAGCTTGTTTCTTGCACTACTGCACTCCTCTTGTCATAGCACCTTTCATATTACTACTTGATAATCTGCCACAATAACATTTGAATTGAGTGTTAGTGGGATTGAGTTAATGGTCCTTGATATTCCCAAGCAGACAGGTAAAAGCAATGATGTGCTTGTGGAAACACAGTGTGCTCTTCTCTACCACTGTGTCCCTATGTAGTCTCTTCTGTAATGCCTGGTCCTTCTGGAGAGACATCAGAGTTAGGGTACACGATGTCCCTGTGCCTAACAGTCTGCACAGTTCTCTTCCTGTAGATTAATAGGCTGCCTCGACTCCAGTGGATCAAATGTGCCTCGGACAGTTCTCAGATGCTGAAACCATCTGGCATAAATTGCTTGCCTCTATGTTGCTAACCCCTTGGAAACTCCCCAGAAGCATGCAAATTGCTTTTTGCCAAGGGATCAGCACCTGTGTTAATTCCCAGTCTGCAACCAGGAGCTGATTAGGAGAGTGCTAGCTGGCAGAGGCCTGTGGTGGTTACCAATTTAACGTTATAAAGCTCTCAGCGCTTGTACACATGAATGGTCCTTGACACTGATTAGCTTTTTAGCACTTAGACACATGGACTTTTCCTCTTCTTTTTCCTTCAGGAGACAAGTCTCACAGTCAAGCTCAGTGCTCCTGGGTTTGTAAGGGGCAGGGATATGCCAATATCTGTGATACCTTAATGAAAAGAACATTGTTTTCTTAAAAGCATGTACAGATTTTGGATTTTTCTACATTGCTCCAAATAGGACTAAAATCCAGAAGAAAACCTCTCCTGAGGTCTTTCACCTGCCCTCACAAGTCAAGTAAGTATTTGTTTGTGCTTCCAGAGGACCTAAGATCCTTTCAGAGGATTGAAAATGAGCATTGGACATCCCAAAGGAACCTTGTTTGGTGTTCAATATCTTTTCAAGGTTATCATTCTGTTACCTAGATACTGGAAGCATTTGGGCAGAGCTTCTTCCTTAAAGACACGTGAATAAACCCATGATAGATCATGTGTCAAAATGCAATTAAAAAATAAAAAGTTGCATAATAAAAAACAGTATCATTCCACAACTCTTAGTGCCATTAAGCCAGTCAGCATGAGAAGCAGAAGTCACCCAGGAAAGAAAAAGCATGATAATTTTTTAGAAGAACATAGGCTGCTAAATTACTTTGTGGCTTCCAACCATCTGGGGAGAAAAACAAAGTATGCTCATTCCTGCTTGAACTGATGAATTGAAACTGCAGAAGATACTGGGTTTTGTGTTGCTGATCTGCATGTTAATTCACATCCCATAGGTGGTGCATTCTATGTTGAGTGAGCATAGTTAGTACAGCGTATGCGTTAAGAACTTGTCTTCTCTGTTACTGTCTGAGTGATTTCATCCTTGTGGAAATGGTTGCTCAGAGATATGTACAGATAGCAAAATCTGTCTTACGGTTTTCTGGGGAAATGAGATGTTAGGTGGCCACAATACATGTGTGAGCATGAGCTTGCTTCTCCCATTTCTTCCCAGGAGTTTTTTTAATTCAGATGGCAAATGTCAACCAGATCTGATGAAAGGCTCAACAAGCTTCATGAAAATTAGTGACTTGGTTATAGAAACTATTATAGACTATTCTTGTACCTCTATGATACGAATGCTGCAGAATAGTTTTGCGCACTGTTCATAGTACACTGGAGATACTGTTTGAAAAAGGTTTAAGAGGAATACTCTACCCAAAGGGGAAGCATTGTTTGGAGTTTATACCTCATCAAAGAGCAAAAGATCTAGCTGTGAGCCATGGAAAAGCAGTTCAGGAATGCTGTTGCACAGGGAACTGATTTTTTTCCTCCATTTTTCCATCTCTCTGCTCTTTCAATCAAAAAAAAAAAAGTTATTTTCACTGTTATTTTAAGGGCTCTGGTCCACAAAGAGGACACAGCATCCTGTTCAGGACTTCTGGAAAGCAGTCTGACAATTAAATAAGTAGCAAATAAACTGTCATCTAGAACCTACTACCTTTCTGAGGCAACATTATGGTGGTGAAAGCATCAGATCTTCATGTCTTCCCTTGAATTTTTGGGCATTCTTGCTGTAAGAAGTGGTTGACCCCTTTCCAGGTGAGCTCAGAGCCAGCAGATAAAAGGGAATTCTGTAGTTTTTAGCAGGTCTCGTTCCATTTTGGTGTGAGCAGGTCATTTCTAATTGCTGTTGAGTTGCTATCTGATGCATAAAACGTTCTCTACAAGTATTTGTCCCAAGTCTGGTCTAGACAGTGCTGGTGTTAGTTTTGGCCGTACTTCTGGTTACTTAGCTTCTGTTACTTACTACTTCTGTTACTTAGCTTCTGGTACTGGAAAAGTTTGTAGAATCTTGTATATTAGGAAACTAGTCCTGTGATGTTGCTGCACTTTTTATTTCTCTTGTAATGAAGAAAAAAGGGATTTAATAAAGAGCTGTTCTTCTCTTGTATTACTTGTGTTTTAGGGTTGCATTGCTGTGGTTCATCACTAACTGGATGTTAACAAATGAGGTTGGTGCATCAACAAACAGGTGACTGGCAGGGAGCAGGGCCTGAATTACAAACCTAAGTCTTTGGAGTAACATCAAGTGCAGAGAGAAAGGAAGCTTATAAGAGCTAATCACTCAGGGGAGACTGGCTACACAGCACTGATGATGGAGGAGGACAACTAGAGTGTTGGCTGGGACACAGCTCGCGTGTGCTGTTAAGTGAAAGTTTACCATGACAGATAGGCCGTGGTTGACCTCTATAGGAAGGACCATACCTGAACTTATTGAGTTCATTAAATTTCATTGAGAAACTGTTTCTGGCTGTAGGCAGAGGTAGCTCAGCCATGACTCTTAGCAGCATCTTGAGTCAAGAGCTGACAGTGAGGTGAGGTGACTCTGGACCAAATTCTTTATCTTTGTCTACATGTTGGAAAGGTAAGAGCTTTGTCCTGCTGTCTTTGTAGGAGCTAGTATTTTTCTTTGTAATGTCCTTTGCATCCCACATTCCTGAAGCTCATCAACACATCTGAGTGCAAGGGAGATGGAATGTTCCTGTTAGTTATATGTCAAAGAGAAGTAATGTTCTTTAAATCATTCCATTGTTACATAATACTTTCATCTTCATGATACTCCTAGCCCCCTTCTACAATTGGTAATGGTAGCAGGAAGATGTTCTTTGTTCAAAACATTTCAGAAGACATCTACTGGAAAAGAGATTGGAGTGAGGCTGTAGGCTTATGGCTGAATCTGTGTAAGACCACGTTTCACTTGAAATGTTTACTAGCTCCTGAATTGGGTTACTTCAACCAGGATGGATTCAGAATTTTTATACAGCTTCTACGCTAATCTTGGAGAGGTGATGGTGGAATGTTCCTGTTAGTTATATGTCAAAGAGAAGTAATGTTCTTTAAATCATTCCATTGTTACATAATACTTTCATCTTCATGATACTCCTAGCCCCCTTCTACAATTGGTAATGGTAGCAGGAAGATGTTCTTTGTTCAAAACATTTCAGAAGACATCTACTGGAAAAGAGATTGGAGTGAGGCTGTAGGCTTATGGCTGAATCTGTGTAAGACCACGTTTCACTTGAAATGTTTACTAGCTCCTGAATTGGGTTACTTCAACCAGGATGGATTCAGAATTTTTATACAGCTTCTACGCTAATCTTGGAGAGGTGATGGATAAAATACAAGGATGTTTAGAAGATGTTTGTGTAGTTCATTGATATTCAAGATGTGAAAATTTAATAAATAACCAAACTTTCAGGCCGACTAACCTCAGTAGGATTTTTTGATGAATGATACCCAACTTTCAGACTCGTTTCTGTCAGCTGTTGTATTTTGTTATTTGAGTTTCCCATCCAAAATCTTTCTGTAGTTCATAATTTAAATTTTGCAGGTTTTATACTCACTTTGTTTTCTTCTGCATTTCATTCTTTGGAAAAGCATGGGAGCTTTCCTCGATATGATAACCAAGGCTAGATGTATTATACCCAGAGAGGTCTTATCAGTCTCTTACAGTGCATAGCAATTATAGTAGTGCTTTTGATTTATGTTATATTCCCTTAGCAACCACACATTCTGTTTGCCACTTTCATTTCAGCTGCATATTGGACTAACAGATTTAGGGATTTTTTTTCTCACAGTAAAAATCCTTAATCTCTCAAGGATTCCAAATCGTTTTCCTGGTCAGTGTGCTAAAGCTTCTCATTTTCTATAATGGTTTTTATTTTATTATAAATATAAATATATATATTTCTCAAAATATGTTAATTTATTTGGTTTTTTTTTACATAAGATTTAAGCTTAACCACTTTATTTATTAGCTGGCTGTATGTTTTTTAGATCTGAGAGTTTGATTACATCATGTTTCACTCCCAGCTGGTATTTGCAAGCTTACTGCTTTTATTCAAGACCTTTGTGCAGAGTTGAATACTGGCACTTGGAAGTTGCCTGGAAAGCATCTACAGTGCTTCCACTTTTTGTTCTGCTGTTGAATGTGTGCTGTGAATGTCTTGAAGGGAAAATAGCATTTTCTTCCTTTTGATATCCACTGGGAAGAGAAGAACCACTCAGAAGAGGACATTTCTGTTGGGAGGGTGTTAATTTATTATGGTGTGCTAAATTTGTGTAAACGAACTCTGATTTGAGAGCAGACAGCTTTTATAGTGTCAGAACCATCTGTAGGGGACCAATTCTAATTTAATTTCATTATTTCTGTCTCTATTTGTAGTACAGAGCTATCACTCGCATCCCAGACCTCTGTGTCATTAAAAAATAAAAATTAAAAAAAAATTCACACCAGGCTCCTCACTGTATCACTGTGTCAGGTCAGACTTGGTGTAGCGAAGCATTCATCACATGTTGTAGTGAGAAAATTTGGCCTTTGGTGACGACAGTCTGAGCCTGGATTAAGCTCAGCTCACTTTGACTCAAAGGGACCTACTTTTGCATGTCTACCTCTGTCTCTTCTGCATCATATGGCACTGCAGTCAGATCCTCCACATGGGCCTGTGCTTGCTTTGGCACACATTTGTTCCGTAGTGCAAAGACAATTGGGGCAGGTCAGAGGGATGCCCTCTGCCTGGGACTGATCTTGGAGCACTTTTCTCACACAAATTGCATTTATCCCTGTCCTGATCTCTCCATGCTGTTATTAATATATGTAGGCACAAAGTCTAAGGCTCCATTCTGACAAACATTTTGGAAGGCACTGGCTCTGCATTAGGAGAGTGATGTGAGCAAATATCAGCGTGTTAAGATAAACCTGAGCTTCATCTTTCTATCACCTGTAATAATCTAATTGCATGTCATGGATGTGCTGGACCAGGAACTCTTTTGTGAGTTTGTATTGATCATGAACCTGGGCCCAGCTCCTCCTCACTCCCATTTAATTCAATGGGAGCCAAACTCTTCAACCTCAGAGCAGATAGTCGCCTTGGTTCAGGTGCAGATTCAAGCATCAGTGGTGCTGAGCACAGATATGTGTGTATGGATTTTTTTAGAAAGTGGAAACAAGAAATCAATCTTTTCTTTCACATTCTATTTAAAACTATGGTGATTGCTTGTAACTTTCCAAGTTTATACAAATATGATATCAGCTCCTTTCCAAATGCATATTTTGCATTAAAAAGCTACAGAGCATTAAACATGACACATTTTAACACATTTTCCAGTTCGGGAATCTACCTCTCTCATGTTGAATGCTTTGGAAAGTTGCCTTGCTTCTGGGGGGTCTCCAAGGAATGAGACTTGTCACTTGACAATCTGGTTTATTGGATATCCCCCTGCCTAGATTTTTTTCAGTAGCAACACCTCATAGCTTTAGCACAGGATTTAGGCCAGCATTGTTCTAATCAGTGTGTTTCCAATGGTCACAGTGTTACCTTTCACAAATTCTTTGGATTGGTTCAAATTTATGGTGCAAGAAAGCACAGTGAAATCTACAGGTAAAACATAATGTTAAAGCTATACTAAGAAAACACTGAAATACACCTACGTTTTGTATGGAAGCTAAGTTTCTAAACTGTACCACCATGTGGGTGTGTGACATGATGGTAGTTTGCCATGGATGGAAGAGTCTGCAATTTTGGCTCTTCCATTGTAAATGTTTCTCCAGCTATCTACATAACAATCAGTGCATAACAATCTCTGAGACTTGCATATTTAGAAAAAAAAAAAAAAAAAAAAGGCATACATTCCCATCTCTGGGGAGCTCTGTGCCATCATTGCCAGAAACAATGAAGGCTTGATGGCTTGATAATACTTGAGATGCCTTTATTGTTCCCAGTTATAGTATTGCAGCACATTTTATCTGACCTTGAAAAGAGTTATGCTTTTATGTCCAGAAATAAAACAACCAAAAATCCAACACAAAGCAAATATACTTCAGATTGTAACTTAAGCCTCCTCACCAACATGGATTACTGAAATAACATCACCGCTGTGCTCTGATAACTCCACTGACTGCCTATATAGAGCAGCAGAAGGATTATGCAGCTCTCTAAGAGACTGGCTGTCATAACAAGACCCCAGATCAGGTGAGTTTGATCTAAATTTGGGTTGCTGTGACTGCTTTTCAAATAGCTCTCTGTACACACAACTCCAGGTGTCCCACTGAGAAAGAAGTAGATTCATTAAAACTCAGCATCAAGCTCTCTCATCCTCTTCCTTAGTAGTTATAGTACACACAGGAATCGTAGAATCATATCATAGAATGACATGGGTTGAAAAAAGGCCTTAAAGGTCACCCAGTTTCAACCCCACTGCTGTGGGCAGGGTCACCAACCACTAGACCAGGATGCCCAGAGCCACATCCAGCCTTGCCTTGAATAAATAGATTTAGAATTGAAATCCCTAGCAGCATATATTTTATAATTCATCATAATTAGCATTGGTCTGAATATGCAGGAGTTAAAATTTCAGTTTTGCCTTGTTCCATTCTTTTTATTGGAGTAGTTTAAGGGATCAACTTGTCTGGAAGAATAAAAGACTTCCTTGTGTTGAGAGTTCTCATAAATGTCCTTGAGATCTTCAATAGAGCCATTACTGTCTATTGTGTGCCACCAGTCTTTAACATATGGACATGGAGTCAATTCACTGAACTCTGTTAACATGATTGGGAATCAGCACGTTTTCTTGCTGAATTGGGCACCTTTAGCACCTAAAGAAGGCTACAAGAAGGCCCCACTACTTTGTGTTTTCTATCTCTTAATCTATTCCTTTGAAACAATGCACTTCATGGAGGAACAAAAAGGTGTAAAAACACAGACTAAGACAGGAGACACTGACATTACAAGTACAAGCATACTTTGTGCTGTGACAGTCTGTGTATTCAAAAGAGAGCTTAAGGAAAATTCATTTCTATTAATAGCAGAAGAATGGATGTAAAGAGACTTAAATGGGATGCACAGCATTTCAAGAGATGGAGGAAATAGTGGGTGTCAAAAAACTGAATCAGGCTGCAAAACAACGAACAGAAAGGGATAGTGAAACTCTGAAGAAAGATTGGTGAAATGACAGCTGCAGTTAAGTAGTGTTGGGGAGGAAAGCCTTTTCTACGCAAACTACAGCAACACTTGACTTTAAATCAATTTAAAATTGCAGTGAGATTCAATGTGCATAAAGAAAAAAAAGAACACGCAGTATTTATGTAAAAGTAATTAAGAGAATCAGTCTTTTTTTTTGTCAGTTTTGATTACTTAAAATGCTGTTAGAGGAGAAAATTATCCATTTGAAATTATTTTTGAAATTTTGTACATTCTTTCTGTGGGACTCAGACTTCCAGAGGGAAGACATATCCAGGCAAATTATATACTATGTTATCTTGGCAGTCATGTCAAAGAGCTCCCTCAGCAACCTGCCCCTCTAGCTACCAAAAAAGAAAAAGAAAAAGAAAAATTGATGCCATTTAAAAGAAGATAAAACAAAATCTGGTATCAAGAAGACATTTTGTCAGCAGAGTCCATTAAACATTTTGCTATTCGTGCCATTTTTATTTTTATTTTTAAGTCATACTCCAATGCTGTGAAACAAAGGAATGTTAAAATAGTGAAGTGGACACATAGTTGAGCTTTAAACAAAGATTAGTTTATTGTGTTATTAACAAAATGTCCAATGTGAACACATCGTGCACCAGAAGCATCTTGTTTTTTGGGTGCAGTTGCAACTGGGTTCCTAATCATTTCTCCTAACAGGAGAAACTCTTTGACAAGAGCTATTTTTTGTGGACAGACTGTTAACCAAAGGGGCTGGATTCAGGATGAGGGAGAACTCTCCAGGGCTGCTCATCATCAGCTCAGACAGAACTGAGGGAAATGATCGTTTCTTTCCACTGTCAGCATCTGACATTGATGCCCAAGTTTAGGGTGTTGTAGGGAGTGAGATATACGCCAACATCAGCTCTCATAACTGATCTTAGGCGTCTTGGTATGAATTTCAAGCTGCAGCATGTGATCTTTTCTGTGGATTTAATCCTAGCCAGATTCATTTTTACTAGGGTGCTGGCTAGTTTTGAGTAACTTAAACATTGTTGTTCATCCCTACAGCTTTTTTTGTAGCTTTCTGCTTCCTTTTCATGTGCTTTGGATGCTGCAGTACTGCTGTGCTGATGGAGCATCTCCTGCAAAAGATGCATTTGGTACATGTTGCAGGATGGATGTAGTAGCCAAAAAAGGATCCTGACTTTGAAAGTGGAAACATCCAGGCAAATAGACTAAATGCAATCACAGGAATCTAGGAATATGCTGGCTATTGTGTCTCTAGTGTCTGTGCAGTAGCACCCATAGAGAAAGAGGAGAGATTATAGTGTAGTTCTAATGAAAACATAAGTCACATTATTTCATAGGTGTTTTGTTTTTGTTTTTTGTTTTTGCCGAAAAGGAGACTTAGTATTGTGAGCAGGAAAATCAATGTTTGGTTTGTATTCCAAGACATAACCTTCCAACTGTGTTCCAGGAAAGAAAGATTTTTCTGGATGAGGAGAATTGCGTCAAAGAAATTTCTGTCTGATACCCGCCAAAGGAAAACATCAAAGATTGTTCAAACACTTGGATCAAAAAGGAATTTAAATTTCTTTGGTTTTCACTTCCAAATTTCTGCAATTAGCTTCTGAGGTTTTTGCCAGTACCTATTGGAATTTCAGTCTTGAGTTTTACTGCCTTTTGTCTCCTGGCACTGTTGAACTTATAAATCATGTGACAGCTCCTAGTGTAGCAACTATACTTCGTTTATTTCATTCACTGTGTTACTTGAAAATAAGGGCAAGAACAACTTTTTTATTGCATTATCTGAATGTAACTGTTTCAGGGTGATTGACCTAAAGCATTGAAAATTTATTTCTTATGCCTTTTGTGCTGTTTGATCTGTTACTGTGTGCATATTTGAAGTAGTTGGAGCTCAGTTCTGGAAACTTCGTCTCTTTAGTAACTTTGTTAGGAATCTTGACCAAGTCCTGGGCTGCATCAAAAACAATGTGTTGATGTTTTGGTTTACTCCAGCTGGTAGCTAAGCACCACACCATTAATTGTTCACCCCTCTATCCCTCCCAATGTGTTGAGGGAGAGATTAAAAACAACAACAAAGTAGAACTCATGGGTTCAATTAAAAACTGTTTGCTAAGCCAGAAAAGGAAGAGGAAAAACAATGAAAATATATAAATATATATAAATACAAAAGAAGTGATGCACAAGCAACTGCTCACCACCCACTGACCAGTTGCAGCCAGTCTTCAGGTTGAAGCCAAGAAAGTCAAATGTTCTTGGCTCTCTACAGCACTGCTCAGCAACAACTAAAACATCACTACATTATCAACATCATTTTTCTCCCAAAGCCAGTCCATAGCACCATATCATACACTATGAAGGAAAACGTAGCTCTGTTCCAGTTGAAACCAAGTCAGGCCAGAAGGGCAGGGAGGGAACTGCCCCCTCTGCTCTGCCCTCATGGGGCACCACCTTCTGTGCTGTGGTCAGCAGTGTGGCCCCCTGCATAAGAGGAACATGGGACTGTTTGAGTGGGTCCAGATGAAACCACAAAGATACTCAGAGGGCTAGAGCACCTCTTCAATGGAGGTAGGTTGAGAGGATGTTTTGTCTGGCGAGGAAGTGTGGTATCAGGACTTTACAAGGGTAATGACTTTGGACTAAAAGAGGTTAGAGTTTGATTAGATATTAGGAAGAAATTATTTGCTGAGGCAAAAACTTCCTGTCTTCACCATGTTGCAATGTGCCATGTATTCTTAGTGTTTTATTTTTAACCAGCTTCTGACCCATGGCATTTCTTTCTCTGCCTGTGAGCCTGTAGAGCTTAATACAAGTCCACTGATACTGAGTCTCTTTAAAAGGCTTTGGATTAAAGCCATTTATCCTATAGTGTCTTCTGAGGGATTTTCCAATAAAATAGAGTTGCTGTAATATCATTGTCAATCTTATCCATCCTGTTACCGAGACTCTATATGACTATAGACCTTGTTTCATCTCCACAAAACACCAGATGTATCAAGGGTGTCTATGCTACTAAACTTAACAGGGCCAGGACAAGGCCTGACAACTGCATGTGGTTGTCCATGCTGTTAGGTTGTTAACACAGCTGTTGGCATAATTTTTGTCTGTCACTGTTCCCAGAAGTGTTTGGGCACAGCTCCAGCTGTAGCAGAAGCTAAAGACCTTCACAGTGGGTTGTCAGCATATTCTCTCTGTTTTTGAGGAGCAAAAGACTTATGTATAGATACAATCATGCTAGTTGGGCTCAGGATAGGAGATCATCCCATGGGTTATTTTATCTGCTTGCATAGACATGACCATGCAAACTGGTAGTGAACCAAGCATTCCTGAGTTGTATATTTTGCGTAACTTTGTGTACCACTGTGGTTTGATTCTTAAGACAGTGTTTCATTTGGTGAATAAAAAGGGTGTCAGGGCATTGAGTGCCCAAAGGGAGGTTGACAGGACCAGGACTGTCTACTGGACTCTGAGAGGCACAGAAGGAAATGGGAATGAGTTTTGATGTCCCAATCATCAGTATTTTTCTCCAGATCACTTCCTAGTGAGATCTTAATAGGTATAGAACATCCCTTTCTGAGATCATGATAGGGTTGTTCTCCAAAGCATCCATACAAGATGTTCAATGGTGCTTTTATAATTGGTGATTGTCTTTTTCATTACTTATAGGCAGTTGGCTGAGAGAAAGATTATATCCTTCACATGAATATTTGAAAGGAAGAACCTTCCCTGAGGAAAAGACTACACCGCATATTTCAGAACTACTGAAAGAGCAGAGTCCTTCTTTCCAAGATATATCAATAGACCTACCTAACACTGAAAATGCTTTAGGTTGGAAAGGAGACTGGGAAATTAGGCATTTCAATTCATTGGGCTCATGTTTTTTGTAGCAGTAGATGAAGTTACCGTAGTGCGTTTTATTCTTTAAAATAGAGAAGATACAACACCTGTTAGTAAGTTGGATGAGATGTTAATGGAATAGGTCTATTTGTGTCTTTCTACATACATTTACAAAAGCGTCACTGCTTTTTGAGGTAGAGGCCTATGAAGCCAGGGATGTGACTAGGGACCTAAAGGAGATGTCACCAAAGTGAGAAGCAGGAGGAGAGCTGTCTCCTGAACTAGCTGGAAGTGATGAACAGCCAAGAATGAGTAATCAAGAACAGCTCCTGTTTTCCAAAGTACCACTTATCTCCATCTCTCTCACTCAGAAATGTATGAACTACCTTACTTCACATGTATCCATCAATTTTATCTGCTCATAGCTTGGTGTATAAAAAAAAATGAAGCAAAAAGGAAATGTTAAGATTATAAGCTGACAGAAAAGCCTTGGTTCACTTGCCTAGGAACATAGGTCTATACAGGACATTTGGGGTTGAGGCCAGCCCCCTCCATGGCCAGCCTCTGTCAGACAAACTCACAGACTAATTAACTGATCTATCTTAGAACAAATTAGGTCATTTGCTACCATTACTTCCTCTGGGACATTGTTCAAGAGCTTCAGATCTCTCTTGCTTTGAAACATTCTTGTAATTTTCAGCCTCAGTTTATTCAAGGACAGTTTATATCCATTTGTTCTTGTGCCAATGTTGTCCTTTAGCTTAAATAACTCTTTCTTCTCTTGTTTTATTCCTTGATCTATTTATAGGCAGCAGTCATATGCCCTCTGTGCTTTTGTTTTACTAGTCGGAACAAGCCAAGCTTGTCGCTTCCCATAACACAGACTGCTGGTGTGATTGTCTTCATGGTTCTTCAGGTCTGTTCTGAATTTGTTTCACCTGTACATAGAATCATAGAAACACCAAAGCTGGAAAAGATCTACAAGATGATCCAGTCCAATTGTCCACTTATCACCAATTGTTCTCACTAAACCACATTCCTCAACACAGTGTCTAAATGTTCCTTGAATACCTCCAGGGTTGGTTGGTTGAAGCTAGTTAAGAAGTCATATACAATGTTTAACAAAAATTCCTGAAATCATCTGTTATTCCTTTCTCTTGTAATGTTCCTGATACATGCTATCATCAAATGGCCATTTTGCATATTTATAATTTATTCACATCTCTGTTTCTCATCTAAAGCACTTCTCTATTCTGTTACAGTTTCTAGGCTTTAGGAGGTCTCTTCATTAGAGATGATCAAAAACATTTTAAATTTAACAACTATAGGAAATTCATCTTAATCAAAGTAGACACATTTTGAAGGGAGAAATTGGTTTCAGCTTTGATACCATTTTAAGTAGAGAAAAAATGTAAATCAATCATGTCAGCTGTTTCATTTAAACATATGAAATATTTCATTTTTACTGTTTTGATTTGGTTTGTTTTACCTGCCATGCTGTCAGTCAAAACACTGTTCATATTGCCATTCACTGTGTTATATTTGTATTTAGTACTTAATTAAAATGCTTTGGTGTGATTAGAACTTTTATGTAACGAGACGGGCTTTTTTATTTTTCCTTCAGAGTTTGGTGTTAATGAGAAATTTAGTTTGACAGTTTTTCAGAGTATCCTAATTCTGAAAATAGGCTCACAATGAGCCTCTCTCCATATTTGCATAGAATCCTTAAGGTTGGAAAAGACTTCTGAGATCATCTAGTCCAACTGTACACCTACCACCAATGTTGCCCACGGACCACATCCCTCAGTGCCACATCTCCACAGTTCTGGAACACCTCCAGGGGCGGTGACTGTACTACCTCCCTGAGCAGCCTGTGCCAGTACCCAACCAATCTTTTGGAGAAGAATGGGGACTACTGCTTCCCCACACTTCCATTTTATTTCAGAATGGTTCAGATTTGTCCTTCTCAGTCAGGCTTTGGCACCAGGGAGTTCATCCAGATGTCACCAAGTATTAAACGTGGCTTGTCAATTGCTGCTCTACATTTCTCCAGGAGATGCAGATGGTAGAGGAGGGTTTTTGGAAAGTTGGCTTGGAGTTTTTCAAGGCAAGGGTCCAAAGAGATGGGGACTGTGTGACAAAGGGGTTTAGACTCCTAGTAACTTTAACAGAGAAATGAATGATTGTGGCATGAACATTCTGTAGCTGAAACCATGCCATGGAAGGTTGGAGCAACACTACCCAGCTCTGGGTATAGATAATGTGGATTTAGCTTACTTTGTCACCTGGTGCTCTGTGAGCAGTTTATTATCTGGAAAGTTTGAGACCCCTGTATTTCATTGAGGCTGTGCATTGAGTGTTTCCCTGGTTCCCAAGCTGTGCTCAGATATCATTCAAAATTATGGTAAATATTGATTTAGTGCCCTGCTTAAACATGCAGCTCTGGCACAGAATCTTCAGTGAGTGTGACTGTGTCAAACAAGAATTAAATTCACAGCCAGAGTTCACTATAATCGCTGTCTTATTCATCTCGTGCTTGCCTTCTTGCAAAGTATTGTGCTGTCAAGTGTCGCTCTGAAGTACATAAATGAAATAAATGTATTAAAATGTTAAGATCCTTGACAGTGAAATGTATCCAGACCTGTAATGCTGGAAGTCATCTTTGAAAAGTGACTGTAAAAACAGTGTGGTAGGACTGTGCCTTCAGCTGCCATCAACCCTTCCTCTGTTCTCAGGTTGTGCCTTGCTTATTTGCTGTGGTAGCAGTTTGAGGAGGAGCTGCTGTTGTGATAATCATTTCCATATCCATATCCATAAGGTGGATATTCCTAGGGGAAACAGTGTTCTTGGCTTTGCTAATGAAATACTGGTGGCTAGAGGGGATGTGGTGGAGCAGTTCTTTGGTGTGTGGTGCCTGATGAGGAGGATTCCTCTTCCCTTGTGATGGACAGATATGAAGTTTGTGGGAAGTTTGGCTTTGCTGCTGATTGCCAGAAAAGGCTGTAGTGGTATATGGAGATGGTGGTCTTCATGGAGAATTTTCACATGTCCCCATTAGAAGTTCTCTGATGTTACTATGCTGGGGTCCTTTCTAACTGGAGCTATTATTAAATAAGTAATTAGCTCCGATATTTTTTTTACAAAAAATACAAACTACATACGTGTAAAACATTTGAGATGCTTGTCTTGAACGTTTTGAGAGATGGGAAAGATCTCAAACAAAAAGCAGCAGCAGCAGTTCACTTCTGCTTCATCAGAGTTTGTTGAATTGTGCAGGCTTCCTCCAAGATTTTTTATTGTGCATATATGAAACAAAAAATATTCTTGTAGATGTTGCATAAAAGCTAGCAACTAGCACAGTTTAATGGCTACCATCTCTAGGAATTCACATTACTAAAGGAATTTAATTTGCTTCATAAGAAACACAGAACTGTACTGGGTGTTGGCCCAACTTTTGTCTCTAAGGTTCTGACCAATGTTGCCTCTGCTCCTAAGTGGAAAGTTTCAACCACATCCTTCAGATTGACCCAACTCTTAGTAGGCCTGAGAGGACTTCTGACAGTGTCTGCTGCTTGTACAGGGTCTGTTACTGGTTCTTTTATTTCCTGATGCTATCCAAGTGCTACATTCACCAGTGGTGTAGTACCGCATGCTGCATCTCTCCTAGCACTGCATCTTTCATGATCTGCCTATATGAGGTGAAACATGGGTGAAGCATGTCTGTTTTGTCTGAGGCATGAGGCAAGGCACCATGTGTGGGTACTGCTGATGGCTCTGGGGAAAGAAGAGGACACTGGACTTAATGGTGCCAGTTTAAGGTGCTGATGGATTGGGTGGCAGATTCATAGAGACAGATTGGCATCCTTGACAACAACAGTGATGTGAGAGGTTAATTAATAGTGCATGGCTCGTTTAGAGTTAGAAGGAGCACCAGCTGGGCAGATCATGAGATGGATTTGCTGAGAGGGAATTACAGCTGAAATGATGTTTTGTTTTTTTCTTGCTGAAATGGGCTTGTCAGGTGTACTTTCTAACATGATCCTGATTAAATGTACTCTAGGGGAATTTGTCTGAATGTAAATAGTGTGTATATTTTTATACATGTGTATCCCATTGTTGGCTCCCTAAAGGTCTTGGAGAAGCTAAGGATCTCCCAAGAGAGGATGGCATTGATGTTTCCTCAAGAATCAATACAAAACTGGCTCCTACTGAGCACACTAAATACTGGACCAGGCAGATATTTAATAATGTGCTGTACTTTTAGTATGGGATATAGTCCCAGTAGGTCAAAGCATGCACATAAACACTTTGCTGTTCTATAAGATTGCTTAGCTTTCTGAAAGATGGAGGCTGTAATGACCAAAACTGCTCACAGTTAGTATCAATGTTTTACAGTATTCAGACAGGATGATGCTTTTCATCTAAGCACTTCACAGAGATCATGGTTTTGTCTCATTTTAGCAATGGTAAAGGTCTTCTGCTCAAGGTTACCCATCAGGCCAATGGCAGATTTACAGGCAGAGTTCAAGTCTCTTGAGCCATGGGCCTACTTCTGAAGTAAAGTCAGCTGGAAGAGTTGTTTGAGCTGCTTTCAAACCTTTTTCATCTCTGTCAGCTGACTGGGAGTCTTCAGTTCTGTGAGAAGAGCAGCACATGAAGCATTCTTTAAAAAAATGAATTGGCCTACTGAATTCATCACAACAGGACCACATAAGACATTACTGGAAATCTTGTGTCTGCTGTGCATGGCTCTTAGTAGCCATTCTAGAAGCAAGAGATTATTCCAGAAAACAATAAAAAATAATAATAATTAAAAAAAAAAACACTAAACCAAACCAAACCCTTTCTTTCCTTAATGTGTAGCAGAACCTAAAGTTTGCAAGAGTTGAAACTTTAGTTGATGTTTCTTTTCTACAGCCAAAATAAAACAGCACTCCTTGAAGCAGGTGTGCTGATACATTTTTAATAGGAGTAGGGAGGCTGTTCTTCATTTCTTTGTTACAGAAGTGAGCAATCTCCAGAATATACTTTGGTAGTTACTTATTAATCATGTATTGGAATTAATGGCATAAAGCAATACAGTAATGGAAAATATTCAAAACGTGTATTGTTCCTCATTGGTTTGTTGATTTCATAATAAATACAATTTTGGCTGGAGAACCACTGAATGATAGGTACAACTGATGTCATTTCATCTTATAAGTTCTGGTGCTGTAGGTAGTTACATATTTTTATAGTTGTTCAAACTCGCTTATCTTTTATTTGATAACCTGCCACTGACAGTTTTAGGAGCATTTCAAGAAAATACAGACTAAGTTTGCCCTCTACTGGATTGCAAAATTACATCACTGACTTTATGACCAGCTAGAGATGTTATGTGCTTGTTGTTCCCAAGTAAGTTTTCCATTACGTGATATAATGCATACACGTTTCTACCTCAAGAGAGTGTGATTTCCTATGACATCTTTCACCAGTCACTTTTGTGTGAGCTGTTTTTTGTTAAGAGTTGTTTCTCTTAAAAATGTCTACATACAGTGCTTCCTTTGAATACTCTTTCTATACTCTTTCTTATCATTAAAACTTTCTACAGTGGGAATAATTCTTAACATTTGGACTAAACTAACAACTGATTCACAGGAGCCATCTGCATGAAGGGCTCCTCTCTTTTCCCACTGACAGCTTGTTTCCAGCAAGGGCTGGGGTCTCCAGCAAGCTGTAGTCACAGCCAGGGAACGGAACCCAAGGGGCTGCAGCTCTTGCTCTTTATCTGCCAGTCCTGCTTCCAGTCCCATATTTACTGAATGCTTCAGTGTGGATGGAGCCATTTGCAGACAAGGCATGAAACCATTCTGCATCCTATTTCAAATTTTGTAGTGAGATTTGGGGTCTCATTTGTCATTTAGCTTTTAAAAGTAGTAGCAAATATTTATCTGTAGTGGACTGTATTTTGACAACAGCTCTACAATGGTGGTATCCCAGAGTTACAATGTCATACCCAAGAAAGCTAATTCTGCAGCAAATCACAAGGTATATGAGGCCAAATGCTCATCTAATGAAAGTCACCATAATTCTCTGACATGAACAGAGTTGTGCTCACTCATTCTGGCTGAGGATTTCTCATTTTAATGTCATTTCTCATTTGTTGTTTTATTTTTTTGGATGGGCTTGTAATGAAAGCTTATTGGTCTCATCATGCCACTTCAAATTTCTGACCTTGTTCATCATTTTTTGGTCTTCTGGGTTCTGTTTTACTACCTTAAATGTTATGTCAAATGTAAATTAATTATAAAAAGAAAATCAATGGTTGACTGAACAGTGCTCAGTGGGTCTTTGTTCTGACCCTGTGTCCAGATTTATTCAGTATTGGAGAAACACCATTCAGCACAGTAGAGTGCTATTGTCACTATCTGTGGCAATGCCAATGTGTTACAAGCAGCTGACAATATATAGGTTCTTTTTGCAGTTCTCCTCTGGTCCTTGGAGCACTCAACAGGTGTCTGAACCAGAAAGCTGTGCTGAGAGCTGCTGGAAAAGCTCTGATATTTTTTTGCTATGAAGTTGTGTCCACATCCTTGTGGAATGTTATGGTAAAAAGTCATGAAATCAAAATGAGGCCAGAGAGCCCAGTGATTTCCTTGATTTCCCCACAGTTCCCAGAGAAACAGGTTCTGTATTTTCTGTGAGGTATGAAGCCCTCAAGATGATGAGGTGTAGAGCTTACTTTTCTGAGGTTTCTTCTCCATACGTATTGGTGAGTGTCAGGCTCCTGTACTCCCAAGTGTAGCTGTGTAAATCTCAGGGGAACCATACAAATCCACTACAAATAACCCCATAGCATGTTCTGGTTCCTTTTCACCAGTATGTGCCATACTATAGGCAGCGTATCTCAGATCCCTAGTGAGTAGGGAAATGTACCTTTTTCAGATAGATAAAGCTCTTTTCAGTAGCATTATAATTTTCCAGAGCTAGCGGGTTGCTTATTTGTCATCATAGTTTTATATATGGCTACCCTGAAAGAGGCATGGAGATTGAATATTATCTGTGCTGCCCACCAGTCAAGCCTAAATTTGGAGGGCGTGAGGAAACTGACATATCTTAGAGCATCGAGTAATAGAAGTGGAGATATTCCTGGCAACCTGATTTATTTGTCCATTTATTTCACCATCAATTTTGGACCTTAAGTCCCTAGGAGAATGGGGTAAGCAACAAATGATCAGTGGTGAAAGGCATATGATAAATTAATGTGCCCATGGCCCTATAGCTCATCTCGGGCAAGCATGTCCATGGCAGGTAGAAGAGAATGCAGCTGCTTATGTCTGGGAAGAAATCTTAACATTTGAATGCCAGGTAGGTGGGAAAAGGGGATCTCTGATCCAGTTGAGAACCCACTGATTGCTCTGACCAGCAGGAGAAGTCAAAAGTTGGTATCTGCCTCAGTAATTCACATAAAGCTCTTAGAAGATCCCGTTAAATGTCCTGAATCCCACATTTCCTGAAATTTCATATTTTGTGACTCTTTGGGTCACATTCTTTCCTCTTTCCTAATAAACATGCAAGAATAGAGTATGCTGCTAAGAGCTGAACAGTTGCATTATTGTGGGGGAAATTCCTTTCTTGACAAAAAAGTAATAATTTTACTTTTGTCCTATAACCAATATCATTGGGATAAATCCTGAACACTACTATGTTTGACTGTACATGGCCTGAAAGGCAATGGAAACAATCTGTCTTTCTTCCTGGGACAGGGAAAGCAGTCCTCTGAATGTTCAGTGTAGCTGTTGCAAGTGTTTCTGCCCTCAGGCTTGCACAGTGTGGACCACAAATTGTGTTGATGCTGTGTAGCAGGGCAGAGAGCAGATCACAGGGTGAGCTTTCTAGCTTTTATGTCAATGCCTCTTACATCTTTCCACCTATAAGTCCAAGCTGTTCTAGCACCATCAAACCATTTGCCTTTCTAAGGCAGTCAGAAGGTCCCCTGTAATCATGGTTTGCTTAATTTTTATGTTTTTCTAAGAATAATCATGGGATAGAGCTAACAGAGTTGGATTTTTTTCCATGGACTGACATGCAGAGAAGCTGAGATCAGGGTCCTAAAATGGCCTTAATATCAGTGCTGTCAGTAAACTAATTAGCCTTAATTGCCCTGAACAACCTCACTTTCGACCTCTGCCCATGGCCCAAGAGCTCCATTGAAGTTTGTCTGTGCTATGTTGTATGTGTCCCCAAACCCAGCCCTGTCTCCCCCATCCCCCTGGATGCACCCCTGGATCTCCAGTGTTAGTAGAATGTCTCCAGACCAGTCTTCTACTGGAGCTCTCAGAATGGATCAGGACCTGACACACCACTTGTGGTTTTGTCACCATTTGTGAATTGTGGCGGTCACCTGTCACCACCCTGGCACTGCTCAGGTGCTGTAGGACAGTGCCCTATATCTCTTAGCTCCTAGTTTATTGTGCCTCGTGGAGCAGCCCTGCTTCAGCTGCTCCCTGGCACTCAGTCTTGTTGAAGTCATTTACCCATTTACAGACATTTCAAGAACTAGCCTGTGTCTTGCCTGAGGCCATGGAGAGATATTAGGAGGCATGAGACATGCTCATTGAACCATCTTTTTTATGCAGCATCGAACCTCAGTAATTAATAAGATTTACAAAGTTGCATATATTACTTAATTGCTTCTCTATTCATAAAGATGTCACAGGATTTTAGTTCCTTTCAATTTAGAATCTAGAACAATCCAATCTGTGGGGCGATATGCAGATATTGTCTTTGTTGTAATGTCCCTTTGTCATAATATTTATTTAGTAGATAAAGACATGAGGGTCGTTGTTGTTAGCTCAAGCCTGGCAACTGCTGACTAAACATACTTTTGATGAAGAAAACTGAAAAGTGATGGGAAAAAAATAGGAAAATGAAAGTAAATATAAAAGATAGCATGATAGTTTTCAAATATAAGTCATCTAAAATATCTTGGGAGTAGGTAGGCTTGTACTGAAGTACAATGAGCACATTGCATAGAAAAGGTCAGGGGGTTGTGTAGTGCATCTCATATATGATATAGAACCACTCCTGTTTTGTTATGCACATGAAAGGAGAAGAAATGCCTATGTTCATTTTACTTGCATGAGAGCCTGGCTCTGAATTCAGTTCTCTGGGTATTACAGAGCTATTGCATTAACTCATTGAGTAGTCTTCCATTTTTCTTTTCATAAACAATAGCCATGGCATTAGAATGCAGCTGTGGGAGTTATAAAGAAAGGGAAATAATTTTTCTTGCATTCCATCGTATCAGCTCACATCTAATTTATACATTTCATAAATGCATAAATCCACACGGAAATCAGATTCATCTTGAGTTGAGTATTTATTGTACAGGCAAGAGCAGACCAAGGAATGCCAGGAAAAAAATAATAGAAAGAGGATCACTGAAATACATACTCTGATCCCAAATTTAAAAGAACTTTTGTCTCAAAAGCAACTCTGATTTCATGTTATTTTACAGAGAGGGAAGTAGTATCAGAACGATGGCGTAAATAGGCTTGATATTACAGCTGAATAGGAAATAGTTCCATCTCTTGTACCAAAAGTACTCTTTTTTTTTCTTTTTTCTTTTTTTTTTATAATTAGAGAAAATGGCAGTGGTTTTAAGAGGTAGTATGGCCTAACAACTGTGATTGCAAATTTCATCCAACATTTGGATTTAAATCACTTTTTGCACTATGACTTTGGCCCAGATTCTTAAGACCTGTTGTCATTTCAGAGCTTGTTTTCTCTGCATTCTGGGAAAAGTGAGCACTTGAATTTCAAAGAGGCAGCAAGCATTTCTGTGGAAGTGAATAGAAGACAGAAGAGGAAAAGAGTATCTGCCTAAGGTTAGGATTTCAAACTACTTCTAACTGCAGCAGCAGTTGTAGGAAGATATCTTTTATGTCTCAGTAAAATGATGAGAAAATAGGGTCATTTTCTCCATATAAGCTTCCAAGTTTTCTTTCTTCTTGGCTTTTCAGGGTATCAGCACGTGTCTGACCTAGAAGATGTGTGTAAAGAAGGTGCACGGACCTAGAAGACTTTGGAACCTTGCTTTTCTGAGTTGATAGGACTGAGGAGAGGACACTTAGCCCAAGGGCTGTTAGTCTGCAGGGAACATGTGCTTGTGGACATGGACAGTCTTTGGAGCACCATGGTTATTCATGGATATGAGTACATTTGGGTACTTAAGTGTATGAGCACAGGTCAACCTTGCAGGTCACAAAATTCAATGCCAAAGGAGCTAAATAGATACCATAGTAATGTGAGGACTAAGCAGCATTTTTCATGATTTCAGTTTTATATTCAAACAGAAAGATTCAAACATGAATAGAGCCATGGGCATATTAGAAAGTGTCCAACATGAGTTCACAGAGGTGATGAAGGAACCAGAACACCTTTCCTAAGAGGAGAGGCTGAGAGCTGGGACTGTGCAGCCTAGAGAAGAGAGGGCTCAGGGGGGACCTGGGATCTTACCAATATTTATAAATATCTGAAAGGATATTTATACCTCAACTATTCAGTGATTCTGTGTTGAGTTCCACTCATGTCCTAGTTTAGTCCTCCACATCTTTAACTGACCTTAATTCCTTTTGCCCTATGTGTTTGCACTGAAGTACCAGGGTAATGTTTTCCTGACTCTGCCTGTTCTGTTATATGCTTGATCTCTGTGTCTTATTATAGCACAGATGTATTAAAATGTGCAGTTTATATTTTAAATTTGTGATTAATTCATCCCAGGAATCATCAGTAGCTCTTCTATAATACATTTTGTGTGACTTTATAAAAGATAATTGAGATGGGCTCACAGTGTACAATATATTGCAGATAACTATCACAGGAGTCAAAAGCTTTTCTATCATCTAATACACAAGCATTCCTCTCAAAAGTTTTTCTTTTATAATCTATTTAGTAGTGTATGGGAACTGCTGTGTCACAGCCTGAACCACTGATTGAGCGCCTGAAGGAAAGATCGCGTCAGCTCTGGGAGCACAGGTGAAGGTGATTCACCTGTGTGACCAGAAGGGGTGGAGCCAGGCTGCACTGCTCTTAGACCTCATTTAAGGGCTGACTGCCACTGAGGAAGGATCTCTTGTAAGCCTAGATCCTCAGAGGTGGGTTAGAGTTGTTTTTTTTTTCTTCTTTTTGTAGCATCTGCTTGTTTGCACTGGTCCCTTTGCCTTTACTGGTAGCTTCTGTTGTGAGAATGGTAGCCTTCCTTTTTTCAGTACTCTATCCAAATATCCAAACTGTCCAAATGCACAGGAAGCAATGGCTACAAGGGACACACAGGGCTCCTACTTTTTTGGAAAACAGTGGCTTAATAAATATGTAATCAAAATTTTTTTTTTCAAATTTTCCAACTACGCAATTTTGAGATGCTAATTTTGAGGTTTGTTAAGTCAGAATTTTCACGGGTAGGATTCCCTTTCCAGAAAAACACAAATGTTTTCTATAGAGATTTTTTGTTCTCGTGCTTGTATGTTTGGTTGCGTTTAGAGAGGGGTTTAAGAGAATAGTCTCTTGCTGTTTTGTAATTATGCAACAACTTTTCATACCCTTGTTATTTCTAGTTAAGATTTTTCTTATCAGGTTACATTGTTCCTTTAATTAAGGAACCAGATCTGTAGGAAAGATTAAATGGGATACGAACTCACCTGATGCGTAATAGCTGCATTTCAAAACCAAGTTACTGAGGCAGAATTTTGGCTTACAGAAAAGTTCACCTTAAAAATATATTTTTGTCTGTAAGTTAAGGTTTTAATCAGCTCTATTTCAAGATGTTTTTCCTTGTGAAATTCATAGTGTCATTTATGCTGTGTGCTGGTATTTAATAAATTGGTTTTGTTTTTCAGCCATGACAAGGAAAGATTAATTTTGTCAAAGAGGATAGTCTAACGTAGATGTGCTGTGTAATTTGGATGATGAGTTACTGGAGATACAGAGTAGCCTGTGTTGTGGTTCTTTATTGTCCAGTGGACTAATGGAGTGAAGTTATGTTTACATTTTTTAATTGTTTTGTTATGCCAAAAGATTATGCGTAAATATCTTCTTGTTACACCAACAATTGGGCTCTATTCTTCTCTCAGGAAAGAAAAAAATGACCATACCTAAGACTGAAATAGAAAACAAAGTAGATAATGAAAGCCCATTGCAATCACAAGAGCCTTCACATGGCATGCCAGGCAGGCCTCCTGCATTTCATCACATCCATGCCATGGCCTCTGCTTGTCCACTGAGCCTACAGCTCAAAGTCTTCTCTTGCCAGCAACCTTGGCCAAGATCCCTTGCTGCTGTTTTGGGAAACTGTTTTTACTGCCTTCTTGATTTTGGGATCAGCAAGCAAATGTGCTTGCTAGAGGCTGTAGCACACAAAAAGCTGTTTGAAATAATGCTCCCATGTGCCAGGTGTGAAGAGCCATCAGAGCAAGGATGTGTGATCAGGTCTGGCCATATGCCACTTTTTGCCAGCACACACCAAGCATAAAATCTTTTTATCTGAAGGGATGGTTCAAACTTCATTGCTCTTCAGTGTAAGTTCTTCTCCTGGAAATCCACTGAAAGCCCAGTGAACAGTATAACAAAAAAAAGGATTTGCAGATGTGATAGGAATTTCATTCAACAGAAACAAGCACTAATGTTACCCTCAAGGTGAGAAGAACTCAAACTGAATTGACAGGCTTATATCAACCTCTCATCACATCAGACTGCATCTAATTGCATTACTCCTTTTATTTTGATGAACTTTTTTTACCAGGCACAGATGTGTTACAGATAATTAGCGGAGAAATATTATCTGTATCACAATGGAAGAAAAAAAATTGGTTCTTTAATTGAAGCAGACTCACCTGATCTGAAATTGGAATGTTTTAGTACATCTTCCAAGCCAATAAGTTTAGCTAGAAATTAATGGGAGTTGGCAAGCATTAAATTATCTACCTAAAAAATTCTATACCATTTCATGGATATAATAGAGATATATTGATACTTACAAAAAGTGAAAAAAAAAAAAAACTTCTTTGCAAGACTGGAGCATTGAAAATAGTGTGCTCCTTAATATACACCAAAGCTAGGATGCCTTCTGGGCAATAACCTGTAAATAGGTCATGTATTAAGAATATTCATTCTTGGGTAAAATGGGCACTGTACTGTTTTTTATTTTTATTTTTACCAATAGTGAGCTTGACTTACGGTGCTTCATGCTGAAGGAAGCTTTATGATTAGAACTTAGTCATAGTCATGAGATTCAACAGGATAGGACTTCATTTCATAGACTGGAATCACAGAATCACAAAACAACTTGGGTTGGAAGGGACCTTAAGATCATCTAATCTAGTTCTAACTCCCATGCTCTGAGGGAGTTTCACTGGGATGAGCTTGCTTGGATCTTAATGCTTGGCCTTTTCTTGCCAATAAGTGAGATTTTCTTTGCTTCCAGAAATTGTTGTTTTGATATCTTTCCATCTTGGCTGGCATCACTGCCAGCAGCAAACACTTGAGTGAAGGGGACTAATGCTTTTTGCCTCCTCAATGTAATTTTCATTAAAATACGTTAAAAATGGAATATTATCATGCAATGGATTTCACCTTCTAAAGCAATTTTAATTTCACTGCCATTCTGAGAGTTACATAAGTCTGTCAATATTTTCAATGCAGAATTAATGAGAGATCTTAGTGCGCAAGTTGCTTTTACCAAAGCACTCCTTAGTTATGCTTCTATGTATTTTCTATATGTGCATTTATTGTCAAGTCTGATGCAAATTCTTATTTCGGGGACAACTGAGTAGCACAGCATACTCCTAGTTTAGCAGACAATGTGATCTGTTGCTTACACGATTAAATTCATAAAGTCTAACTGGAAACTCACTCCATTTAATACTGAGAATACTTGCTGAAATATATTAATATGGTGTGTGTCATTTCTACTACAGAACTTGTGGTTTTAGAAGTTTTAAATGTGCTATCTCTGTTTAACCAGAAGCAGTACATGCCTGAAAAGCAAGATCTCAATTGCTTCATGTTTTCCTCGTTATCACTAAAGATTATGCTTAGATTTTCCTAGCATTCCACATGCATTTAAGTTTCATAGGCCATTTCATTATGAAGAAATTAGATTCTGAATACATTTCTTCCTGCTCTGAATCCCTTGGCAACTTTAGTAATCGATTTCATTCATGAAAAAGTAATTATTTAATTTCTGTATACTTTTAGCTTTTATTCATGGAGTTTAGAAGCTGGAAATATAATGAAAGAGAACCTTCAAGGGGAAATCTATAGGTTTTAGTATTAGTCTTGGATCGTGCTGTCCTAGCCTGCAGCTGTATATGGTGCCTCTCACTGAGGCTGTACTATGGTATATATACATTCTTTTAGCAAGAAACCTCACATGCTCCATATGGGCATGTATGTCCATATGCACTCATTTGAGTCTTGCTTCCTATATGCTGTATTAATGCCACAGGTGTAGTTTATAGAAGTCTGAGGCATATGGACATCAGAGAGCACCAGAGAATGGAATTCAGTTCAAAATTTGAAAAATATTCTTAGGTGCTTCTATCAAATCCTGTAGAAATACATGTGGGCTGGTAGCTCTATGTGTCCATTAGACCTATGGATCTTAGTGTGAGATCTGCCATCTAATGCTACTTTATGAAGTGCACCACAAGGTTTTGTCTGTAGTTGAGATGGTGGTGTAACAGCATGAAGGCAGTGTCCTGTGTGAGCCTGGAAGCTCTGTGGTTTATCATGGGCTACAGGAAAACAAGCTAGGGGTCTCTGTAGTGCTGTTAAGGTCTGTTTGCAGCTGAATAATTCACTTGCAGATAATGGGGGGTTGACTGCATTCCAGGTAGCTGTCTAGAGGTGATGCATCTCAAGTCATGTCTCTGGTGAATCTAATAAATTACCCTGCTTTCTAGGAGCTAGATATCAAAGCTCCTGCATGGTCATTTAGCATCACTGTTTCCTTCAGAATGGAGTTTATGTGCCAATTGAATTGTCCAGCTATAATTTGAGAAACATTTTTACATTTTTATTGCTGTAACATGAACACACTAGTGAGTCTTTTCTCAAATGCAACGTTTTTCAGTTATGTTGTTGCAAATTCCCTGGGGATGTGAGGTTGTTTAGTTCTGCATCACATTGAGTGAGATTGTGCCTCTATAATGAGAAGTGAATGGTTGCTAGCGAAGAGGTAAGGTGGAGGACATAGGGAAGGGTAGAGAATGTTACCATGTGGCACAAGTGTGGCAGTAGCACCACAAATCACTTGGAAATTCAGTGATTCCTATTACTTTTTCTTTTATTTTTGCTCAGGATGAGTGAGATAAGCTTCCATATTTTCAGCTATTTCTCTCCTGTTTGGATTATCAAAGATGGCTTAAGTACCTTCACGCAGTGAAAAGTAGCAAATGTTAGCTTTTTAGCAGCAGCTGTTCTGTCATTATTCTAATTTCTTGAAGAATTAGGGATTCTCAGAAGTAATTTTCTTTCTTTATTTAACATAATATTTGCTTTATCTGTCTCTCCAATGTCTTCTCTTAATGAGAAGGAGTGATCGCTACAGCTGTCCTCATGTTTTTGTTCAAATACATGGGCAAGGTTCCAGCCTAGCTTGAGTAAAAGTTTTTCAGAATAGACTTGTAGCATGGCTTGGCTAGCAGAATGATCAAAAACGATCCTCTTTAGGAAGAGAAAGTGAAGTTTTTTTGCTGTAATTTTCTCCAGTATTGTACTACCAAATACCATTATTGAATATATTTACTATTAATCAAGTTCTGTCCCTGGTTTCCATTAGGTTTACACAATGTTACACTCAGTCATTTTATCTGGATTATCTGGAATATCAGCAATCCTGTTCCTTCTTATGCTACAGTTACTAGCAAAGCAAGCACTACAGGTGATCTTACCTTTGGTCTCCTTTCCCTGGCACCTGGCCCAGATGTGGGCTCTCAGTAAAAGGCAGACAAATTGGAGTAAGTTCAGTAGAGTCACTGAAGTGGTTGCCATCTGGAGCACTTGAGGAGAAGCTGAGGGAACTAGATTTCTTCAGCATGAAGAAGAAATGGGTTTGAAGAGACCTGACAGCAGCTTTCCAGTCCCTTGGGGAGGTTGTCAAGAAGGTGGAACCAGATTCTCCCCAATTAGGCAGGGCAGGAGGATGAGAGGCACTGAGCCTATGCTAAAACAGTGGAGGTTAAGCCAGAGTGTAAGCATTTATTTTTCTTTCATATGAAGACAGTCAACCACTGGAGTTGCACAGTGAGTCTGTGCAGTTGTCATCTCTGGAGGATTTCAAGATACAATTTGATAAAGCCCTGAACATCTTAGGCTAACATCAGAGATGACCCTACTTGAGAAGGAGTCTGGGAGGTCCTTCCAGCCTGAGTGATCCCCTGGTCTCAAGCATTTGGGTTGGCTTCCCTCTCAGCATTTTTGTGAGAAAACACTAGCACAGAGCTAGTTGGTATCTAAAGGAGAGGAAATGTTGGTTTTTTGAAACTCTAGAGTTACTTTAGATTTGAGGCTAGGTAAGTATTTTCATGTTACGCAAAATATGTTCCCCTGGCAAACTGGTGTATGGAAGAAAGTGCAAATAGACTTTACCAGTGCTCAGTTGAACTGATTGGCCCTCAAAAAAGGAATAAACATGTACAGTGCTGTGATGTAAGGGACAGGAAGAACTGGTGGTGTCACGTGACTTTGAATGATCTTAGAAAGCATGATCTCAAAAACAGACTGAAGAGAATCCTGAGCACAGTCTTGCTGGATAGGCTGACAGGAAGGAGATGGAATTCTTACAAATGTGTTTGTCTGAGAAGAAAATGCTGTTTGTTATATCTTTATACATACTATGTGTATATATTTATATATATATTGAGATTACATAAATTCTTCCATTGGGGAGAAGAAAAAGTAACCTCAGTTTAAGGCTGAAATGGTGAAATCCTGATAGTCTCAGAAAGGGCTTTCAGTTCAACAGCTGTTGTATCTTAAGGAGGTAAGACTGCAGAAATATACTACTTTAAAAAGTAGTGAATAAAGGAAAGGCTGTGCTATGCAGCCAGCTAATATTGTGTGAAATTAATTCTTTCCTCTTATTCAAAAGGACTGTTCTCAGACTTGTTTTGGCTAGTGAGGAGAGCCAGCATCAAATACAATGAATGGACTTTATTTGATAAAATAAATTCTCCCACTCTCTTATCATACTTTTAAATAAAGTACTGTCAGTGGGATGTAAGTATTGTAGCCTGTGTTCCCTTTCAGATAAAGAAAGTCTGCACTGAAAGCGACGCAGAATAAGATTTCTATGAGGCAGAGTTGCTTTTTTTTATTTTATTTTTCATGTATTGCATTATGTGGTAGAAGTGAGAGAAGTACGTTCCTTCAAAATAACCTATAGAAATGTTGGCAGATGAAGATGCTATGTTGTTTTTGTCATAGTACCTGAGATACAGAGAAAAGTTCTGGATCAGGTGTGAAAAGAAGCCTGAGTTCCCAGGGATTTTTTCTCCTGATATATACCTTACATAGAAATAGACTTCCAAATGTATTTGTAAGCATTTTATAATTTATAATTGTACAGTGATTTTTCCCTTAAAATCTTGAGGTTGAGATACAACTGAATCTGAGCTAAACTTTCCTATGTTTATATCAGAAGTAACTGCACTGACCAAGGAGGCACATTAGGTTTTAAACCAACAAATGCAAAAGTCATGAATTCTGACAAACTTTCTCTCATAGAAAGCCTGACACGTTTAAGAAACATTTTCGTTTTGTATTGAGGTTCCCTGGGATAGATTTTTGGCCTCAGTTTCATGACAGCCACCAGCAAGCTGCTTAGCTCCTTAAGCTCTGTTACTACTTGTAGGGTTACTTGTAGGGTTGTAGGGTTATTGGTCATCTTTGTGTCATTTTAAGTCAAAAATCTTCCCTACAGAAATGTAGAAGTCTTCTCAGGTTCTTCCTGTATTATATGTTATGGTTGGTGTTTAATAATAATAAAAAATCCCTCAACAACTGAATGGTATTGAAGATGAAACTATTTCGCTTATAGTCTTGACTTTAAACAAAGCTGTTTTAATCAAGGCAATTGCTGTGGTTATGCCAACAATGCGTAATTTAAATGAAAATAGTCAGGCAAGCCCAGCAGCTACATTATGCCAAAGCTGAGGGGAAAACATCCAAAAGATGCTATTGCCAGAGTTCAATATACGGGAAGTAATTCTATTGGTATATGGAGTAAAGCAAGAGGCAAATGGGACTACTAACTGTGAAGTGGATAACAAATGTTCTGCATTCATACATAATTAAAACACCTGAGGGTAAAATACTGAGATGCAACAGGAGCTGCTTGATAAAACAAAAATTGAAGGAAAGAAAACAGAAGACAAGAATTTGAGAAACATAATGAGCTTCCTGCTCAAGAGGTGCAGTGTGTCAGGTGTGTTGTTCTGAAATAAAGATAATACAGACTTGCAAGTGCGGGGTGACATTTTTTTGTAGTAGAGCTCACACAGGTGGTTCCTCAGAAAGCAGTACGAGCAACACCATGGGGTTGCACACGTTTTTCTGTTTCCAATGAATGACTGTTGCTACTGTGAAAACAACGTTACAAACTGTCAGACCTGAATTGGAGGCGCTACAGATGAGCACAACAAAAGGAGTTGTGGAAGTCCAGGCTGATAAAAAAGGAAATTCTACACTAGCCTCTGGCCTGGTTAAACTTTGGATGACAAAAGACTTTCTGGCTTCAACCTTTTCTGCTTTTTCTTCTTGGTTTACCTTCTCAGCTATTTAAGCAATCGCTTTCTCAGTTTTTTCTCTTCTTTGGAGCATGCAAATTCAGAAGCAGCTGTGTCCATCTCAGGTGAAGTTGATGGGCATCTAATTCTCCTGGAGCTGGCAATAGTTATTTCTGAATACATCATACACGTGCAATAAAGGAAGAGAGAAAAAGACATAGCTCCTCACACAGGAATGTTTTTTGTGTGCAGGTTGAGGTGTGAGCCTTTGGGATGAACGGCTTGGCTGTCTCTGGAAAGCCACAGTGAGGAGCATATTCCCATGAAGGTGGCAAAAGGGGAACATCTTCCAGTGGCCGCGAAGCAGGGCAGCTTGGGTGAGGGGGAGGAGGTCCCACTGAAGCTCATGTGGGTGAAAAATCACAGGAAAAGGGGGTACGTTGGTAGGGGTAAGGGGTGTGGTCAAGGTTTTGCTGCAAACATGGGGGCTGTGCTCTTCACTGTGTATTTCTTCGCTGAAAGTGTGGTGAGGCATTGGAACAGGGAATGTGATGGAGTCCCCATCCGTGCAGGTATTCAAAAACCCTGGAGACATGGCACTGAAGGATATGTTTTAGTGGGTGTAGGCGGGTCGAAGGTCGGATTTAATCATCTGAGTGCTCGTTTTCAACCTTAATGATCCCTACGATTTCCTCACGGTGCTGCTGAGCTTCGGCTCCCCCCTGAGCACGTGGGATGCGAGCGGGCTCACACCGCACCCCATATACCGCCTTGGGGGCGGCTCGCCGGGCACGCCCCTGCCCCACACTGGGCTCCGGGCGGGGGGTGCAGCGGGGCCGGGCCATTCCCCGCGGTGTTTCCCCACCCTCCTTGCATCAGGCGTGGCCTGGCCGTAGCCGGTGAGCAGTTAACGCTGTGAGAGGCGGCACCTCGTTTCCCCCCCCCCCCCCCCCCCACCTCCGCAACCCCATCCCCGGTTCCTGTTTGTAAAAAGCGTGTGCCACCCCCCCGGGTGCAGCGAGCCGGGCACAGCCAGAGAACTGAGGGGAAGCCCCACCCCCTCCGCCCTTTCCCGTTTTCTTCTTTCTATTTATCATTTTCTCCCCTCCCATCTGCGAGCGGGGTCTCACGGGGGGCGTAGGGTTCGGTGGCATGGCCAGAGCGAGGGGTGGGCGTGAGGGTCCCTCCTGCCCGCCCCGCCGGCACCCCCAGGGCAAGAGCCGAAGCTGGGGAAAAGGGGGTTGGGGGGGGCGGATGTGAGCCTGGGTGCCCCCCAGCCCCCCTTCCTACCCAGCTGATAGGAACTGCTTCATTTATTTATTTATTTAGGCGAAGAGGGGCGGGCAAGGAAAAAAAATATAGATTGAAAGGGTGGGGAAGGGAAAAAGCACGCCAGCAGCCTCCCCCTCCGCTACTCGTAGTTCCCTCCACTCCACGCCAGAAAGCCACCGCAAGTGCACGCTGGTTGTTCTTCGCTAAAGTGATCCGTCCGCTGGATTAAGTAACTCTGGGAGAGCAGCGCACGCACACACACGCGTACACCGCCAAAATGAAGGAAAAGGCAATGTTTCAAACCGCTAAAATGCAGGGGAACATGATGGTAAGTGGCTGCCGCCTCCTCCAGTGACTGTAAGTAAGCGGCGGGGTCCCCGCTCGTGCTCGGTGCATCCCCGACATCCTCTGCACGGTCGCTGCGGGGCCCCTCTGTGTTGGAGGGGGGGGCACGACCCAGCGAGGGGTTATCTCTACTCAGTGCCCACGCCTCGGGAGGGGACTCGGGGTGTGGAAGCTGCGGTGATGTCCCTTTTTAGGAGGAGTGGGGTGCAGAGGGGGTGGTGGGTCGGTACCACGCTCCGGCGCGGCCAACTTCGCTAAGTTGATGTCCTCGGTGTGTGTGTGTGTGTGTGTGTGTGCTGGGGGACGTGAGGGGCGGAGGGTGGTTTGCCTCGTGTCTCATTCGACATGACTATTGGAAACGCCTGTCGTGGTGCTGGTTTTTAAGAAACCTGCTCGGGATGCTTTTAAATCAGCTCCCTCCCTTGAAGTGGAGGAAAAGAAAATAATAATAACAATAAAAAGCCATCTGCTCCCTCGGAGGAAGTGCTGGTTGCCATCTTGTGCTGATGGAAATACATCGGTGCCTTCTGCCCGCTGGCTTGACCTGCTGGGGGTACCGGGGGTACGATGCCCTCCACGTGAGGGGCTGCTTCGACAGCTGGGGGTGGGCAGCAGTGTTTCTGCAGGGCACTTCGCTGCCAAAACTACTTCCCCGATGTGGAAGGGAACCTGTTGGTCTCCTGTCCCCTCCCTCTGTTAGGAGAGTGTTTGGATTTCGCCTACCCTTTGAAGGCAGATGTCAGTGTTTAATACAAATGGTTGCATGCGTCTCTCTTGCGCTTTGCATTGATGTGTTCAAGAGGCTGCCAAACTATTCTCCATCCTTCAATTAGGTTCCGCAGTAAAATGCTTTCTTGGCTTTTTGAGGAAGTGCCTCTTTTTCCAAGTCCAATAATGCTGCTTTTTCCAGCGGTAGTTTTTAAGGGGAAAGTGCAATGCTATGTGACCTGTGAATTCAGCTAAGGGAACTGAACGGGAACTTCTGCAAACGTTTTTTGCATCACATTCCCTTCATTACACCTCTTAAACACCTGAAAATGTTGCAGTGGTTCTGGTGCTGCAACTTTTGTAACACGGGGAAACTGGAGATCATTATTTACTTAAGCTGCTGATCCTAGAGGTCATTACAGTTTGTGATGATGACATACAGTACCACTAAGAAGAAATAATTATGCACTTAAGATGGCACTGTGTGTTTAAAGTACAGGATTCACCTGATTTACACAGGTAGCGTCACAGTATTGATAAAACCTTCATGTGTGTTTTCCTTGCTGGTCTCTGAAGTCGGGGCACGGTGAGCAGGCAGAGATTCCCCGGGGCTGCTTCTGCTGGGGTTTTTGGTCAGCAAAATGGATCTGCATCCACACCCCTCTGCAAGATGAGCACAGGCTGGAGTAATCAGTCTGCCCTCAGAGCCCTGTACCAGGGGCTGTCCACATTTCAGAGCCTTCTGCCAGAGACTGTAGTTTTTGCCTTTGATTCAAATAGGACAGGATTCAGCTACCAAGTAGCTATGTCACAATTCTTTTCATACTGTGTGATACAGGGTGGTCTCCCTGACCTGATTGCCAGGTTTTTCTTTGTAGAACTCTTAAGGGCACTGTCAATGAGATCAAGAGACAAAGCTGTTATACTGACACAGATGATTTCTTTAATTAATGCCTGTGTTTTTATGGGCCACCTAAAACACACAGCTGGTTTCTGTGCTAATCTGGTCTATAGATGTGATTGAATCTGAAGCTCACTTAAGCAAGACTTAAATTTAGGTGAATATTTCAGCTTTAAAGTATTTGGAGAGATTTCATACTTTGAGATAAGAACTAATCCTCAAATCTCAGATAGGCTTTCAATGAATGTTCTAGCAACTTAAGGATAGTACTTTAATTGCTTTTTTATTAAGCTATTTTTTTATTCAATTAAAACAGTATATTTTCTTTTTATCTATTTATCTCTTTGTTACAAGTAGTGCTAGAATCCTGGAACAGTCAGTCATGTCTAAGCCTGCTGTTGTGAGTATCCTCTCTTACGCACCTGGCACTCATTGAAGGTAGGGAAGGGAAATGTGTGGAGTCCCAGGGGCTGTGCTATGCTGTGCACTGCTCTAATTACCTACCCGAACTTGAGAAATCATTGAGGTTTCAATGAGGTTTCCTCATTGAGGAAGCCCACTGTGGTTTTCCTCTTCTTTTTATTTATTTTTTGTTTGTTTATTTTCTGGCAGTTTTGCCATTGCTTAGAATCTTGACAAGCTTCTAACTATATATTGATTTTCTTCTCTTTAGAAATCTTTCTTAAATTGAGCTATTTCATTTTTAAAATGATGTGGCACCAAGTGATAATGTGATGTGCTGCTCCCTGGCTACACAGTGGGCCCTCTTTAAAGTGCATTGATAGCTCATAGAGTTAGTACACCTGTGAGTTCTTTATTACCTAATTAGATAAGCAAAAACTTAGCCAGTCTTGTGACACTGAGATAAATGTTTTTATCCCTGTGACAGTATTTCATCAGAGTTTGTTTTGTCTTTTTTAAACAATAATGCTTACCTGGAAAGGTGCCTATTTTTCTTTTACTGCACTATTTCCCATTTGTCACTTGAGCCAAGGGGATGTAACTTACTGAAACAGTTCACTCTCTTACAATGAGATTTCTCTTAATTCTATGTAAATACTGTGGGGAGCGATTAATGCATGGAGATTTCCTACAGTAAAAAACAACACATCCAATGAGTTTTTCACAGTGCCTTTCAAGTTAATATGCAATGGTAGGGTTTGGAGAAAAAAGTGCATCACTTTTGTCGATTAATTCAATGCACTTACCTATGATCCTAACTGGGAATGCAGTAATTTATTTTGTTAAAATATTCCTATTATCCCTCTGCACATTCAGTTGTCAGGTAAAGGACAAGTGCAAGTTCAGTTGGTATTATTGTTTCATTCTGGTCTTGCCTTTATCTCCCCCAGGACTGATCTATCATGCACATAGATTTTTTTCTGTTTTTCTTTTCTTTTTTCTTTTCTTTCTTATTCTTTTTATTAAAAAGATTTGCAAGAAAATCCATTAAATGGAGCTATTTTAAAGACCTTTCACATAGTGTCATATTCTCCTCTTAAGTACACCAATGCAAAGAACAAAATGGTAGAGCTACAGTGAAGATAAAGAGGAGCTACTACCTTTGGATGTAGACATATAGGAGAACAGAGAAAATGAGCTTAGTGAAAGTGCATAGGGATTTGTGGTGCAAAATGTAATCTATTGTACGTGATAATGCTGTTATTTTGGTGTCTTTAGTTGACAGGGAGAGCAGTGAGCACTCTGCTGTAACCAGCTATCTATGTTACAAGGATTGCGTCTTCCTGAAGACACTGGTGCTGCCAAATCCAGCTTTCCTCCTGCCCTTTTTGTTTTCACGCTTCCTCTGAAGCGCAATAAATTCATATTGAAAACATAAATAAAAGAGATCAACATTCCATTGTAATTTTCCTTATTTGCTGTATTTTATCTGCAGGTTTATTGCTTGCAGAGATCAATCACTTCACTGAAACATATATGGTGTATGGTTTCTCAGCCAAGAATGCAGCTGGCCTACCATGGGGTAAAGAAGTTTCACGGATATTAATCTTTTTTGAAACTCCCACACAGAAGAAAGTGGTAGAGTTTCTGTTTCACAGTCTGCCTGATACTTTGTCCTTCCCTCTGCCTCAGATCCTGCTTGATTTAGAAACCAAATGCTGTCCAGATTTTGTGTACTATCCATCAACTGTCTACTATCTCGTCTGGAAAAAAAAAAGGCATCCAGAGCTAAAAACAAGGGAACTGTAGCAGTTCCCTGATGAGCTATCATGACTCCAACTGAAGTTTTAAGTCAGGTGGAAATGAAACTGCTAAACAACAGCAAGAATTGCAGCAGCAGATCTTTGGCTGTGCTGCTTTGTGAGATGTAGGTTGTGTTTTGAGGTCTGTAGCAGTCTTTCTGGGTCAAGCATAGAGAAGGAAAAGCATTCTTTTTTTGTAAGGAAAATACATGCAGTGGAAAGGGCACAGTCCAAAGGAGTTACTGAGATTGCTGCATTGTGCCCAGTGGAAAAGCTGTGAGATGTGCTGTGATTGTTTGAATGTCAAGTCAGTTGTTGATGGAAATTAAGAGTGTTTGTACATTTGAATTGGGGTGGCAGAAAGCTACAAGAGGGAAATATCCAGTGGGATCCAAATGTAACCCTCTTAATGTAGAGTGTCCCTTTAGATATGTCCATACATAGGGAATGGAGGGAGAGAGTCTGTGCTATGGATGGGGTCATTTAACTAGCAGAAGATAATTCACAGCATGTTCCCTTGCACTAAGCATCATTACTGTATATCCCACAGGTTGAATTTCTTGGCAGAGCTTTGTGTTCAAGTAGTATTGGTTTAACTTCATAAAGAGGAAGATCGCGTTGAAGAAGTCATAAAGGATCATGCCAAAGCATGCCTCTAACTGGTACTTGAACTCTAATAGCAACAGGCTATTTAATGTAGTTGACAAGGGCAGAACAAGACTCAAAAGCTGGAAGTTGAAGTCAGAGCAATTTAGAAAAAAGTGCCTCATTTTTATGGAGAAGGTGATTAACTGCTGGAACAGTCTCTGTGGGAATACAGTAGTTTCTCAGGCTCTTCAAGTTCTTCATTAGAACAAGATGGAAATAGGATTCCTCTGACTGAATGTTGGCTTCTTCAATGTAGACATCTATGTCTAATGTAGTCAGCCTAGACACTCTTTGTAATTGTATTAGTCAGTGGAGTCTGGGGCATGATTCATCCCATCTTCATGTGGGTGTGACAAATGGACCAGAGGAATTGTACTCAAGTGCCAATTTCTCTCCTTTGACCCTATTAAAGGTAAGGGTACTGGCTGGGCCATGAACATTCTACCCTGCCAGTATGTAAGGCTTGAGTTTGTTGCTTAAACATAGTCATAGATATTTCAGAGGATCTCATATAGCTCTATGCACACAGTTGGGTCTTTGCTCTTAGGCGAGACAAGTACTGCTGTGCACCAGGGCTTGCCAGCCATCGACAGTAGGATGTGGGGATACGTGAGCTTCATGTTTAGGGCCTTACTCTTTCCAAGTCTCAGCATGCTTGTGTGGAAGTGTGTTGGGTCTCCCAGTGTTGCAGTCCAGGTGTATAGCAGCAGAGGAGCTTCATTGCACCCACATGCCATCTTAATGCAGAATTTGCTTGTTCTGTGGCTTGCATGTATACATGTACATAAGGTCACTTAGAACATTGCAATAAACCTCTGGCTTTAAGAGAACTTTATGATGACAGTAGACCATTTGGATAAACTCAATTCATTCATTTTCCTAGATGTGTGTTTGCATGTGTGCAGTTGAACACTGTTATACTAAACGGTGACTCACATGAGATTAACAAGCAAAGCCTATTTATTGTTTTATGTATTGTAAATCCAGTGTAATCCACTAATACAAAATTTAGGAAGCTTGTTATTCTTTTCCAATGGAGCACTGCATTAATTAGATTCCTATGTTCATTTTAAGGCTGCAGCTGGGAATAAAACTTAATAATAACCATAAAATAATAATAAAAACCACCTCAAACTAATTTACAGATTAAACATCAGCCTTAATACCGACAATACATTGGTAACTGGTTCCCAGCTATAACATGTGTACACCTGTAGATGCTGTGGATTTGCTGCTGTCTTAAGGACACTGCACTAAGGAAAGCCTGCATTTGCCATGTTCCACGTGGCCTTGAAGTGGATTATCAAGGTTATGTTACATTTCTGCTTTTGCAGTACCTGTGGTATCAGTAAGGTCCTGGAAATTTGCAGGGCATTTGTAATGCTTATGCAGTGCATTGGGAAGAAAATTATGTCTTGCAGGTGATTTCCAAGAATAGAATGTTTGCTGTAAGAACTGTATGTTGAATGGTATTCTCTTCATCACTGTCAAATTAAAACCTGGGAACAGGGGCAGTGGAGGGGGATAATTACTGTATGACTTGCTGAATCTGAGTTCTGCCCTCAGTTGTACATAGGCAGTTCACAATCTGTACACTTAGAACCAAAGTGAGAAGAATTGCATACTCACTGCATGTCTAGTAATCAGTCCGGGATTTTGTCTGCAATAAGGCCTCTTTGGTGGTGCAACTCAGTATTTATTGTCTTTGTTATCAAATATGAACTATTTCCACTATTGAAAGGATTTCAGAGGTTACTCTGAAGTGCACCTGAATGTCCAGCTGAAGCATGTTTGAGAGAACTGGCTGACGCAGTGGGATTAGCTGCACTGGTGGCTACTGCGTGCCCAAGTGAGGCACTGTCCAGTGTGCAGAGTGCTGAAGTCTGTGGAGTATCACTCTCAAGTTACAGAGAATACTGCCTAGAAGAGTTTGTCAACTCAGGTGTATGTGAAGACAGTTAGGCTTGGCATGAATTCCAGTCACACATCAGATGGCCTCATTCTGTAGTCATTATTCAGCACTTACTCAAGCACAACTTTTGCTGAACTTAATGGGTTTACTACCTCTGCTGAACTGAATAAGAAATTTGTCTGAGGTCCCAATGCCTTCAGACCCGAATCTCAACATAAAACCCCATCATGTTCTACGTTACTAGGGTTCTTCAATACCTTTTTTTAAACTGAAATATACTGGATGGGGGAAAAAATAATAACCAAAGGTAAAGGGGGAGATAAAGAAGCACAGTACAAATGATGAGCAAGGTACTTATCCCACAGAATGTCGCAGGTTAAGGAAAGCACTCTGAGGGTTTTACTTCATCTCATTTTCTGAGCTCTCCTCCATGGAGAGCACCTAAGTTTCCCCATTAGGTGCTTCACAGAGCATGCTGCATGCCTGCACTTTTGTTTAGGTTTTCATTAGCGATGATGAACTGGGAAACGTTCTGGAAATGAAACCTTTCTATTTGTTTATGATTTGGGAGTGATGTTATTAAAACCATGTAGAAAAACTGAAATTATAGCTTGGGATGTTTTTCTCTAAATAATGAGTAGTTCTTCTCTAGTATATGATAGAACTAAAGCAACCTAAGAATAAACTTGCTTTACTCTTTTCATTTGTCTATGAGGATGTGAAAAATATGCCTTCTCATCCAGCCTTGAGGGGGCTGAAAATACCTCTTAGGAATATCTCATTTGTAAAGCAAATGATTGTAATGCAGGAATATTACTACTTGTGAGCTCTGAGTTTATTGACTACATTAAAAAAATATATCTGTGGTCCATGTGAAGGATATATGAATTGCTTTGGGAAGAGCAGAAATCAATTGTACTTCATATCAGTTTGAGAGCACCTTTCCTTATCTCACTATTTGTGAGGGTTTTTTTTTATTTTTTAATTTTATTTTTTTGTTATTTTGTTTTGTTCACTTTTGTTTACAGGAAAGGTAAACTCATGCTATAGTACCTGATGATTTTGTTATTCTCTCTGCCTTCACTGGCATTTACATTAATCATATAGATTTAGAATTATAATTTGTTAAAAACTTCATTGAGTTTGGTCTTTGTTCTATGAATCAAAATCTATCAAAAATGACAGGAATTATAAAAGTAATAATAATAATGTTGTGTCATGTTTTTGGGTTCCAGAGTCATGGGTTTTACAGTTAGGCCTTGTTTGTATAAAGAGAGCATCTTCACCATTTTCTTATTCAGATTTTAACAGAGGTCCAAACAGGAGGCTGTTGGTAGTATCTGAGGGTAGCCACATAAATGAATTATAACTGTATGTATACAATAGTAATAAAGCAAAAAGCGCATACTCTAGAGGCTCCTTGTTATGTTCCCTGATCAGCAGTGTACTTGAGCACCTGTTTAACATTAATGGTAAGCATATGCTTAGATGTTTCTGATGAGTTGGGAGTTATGAGAAGTCTGTTTTGCACACACAATAGTTGAACAGCACGTTTTCCATCTGTGTGTGAGCCCAGAGCACAGTGCTAGCTGAGCGTTTTCCAGGTTAATTAGATTGGCATAACAAGATCCCTAGTGGACTCTGTGCAGTCATCAGCTCTTCTGCACTATCCAGTTATCAGGTGCTCTGCATAGAGCAGTGTATCTTTTGCCAGTAACTGAAACAGAATATCGTACTGTATTTCACCAGTGTGTTCAAATGATAGAAGAATTGAATGGATTGTTAGTACACTATAAATACCAATTTGGCTCCACATTGCTAGTGTGAATATGGCACATCCTTCAGTGTATACCAGAGGCTATTTATTCTATGCAACAACCAGTAATGGCCTTGTGCATTCATGAATTATGCATATATATGTCCCTAAACCTCACCTAACCATGATTTGGTGTGTTTAACTTTGATGCTGGCTGTAAATACAAATTGCAGATATTTTTCATAAAATGTAATGGCTTTTTGGATTTCTCTGTAAGATTAGTAAGAGTTCATTATGCCTACATCAGCAGCAGCAGAAAAAATGGAATAAAAAAATTCTGACTCAGTATAGGAAAAAATAATCTTGATGCTCCAAAGCCTTGCAAGAAAGTGCAAAATTATGGGAACTCTAAGGTGCTCTATTCATCTATTCACTAAGGCAAGTGAAATGGCATATAATCCCATTATAGATATAAGGAGTTATTATTTATCAAATGAAGAGAAGAAAATGACCCCACTCTGTGCCAGGAAGTAGCTTTCCATGGTGTAATAATATATCAGTGAGAATTGTATTACCCTCCAGGCCCCTAGATGGGTTAAAAGGAGAAGAAAAAGCATGCACTTTTACAGAGGGATCAAATACATGAGGAGGTGGTTACCACTTCTGCTGATTTCAGTGTCACAAAATTATTTTTTTCATATTTTCAGGGAGTGGCTGCTTTGGTTTCCTCTGAAGAGATCCTTTTTTCCTCTGTTTGTGCAGTTGTAGCTGTACAACTAAATCTGTTTTCCAGAGATCTCTCTTGTATTTAATGTTTGCATTTTTTTTCTTTTAACCTTATGAAGCATTGCATGTTAAGACTGACATCACAGAAAACATTGAGACAAAGTAGGCTAATGTGCAGAACAGTGACAAATGGTTGTGGTGCTGTTCTGAGCTCTGTTTCCTGCTATATTAAAGATGACATGTCATAAATTGATGTGACTAAACAAAAGCAGAACGATGGGAAGACCGGAAGGCTTTGGGCAGTTTGTATTTGGGTATGGGGAAGCCTTCAATCTTCAGTCACAGTTTGAATCTATCCTAAATTGATAGTTATTGATGGTTGCTAATGTTCATTGCCTGCTTGCAAATCTTTGCGTGCTGTAGGAGGAGGAAAGCCCGAGCTGCATGAGTAATTGCTGGGAAACGGTTTGTGGCCACACTGCTCAAATGCTCTCTGGAGGTGACTGATAGAGTCCACATCACACATTGCTTGGCAGGAACCCCTTGGTGCCCAGGTGGCCTTGTTACTGGAATTAAAAGAGTTTGTGTGTGGTTTTATTTTTTCCAACTCAAAAATACCGGAGGGCAGAATCCAGTCTTTCTAAATGGTGTTTTTTTTCTGTGACGAAGGTGTGTGTGTGTTACGTGCAGGGGCTGAAAGCAGAAGGCCAGCTGAGAAAGAGCTGGAGGGGAGTTGTAGGTTGAGATTTATTTTAAGTGCATTTTAAGCATTTTAATATATTTTAAGCATTTTATCTGTGGGACAGGCTCTGGAGTGAGCTTCTTGTAATTGTGCCTTTTACAGGCAGCTAGCAGCATGGCTTGGAAAGCAGCATGAAAGTGGATTGCCATGTATGAAACACAGATGCTCAACTCCCTTTTCCTGGAGTGAAATAAAGAATGAGTTAAATTAGTAGTCAGGATCCGTGCAGTCTCCACTTATGGGCAGAGTCTGTATGTCAAAGAATGCTGCAGTCAGAGAATGCATAGGCACATAGAGAACATTCAGTGTGTAGGAAATACTGGACTGGGGGAATACTGAGTCTAGTTTTCATCTTTCTAAAAAAGAATCATACTGTAGCACTTTTGTCATTGGTATATGCAGGAGAAATGTTGCTTGAGGCTTGTAGAGCCCATCAGATCACAGAAGCTGAGCCTGGTAAACAAGTGTACTGTCTGATGAGTGAAAACAATTATTTCTCCTGTGCCTTGTAAATGAATCACACTGTTTCATCCACTCAGCTGTTTTCTCTCTTGTGCTTTCTTCTTTCAGAGATTCTCCTTGTAAGTCACTTTTCCTCTCATGTAACTAAACATACGAAGACTTATAGCAGAAATGTTGAGATGAGCATTACTGAAATACAAATGTAAACGTGAGGAAAGACACGGTGAAGATAGACTGAAAATAGTGTCATTTATTGATAATGAAGAACTTTGTTCCCAGCAGTAAATCTGAGGGATATACTTCGCTGTGAAGCCCAGAAAGTTTGAGCTCTGTTAAAAGTTATAAAATAGGCACCCCTAGTATACTGCATATGTTCTATACTTAAGGTCTATACCTATGTACCTGGAGGTGTTCAAGAAAAGGGCAGTTGTGACACTGAGTGACATGGTTTAGTGGTCATGGTGGTGATCGGTTGATGAATGAACTAGATGGTTTTAGTCTTTTCCAACCTTTATGATTCTGTGATTCTGTACAGGCACAAAACCCTATTTTCTGAGACCAATAAAAGACAAAATAAACTAGCACATCATGTAGAACATGTATATTATTCCTTTTCCTGTTAAGTCAACGAGAAACTATACTGTGGACAGAGATGCCCTTTTTTTTTTTTTAGATATATTCCATACAAGCAAAGCCAGGTAATAAGTTTGTAAAGTTTGTAAGTGCCAAGTAGACAAGATCCTGAAGTGAAAGATATATCAATAACTTACTTATAGAAAGCATGAAGAATTTGTCCCAAACTAGTTTTTTATGTCAGTCAAGAAAAAATGATGTCTGCATGAGAACTTAATAGCTGACATCACTTCTCCACCATATCAGTTAGGAATCATCTTGTGCAGTCCACCTGAACATGCAGATCTTCATGTACAGAAGAGTGCAAGGAATGATGAGAGAATGAGATTGAGAAGGCAAAAGTGTGCTCACGCTCTGTTGATAAATACCATCTTCTTCCATAAAGTCTTTCTTGGGGCTTGTTGCATTCATTTCCCACCTACTTAGGAATTCAGTGCTTGTTACCAGCAAGTTTCTGTGCGTTGATGTAGGTTATGCATAATATGAGAATGGAGGAAGCTCAAACATCTTGACCTTCCCAACCACGTGATAGCAGCCGTGCTGGTGAGAGTCATGGCTGGAAAAGACTGTAGCATGGGGGCTGGGAACTATCACAGTCATAGAATGTCTTAGGTATCTGCAAATGCATGCAACTGTTTTAAGTCTGTTACACCCAGAACATTACCTGTATCAGTGAAACCTGTGATCTCATCAAGAAATGAAATCAAGATTGTTTAACAATGCCTATTTTCCAGAAACCCACATAGGCTAACATTAATTGTACTCCTATTCTTTAGTTCTTAATTAATTGACTCCCATGTCAGCTTTACTGTTTTTTCATTCTTGGGAATCTCTCTGAAGGGACGCTAGCAAACCTATCAGTTCTGTGGTAAATAGGGCAGTAGTTTTGAAGAGGTTTGTTGTAGATATTAGTTGTAAAAGTTAAGTCCACAAAGGTGAGGAAATGCAGGGATCTGCTTTGTGATATGAGATAAAACAAAGCACCATCAGCAAAAAAGTCCATTCAGGATTCTGCAACATCAGTGAAATGATGTGTGTGTGTCCATAAGAAGACAGGAGAACATGAGGCAGAGAAAATTGATGTTAGTGAAAGTCCGAAGGTGGTGGTATTGTTTGTTATAAATTGCTTGCAGACAGTAGGAAAGTATGCTGAAGGGGTGAGCAGAGGTAAAAATGATACTGATGATTCAGTGGAGAAACAGCTTTACGATGAGAACAAAGACACTAACAATTCTCAGCTATAACGAGGGAGACTGGAGTGAGAAGCAAAAGAATACTGATGTAGATCTGTGTATGCTGTGCTGGGGTGGAAGGATGTGTTACACAATCCAGCTGAAAAGCTTATGCCACATTGCTATGATGTGGAGCAAGTTAAGAAGTTGTTAATGCAAATGTGTCCTGCCATGGGGAAAAAAAAAAGCAAGTCTAGAGATTTGACTATAAGTGAGAGGAAGGACTAGCCTATGGTAATAACATGCAAAGTGTCTGATCAAAATTCAGTGTGTTAATCTGAATAGTAAATCTTTTATATGAATGTGTCACTGGAGCCCCATAGTCTATAAGGCTTTCTTCTTTCAGTGTATGTTGCCCTTGATGTCGATTTTGATTGCAGTGTGGTAACATTTCAGAATTGCCACTTCATTTGCCTGCCAGAACTGTATGGATTCAAATGGCTTAAAAAATTTCTGACTGCTGGAGGCCACAGCGTGTGCAAGACAACTGTGATTTGTTAAAATGGAAAGCATAAGGCCTTAGCTTGTGACTATGAGAGTGTGCTATTTAGCCAGTGGGCACATCGCCTGATCTAGTCATACAAAAAATGAAATTTAAAACAAAAAACATATTTAAAAGCCAGTGAGGGTAATGCTCATAAGAGACCATGCTGAGCAGTGACTGTTTCAGTGTCCTCAGCTTCATGCAGACTCTTAACTTGCCATAAGTTCCCATAATATTAATGCATATTAAAATACTATGAAACTGGGGTATTACTCTTCAAAATTGGAGTGCTTGTCTGTATTTAAAATTATTTTAAATAGTAGAGATGTCATTGATCTACTAAAGATATGGTGTTCAGTAAGATATTATAGGAGCCTGTAAATCTGTGTAGTGATAGTTTAACTACAGTTATAGAATGAGCTTATTCCAAATCACAGAGGACTCAGGTTAGCTTCTTCCATTCATGTCTGTGTTTGTGTCTGAATCTAGGTTTTATTGTGAATCTAAACATTTGTCACAATTGGTGCAGAGCAATTAATTTTTTTTCACTGAATCAAACAGTATCCTACGTACTAATAAACTGACAATATTTCAGTTGATGAGAAAATTCTGGCAGTGTAATCTAGACATAAATACTTGACCTGAAATTTTTATTAAAGCTCTCTACTGTTGTGCCATTAGCCTCACACAAGAATGTCATGATTTTGATAACACTTTGTTTGGAAAACAAGGAAGTAGAACACTGCCAAAATCAGATATCTAGAAAAAAACCTCTGGCTTGTGATCTATGTTGGATCTTTACTTTTTTGTTGTATAAATAACATGTGGAAAATTAATTATTTCAGTTTTAATAAGATAGTTGATGGGAACTGAAAATTTGTTTACTGTGAAGTTCCAGCAGTCCTTGGTTTCGTGCTGCCTGGGAAGGAAAACAAATATTGACTTTTTTTTTTTTTTCTGCTAAATGGAGATTTAATTTCCTTTCTTCACCTTAGTTTTTCCTTTTAATACATGACTTCTCCATTACTTTACAACCTATCAATATCATCAGAAATACATTGTAAATTGAAATGATAGAAGAAAGCTTATTTAGACACAAGGTATTAATGCTTAGCTCATCTTTTGCTGCTGCAGCCATTGTGCTGTGCAAGAATGCGCTCTCCATGCACATCTCCTTTAATATCCAGCATGATATTTCAAGCATAAATTGACTTACATCAGGTTATTTGCATAAATAAAATGAAAAGGATTGACGATGGAGCTGTCTACAGGATAGGAACTTGTTACATTAAGAGGTGTTTTGTTTCTCTGCCTTCAGAAAAAAACACATTTGCTGTCTGAGATCTACAGTGGGTGCATATAGCTTGCTTTATCTTGACACCCTGCTTGGATCTGAGATAATTTCAGAGGAGTCGTTACTGCTTTCCCAGTATGAATGCAGTAGCTCCTTTGCAGCTGTGAATATCTCTGTAAAAATGTACTTTCAAAGTCATTCATTAACAAGAGTACACTGACAGGTACTGAAGGCATCTTTACAGTTCTTGGCATCAACTATGGGGTGTTTTCAAACAGACTTCCATATGGACAAAACTTTCAAACAAGCCTAGCTGAATGTGGCATCCAGATCTTACACTGGGTATTGAAATTGACTCCCATTTCAGTTCCACCAACTTAGATCTTAGTTCTTTGTGTACTTCATATGCAGTTGTGTCATTTCATTCAAGAGGTTTAGGTTGGAAGAGACCTTAAAGATCACTGTGCTCTAACACCATGAAAAAACATTGCCAAAAGTGAAATTGCAGTGCATATAGACACTATTCATCCTGTGTTCACGTGGTCAGCCACTGGCAGTTAATCTGGGTCAGGCAGCTGCTCTGAATGTCACATTTCCATGACTAGTCTAATATCATCCCAAACCTGCTTATGTGGAAATATCAGAGCTGTTGAAATATCCAGCTACATTTAAATTTGCACATGAACACAGTCCCCCCTCTGTTCATTTCTTTTCCAAGTATAGTGTATTCTGTACTTGTTTGCCTTGCCAAATTTGCTGAGATTTCTATTTGACTTAGATAAATGACTATTTGACTTATTAGATAAATGCTATCACTTAAGGTAATCCTTACTACGTAGCAGATTTGCATGGCTGGTAGTGTGGGATGTCATCTCAGAAGTGTAACTCTGTGGTACAGGATCCTAGTGTCTCAGGTAACTGGCAACTATCTCCAAGAATGGTCCCAACTGACTCAGAAAAGAGCTATGCATAGAATGTTGCCTGGTAGGTTTCCTGCATTTTGTTGTTGTTTTTTTTTTGTTTGTTTGTTTTTTGTTTTTTTTCCCCAAAGCAGAAACCTTGAAGTTTGTCTTATAAGTCATGTGAAGCATTATGGATGTTAGCAGGATGAGCTGAAGCATGAATTCTTTGGAGCTAGTTTGTGATTTAAGTGGTTGTTCACTTCTTACAGTGCTGTTGCTCCTTGCATGTGCTGCATGATTCTGTATTGTCTAAAATAACTATGTGAAAACATCAGTAACAAAGGTTTTAACTGCAGTCCTAACCTGGCTGATTTTCTTTGTAGCATGGAAGATTTAGCTTCCATCCCACCCTCCCTTCCTTCAAGTTTTTATTCAAGTGTACTCAGGAAAGAAGGTCATCTCCTCGTAGTTTATCTCCCTGTACCTTTGTGAGGTTGTGGTGTATACCTAGCTAATAATCTTACTCTACTCTGATGAACAAGAGAAGCAGACAGTCTTTGAACTTCCCCAAGAGAGAATTTGGATTTTACATTGAGATGTTCAAGTTTCTTATTATTTTTTAGCTCAGCAATGTTGCAGAGAGCACTTCATTATGTATTGTTGCAAAACATACTTGATAAATACTGAATCCAATGTGCTGGATTTAGCAACTGGGGTGACAGTTGAATATTTCTGTAGACAAAAGTTGTCATGGAGTTTGAATACCAACTTCTATTCAAAATGATTTGCTGAGCCTTTTTTTAAAACAAAAATGGTGCTTCATCTCAAAGCTGCAGTACATAAAGACTGTGTTTTGCTAGCCATACTTTCTGAAGTCTTCTGTGTTGTGATGATAAAACATCATGGCTATTAGCAAACTGGCACAGATAGGGAGAAGGTTGTTTTAGTTGCAAATGAACTCTTCCCTTTTCACCTAGTCTGCTCTGGCACTGCACAGTAGATACTTGCAGAGCTGTGAATAGGATGGAGTGATCCTATAAACAGCCCTGATTATGACTCTCATGAACGACTCTGCATTTTCTAACCAAATGACCAATGAAGTGAGAGACATTGAACAAGATTTTAAATTAAAACAAATGAATCTGTACTCTCTAATCAGATTGCTGTATAGGTGGCTATTATTCATTACTAAAAGTTAAAGCAATTAAGCTTCGAGCCATTATAGGGCAACTTATACCAAAGAATTACTTTATTTGAGAGTTTGGATTTTTTTTAAGATATATATATTTTAAATATATAATTTTATTACTGGTGGAAGCTCACAGTATGTTGATTATTCAAATCTATCTAAAGGTGAAGTTCTGATGCTGGTGCCAAAGCAGCAGCTGCAGGTGATGCTGTTATAGACTTGCAGACTTGAACAGACTTAATATTGGGGCCCCATTTTGTGGTACAGAACAGAAATGTAATATTAGAATTAGATATTCAATTTCTCTTTTCTTCTTAGCACATCTTTCTTTATCTAAGTTTTTTATGTCTCTAAACTGTCATGCTTATGTTCTTTCTCTATTCCAAGTGTGTCGTAGCCCTCTGCTCTCCTGTCAGCCAAGCATGGAGGAGGTATCTATTCTGGCTGTTTTGGAGGCTAGAGTATTCTGAGGCAACACAAAGAGTAGATGTGGTAGCTCAGTTCAGAATGCAACTTATGCAGATGCAGTATGATGCTTTTTGGAAGAAAAGATGTTAATGTTCCTTTGAAAAATATTTCTGCAAGGAATTTATACTGTTGTAGCTACTCTAGTGGGAAAAGAAAAAAATCTCTATTTAAGCAAACTCTAATTGACTTAACTGTATCTATTTTTACCCATTTGGAAGGTTGGAAATCTAATGTTTCTCTGTCACATGGGAGTGCTGTAAGGCTTGCTGAAGAGTTGCTTTTAAGGTGTTTAGAGATCTTTGGATAACAGATGCTATAGAAAAGCACTGATTTTGCACTCTGTTTTACTGCTGTCTTTCACCATTTTAAGTCTAGCACAGTGTTTACATGAAATTATCAACACTCTGCTGTTTTCTCACTGTTTTTTGTCAGTAAGTCATATTTGTATTCACCATACACACACATGCAATACCTTTAGAAATTATATCAAAGCAACTTAATTCCAAGTAGATAAAACTTGCAACACGGCACACTGGGAAGGTGTTTCCACATGCAGAAGGAATGTTTTTAGAATTCCTCAGCTGGTGTTACTTACAGAAGCGAGGAATAAGCCCAAGGCTTGAGTTTGATTGCTCTTTGGTGGACATTTGGAAGCAGAATCATCAGTGGTTTTGCTCCCAGAGAACGCCAAGATTCTGGCCGGCTGCGAGTGCTGTCCGTGGTGCTGAACGGTGCGGCGCCGGGCGGAGACTGAGCTCGGCACTGTGTGGATGGGTGCCTCTACTGGGTCTGGGGTATAGATCATAGGACTCTGCTCTCTTCATGCCATCCATCCGGTTCCAACCACCCCCTCAGTGAAGAGCCTTTTCCTAATATTCAACCTGCCCGCCCCTTGATGCAGCTTCATGCCATTCTCTCTGGCCTTAACGCTATCACTTCAAAGAAGAGATCATCTCTTGCCCCCCTCATGAGGAAGACGTTTTAAAATACGGCCACAATTAGCACAATCAGCTATTCAGGTTTGAAATCATAGTGCTAATACTCTGCTTTCTCTCATACTTGATGTATTACAGACCAGGGGGAACCTTTAAACAAGTCCACCTCCTCTTTCTTGTTTCTGTTTGGATACTGCCAGAGGTCATTCATCTGGGGGTCCTCAGCAAGGTCTATCTGAATTAAGTAATTAGATGTCAGTTGGCTATTTAAGCCAATTCTGAACTCTTGTTCAGAATTAAAGTAGCCTTCATTTAATTTTATTTATTTTACTCATGAAGTGGATTAAACTAAATTAAATAAAAGCTATTTTAATTCCATGTGGGACCGTCCTCCCAGGAATAGTTCATCCATCTACAAAGTAAATTTACATGCAGATTCTCTGAGAATCTCAATATAAACATGTCCTTATCAAGAAAACAGTTTGCTGTTAGGCAATGCACTTGGGAAGTGTGTAAAGTTATATTGAAAAAGGGCACCAAGTGTTTGCTTGGGGAATTGGCACAGAACGGCAAATGGAGTATAAATTCACGTTTTGGATTAATTTGTAGTACTCTATCCCCTTTGCAGACAGAACAGATTCTGTTGAGGTCTCTTAAACCTTTTCCTTGGAATTTATGACTCTAGTTTCTGTTTAGAAACGTGATGATCACAGATACATAAAGTGAGGGTAGAATTTAAAGCCTGATTTGTAAGGGAATACCGTGCATATGCTTAGCTTTTTAAAAACAAAACAAACAAAGAGGTAGTTGGATTGACTAGTTAAGAACTGTTCTAAATCAGAGCCAAAATGCTCTGTATATGGCCTCAGTATATGGATATTCAGTGAAAACTTCAATTACAGTCTTCCTTAATAATTCAACATTTACTTTTTTTTTTTTTTTTCCCAGAATTAGTATTGGTCTAGATGAACAGAACATTTATATCATTTCAGTACAAGCTGTATCAGAACCTGTTTGCAGGAACTAGTTTACTGATGACAGCTTTTGACAGGCAGCTGGAGCATTGGTTCTAATTCCTTCTTTCAGTTAAAGTTGTTTATTAAGGCTATTTTTAAAGTTTTCTTTTTCTTTTTAATTTTCTGGGGAAAATAGTGGAATGTTTTACAGATTTTTTTTTTAATTTTTCTGCGTTTTTACACATGCAGCTATTGCTACAGGAAGTCTCATTATTAAGAGCTGGAAAACATTAATAGCAAAATGCTATTGATGTACTTTATTGTAGTCATAGGTGAGCATTTCCTGAGGAAATAGTGATAGAAAAGGGATCACTGGGGAAATCATGCAGCACCTTAATACTGCCATGAAATTCACACATTTCTACCACTGTAAGTACACCTTCCAACATCTAAAATAAATTAGACTGGGGATGGACCATAAAAGCCTCTTTTTAGCAAATGAACAGAAATCTCAGAAGGTTTTTTAATTAAAGAAAAATGTCTTTAAATACGAAAAACAGCTGAATTATTAACTGTAAGAACTTAAGTGGGCATTTAAAAACTTACAACATGAATGACTATTCTTCTAAAGTCACCTGAAAAATGTCATTGGAGTAGCACAGAAAACACCTGCTTCATACCACTAAATTTATTTGAATATGCTGAGAAATCCTAAAAACAGTGAAGTTAATAACCTAATATAAACTTACTTTACTATCTCAGTAAGCAAAAAAAGTAAATCACAAGAACTTGAAAGGAATATGATTATTTCATGTAAAATATCTTCTTGATTATAATTGCCAGTTTGCAATGGGTATCTATACAAATATATAAAGAACATATTAGAAAGGAGATGTGCATTGTAAAATAAATTCCACAAGAAAGTATTGAATATGAAATTCAGTTAGAATTTGTAAATGCTCAATTGCCCATGTAACTTGCTTCTGCAACTCACTGGACAGTGTGGCATGAGCATTAGTGGGTGACCATAGCAGGTCTTACCCAACAGTGATGCAGTGCATCTTATGATCTGCATTGGTCCAGCATCAGGAGCTGGGGCTCTACCACAACTGCTTGTCTTTAAACTATTACCCTAAAGTAATTATCACATATTTTTTGATTACTTGCAACCCTGTGAAAGAGAAGCTAATGACTTCACTTATGCATGAGAAGAAGCATAGCATTAATAGTGGCAAAGCAGCTGGCTTGAGACATCTTGTTGTTGCATGAGTAGTGTTGAATTGGATGGCACGTGCACTTTCTGCTGCCCTAAATACTGCTTTTGCTGGAGACTTATGGCTAAAATGAAACTTGAACATGTACAGAAATATCACAGAGTATCTGAGGTATGGCAGGGAGTGGGGATTTACTATTGAAAGGGGGAGGCAGTAGAGATGGAAGTAATATAGGGCCTTGAGATGGGACACAGGCAAATCTGCAAATAATGTAGATCTGTGCTCCTAAATTTCACTCAAGGCCCTGTGTTGTGTAAGGTCAGCACTGCCCTACAGGCTGGTTCCATATTTCATTGTAAAGTAAATTGATGAAACAGTCATGCCAGTCCTAGAAAGAAAATTCTACCATGGGAGCTATTAAAGCTTTTCCCTTAAGCTACTTTCTTCAGTGTTTTAGCACAGGACTATTTAAATTAATTAATCTCTAATTTGTAGTTGACGCACTCAGTGACTGTAAGTGATAGCATCTCCACAGTGAAGTTAATGTTATGCTTCTTTGTGTACATAAATACTTCACAAATGCATTTTTCTCTGATGTAAATTGAATTAGAATATGTTAAATAGGATAGGTTTTTGTATAGTTTAGCAATGCATTCCAGGTGCTTGAAAGCAATTTTAGAGAGAGAGAAAAATTCTCGGCAGATTACTCAGATCTTAGAATATCTGTCTGTATTGTACTACAATATGTTAGAGCTAGTATTCAGTTAGTAGTAAACATATTTTATTTATTTTTAGTATAAATCTATCTGTTTGACTTTAAAAAAGGTCAAGTAATTTGTATTTTCTATTGAGCATTTTAATGCAGGTATAGTTGAGGAAAGTCCGGTGAAAACATATCAAAAAGTTAAGAGAGAGGGATAATTCCTTTTATGTTCTAATAAACAACTTTATTTTTAAACTGCAGTAAGGTTGAGAACAAGAATTACAGGAGGGATTTTTTTAGGAGGCATTTATTTTTCCAGTGTTCAAGTAACATTTTAATGATTCTTGGTGAGGAATCTCTGCACTTCTGGGAAACTTGGCCCAGTAAATTGTAACTTGCACTGGAGAAAACAAAATTGGGGCTGCCTTCTATGTCTTGGACTATTGAATTAAAATCTTTAATTAAAAAGGAAGAAGTGGCAAATATCTAGCATTAATTGGGTTTAAAAAACTGATAGATTAGTACTAGAAAATAAATTTCGTATTTGTGCAGTTAATACATTGTTCATCTTATTAACCCATCCACAGAGGGGAAGAAGCCTAAGCATGTTTACTAGACATTTTTTTTCTCTTTTATCTAAAGCTCTGAACTTTGACAGCACTCTCTGAGACATTTTTATGCATGTCTTGATTGTTATCCCTCCATCATTTATGCTATAATGCATTACTGGTAGATCTTGAGTAAATTTAATTTCCTTGCCAGCTGCAGTCTTTTCCTTTCAGCAAAGAGTGATTATGTCTAGCTGTGTTTAGAATAAGAATAGAAAAAGCTTTTCACAGGGTTTCTCAGCTCTGTAGTGGTGTGTGAAGTACTGAAATAGGAACTGGTAATGGAAGAGATCCTGTGAGATGGGACATGAGATATTCTGCCATAGTAGCAGAGCTCTGAGGGAAATAACTTATTTTTACCAGTACATGGAATATAAACTGTACTATTACTGCAGACAACATCATAGAAACTCTAACAATGAGACAAATATATGGGGTGTATTTTATCAAGTCTGCATGCAGTTAAGACATCAACAGTCTTAATCTGCAATTCTGAACTACATATACAGTTTCCAGAATGTTAAGCTCACTGGACATATTCTCAGTGATGATATGGGCATGGTGATCTTGTGTTTTTCTTTTTGCTTTTTGTTTCTTTTTTTTGTTTGTTTGTTTTAAAGTAGTTTGCAAATTCAAAAAGCATCTCCCATAGCTGCATTTCAAATAGTCTTATTACAAGAACTCCATCATCTTTTCCTTCTTATTTATTTGATTATACCATGCTAATGTTTCCTCTTCAGATGTGTGCAGTAGAGGGACCTGGGGTCCATTGGTTGGCCATGAGCCAGCAGTGTGCCTTCGGGGCCAAGAAAGTCAATGGTATCCTGGAGTGCATTAAAAAGAGCATGGTCAGGAGGTCATAGGGGGGTGATCCTCCCCCTCTACTTTGCCCTGTGGTGAGGCCATATTTAGAGTACTGTGTCCAGTTCTGGCCTCCCTGGTTCAAAAAAGACAGGGATCTCCTAGAAGTAGTCCAGTGGAGGGCCACAAAGATGATTAAGGGCCTGGAGCATCTCCTGTATGAGGCAGGGCTGAGTAACCTGGGTCTGTTCAACCAGGGGAGTTGGACTTGATGATCTCTTGAGTCCCTTCCAACCCTCGCAATTCTGTGATATATTCTATTGTTGATATTAAATCTGTTTTGTTATTAATCAGCATTTATTTGTGTCCCTAGTATGACAGCATCTTGAGGTGTGGTTTTGCTCTAGGAACACTTATTTCCTTGACCTTTATGGACTGTAAAATCAAACCAAACAACAACAAAAACAAACTTAGAAGACAGAGGAAAAGATAAACACAGCATGATAACAGCAACAGCTCAGCAAGCTTCAGTCTTACCTAAATGAGAATCAGCAGAAATTTAGACTAATTAAATTCCATGCTTAATGACAGACTGTATGAGCCTGATTTAGCAGATTCTCTAATGAGACCCTTGGGACTTGGAAAGCAGAAATACAGTGCCCTACGAGGTTATTAAGGCATAGCATCCTCACCGAAGTTTACAGAGCTGCTACTGTGAATGGGAGACCAGGGCACTCAAGACAGCCAGCCCATGTTCTCTGTTCAGAGAAAGGTACTTCTGATTTAATTTATTTCACCATCACAGTGTTTGCTGTGATTTGCCAGAGATCTGCAACTATTTCTATTTTTTTGTCAATGTACCTCAAAGTGTGTAGCCAAAGAAGTTAAATGTGGGGAAAAAGTTGGTATCATTTTCTTTTTGCAAGTTAGAAAGTGTTCAGACCAGATACAAGCAAAGGCCTTGAGCGTTCACTCTAAAGCTAGAGCCATGAAATTAAATATCTTCGCGCTTTGAAAAAGATGCGACATGGAAAAACATTCTAGGGATTAGTGTCCAAATATGGACAGGAGTCTGATGGTTTGTTTTCAAATTCCTACATTTGGTACTCCCCAATAGCCTTTTTAAAATGGAGCAGATTTCCCACAGGGCAGGTTTATGAGGTGAAGGTAGAAGCTGATTTGGACAAGCAGTATTGGGATCTGTGAAGTGTAAGATTGGGGCAGAATAAGATAGCTGTTTTTGTTAAGGCAACCTGTATATACTCTAGAAAAATATACATCTAGCCCCCCCCAAAAAACCTTCAAACTTAACAATTGCTTAATTTACTTCTCAGAAAAGAAAACATTTCCTGAACACAAGGTACACCTTATGGTAGACTACATTGTCATATATCCTTTCATGAATCTATGCTGACAGACTAAGTAGTTTTTCTTCCTGCCAGCTTTCCATACTCTACGCTGGGGGAGACAAAATAGGCATGGGCTGTGACATTTCATTACTTATGTTAAATGGCTCCAAAGGGTCAAAAGGAGTGTCTGCTCATATAGACAGTTATTCACTAGTTTGAGAATGTGTTCATTAGTTTGAGAATGTTTTGTAGAGCATCTAACACAGTAAGGCACAGACCTGTATGAGGTCCCGAGATGTACCAGCCTTGCAGTGTCTGTTTTAACTTTCCTACTGCCACCTCTTCTTAGAGATGCCAGGGTGAAGTATGCATTCACTACAGTTCCAAATACACTTTGTTTTCTAAGTATAATGAGTTAAATAAGAAAACCTTGAGGATGAAGTATAAAACTATAAAATTATAAAATTAGTATAAAAATTTCAGATATTCTCATCATCCCCAAGCCTACTTCCATGTGAATCTTTATTCCCTTGGTGGCTGCCCACTAGAATTCTTTGGTCTGTTTCCTCCTGTCTGTCTCTGGTGTTATAGATAAAGGTCTTGAGTCCTGCTACCACCCCACTTGTCCTCAGTGTGTTTTGATTTGGGGATTTGTTCTTCAAATCTGTGAACCTGACTTAACGCATCCCATGGCATCTGTACCTGAGCAGTTATGTCATAAACATTGCCTTTAATTATGAATGGCGGTATACGACTTCAGTGTCTGTGAAGCCTAGTTTATAGACCAGGATACCTGTGGCACTCAGAGAGAACAAAACCATGGTAACTCACTCTAAGAAATCATGGTTTAAGATTTACAGTCCAACTGGTAGCAAAAATAAGTCTTCAAAATGACTACAGAAAAAAGATTCACAAAGAAATAGGAAATCATCACTCTAAAGGCAGAAGAAAACTGAACAAATTCAAATCTAACAAGAATTCTACTAGTTTCAAAGTAGTCATCTGGAGGTAAATTATTTTTTAAAGTGTCTTATGAAGTGGTTGATTAAAAAAATAGGGTCAGCTAGAGGATATTTTTAAAGACTTTTTTCCTGTTCTTTTCTAATGTTAAAATTTATCAGAAGTCTTATGTTTAAAAAATAATCATGTTGTTGCAAATACTGTGAAAATTAGTAAGGATAAGTTATATCCTGCATGTTAATATCTATATATGCTTTCAGCAATGCACAGTGTTGAGAATGACTTTATCAAATATTGTTTGCTAAGTGTGTGTATATGTATATATATAAAGTGTGTGTGAGTGGGTATTCATGCATGTTTCAAGAGTCCATTGCAAACATCTCAAAATTAAACCATTTAAATATTTCAAAACCAGCTTTTCATTTTTCAGCTGACTAATAATAAGTCTGATGTGCATATGACACTAAGTAAATGCATCAGTTCTTTTATAGAGCATTAGTGTCTAATTTTCAGTATTGTCAAGTGACAGTTTAATATTTTTCTGTATAATCTGTTTCATATGATTGGGCCTCCTGCTGGGGAATAGAGCACTGTATCAGTGAAGGTAGATGTCAAAGGAAAGTCCTTTGACAAGTTCAAGGTGTTGCATTTGGGTTGAGGCAATCCCAGCTATGAATACAGACTGGGAGAAGAACTCGTTGAGACCAGCTCTGTGCAGAAGGATATGGGTGTCCTGATGGATGAAAAGACAGACATAAGCCAGCAGTGTGCCCGTGCAGCATGGAAGGCCAGCAGGATCCTGGGCTGCTTCAACAAGAGGAGTGGCAGCAGGAAGAGGGAGGGAGTTGTCCCACTCTGCTCTGCCCTCGTGAGGTCTCATCTGGAGTACTGTGTCCAGGCCTGGGGCACCATGTACAAGAAGGATGTGGAGCAGTTGGAGTGGGTCCAGAGGAGAGCTACAGAGTTGATTAGGGGTCCAGAGCACCTCTCCTGTGAAGAAAGGTTGAGGGAGCTGGGCTTGTTCAGCTTGGGGAAGAGAAGGCTCTGAGGAGATCTCATTGCAGCCTTCCAGTACTGGGAGGGAACCTGCAAGAAGGAGGGGGCCGACTGCTGACTTTTTACATAGTCTGACAGTGATAGAACAATAGGAAAATGGCTTTAATCTAAAAGATGGAAGATTTAGGTTAGATTTTAGGAATAATTTTTTTTTTCTCGGAGGATGGTTAGACTCTGTAACAGGTTTCCTAGAGAGGTTGTGGGTGCCACATCTCTGGTGGCATTCAAGTCCAGGTTGGATCCTGAGCAGCCGGTTCTGATGGGTGGCAACCCTTGCCCCCTGGAGGGAGAGCTGGAACTAGATGGTCTTACGGGTCCCTTCTAACCTAAGCCATTCTGTGGTTCTACACTGTTTTTCCCCTTCCTTCCTGATAAAGGTATAAAGCAGTATTGGGGGCCTAGCAGCCACTGGGAAATCAAAGTGTTCCCCTCATTCATCTGCAGTTGAGGAGCTATCAGTTGTCACTAGTGTTTTAATCCATAAACTTGACTAGCTGAGAGTAGGGCTAGTTGGCACAGCAGTGAAGGCCTAGAAGTAGTGAAATTTCCCAAGTGCAGTGAAAACTAAAGGTTAAGTCTTGTTCTCTCATTTTTTGTTTGTTTGTTTTTTCTGTGCATGGAGGGGAGTGTTTGTTGAGGACTATCATAGCTTTATTTTTTGTTTATTTAGGCTCAAGTGACTTTTTTCATGGTTTCAGCATTAGCTTTATTCAGTGCTTTAATCTTGGTCCTCTAAAGATGCATGAATCCTTAACTGGCAAAAAAAAAAAAGAGCCATGAGTACTGGATTGTTCCAGCTTAATATGTTCCAACAAACCAACGCTAGCCTTGAAGGTTCATAGGTTCATAAGGTTGGAAAGGACCTACAAGATCATCTAGTCCAACCATTCTCCTATCACTATCCCTACCTAACTACTAAATCAAATCCCTTAGCACCTCATCTAAACGCTTCTTGAACAGCGCTAGGGACAGTGCCTCAACCACCTCCCTAGGCAGGCCATTCCAGTGCCTGACCACTCTTTCAGAGAAAAAATGTTTCCTCAGGTCTAATCTAAATCTTCCCTGGCGCAACTTCTAGCCATTCCCTCTCGTCCTGAACATTCTCGCTACTGACATTTCCCAGTTAGCAGTGATGTTTTTTACCTTACTGAAATTATAAATTGATGTGGGGTAACGTACTTAGAAAGGAATATGATGTAAAGGAGATACCTACAACAAAATAATCAGTTCTAAAGCTCTGAGGACTGAGGCCCAGTCCTGCTGTATCATGGCAGCTCAGAGGATGCTGGGAACTGGCAATAAAGAAGAAAACACAGAGGTGATTTATGAAGAAGAGTTTTTGAAAGTTGCTACAGTATAAATATAAAGCTTAATTGCTATTCTGAAGCAATGTTGTTATACAGACAATCTTATTACACAATCAAAATGTTGTTTTATAGAAGTTAGAGCTTTCGTCTTCTTGACCTAGGAAGGAAGGACATTTCAATGTGGTAAAGGAGGCTGAACAGATTTTATAAGCAAGGACAGGCAGATTCATAAGAGCAGTGTAAGAGGGAGTGCTGAAAGCAGGACTGCTTCAAGCTGCATTTAGTTAGCTAAACCAAGAGGAACGTCGATAATACGAAAAAGATTAAATAAGGAAAATAAAGATGAGTGAGGCTCAGAATTTCTTTTTACCACTTCCCTCTTTTGCTCTATGTACTTTGTTCCTTCCACGGGTCTGATCAAATAATGCTTTGTCCTAAAGATGCTGTCCTACAGTCATTTTAATAAGCTCACCATTCAGATATCCCTTGAGTGAAAGAGCTTAGAGATGTCAAATGCAGTTACTTGTGTTGTGTTGAGCGCTGGAAGATGGAAGTGTGCAGAGAGACGATGTCAGATCCAGATGTGCTTGAAGCAGGTGGTTCTCCACGGAGTGTAGTGCAGAAATCTCTGCCTGTCATCTCAAATATAAATTAGAGAACGATTCCTGGGGTCCTCTGGCACAGGTCTCCTCAGGGCATGACACTGTCTTTCTCTAATAAAAGCCTGTCCCCAGCAGGGTCAATGACAACTTATTTCCATATTTTCATTGAACCAGACTCCTCAAACCTTGTACCTGTGTTCATTAAAAGCTGCAGATTTTTTGGGGAAACATAAATCTGGAGTTTCTTTTTACATCAGAAGTGATTGAAAGATCATCAGATTTCCCTTTGTGATGTCAGCAATTCAGATATCTCTTTGAACTTCATCTTTTTTAATATGAGTTCTTACATTATGCTGATTATGTTTGAAGCAACTTTGAAATGTGCTGTGGGCATAAGGTCAGCAGACTAACAAGTTGTGAAAATCATCCAAATTCTTCCTGTGAGTTCAGTTTAGATTTTGAGAAATGCATTTCTTCTAACTGCATACAATTAATTTTATATCATTCAGTGAAACAGAAAAGATGGTTTCTTAAAGACATTTTAATTTCTGTGATGTATCTTGTCCATGGAGATAAAAGTCCCTTAAAAATGAGATAACTTCTTTCTAATTATTAACAGGGAAACTAAGTTGCCAAAGACAGATATGACTGGAGCAAGAGACATATAAATATCTATCAAAACCCATATCCTAATCCAGATCTTCAGTTCAGGACTGTGTTTTTTTTTTTTTTTGGACTTAGTGTTACAAATGCTGGTGCGTGCTCAATTTGAAGTCTGTGAGTGATCTGAAATGAGTTCAGTGGGATTGTGAGGCTTGAAGCTAAGCACATAGGCAAATTTTCTAGCATGTGCTAGGTTATCACAGTCATTCCTCCAGGCAGGAACAATTTGATTGGAGAGTTATCTGCCAAGTAAGACAGCATAAGAGGGGCAAGTACAAAAATGGCATTTCTAGGAATGTCTTCTCAATTCACATTAACATTGCCATCTTTAACTGGTAAACAACAAACATCTCTGTGGAAAATAGTAAGAATGAAAGCATCGATCTCCATATAGATGTTTCTGAATCCTTCCAGGGCCACCAATTATTTGCAGACCCAACATGGAAAATGGTGGAGTCAACATGTCCCATGCTCCAGTACGTGATGTGATAATATAGACAGCTGTAGAGATATTAATTTCACCTGGTTGTAGGCATCTACACTGTGAATATCTCCATCTGTGTTCATTATTATAAGCTTCCTTTAATAGTCAGAGAAATTTAAGAGAAATTGGCAAGTTTAGTGCACAGTTCCTCTGACCTATTTTAGATATCTGCGTTAGTAGGTGAATGCTGCCTCATAGGATGTCAAGGGAGCTAAGGGCTAGCTCAGAAGTTTGCAGTACCTACATTTGATCAGATAATTCCCATCCTTACTAAGTTTTAATAAGTATTTCCTTTTTAAGTAATTCTTAATAAGTATTTCATTCTCCAGAGTGATTTGTTTCAGTGTCTTGGTTTTCCTTTATGGATAGGGAGAGCACTTATCCAGGGCCTATTGAAATCTTGTGTGGCTGAAAATAAAATGGATTAAGCAAGTATCTACTAAGTATCTCTTTAAATTGGGAAATGGCTCCCCTGTCATTCTTTATGACCTCTTACTTGTCAATGCCCAGAAATTAAACTGATTTTTTTCTTAGAAAATATGTGCAGAACTGACCACTGTATGAACCTAAGGGTGTTTCCTCAGCAGGATGTTCCTACTAAGAGTGTTAAGCAGTAGCTGGTTTATCAATCATATCTTTCACATTGTCCTCAATTACCATTTTTAATACTCTTGTAAGACGTCCCCATTCCCTTCAAAAGAACCTGACAGTCTTTGCTTCAGATTACTGCCTGAGGTATTGATTTTTGTGTTTGAAATAACAGAGGGAATAGAAAGGGTGAGAGTGCCATACCCAAATGATCAGCTGCTTCTTTATTAGAGGCCCATCCCAGTGCATTCCTGTTCTTGACACTTCATCTCTCCTCCATTCCACATGTGAAGTTTTCAGCCCCCGAGAAGCAATTTGAATGGCTGCATGCTCAGCACAGTGTTTTATAGTCCAGGTGAATCTAAATCTATCTCCCATGCACGCACTCTCTGCTCTCATATCTGTACGTTGTTTTGTGTTTTGCTTTCCCTTGCTCATCGTTAATGCTCACATCCAGTAAGATCAGCTCATTAATCAGCAGAAACCGAATCTTATTTTTCCTTTGCTGGGTTTGCTTGTTGAAAGAGCTTATCTGATTCACTGAGCCAGTGAAAGATGTCTTAAGTAAACAAGGAGCACGTGGCAAAGAGATTGCACAAAGTACCCCTACATTTAGTGTTGGTGTAGTGTTAGATGAGCTTAATGAAAGCTTGTTGAAGGGAGGAAAGAACTTTCAGGGTAAGAAGACAATCAGATTTGTTTTTAACTGCACTTTTATTAATTTAATGAACTACTAGTTGTGCTTGCAAGGCAAAATTAGAAATGGTGATATAAGCAAGACTTGAGTTCTTGCTATCCCACGCTGTATGAACGATGAAGAATATGAGGTGAGAAACCTGCGGACATGCTGTGATTCCTTGAGTATTTCACAGATAAAACAAGGAGTTTAACAGAAGAAGGAAATGAACAGGAGCTGCAAGATTTGTTAGTGAAGATGCCTTGGAACCGGACAAAGTGAATGCTGAAGCACATCAGTTAGTCGCTAGCAGTATGGGGTAGTAGTGCTATCAGAACTTTTGTTTTCTGCAAATGAAAAACAAAATAAACATGAGACAAATTATATTTCCGTTGCTCATTAGGATTACATTTCAGAATGAATATTTTTTTTCTGGAATAAAAATTATTTTATTCCAGATTACAGTTCATGCAGTGAGATGGGGTTAACTTATCTGTAGCCATGCATTTCTTTCTGCTTTGTAGCTGGCTAATAACTCCATGTAGCTGAATACTGAAATTGGGTGGCTTTGAAGCCCACATGAAGTTATAAATGAGATTTGATACAGTGTAAAAACTGATCTGAATGTTACAGCTTGTAATGTAGTGGATGTAGGTACCTGATAGTACCTGAAATGTTCTCCTTCTCAGCCTTAGGCATGATGGAATAATCACTTTGAAAATTATCTAGAGTAGAAAGCCTTCTCAAATAGTTTGCTGACCATCAGTTCCTGTGTGGTGTTCCTGCTAAGCAAGTACCCCAATTAAGCTTCATGCTGAAGGAGGTCTTCCTATATGCAATGAGATATTAAAAATTAGGTTGCTCTTTTTTTTTTCCCTAGTAGATTTAACAGATGTTTTGTCTCTGGGAAAGAACTTCACTATTACCAGTTTCATCTATTAGCAAGTAATGAGGTAATGTTTATTGCCAAGCAAGCAAGGAGAACACCCTAGCATCTTAGATGCTTTGTACAGAATGAACAGGCAGCTCTTACCCCAAACCCACGTGGTCTGTAGGGAATAGGTCAGGAGTCCACAGTTTATACTTAAGACAGTCTTAACACTTATATTATTTTTGTATTATTTTGTATTATTTTTCACTCAGAGGGTGGTGATGCACTGGAACAAGTTGCCCAGGGAGGTTGTGGATGCCCTATCCCCTATTCAAGGCAAGGCGGATGTGGCTCTGGGCAGCCACATCTGGCAACCCAGCCCAGAGCAGGGAGGTTGAAACTAGATGATCTTTGAGGTCTTTTTCAACCCAGGCCATCCTATGATTCTATGATTATGCACACAGAGCAGGGCAGTGCACTTTTGTAGTGGCTTATGGGACATTTTACTGTGGTTCTGCTTGCTCAGCTGGGAATCAGCTAAAAGGAAACTAGTGGAGCAGGTGTGAAGTGAAGTCTGAAACAGAAGATGTGAGCGATGGAGGTGGCAAGAGCTGGAGTGCAGAAAAAATCAGCATGCAATAGAGGAAGTCAGGAAGGAATCATAGGATCTTAGAATGAAAATGCTCCCTTGAACAGCCAAAGGCTCCTGATTTATTTGCTTCCACAATTGTTTCTGTTTTCTGGGGTGTCTGGAAAACTATACAGTTTATCCTTGTGCTTTTTGTTGGTTGGGAGAAACTGTGAGCACTGTACCATGGATAAACCATCCTCTGCTCAGTTTCTGGATCTGAGGCAAAAGAAACTGTTCTTTCTAGAGGTCACATTACTGTACTGTTCCTGATCCACTTCTTCATGTGTTCGTGGTAAGAAAATCTCTGCTACGATTGCTACTGGCTTACTGGTAAAACAGCAAATTGCTTATTTTGCACAACAGCAATATTTTTAACATTTCAGCTTTCACCAGCCCTCTCAGAGATTTTCTGGAAGCTGAAGATGTTTATATTATTAACAGTGTTACTTTTGAGTAGTATCATAGGTAGCAGCACCCTTATAGGGACAGAAGACAAAAGGAGGTTCTCAGAAATTAAACCTGTAGATGTTAAGAGAAATCAAGGCAGTCGCTGGGGTGTCCCCATCAAAACAACAGCATTCTTTTTTAATTGAAGCTGACACCTGGCACCTTCTGCAGCCCTGCTGACAACACATGTGCCACAACAAATGCAGCAAGATCAGAGCTGGTTCTAGGATAAGACTGAAGGGGAAGGAATTTAGTCTGCTTTCCAGTTCTGACATCTACTTCCAGTGTTGTGGAGGACAATTTCTGACCTGCCACCTTTGTTTCATTCTAGTGCAGTGTGTGAATCTTGGTAGCCAAACTCTGTCCCATTGGACTAGATGATCTTTAGAGGTCCCTACCAATCCCTGACATTCTGTGATTCCCCTGCATGTACCATAGCACTGCTGTGAGCTGCGACTATAAAATAATAGCGCCAATAAAAATGAAGTTGTGACTCTGAACTCCATGACATTTTCTCTTAGGCAAGCTGGGAATAGAAGCTATCTACATTCCCCCAAATTAGGACTCTTGTAAGGAGCTGTTCATCTATCTGCTCCATTCATTCATCAGCCATATTTAATAAAGTACAACTGAGCAAAGGCTCCTGTAATAGATTGCAGAGCTTATTAGCACACAGATATCCTAGTCCAGCATGCCTGGGGTTTTATAACAAAAATGTTCTGAACTTGGTTTACTGTAGTTCTGTGAAGCTGCCCTATCCTTTGAGTTACATGTGCTGAATGGTATAATGAGGTCAGTAATCAAGAGCTGAGACCTTCCTGATGGATAATAATCCAGTTTCTGGTTATGGCTAACCCCTGTGAAGAGTCAGAATGAGATGCATTGATTAACAAGATAAGAAACTGCAGCTTGATAGGAATAAGCCACTTATTAGTGTAAGTAGACTCATTGTGTATTGCACAGACTAACAAATTAGACAGCAGGAATAAATAGATGCTTGGGCATGTTGAGATCTCTTCATGGAAACCCCATTTATAGCATAAACAATAAGCTGTTCTTTGGTCTTTAGTTTGGATATCTCTGCCACCGGTAAGCCATCATTAAAAACAAAACAATCAAACAAACAAACCAAAAAATCCACCATAGAATAGCCCATGAAGCCATCATAGCAATGTTGCTTTAATCAGATCATGGGCAATGGCTTCAGATGAATTTTATTCCACCACGTGAGCATCTTTCCCTCCTGCTCCTCCAAATATGTGCTTTGGGAGGAAAGCTAAAGACTTTTTGGATACTCCTTTCCCCTCTCCCATCCCCTATGTAGAATTGATTTGACTCATTTGAATATGTAGCTCAACATTAAGATGCATAAGTAAAACCACACACTCTGCTGGGTCAAAGGGGTTTGTCTCATCCCACCCAGTGAGGTTTTGAGGGAGGTGAACCTTTTTCTCTCTCTTGAATCGCACCTCCCCTAGTCAGCAGGGGTCACGACTGCATGGGGTAGTCATTCAAGACTCAGAGTAATGACAGAAATCAATTTATTGAGAGCTTTCTAACAACAACTAGTACTCTACTTGAAGGTGAAGTTGGCTAATTTGCTAATAGTGATTAATAAGTGTTACAGGAAATACTTTGCAGAGGAGTTAATCCCATGCTAAAAGTTCTAAGATAATATTAAGCAACAGCTGGTAGAATGAGTGAAAAAGAAGTTAAACAGACAAAATAGAAAATAAAGAAATAGAGACAGATAGATACACAGACAAATCAAAGCAGTTGACCGCTCCTCGATCCAGCGACTTCTTGGTGTCAGGGAGCATTGATTTTTAGTAGTGGTGGGCTGTCCAAGGTGCGATAGTTGACGACCACGATGAACATGAGTTTTCCTTACTTTTAGTTTGTAGTGATCTCTTTGGAGTGACAGCTTCTGGCTTAGGGGATCTCTGCAGGAACTCTTTTGTTTCCTGTCTTCCAGGCCTTGCAAATTTAAATCAGCAGAGATGAGAAAGCAGGGAGTCGCCAGCTTGTATCTTCCGTTCACAAGATACAATGATATCATCTCCTAACTTCCTCTATCAAGATGAAAATGCTTGCTCCCAGGCCGTATCTGCAGTCAGAAAACATTCCTGGCCTTCCCATTTGAAAGCAAACTGCTTCTGTCTCTGTTCAAAGGAATGCCTTCAAATGTAAAACTATCCACCAAGTATTGTCTCAGGTAGACTCGAGACAAACCTTACCGGTTTCAGACAGGGGCTATTCTGCTAGGAGCCGGTGTAATTTACAGTAGGCTTGGCAGCAACATAAATCTATAGTCGGTTTGTTATCACAACTGCTTTGGGTTTGTGGAAGATGGGTGTCTTGAGGAGCGAGGCTGAGAAATAGAGCTGAGGGCTGCTGCTGCACTTCTTGGGATATGGCTTTTGAGGCAGCTGTGCTTTGGCAAGGCTGTGGCTGGACCAGCCCTGCCTACTGTGGAAAAAATGATGTTTTCCCTCAATGGAGGAAACTGTGATTTTATTTTGGTGATTGAAATCACCTGAGGAGGGTGATAAGAAGATTCAGGGCATGAGGGCAAGATTGTAAATGTGAGCTGGAGAGGGGGCCTGGAGCAGGGCAAGCCTTGATGTGGCTGCAGGGGGATTTATCTTCCCTCCCCCAGTGGTTTTGCCACAATGTTAGCAATGATTTTGGCTCAGCAGAAGGTGAGAACCGTCTCTTTCTCCATCTCCAAAGCTTGTGCAATTCTGAGCCAGCTGGTAATTGCCCTTTCATGAACCTCCCTATAGCCCTCCTGCCACCAGGGAGTGCTAAGGTTCCTTCCAGTCTGACCAGCTAGGTGAAAAATGTCTTTGTGCTCTGCCTTTGGAGGAGCCTTCCTCCCTCTGGCCCCATCCTACTGTGCTATGAGGAGATGCCTCAGGTGAAGTGGGGAAAGGGGTAAGCACTGCAAAGTGGCTTTTTTAATTTTTGTAATAGAGCCACTGAGAGAGCTGTGAATCTCCAGCATCCAGCAGAGGGGCTGTGGATGTCCCATCCCTGGAGGTGTTCAAGCTCAGGTTGGATGGAGCCCTGGGCAGCCTGAGCTGGTGCTTGATCTCTAGTGGTTGTCAACTCTGCGTGTGGCAAGGTTTGGGACTAGATGATCTTTGAGGTCCCTTCCAACCCAAGCCATTCTATGATGATCCTATAATTCTGTAGTAATATCTCATGTGAGTTAAAACACCAGTACTTTTCATCCCTTTAAGTCTAATAGAAGTAATAATTGTGTTGTTTATAATGTTTAGTTTATTTTGATGGTTTATTCTGTTTCCTACTGTGAGGAAAAATTTAAGATGGCTTTAAACTGTGTCATTTTGTGGCTTGAAATCAGAATTAATTATGAGGCCCTCTTTTTAATATAATGAAGTGTTTCAAGTTGTGGGATTCGGCTTGAATTGTGCACTGCCTAACATAAGCTGTATGCTTCACAGAGTTAAATAACAAAGTCAAGATTTTTAATCATAAGTAATGGTAAAGGCAGAAACAGGAGCTGCAGTGTAATACATCCTGGAGTGATTTGAGGATTGATGGTTGTTGTTATTATTCATATTCCAGGAGCACCTCTGGGCTTTGCCCTGGGAAGAAGCGCTCAGTGTGGTAGACACATTAACGTGTTGCCCAAGATGTTCCTGATCGACAGTGAAAGGCAAAAGATAAATGAGATACACAGATGGAACAGAGGGTGTTGCAGTGGGATGTGCCCATTTAAGTTTTTATTGGGGTAGCTGTTGGCTCAACAAAGCCCTGTGGATCTTCTGGAAGTCTGGCAGCAACAGGTGTGGAAGAGGTCCAGCCATGGCTCTTTGAAGGTGCTTAGTTAGTGTGTAGACACGCAGAGAGGTAGCAACACTCAGGCAGTTGTTCCGGGACACAAGAGCTGAAAAGATAAAGGTGCTGTACTTCCAAATAATATGAATATGAAAAAAAATCATTCTAGGCAAGAAAAATTCAGTATGGATGTGATGTTACACTTCAAGTTGTGTGTTTATTATTATTATTATTTAATTTCTGTTAATAATATTACAGAAAATGCCCTTGACTGGAAACTGAGCATACAGTTATAAACCCCAGAGAATAGACTGCTGCCAACTGAACCTTGCTGATATTTTCCTACTTCCAGAAAATCGATGCAAACCAAATTGAGAGAATTTCTTATATTAAGAGTTTGTATTAATATTTAATAGTGTGCATGTCTATCAAAAATATGCTAACTGGATCATGTTAGCATTTAATATGTTTGGCTGATCATTTAACTCATTATCATTTTCAGCCTGCCTCTCCGAAGCTTTGTGCTTGAGGCAGTCATTAACACCCTGGGCAAGGAGGAGTAACCCTCTGCCACAACAGAAGAGTTGCAATTTAGTCTCAGTTTGCATGAGTGAAAATCATTTCACACGCTGGGAAATAATGTGAGAGGACTCTGGAGACCTGAAAGTAAAGAAGCTGTAGATTACGGGAGCTTTTTTACCCTGATAGAGCAGTTTTGGCTGATGCACAGCCTGTAGATGAACAGACTAAGCTTCAGCTGCTCCTCTAAACTTTTCCTACTGCTACCTGTGCCCCACCCTGCCATCCCATGCAGTGACACATGTAATACTTGTGACTTCTGTGGCATCATTTGCTTACTTACTGGGGGCAGTGGTTTCCAGTTTGTAGTAATTTTTTTGGACGTGGCTGTCTGTAACTAACCATTTGGGTTTCCTGAGCCTTGTGCTCTGCTAAATGCTGATGAGTCATTTGCTGTTAATATTGGTGTTGTAGCAGGCTTTGTTGTTGTCCGTTGTCTGAACCATGAAGAGAAGTGTCCTTCGGTCCATTCTTCTGGATTTGCTCCTTAGTTATCTCCTCAACCGCTTTCCCTGCACAAGTCTCATCCCTGTCCAGTGTGGTGTATTTTCTACTGCAACTTATGTTGTTTCCTTTGCGTGGCTGTTTCAGAGCTGGAAGCAGTCCAGGTCATCTGTGATGGCTTTGGGTTCTTGGCTTCTTTACTTCAGTCGGATGCCTCCTGAGCTTGGAATTCTTTTAGCTGTTTTTCTGGCTGAGCGGTCATTTGTCTGTTAGATTGCAATTGTCTGTTCTGAAGAGACCGAGCAGAGTCCTGACTCTTTGTACTAATACTGAAAAGGATAATAGCTTCTGCCTTCCTCCGTGGGTAAACAGGAAGAACTAGCATCACAGTGCTTTTGAATTTCACCACAGTTCTGATGACATTTTCTTTATTTCTCTGTCTGAATCTAACACAACTGATATTTTTGTTTCAGCGGACCACATTAAAACATCTCCAGGTATCCCACATCAGAGAAACTGGAGCAGTAAACTGTGAGAAGACACCTCCCCATTCAGTGCTGTAGAAAGTGGATTCAAGTTAAAGACAGTCTTCTGTGTTCATAGATTGTTTTTTATTTTGATGTTCCTCATCAGTTCTGTGATCATTTCAGTGAGTGCAGAAATTCTCTTAATTTTCTTGATCTTTCTCAAAGACTATCATGACATGACCTTTCATTATCTAAAGAAGTGCAGTAAGAAAGAAGGGGACAGACTGTAGCAGCGTCTGTTATGGCAGAACAGGGGGAAAGAGTTTCAAACTGAAAGAGGAGAGATTAAACTAGATAGAAGGAAAAAGATTTCTCAATTAGCATAGTGAGGCACTGGAACGTATTTCCCAGAGATGTGTTTGGTGACATTGAAGGTCAGGCTGGGTGGGCCTCTGAGCACGTGATGGAGCTGTAGGTGCCCTTGTTCATTGCATGGGGGTTGGATTGCATGGCGTTTGAAGATAGATCCCTTCCATCTCAATTCTATGAGTACTGTGTTTCGTTGGCCTTCTGGTCTGCATGGGGTGCTCTATTTCTAGCTCTAGTTTAGTCCCTTACCTTGAAATGTGTTGTTTGACTGTGATGCAATGCTGTATAAAACCTCAGGTGACTGTGCTACCTCCTGTGTCACAAGGATTTCTTTGTGTTGTGCTGGGATTAACTCCATAAACTTGTGCTTCCCAGCAGTGGCTGGTTCTCCTTCATGTCAACTACTATGAGCTTTTTGCTCTTGTTTTTGTGGATCCCTTATTGACATCTTGCTTTTGCCCACTGGCATCAAAATGGCCTTATTGTCTTTCATCAGCTCCTGCTCACCAGCATTATGGTCTGCTATTACTGCTTTGTCAGAGTTGTATGGATATTGTTGCAGCTGGCTGCTCAGTCCTGTTAGAACAGAATTGGTCATTGACCTAATAATATACCTGCCAACACTGAGTTCTTGGCAGTTTTTCCTGTGGTGTGTACACATTGATAGCCCTTGGGTTTGCTGAAGTCACATTGTGAAGCTCCCTTTCATTGGAAATCACTTCATGAGTTGTTTTCTTTCTTCTCAGAATGGTTGTGAAAGTGGGAAAAAAATTGTTTTCCATCATATTTTACATACTAAAGACTGCCTGTCAATTTTTTTCCTCTTATTTCCTTCCCTGTCCTTTACATTCCAGACCCCAATGCCCATGTATCTGTTCTGCTTCATGTTTTCCTTCTACCTTGATTTTCAGTATTCGTACTGACTTGTTAGTGTTTTAACTTTTCCTCCATTAGATCACTTGCCTGTGCTGTTTACAACTCTTTCTCAGAAATCAGCTGCAATTCAAATATTTCTCCTACATCAAATGTCCCAAGCATTTATCCTCTGATTGCAAGTTTTTAATGCCTATAGAGTTATGTGCTGATTGTGGTGAAGTCCTAATTACTATGGCCTCTCAGCACTGTGTTGCTCAGCAGTAGTTGGTCAGTAACAACCAACTATCCTATTTCTTGCTTCTGTGTATGTGAAGATGGGGATTTCCCTGCGGGCTATTTTTTTTTCTTGAATGTTGGTACTTACTAGGATGCCATTGGACTAGTTGGTTTGAGGCAGCATTCCTGGCATGTCTCTCCCAAGAGGGTTTCAGTTTTTTCTGCAGTGCGATTGTAAAAGATCTCGTTGTTGTTCTTGATAGCTAGCTGTTAATATAGATTGGTCTTTTTTTTGTTATTATTTCCACTGTTTCCATATTAGTACAAAGATTTTGTGTAGAAAACTGCTTTTCTCCGGTTGCCAATGAGAAATCTGAATCCTCATGTATTTGTAGTAGTTTCCAGTAAATAATCATCTGTCTTGTTGCTCCCTCCTTTGCCATGTTTCTTTGTTGTTTTTTTTTGTTGTTGGCTGAAAGGTCATAAAAATCCCAATTTTCAAAACTAAACTCACTTTTTCTCAGTAGACTTGCTTACAAAAGTGCTGTGTATTATTGAATGTACAGACATATGCTGATTGCCTTGTACTTGCACAAAACTTTTTCCAAGATCTGCTATGTTCTCTTCTGGCTTCATAGTTGTTTGGCCAACACTGTAGGCAAATGATTCCGCAATATATGAGGGAATGGAAAACTTTATTTAGTTTTTGGAGTATAAACTAATTCATTAAGATTGCTATGCATTATTATATATCATTGTTTTCTGGGTATTCGCCTTTCTGCTGCTGACCATCTCACAAGTTTTCACAATATCCACGCAAGGCTCCTGAGTAATAGTTTTGTATTAATCTGAATTTCTAATTCTCCTCTGTATGCATCAGCATTATTTTTTGCACAGACTATGGGATAATGTAATAGTGACACATTTATTCTGAGGAATAAAAGCTGCATCCAAAACCAAGATTTTGCTTGTTAAGGATGAAGCTGTCAAGAATGTAAATCTATAAGAACAGCCCTGGGAACTTTGGCTCAGTTAGAGCCTAATACTCAGGATGTCTACGTGACTTTAATATCTTACTTTTTAATCTTGGTCTGCCAAAACCTTGGACAGCTTGTCATTGCACTCTGCAGTCTGTCCCTGTTTTTCAAGATGCCACAGTCTCCTGTCTGTGCCCTTTCAGGACGAAAAGTGTTCAGCTCCCAGGAAGGCTGTTCCAGTAGGTGCTGCCACTGTGGTATCCAGGCTTTCATTAAATCTTACTGAAAAATGCCTGCTCCTTCAGTTAAATGGTAGAGAAATAGAGTAACTTTTCTCTATCTTTTTTTCACAGGACATTGTGGTTAGAGTTTTCAGGTATACAAAATGTGAGACCCTTCTGAGGGTGTTTCAAACCTACGTGTAGCTTCCCAGATATAGCAAACCACTTTCCCTTTTTTCTTTAAAATGCTGGACTGGAAGAAATTTAGGATTCATGGGACAAGGGTTACCACATGAGTAACTTTCCAGCTGGTTAAAGTATTTATCTTTGTCTTCTAGGCTTTTTAAATGTATTTTGAATTAAACAGTACTGGTTAGAGCTCTAAGTCCTTCTGAGTGGTTTGCTTCATGGCTTAGAGCCAGGTGATAAACTGTGTCTGTCAGATCAAAAAATAAATAAATATAAATATACCTTAGGCCAGACAGATTCTCAGTTTACCTTTCTATTTCTCTGTAATGAAAACATGGAAAAATAAGCACCTTAGCTTCAAGAGAGCTTTTAGCCAAGAGAAAAATGAATACAGAATAAAAGATTGTGAAAGCAATTTAGGCCCTTCAGCATTCTCCAAAATCTCCCATTTTTTTAATCCCTGTCCATGATGTATATTTAAAAAGCACGCTATCCACACCCAATCTCACTAAGAATCCTTAATAAGAACTTGGTCATTTTAGCCTGTTGCAAGTAGAAATTGAAGATAAATCACAAATTCAACATTTTGTAACTACAGCAAATCAACTCTGGTGGCTTGTCTTCATTCACCACTGCTGCCTCTGGACTCTGGGAGGTTGGGCAAATACTGAAGGCATTGTGTGTCTCTCCTTGCTGGCAAAATAGAAAGATCCTTCCTTGTAAAGTGTTGAGAGTTTGGAGTAACACTCAAATACTTCACTTTTCTGCAATTATAGGTTGTTTTTTATTTTCTTTTTAATTCCATATATTTCTGAAGGGCTGTCCAAACTTAGCACCATACCTACAGTTGAAACTGAAGTGAATGAACCCTGTTGCTCTTCTTGTTTCTTAGGAGCCCTGGTGAATTATCACATAGCTGTACCAAACTTAGGTCTAACATCATGCATGAATAGGCATTGTTAACCCTTTTCACTCCAGGATTCTAGGTATTTAGAGTAAAATCCAATGAATAACTTCTGTAGCCATTCAGGAGGACACTCAAGACTAGCTATTTATGGTCTTACTTTGGCAGGTCTGCTTGTTACCAGAATATGGTCGTGTTTCCTTGCCTGTGTTTAGAGAACATCATCCATTGTTACCAAACATTAAAAGATCTCTGGAGTGCCAAACTCTTGTTTGTCTAAAGAGAAGAATATCTCTTCTTTGAGACGAAATATAATGTGAGAGTCATAGCATAATGTTGGTGAACTGGTGCTCCATCTCTGCATACTCACTGCTTCAGTCAGTTGGAAGTCTGACTTTGATTGCCTTCCAGTGGACTTTTGCTTTAATTAAATATACTGGGAGGTGTGAAGAGTTATGTGCTCTTACTGACATTTTATAATAATATGTTGCAAAGGCAGTACACTAAATGATGTGGTTTATGTTATAGGTTTACACATGCTAGATTGAAAGAAGATTAATCTAAAATTAAACACATGCATTCATTTACAGTATGGCTGTCATAGAATCATAGTATGGTTAGGATGAAAGGGACCCCAAGGATTATTGAGTTCCAACCCCCTTGCCTCAGGCAGGGCCACAAACCTTTGGATCTGACTGTCTTGTTATTAAATTAGGTTTATCTCCTATCTTTGTTGTATTTTGCTGTTGTGCTCTGATGTGGAGGCAATAATTGCTTTCACACTTTAAGAAAATATGTCCATGTTGCTTAATATTTTATGGTAAACTTTCTCCCATTTTACAGTCACAGTCATGAAGCCATATGTTTGTGTGAAAATCTATTCAGTTACAACATTTTTAAAGGTAGTTTCTGTCTACAATGCTTATGAAGGATCTGGCAAATAGAAAAAGTGCAAATAAAAACAGTATGAGTAAATATTTTTTAAACTACATGGTTCTTAAGCTAGATGTAGTACTCGGAGAAGTGTAGCACTGGACTTAAAAGCTCTTCAAAACTTACAATGCTGACTTTTTGGTACATCTTTTTATTGCACGTTCAGTGATGCTTCTGCGTGCTACTTGGAAATAAAATGAATAGTCATATCTTACTGAATTGGACAGAGTAAGGTATAAAGAAAATGCAAACGTATATATATAGAGGGAAGGAAAACTCCTATTTTATATTACTTAAATTCTTATCCAGTATGAAAATCTCCATATGATAACCACACTTTTTATAGAAATGTAATAAATCTTCAGGAGTTTTCTAAAATGTAATTGCAGCAAGCACTTCGAAGAAGATAATAGCTCCTCAAATATCTTCTGATTAATTCCAGGTTATTATATATTGGACTAGACATATGGTACAGTGTTAGCAAAATATAAAGAAGTACATTCAGGCAGAAAGTGATGTTTTGTCTACATTTTCCTTGATTTACAAGGAAATGTTCACTCAGATTAAATAGATATTGATTCAGACTGAGTCATTTCTTAACTACTTGCATTCCCAAACTACTAATAACATTCTGATCTGGTTCAGATTATGGAGAACTTGGTTCAAGTCTGGTTTTAACACCAGTGAGGGTTAAAAATCTCTATATTTCATGCTCTTTCAGAACGTCTGGCAGGAGTAAAAAGAAGTGTTCAAGCCAGTCCCATTGGCATCTTGGTGATGGAGAAATTCTCCTTCCAGAAGAGGCTTGCTATTAGAGTGCATATAGCAATACCTATGTTATACTTGTGTTTTATGTATGCCTTCCAAGAAGCAACATGATCTCTCAATTGCAAAATTCATCATTATAGTGCAGTTCGCATGTGCAAAGAAAAAATGATTGGAAAATCAGACTCCATGAGTTTTTAACAGATGGTACACTTGCCAGGAGTGGCACTTTTCCTGTCTGTGCTTTCATGCTTCTTACACCCTCAGCAACATAAAGAACTAAACAAGAACTTAGCCATTAGAAAGCTTGCAAAGTGGTAAGGTGGATAATATTTCTGCCTTTTCTCTTTTGATTTGTTTCTGAGCTTCTGTTAGAATTGCCCAAAATTGTTAAGAAACATTATAAACAGAGCTATTTTTGCTATGTTTGTGCTCTGTTGTAGCCCAGATATCCTCTTGTCCTGTTCTCACTGTTCAACCTTTTGAAATTATATTAGAGCTTGAGGGTGGTAGGGATCTGTGGGAACAAACAGACCTATCTGTGTTCCCTGGAGAAAGTAGCTATGGCTCCAAAATAATTTGCACTCATCTGTGGACTACCAGATCATCCAGCAAGACAAACTGGATCTAATTTGGGTTTTGGCATATGCCCACATTTCTGTTAGCTTCCCTAGCACACATGCAGGCTTTCAGGGCTGCTGTAAAAGACTGTCTGGACCTGATCTCACCGTGAGCCTGCTGGTACAGCTTGAAATTGTTTGTACTTCTGTACTGAAGTCAGACCAGCAGTGTGAGTTACTGTCGGGGCAATGCTTTAGGCAATTTAGGTAGGAAATTTGATCTGTGAGCCTTCCAGCCAGATTTACTGTACTACTGAACATAGGTCTGGGAAGGGAAATGTGAGGTTTTGGAGTTCTTATCTCCACACATTAACATTTAGAAGGTAATGCTTGTGCAGTTTTAGTTGCAATAGGCATTAAAAAGAAAAACAACAACAACAAAACCAAGGTCTGTTTAACAGCTTGCATAAAAATGAATTTACATTAAAATGGATCGAGTTTATACTCCTCTTAAAATAGGTTACACATAATGTATTGCAACTTGCTGCAGAGGCTAATATTAAGTGGCCTCCTGAAGGTAGTCACTCCTTTATCCCATTACTTAGACAGTCAGTATTGTTTTCTCACTTGACTGTTAATAGGATTTATTTATTTTTGTCTAGGAGATTGACCACAAAGAATGTTTGCAGAGGGTAACCAGTTATAACCACCTGTTTTCTAAAGGCTTCAGTATCTTCTCAGTTTTAAACTTTAGCAAAATGTTTCACTTGATTGTAATAGTCTTGCTAAACTTAACAGCTCTTTTTCAGATCAGAACCATGAATAATGGTTTTAAGGAAGATGCCCCTCTTTACCCTGTCAACAGGTTTGAAGCTAAGCAATGGAATGAGTAGCAAATGCTGTCTTAATTCTGCTGCTCTACAGTGGATTCATGTAGTACATGTCAGATGGCTGAGAAATTACTTTATGACAAGATTTAATGATAAGATGTCTTCCACATTTATAAAATGAGCCTTTTAAAATATGCAGGTGTAGCTTTAGAAAATACGTTAAGATAAATATTAGCAGCATACATTACTCTTGAAATTTGTAATGTGTTGCTCACTATTATGGCTTTCTCAAGGATTTGTGACTATACGCATATATGAAGGTCAAAATTAGTCTTTTAGTGAATGTGTAAGGCTGGAAAGCTTGAGGTGCCTAGCCCTTTGCTTCCTTGTACTACCACTGCTGGGTTTGAAGGAATCTGGAAGACTTCCCAATACAGGAGTCCAGTGTTAGACTCTATGACCTGAGATTTATTTTATGAAGTACTGTGACTGCATTTCTGAAAAAAAAACAAAGCACCTCCAAATGCAGTAGTGGGACATCTGTTGCATCTTGTTGGCTGTGTCCACAGTACCATTTGCTATTGCTTAAAGAGATGCAATTTTTTATGAAACATTCCTGGTTTGGATATCATGTTGCTTTTGAACTGATGTCCCTTGTCAGGTTGGGTCAAAAGACCTGTGTTCTATGGCCCAACCAGTGAAAAAAGTAAAGACAAAAAACACATCTTACAAGAACACCTTGATAAATCTTGGAAACTGTGCTAAGATGTAAAAGGAGTCTCCTTGTGTTCCCTCTTTCTCTCTCTCTCTCTCTCTCTCTCTCTCTCTCTCTCTCTCTCTCTTTCTCTCTCACTCACTCACTTATTTTCTAGACCATATATTATGTAAACACAACATATGTAAGTATTTCAGCAGTTGGGACAGACTTCAGAAGAATCTGGGAACATACTTGGAAGAACAATGTGCTGCAGAAGGTGATCCTTGATGTGCCCGTTTTCCATTTTGTTCTTTGCAGTGGAAAGCCTCAAAAAAAAAACCTCTTTGAAGTTTAGGGTTGGAAAATCAGTGTGTGATGAACCATTTAAAATGTGGTAATTGTTTTGTACACCGTTTTTCTCTAATGTCAACATCAATGAGAGAATTAGTCATAGCAGCTGAGAAGTAATCTCATGATGAGATGCTTTCCACTCTGCTGCTCAGTGTTGCTTAAAAGATACAGATAGTACGCTAATTCTAGCTAATCATACATGTCTCGGGTTACATATTTTTGGGTGAGATGCTCAGGTGAATGTGTAGAAATTAATTCTTTTTCACCAGATTAACTAAATAGATCTAGAGCACTGTTGGTCTGTTTTGTAAACTGAGGTTGGTTTTAATGTTTCCATAGCATGCATGTAAACTTTCAGCCTTGTTTTGCATGTTGTTTTCTGTTTTGCTTTTTCCTTCTTCAGAGAGTATGCCTAGATTTTGCTGCTGTTTGTGTGCTGATGACAAAAGGAAGGAGCCTTGGCTTTTCCATTTTCCATTTGTGGATGTTTGCTCTGCGCTTGTTCTTCTCTCCTGACTCTTTTCTTGATAGCTTCTTTCACCAAAGAGAAAGCATCGTGCAGTGCTTCCACTCTCAAGCCTGGTGTGATGGGGTTAGCCAAGTGAGATTACTCGAGCTGTTTGTCCACAGTAGGAATCCTCATAGACGGATATCTATAGTTAGGAACTTTCACTTAAAAACAGAGGTGAAGATGAAAATGCATCATTAAATTAACTCACGACAGTAATGTGTTAAGGGAAAGCTGCTATCATAACAAAATTAAATGCATGTCATAAGGAAAGTCAATTCCAAACAACTTTCTAGTTTTTTCAAAAGCTTTTGAAATATCTGCTCCTGCACAGGCTAAGGAACATTGGTCCTGTGGACACATCCTAGAGGGTCTTCCTTGGGCTCATTTGAAAAAAAGCAGTAAGATTGTCAAGTGCAACTCTTAGCTAAATTCATATAGGTCAGAGAAACTTATCCGAAATCCAGAGAAGCCTCTTCTGACTAATCAAATATACTTGGTACTTTCCCTCAGTTCTTCAAATACTACAGTCTGTTACTGATGCAGGTGATAAACACAAATACTCCTAGGAATTTGTTTTAATGCTTGGAGTATTGATTGAACAGTAATATGAGTTTCTGTAATGTCAACATAAGTTTACAAAATTATCTCTGATAATGTGCTATTTCAGATTATGGAAATAATCATAGGCTTTGTGGCCTAGAATAGATAACTACAACAGTCTAACCAGGGCTACCTTATAGCACAAGTCTATAGGGAAGCAGAGCTTCTGTGCTATTTTGGCAGGCAGGCAGGCTTTACCTGGAGAGTGTATTGTGTCTCACTGTGTTAAAAACTGATCTGCTTTTTGCTCTGTGCTCGTATTGGGCCCCAATAGACTTCTGGTCCCTATCCCAGTGTCTCTAAGAATCTACTAAGGAAAAAGAAATCTTGCAGGATTATTTTTATTTTTTTGCATAGGCTTGTTCCTGTTTGTTCCATTTACTGAAAAGTTATTTTGAAAGCAGTACCCAGTTGAAAAGCTGTACTGATCCTAACGTTCTGCTTCGAAGTAGGGATGTGCTGCTGGCCTGCTGTTTGGAAAGATCTGAGATACCCTGAGCCCTGCATTCTGGACACAATTGTAGTAATGCTATTAAATGCTGAACTACCTAAAGCAGATGACAGAGATTTTAAAGGGAAATCTAGTTCTCATACATCACCAGTGGGCATTTTAGCTAATGGGTTGATTTACCCATAGTTTTGTTCTCCTTAATTTAGTTCTGTGCAGTTTTTCCTGGTTTTCTGTGCATTAGAAGGGGTATGAACTTCTGACTGATACTCTCGTCACTTTTTTTTTAATATTCTTTTCTGAATAGCTCCTTGCAACTATTACTTTGAAATTATTTCAAAGGTGTGCTTTAGCTGTACACACAGATCCACTTATGTTGCTTAAGGCAACATACTGTTCTTGCATACTTAAACAGGTTTACCTGATGACCATGTGTCAACAACATTCTCTTGCTGCAGGCTGTTTTGTGTAGGATCTGTCATTCAAAACCTGGTCACTTTAGCTATGGTGATTATGTGAATATCTTTAGTCATGCATTCACAACACCTCCCATTAATTAGGTACTTGTTCCTCCAAAGTAATTAACAAACATATTTATTCTGTTCATTGCCAGAGGATTTGACACCTGACCTGGAGAACTGCTATAAATTTGAGACAGGATGATCCTCAAGATTTCTCCTTTGTCTCGCTGATTAGCTATCTTCTCAGTTGTTGATAGCCTGCACAATCAGGGGAACAGTTGTCTTGAAATGGCCTTCCATCAGTGGTGCACGAGGTGAGGAACAGCAGGAATTCTTTCACAGGGAGTAGAGGATGAACATTTCCTTTGCAGTGTGTATCTCGATTGATGATCCATCCAAGTGTCCTTGGCATCCTCAGTCAATCCCAGCTCTGAAGCTGAGATTGGTTTCCAACTGCTAGGTCTTATGGACTTACCTCTGTTTTAGACACTTTCTTTTTAATTCCTCTCTAGGATTCTAGGATCTTATATCAAGCGTGGAAATCAGAAATTCTTATTTGTTTGTTTGTCTATTTGTTTAAAATAAATATCCCAATAATGACTAATTTATCAGTAAGGCAATAGAAGTGTAGTTTGGCAGGTAGAGCTCCTTTACAGTGAAAGAAATCTAACTCCTTTCAACTTGAAAAACTCTTCTGCTATGCATATTCATGCTCAGAAGGGAGGATTTGGGTTTCCTCTTTCATGACAGAGATCAGCAACAACAACAAAAAAATTAGTAATGAAACAATTTGATGTTCTCCCCAGTTTGCCAGTGCCAGTAATCTTTCATGGTAGAACTGTGTATTTGCAGAGGACCTAAAGTGTGTGTGTGTATATATATATATATATATATATATATTAATTATGAATCAGAGTCTTCACTCTTTCTGAGTTCAGTCTTTGACAGACAAATGAGGAAAATGACTTACAAATGTGTTTGGAGGCAACTTTTTGGATCCCAGGACCGTTTTCTCAGCAGTGCTGTCTTTGGCAGTCCAGTATTCACAATACTGAATAGATATGCCCCTATTTTGGCTTCCTGAGGAGGGAGTACTGCGAGATGTGCAGATGCCAGTTTTCATTCATGATGTTTCTGGTCAAATCAAACATCCCAATTTAACATCCAGAAGGTGAGGAACTCTTATGTCTGCAAAAATGAAATTTGTGTGACAGAAATGCCTACTTGGGTGATGATGGCAGTGCTGGAGATCTCTTGTATTTATATGATTTTGGGGCATTTTCAGCTTAGTTTATCTTGCAGGTTGTTAGAAAAATTGGGAGGATAATACTCCTTTGAGCACTTATTCAGATCCAGCCTATCTGTGGAGTATTTAACATCATTAAGTTTTTTGCCTATAGAGGTAAAATGAGTTCTAAAAAGAGCCTCAGAGTGTTGATATTTGCTACTTCTTGCTGCTACATCTATGAACTCACTAATGCGACTCACCAGGGGATGCAATCACAGCAACTGGTAAATATGGTCTTTTGAGGAACTTATTCTGTGAGCATTTTCTTACCATGAGATGAATCTCCTCTATTATTTTTTAACAGTCCCCTGCATTCTGCGGCTTGCTGAAGAGATCTTCTCATTATCTATATTTAAGAATTGTGGGTTTGAGTTACAGATCAATCTTGGCCCTGCTACAGGGTTCTGCAGGGGCTCATCTGTCTATTTGTGCTTGTGGAAACAAGCATGTCTTAAACAAATCTATTCATGCCACTGCCATTAAATGGACAATTTATAATCTCATATCCATTTTAATACTTCAGGGCTGGGTCTCCTCATTAAATGTAGTGGAAAAACAGGAGGAATAATACTATTGAAGTCGGCAGGAATATTGCCTGCTAAAGTAAGAAAGGAATTGGATCGTAACCAACTGAGAGATGTGTAGTGTATTTACAAACATCCTTAAGATACTTGCTCTGTCATGTGGTGATTTTGAGGCTTAGAAGTTTTTTTTGCAGAATTGTATCGTTACAAAGCAGAATTTCCACAGAACACTGAGACTTTCCTGTATATTTCAGTCTCCCAAGAGAACCTGAAAGCCAAACTGTGGACATTCTTTCATGTTCATCCACAAGAATAACAAAAAATCCCAACCAACTAAATGAAAGAAAACAGCGGCAAACAAAACCTACCAACAGCCACAGTAACAACAAAAGGTAACTGGGGCTAAAAGGAATCATATGCTCACTGCCTAGCTCCAAACCAGGATCAGCTGTACCTTAGTTAATCTTGGGACACATTTGTTTGACTATAATGAGATAAGTTTCACAATATTTCTGTGTCATACTACAGCACTTACCTGTTCTTATGGAAGCCTTTCCTGTCTTACATTCCCAGCTGGTAGTATCTGTTCTGCCCATCACAGACACAGCAATTTTTGCCACCTTCTGGCTGATAAAGAGTTGTTGGGATTTTTTTTCCCATTGAATTAAACAGTTACTTTTCATTCTGTATGTTTCTCCTTGTTCTTCTCTATGCTCTCTCCCAACTGATCTATGTTTTGTGTCTCAAAATTTGTACCGAACCCCAAACTCATAACAAAGAAAAAATCATACTGGAAATATGTTGTAAATTCTTTTTTTTCCTTTATCAGTCCCAGCATAATATTTGCATTTGACAAAAGCATGATGTTGTCTTATATTTAGTTTGATTTAATATCAAATCCTTTCCTACAGAGCTTCCACCCATGCAAAATTTCCCTAACTCACATTGGTGTACTTTCTTATTCTCACCAAAATTTAATTCTGATCCTTACTGTGTTTTATTATTTCTCCAGTTAAAGATCTGTCTGAATTCTGATATACAACAGCTTCTATCAGCTTATTCCAAAATCGTGCATAACTGTGATCTGTGATGATCCATAGAGAAAGATGTTACAGATAATGTGTTCATTTGTTGACTTTGCATTGGAGTGCAGGAATAAAGTTATACTTCTGTCATGATGAAGTAGATGCTGGTTGCATAATGAGTGTAGATCTGTCTGGTCTGCAATGCATGTATCGCTTTTCCAGCCAAATCTTAGAGGTCCATTTATGTAAACTATTGGTTAAGACAAGAAATCAGTTCAGCTCCTGATAGAGAGGTATTCATTACTTCACAGAGTTACAGTCACTTAAATTTTATAAATAATGAGATACTATAGAATTTTCCAAATATCTATTAATATCCAGGAGATATGAGAGCTAGTGATAAAAATCACTGCAGCATTACCAGTTTCTTTACAGAGAGAATGTTGCTGTCATTTGCAAGCTGAAAGCAAAGCAGAAGAAATGTATTTCTTTTTTTTAGTTTTTCAGTAATGCTTTACCCTCTAAAGAAATCAAGGTGAAATTAAACCCATCGTAGCTGTGCAGAAAAACATTTACACAAGAAGAATATGAATGAAGTTTGTGAGCAGTTTTCTGCCTGTAGGAAATGCAATGAAAATACAAACCAGCTGGCTGAGCATTGTTTTTTGTTTTTACACATCTCACAGACCAAGTATAAAATCACACATTTGACTTGCCCCTCACACTCCCAGCCCCCCTGGCTTGTGCATCTTGGTTTCAAGTATGCATGATTTCTGCTGTGCTCTGTGACCCCATAGGATGTGTGCTCTTCAGCTGCAGCCTAGATTCGCAGCTCTCTTCTTTCATCAAGTTGCAATGCATGGGGACACATCCACATCTGATAGAAGAGAGATTCCGCATCTATATGTCACTGTAGATTTCATTTTGGTTTCTCCACTTTCTTGATTCTGAGTGTACTCGACACTGTCAAACAATATTTTTTTTAGTGGCCTACCAGTGGGTGTTTAAGTATCTTGATGCTTGCCTATGCATGGACCTGCTTTGGGATACAGGCACTCTTCATTGCTTTTTCCATATTAGTTTAATCCACTGAAAGAGGATTAAGCCAGAAAACAGTACTCTTCTTGTGGGGAAAAAAAAAAAAAAAGCTAACTATGGACTTACCCTGTCCTTTCTATCACTTCTGTGGCTGGGACTAGCTCCTTTTGCTTCCCTTTAGCGTTGGCCAAGGAGTGACTTCACACATACATAAAGTCCATAAAGTTGTAAGTATTCTTTAAGGATCATTGCAGTTTTCACAGCCTTCAAGTCAACTGGCCTGTGCCTAGCAGTTTCAAATGTGAGCTAATTGGAGAAAATCAAAGGCATTCATGCTCTCAAGTCAGATAAGGGACTGAGACCCAACATCATTGTAACTTGAGGATTTGCAAACATTTAAGATAAATTAGATCTCATTTTTACATGTTTGTGGTGACTTTGTGGTGTTTTCATATATACTACAGAGGTGCTAGTGAGTGCAGCTAAGAAACCATACTTGGTTTGCCTTAATGCTGGTAAATATGAGGTTGTGTTAAGTCGATGTTGGACAGTGTTTGATTAGATTCAGTTTGGGTGAGACCCAAATTGTTCCCTTTATTTGAACACCATTGTGTCTCCCCTGTTGTTTCTTGAAACCGTAAGGTCTCTCTTCATTTACCTGAATTACCCAAGAAGGTGTCCAAATATCTGATTATTCAGGGCTACTCTGTCTCATGACTGCCTTGTACATCTGTGGCCATGTTGCCGTAATAGCCACATGAAACAGTCTTAAATTATTTTTGCAAGTATTTTTGTGAGATAGTACAGTATTATTGTCCACTTAGGAGACTGACAGACACAGGGCAGGATGACTTCAGAAGTGCTCTCATTCAATGTAGACATGTGCAGAATAGGCACCTTACATCTGGGCTAGTCACCCCAGCTGCCTACTGAGGTCTGTGGTGATCTACTGATTGTACCTGTGGAGGCTTACAAAGACCTCTTCACTGTATGACACAGGTACTGGAATATGTCCTAACCTAACATGGCTCTTAATTATAAAAGGAACCTATGTAACTGAATCTGTATAAACGTACACTATAGGCTCTTGGAGGCGTGTAAGACAGCTCTGCTCTGTACAGATTAAGTACTAAGAAAAGAGTGAGTTAACCGTGTGGATGCTGTAGTTGGTATCTAGGAAAAATCCTGTGCAAACTGTTGGCTTGAGATCCTTCTCTCTTTTTTTGGTTTGTGTGTGCATGACACTGCAGAAGTCAATGAAGATACATGTTGAAAATGGGAACTTGTGGTGTACTAAGCTTTATAACTACTCATTTATCTAAATATTGCAAAAGGAATGTTGCATTGTGCAGAAGGAAATTCATAGATAGCTAGAATACTTTAAATATTTTTTAACCTGTTTCCACAGTAGAGGGCAATTTGGAAGTGGAAAATCTTCACTGTTGTATTGAAATGCAGGGGTTCTGTGCCTGCTTGAATGTTTTATTGCATGCTGTTAGTGAAGTTATATGAAGAAGGAAGACTTAACTGTGTTGCTATCAGGGAACTCTGAGGCTGGTACTTGGTATTGATTTAGTCATTGTCTAAAAGAACACTAAAAATTATGCCTACTGCGGTTGTTATTCTTTCATCGTAAAGCCTTTATTGAGCAGCCTTGGCCTGCAATGCTAATGGATGGAGCTCACTCCTCTTGTAGGTCAAATGGAGTCTTTACGAAGTTTAGTAGTGGTTTGGTGCGTTCTCTCTTTCTTAGTGATTGTCCTCACAGCTTTTCTAGATAGGTGGAATGCATGTTGCAACAGCTGAATTGTGTGAAAAATCTGGTTCTTCATATACTGTGTTTCCAATGGCTCTAGACAAATGGGGAACCTGAAGTGACAGCTACCAAGGGCATTAGGGAGCTCTTGTTTTCTGAGAGATTGTTTCATGTTGTCATTTGTCTACAGTGTAGAAATCTGCATCCAGAGGTGGGAAGCCTGAGCTTCCTTGATAAGGGAAAATCAACATGCTTTTAGGGAGTTATTTACCGAGCCTTTTTAGATCTCGCTTCAGCAGGAGTTGATTTTAACATCATCATAATAGTGTCCTTGGTGTTATTAACTATATTCAGTTGCTCTCCAGTGACTGTGGATGGAATCTGGAGTGACTTGTTCAGTTGCAGATATTTACTTCTAGTCAAATGAATCCCATCTGGAATCTTAATCTCTTCTCCAAACCCTGAGAGGAGACCTCTATTCCAGTTCTTGATATAATCAAAGTAAGAACATGAATAGGATTTCTGGTATCAGTACTGTGTTATCAGCTACCCTAATGTGTATGCTGTTTTTCACCATTGTTTTTCAGAGTGTAGGAGAACTGCTTGTGTTAGTGGTTATAAACTGCCAAATTAACAGGCATAATAATTACATTTGCATATTTGTGTCATATGGCATTAATAGCAAATGTTTTTGTAACAGCTTAAGTTTTCTTGAGCATCTGATCAAAGCTCCAGATCAGCAGACCCCACACTACTCTATTTCCTTAGAGCCAGATCATAGTTTAGCTAAATACCTGATTCATCTTGCAGATCTCATTGATTTATTATCATGAGAGCTTTCTTGCTTTGAATGTTTTGTTCTCTATTTTGTCAAAAGAAAAAAGCGTTGATAAAGAATGCCCTGAAAGCAGGATTGGATTTGGTTGGAAAACGTACCCATGCAAAAGAGTCTGTAGATGAAGATATGGAAGGTAGTTCTGTGGATGGTAGAGTCCGTAGGCTTGTGGTGAACTTTTAGGAAAGATGTTGGATTCAAAAATTTTGATCCTTATGTTAAGGTTATTATGTTATGTTATGTCCTTATGTTAATGTTAGTTAGTAAGCCTTTAATATTAGTGAAAAATGGAATTAGCAGCATCTTAAAATTTACAGCTTCTTAATGTCTTTATTTGCTCTTTAACTTTCTAAGGAAATCTTCCTATTTCACAAAAACAGAAAACATAATAAAAAATGAAAATAAGGTACTGTTTATTTTTAAAAGGGCTTTTTTTTTTTTTCCCAAAGATTATATTTTGGGCGTGTGCAGGGTTCAAATTTCTGTCAGCTTCGCTGTTGAAATTTTTTTTTCCTCTGGAACAACTTCTTATAATACAATTAGGCATCTTGTGTGAAAATCTGTTGTGACTAAGAGCCTTTAAGAAGTTAGTGAGGTGCCCTCTGCTGTGATGCTTGTAAATCATACATTTAATGTCAATACGTGTCTAAGAGCAAAGAGAGATATGAGACATGGAGAAAGAATAAGCACTAATGACGTTATGTTAAATCTGGTGAATTAAAATTCTCAAATGAAATCAGTTTCTAACCTTTCATCACCTCTTGACCGTGTTCTGATGTTTTAGTGGACAACTTAATGGGAAGAGTTCTTTTGTCTCTGTTGTGGGTTTCATCCTGCCTGTTTTTGAGATACGCCGCAGAAGCATAACAAAGGCATTTGTCTGTTCTTGGAAGTTGATGATGGACCTTTTAGTTATTCCCATACTGCTTTCAGTGAAGAAGCTCATGCACACAGAGGGAAATAAATCTCCTTTGTGTTTTCGTAGTCTTATAGCTTCATACTTCAGGACATGAGGTGACCTACTTAGGAAAAAAAAAAAAAAAAGAAGGCAAAGGGAGTAAAGGAGCAGTAACCTACCACAGATTTGTGGAGAGTCACAGCAGAATAAACTGGCCACTTTGGTTTCTGGAGATGTGATTCTGCTTGCTTTCTGCTTGGGCTCCTCACAGCTTAGCTTGCAGACATCCTATGGAAAGTGAAATGTATCCATAATGTCAAACTCCTTTGATTATCAGGTAATATGTAATGTTAGTTCTCTGTTGCACTTCTTAACTTCTGAAGACTGTAAGATCTTGAGAGCCAAAATTGGCTTCCACTGCATGTTTATGTTGTTTGAGACTCAAATCATTGTTGGGGTTTGTACTCCAACACTGCTGGAAAGCATAATAAACCTTTTTTTTTCTTTTATTAGTTCTAACACCACCTCCATTGATATTTCCCTTCTTGTGCTCAGGTATTTGACAAGATATTGAGATATTTCAGGAAATAGCCACAGTCCTTGCTTAACCCATTATCCTGCTGATGTTAGCACAGAACTTCATTGACTGCAGCTAAGTTTGGGATGGAGCATTATCAGATACAGTTTTGAAGGTGTGGTCCCAGGCAGTCTTCAGTAGTGACTGGTGTAGGAATAGGGATGGCTTTTCTGTATATTCTGTTTGCATCTGCATACTGAACTGGTGTAAGTAGCAATTTCTTTGTCTAAAAGTAGCATTCCCCTTTTACTGAAACAATACCCAGGTGGCACCACATCTTAATTTTCACGTGTCCAAGAGGGTGTGTTGGATCTATGTCAGAAGGTCTCACAAAAGGTCTGTGCCTTTGAAATCTTGGGTCAGCTGTGTTTCAGCATAAATGGTCCAATTGGTTCTTTCCCTGAAGTTCTTCAGAATGCACTTCGCCACTCAGATGCAGTGGAGCTGGTCATGCAACATCTCATGTCCAGAGACTATCAAAACTTGGCAAGCATGCTTCAATGCACCTTGTTGGCTTCATGGAGTAGTGTTTTGGGGGGATTACTAGATCCAGAGAAGTTTTTCTTTTCAAATTTGCCACCTCAAGGATTATTCAAATAAGCATTTGGTTGTGGTGGGTTAGGAAGGAACCTGAGCTTGCAGTGGGTAGTGGGGAGAAGGTTACCCTTCCAGAGAGTGCCTTCAGAGCTCCCAAGTTTTAAGCTTGCTTACTTGGAGACCTCAACTGTGCTTTCTCTCCCCTTACTTTTTACTTCCTATTTCCAAAGAAAATAAGACACGTACAGTCATCCTTGTGCATTTCTTATATCCTCTATTCCAATAATTTCAAAACCAATTGACTTCTTCCAAAGCTATCTGAGGGTAGAAGTCTATATTGCCACAATTTTCTTTGGGAATAGATATCTGTTGAGCAAAGATGCCCCTTGAAGGAATACTGCAGTGTAATTTTTTGTCTTATCAAGCACTAGAGATCTTACACAGAACGAACTGTTACGAAATATCTCATCTGCAGGACAAGCTACAGTTGGAACTTGATAGGCCATTAGAAGCTAGAGAATCTTGTCATTAGACATGTCTCAATGGAAAACTGTTGTTCACTAGTTCTGCTACTCTACAAAACTGCCTAATATTTTCCCTGCCTTTGTTGTCTGTTTTTAGGCTAGTGATTTGTTATGAGACTGGCAAATCTGAATACTACAGTCTAGCAGGAATGCAAAATACCATCTGCTGTGAATGACTGTCAGTGCTACGTACCTGTTAGAACATCGCTAAAGGTCTACATAAAGATGCAATGGAAAGCTTCAGGCACTGGAATGGCCTGCCTAGGGAGGTGGTTGAGGCACCATCCCTAGCGCTGTTCAAGAAGCGTTTAGATGAGGTGCTAAAGGATTTAATTTAGTAGTTGGGTAGAGATAGTGATAGGAGGATGGTTGGACTAGATGATCTTATAGGTCCTTTCCAACCTTATGAACTTATGAACTTATGAAAAGCTACAATTGCACCATGCATGATCCAGTCAACGTCAGTAGTATTGTCTGATGCTTAAATTAGTATATGTTGACCTCTGACACTTAACATTAAACATTAAATTAAGAGACAAATCCATTTCAATTAATCATGGCAACAGTGGGTGTGAAATGTCTATATTAAGCTGCCATGCTAATCCAAGAAAGCAAAGGCTGCTACTCTAATTTGAAACAGTATGAAATAGGGAGGAAATCTACATTAAGTGAGTAAAGTGAATGCTATCAAAAGTTGCTTCCATGCACCTTCTTAACATACTAGTTTTCTGCATTGCTTTGCTAAGAGGAAAGCAGTGTAATTCCAGCTGAGAAAGAACAGTGCTCCTTAATACAAGTTTGTGATATTGATCGTGTTTAATTCATTGATATATGAGTGGGCCACCAAACTTGAGGATCCTTCTGCCCTTTTGGCACAAATCATAGGCTATTTCTTTTTATGTGCGCATTTGCTTTTCAAATAGGAGGAAGAAATTTGCCTACTGCAGATGGTCAGTTCATTCAGACTCATTTCTCATGTTGCGTGTATAAAGCTGGGCAGGGAAGCTGAGCAGTGAAATAGTATTCTGAGCACCTCTTTTATAGATGGTCAAGAAGAAGCAGGTTTCTGAAAGATCAGAATGTGTTTTGTAGCTGTAATATGCCATATATTTTACTGCTCTGTGGTACACTAATGAAATGACTGGTGGAGCTTTGAAATGTCTGTGATACCCATTTGTGCCAGTCATAACAGACATGTACAGACAAGGGAGTCATGGGTAAAATTCAGAGCACATCAGGAGAGTGAAATATTGTTCTATTGTTTAATTAGAAAAGCTTACTGAAATATCAAACAGCTGCTCATTTAAACAGCATGGTGTGCTTGTTCTTTCTGTTCAAATATACCAGAAATCTGATTTCTCAAATATAAATAATTCCAGGATTGAACATAGTGTCCGGCAAATGTTCCATTCCTGTAGCCATACCTACCTGGAGTTGATTTTCCAGTTTTGCAAGAATGTCCTTCTTTCACTACCTGGAGTATTAATATCCTTTAAAGCTATACAAAAATTGCCTTGGTTAGTGGTGAATTTTGGATTAAGCCTGATTTCCAGCTTTAGACTGCCATAGACAGGAGTTCAGAAGCCTTGTATTGCTTCTGCCTGAGCTTATGTTCTAGCCATGCCTTGCCAGTGTTTTGTGTTCTGTGTTTGTGTGCATATGGCCATGTAGATAAGCACCGACACACTCACAGTCGTTTTCAAAAGTGAATCTGGGGTGCTGGAACTCAGCTTCTCTCTGCACTCCAATCTGGGAGTGGGTGAAAGTGAGCTGGCTGGATTTCATTTGTAGCAATGCTGAAAGCATGAGGAAGCAGAAAGATGAGCTAACAGAGGTGTGATGCCTTGGAAGAGAGGAATTATATCTAATCCCCTGTGGGCAGTGTTGACATTTCAGTTGTCTTGTCCATACCTGGATGTGTGTGGGCAGATAGTTGTCACCCTGTCCCTGGTCAGCTATGGAGATGCACAGATTTTCTTTCTGAGGGAAGCATTTTGCTTGGCGTGGCCAGCCCAAGAACTCCACTGGGTGGTACGTAAGGTGCCAGTTATGATCTATGTGCCTGGAGTTGGTTTGGTGCAAGGATCACGCTTGAAACACTGAGCTGAGATCAGCAGGAAACCTGACCTGTGTGCCAATTAAAAGCTAAGTCAATTAGCAGACTGTTCTCCAGGACTATGCACTGTTTTCCTAATCACAGATCTGAAATAGCATGTACTTTAATGAACCTGAGTATGCTGCTGAAGGTAGCAGGGACTTAAGTTTTTCTTCCTTCTGCACTGAAGCAAGTGGCTGGCTGATGGGGTTCCTGTGAAACTGATCATGTTAAAGCTGTTGAAATTGTAATGAGTGCTTAATGATGTTTGGGCACTAGAGCCACAGAGAGGCAGATTTTTTAATCATTTTAAATCTAAATAAGTAAATTTTCACAACACTACATTGCCACAAGTACGTTGTCACAACACTATTTCCATTCTGGTCTTTATAAATCACCCTTACTTGTACAACTCCTCTTTGCTCAATGCTGCAGATGCAGAGCATCTCAACGATTTGGTTGAATGAGTTTAAGAAACAGATGCTAATCATTCCATGCCTTCTCAACTCACCAGTAAACCTAGAAACAGGGAAGTATCAAGCAGAAAAGGACTTTGCTGATGCAGGACAGATGCTTGAGTAAAGAACATTGTGTGCAAGCACACATTTTCCTGTAAAAACTGGATATCCTACTGCAGTTCTGTCATGTGTACCTTCTAGCTTCTTGCTTCCCCTCCCCTCCAGCTGTTAATTATTCTTCTGGTTTAGATCTTAAGGGAGGAATTATTTACCTTTTTCTGTTTCAGTGAAACATTAGCAATCTCTTACTAATTGCCTCTGCTAATAAGGAGGATTAGCTGTATTCCTGCTCTTCTAGAGGAGCCACGGAGAGAAAATATGGAGCAGGAAAGACAGTCACTTTTTTGCCCCCTTTTTATATGAGCTGAACAGAAGTAGAGTGAAAGCGCGGTAGATGTTGCCATGCAGAAAGTGCAGTGCTCAGGACCTGCCTGTAGGAGTGCAAGGTGCTTTGGGACGATTGCTATCCTTCTATGGAGAAGTTTGGGGTGCTTTGCAGCAGGCTGGAATTCAGTGTTTGCACAGCTGCCAGTATCTCCTGTGTACCCTGCCACAAAGCAGTCACATACTCTTTGGAATGAAACATTTCAACGAGAAGGTTTGAATGTTAAAAAAGCGTTTGTGCATAGAAAACCACACTGGTTTAATACGTGACAAGCATTCCTTACTTGTCTGAGTGCTTCCATGCATCTGCTGTGCTGCCAGTTATTTACAGAAGGAAAATTAGAAATGCTATCCAGCAAGTTACAGTATAATGAAACTGAATGAAATATAAGATTTGAATGTGCAATAAATAAAAAAGTTTATTTATTGAAAAAATTAAGTCCTTCTAACACTTATCTAATAGAAAAGATTCTGCAGTGGCAGACATAATAAATATGCCTTTTCTGTAGTGCTGTTTTTGACAAGACGTAAATCCTTGCTTAATAAGATGACTGAAAGAAAGAACAGTTATGGAAATACATGACTTATGAGAAAATGATATTAGTTATTCTAGTGTAAAAGAATTTCTTACACTTCTAATGCTGACCTTCTCACACTGAAATATGTTTATTATGTCACTTGTTGTTAATAGCTTCAACAACTCTGGTCTTTGAGTTCACAGCTCTTTTATCTTGAATGTGTATATTAAAGTAACTGAGACCATCTTCTGCAGTGTGAAAGACTCTGATCATTTTTCACATGCAGATGTAACTGGGTCAAATGTCTGTCCTTGGCATCTGTGTGCTTTCCTACCATTAATCTTCACAGCCCGCTCTGGGGTAGGTGAAGACTGGTTTGCATGCATTTTATTCCTGGGGCAACTTGGACAGAATCAAAGTAGCTTGCCCAAAATGTAATCCTGGTCAGATTAAAGTTAGTAGGAACCAAATATGCCACTTGGTTGAAGGCATTATTTCACTCATTGTGTAGATGAGAGTCAGTAATCAGGAATTCCTGTCTGCACAACCAACAGCAAATAACTTTCCTGTGACTTGGTTGCTGATTCTTCCTATGTGTGTAGACCAGGATGGAGTTCCATATAAACCAGTGTGAAATAGATTCTTGCTTTAAATGAGGCCAAGATGGCATCCTACCTTTTTATGCTATTTTTGCCTTTATAAAAGTCCTCACAGCAGTTCTTTTACTTGTTAAAAAATAAAAATAACGACAACATATATGTATATATATGTGTGTGTGTTTACTTATTGGAGAAGTTCATCTGGTGTTTGTGACCTTGCTATAGGCAAGTAGGTGAGTCTTGGGCTAATGTTAATTATGTGTAAAGGTAGACATAGAGATATTTAAAAGGTTACTATTCTCAGAGGAATAATCAGGGCACTGCTGCAAAGTAATGAAAATTTAAAAATAACTAGTTGAACAATACCTTATAGAAATGAATAGGCTATACAAAAACACGTATAAAGCCAAGACTGTCTGCCTATTTCTAATGCAGTAAAGAAGGGGAATATTGACATATTGGCTCTAATTTTAGATGCCCTAGTAAAACAATGTGTTGCTATGTAGATTTAGCATTTGCTACTGTCCCTGTAAAGATTCTGCAGTAGATCTATCTCAATCTCTCTTTTTTTTTTTCTTTTCTCCCTGGTGCTGACTATTATAATACAGGGGCCAAGTGACTCCAGCGTATTAGCAGGCTAAGGCCAAAGAAGTGTGTTGAGGAGAGTTATCATTTGCAGAATGAATTTCTGGCTCTTGCATACCTCTCCATGATGCATTCTCACATATCTTATTGCTTTGTTTTTCCTTTGCTATGAAAGCAAGGCATTAATATTTTTAGTGCAATGTGCATGCAGTAGGTAAAAGTGTTCATTGAGAACAGAACAATCCTCTTTTAAAATAGAGACCATTCCTTATCTATCTGGGTACAGCCCTGGGAGAGGCATGCTTTGGATTGAGGAGACAGAGGGTATTGACTTGTTGAACAGTAACCAAAGGGAGAGGATGTGGAAGAAGACTGAGACTGTACCCCTCATTCCATAGTGCTATTCCTAGTGCTCTCCTGTTCGTAGGTTATCTTCACTCTTGCACCAAGTCATTCTTACTCTTTGAGCTGATTGCGATGCTTTGATTTCTAGACCAAGGTGAAGGTAATCATCATCTTTTTCCTTTCAACCTGACACATTCTAGCTGGTACCCAACAGAGAGATTAGAGCTGAATGAGACTCGGGTTTCAAGAGTTCAAGAACTTGGTGCTGCAGTCAGGATAGGTAATCAATCTTGGGAATGTCTGCAGGTCATAGAATAAAATTACTTTGTGTCAAATGAAACAGTTTTTTGTTATTTATTTTATCTTTTTTATTTTGCTGCCCTTCATTGGCAATTCAGAATCGTTTCTGGAAATGAATCTGTGTTGTTTTCCATTTAAAATTCTGCATTTATATCTTCTAAACCTAAGTCATACATCCCCCTCTGCAAATGTCTTTGAACTAGGAATTTTGTTTTGAACCAGCCCTTTTTCCACCAGCAGTTTTAACTTCAATGGTTCAGTATTTTCCAAGGGTACCATCAAATACTTCCTGACCGTCTCTCTACAGTGTCTAATAAGGCTCAGATGAAGGAATGTGCTTTCCAAACCAGAGCACGTTTTACACAGTCACTGCGCTTTCACATATTTCACGAATATTCACAAATAAAGGGTCTCTTCTAACTTCATTATTGTCTGTTCTTTTTTCCCCATATTTGTAAATCCTCACGAGCAAATGGCTCTTATGATAGAAGGACAGTAATAAAAAATAGGAGACTCCTAGGTAGTGTTTGACTCAGACTCTCCATTTAGATTGCTGTGGCTTTTTTGAGTCATTATCTATTGTATTTTGGTATTGCTTTGTGTTTTACTGACTATTCAATATATTTCCCACAGAGACTAGTTCTGTACGTTTCCTGTAGTGAAGACGAATCAAAAAGCCTATAATCCTCTAATAGTTTATAGCAAAATCAATTGGTATACCTTGGAAAACATTCTCTTTTGCTACATTAAAGGAAAATGTGTGTCCAGAGCTACGAATTCGTATTCTTAATGATTTTTTTGAAGTTAGAAAAGCATGTGTTTATGTAATTGAAGGTTCTCTTTTGTTCTGTTTAAATTTGCTTTTCCAATCCTTTCTAAGGAGAATTCTGTTTTATCACTTCAGTTAGCCAGGAAGGTTTTTAGGATTTAAACTTTTATTTTAGAGTGAGATCTCCTGTTCCACTGCTGCGTTTTTAGCTCCACGTTTTTAAGTGCCTGCATGGAAGTAATTAAGTGAATGATTGCTGCATAGCTCAGTGCACAATACCTGCCCGGTAGCACATCTTTGAGTTAATATTTAAGAACTACTGCAGCACCCTCAAGTGGCGATGCTGATCTGTATTTACAATTCTTTTTTTTTTTTTTTTTTTCCCAAATGCTTTATTTCTGACTTTTGAATCATTTTAATGTTTTGGGCTGACCTGCTCTGGTATTATTAGAGTCTGCACTCCTTCCTCAGGTAAAGCTCCTGCTGAATCCAATTAATAACACTGGAAATTGAGCAAGAGGCTCGAGAAAATTTTCCTTGGATTGTCAGATGATTTTTGTGTAGAGCATAAAGCATTAACTATATCTGCAGTAACTCTGGCTTTTCTGTTAGTTTTGCTGGAATAAATAATGTGAACACCCTACAGAAAGAAGAGCCTGCATGCTAGGGCTTTTTCTGAGGACTGCAGTTGCATGTGGTATAAAAGGCATCAGCATTACTAACCATGCAAATTGCTTCATCACCCCACACCAACAGTGACATCTGATGTAATGACTTAGGAGACTTGCTGTCTCTCAGTCAAGTTTTACTAGCTTTTTTGGGGAATTTCTATGATTTCAGCTTTCTTTGTTCCATTAGCTATTTTAAGCAGGTGTAGTGCTGGACCAGATGAACAGTGCAGGTTTGGGGCCCATTGCTTCCACAGTTAGCAAGTGACATCTCTCTCCTGATGGTCCTTTTTCTTCTGCTGAGATTTCTTAGTGCTCGCAGAAAAGAGCCATTATCTCATACAATAAATGGCCATAGCATGAAGTCTGTGCAGTCTTGTGCCCCTGGTATGGGCTTGCATGAACAAATCACTTAACTCCACTGGTCCTCAAAGGTAAAATGCCGACAAGGAGTTTTATTTCAAAAGTTTGCTGTAGGTCCTAATGGATGTTGTCTCCACCTTAAGGGCCTTAAGTGAAAACAGATATCAAGATGCCTGCTCTCCTGTCACTTGTAATAGTGTGTGCAGGGCAGAGGGCACAGGCAGGTGGCAGTGGGAGTGCTCCCCTTCCCTCAGAGCTGCTTTATGCGGTCCCTGCTAATGCTGGAGCTTAGCAGGGTGGCACAGGTCCTTATTTGCCACTGCAGTTTTCACCAGGTCTGGCGTGTTTTCTGCATCAAACTCACAGAGCATGCTTGATGAGCATTGTAAACAAAGCAGTTTTATTTTTATTTTTGAACTGTTTTATTTTACAAGGGGTAAAAAGTGAAATTTTAATTTTAAGTAAAATTAAAATTTCTCTTTTTGTCCTCTATCCTAGATATTTGAGGTCAGAAGTAGAAATCTTTAGTATGTTATGCTCTGTTCTTTCCTCGTGTTCTTTCCTCACTTCATTCTTTTTCTTTTTGGCCTCTCTTCCCATAAAAGTCATCTCACTTAAAGTATATCATCTAGGCTGTCATGTATGTAACAGACTGCACTGTGTTCACAAGAGAAACAAGTCAGCAGAGGGCAGGGTCTGAGAGCAGTGAGTCTCTGAAGGGATATGATAAAGAAATGATGTCTATTTCTAATCTAAAGTAGATAATAGACAAAAATTAAGTGTGATGGAGCATCTTTGAGATAATGGCCATGCTCTCAGAGGCTCAGCTTAGAAGTCACATTGTGAAGATATGAAGATATCAGGATCTTTATTATTTTTCTTTAATAACGCATACATAAAGGTGCTACCAGTAACACAAAAGAGTATGAGAGATTGCTTTGTAAACTTGCCTTAGGCTGCTCCTAAAATAAGCAGAGAAGTGCCATCAGACCTCTCTCACTATGGCTGCAGCTCTGAGCTGGAATGCACTGACAGCCTGCATTGCAACTGACCCACAAACCTACTTTGAAACATTTTGGGGCACATGTGGGGCTTGTGAAGTGGAAGAACGTTTGGCTTCTGCTGCCTGTTTAACTAGGTGGCCTGGCTAGGGAATTGCCCGTGTCAAAGTGCTTGTGACAGCATGGTTGCGTGTTACAAAAAAATTATCGTCAGAAAGAGTGGAAATGAATTCAGTACAGGCTGCCCAGGGAGGTGGTGGAGTCACCTTCCCTGGAGGAGCTCATGAAATCAATAGATTATCACACTGAGGGACACGATTTGAAGCAGTCACAAGCATAGGTTGACTAGATGGTCTTACTGGTCTTTCCAACCTTAATGACCCTATGATTCTATGGGGAGCTGGAGCTTGGAGCAAGAATACCAGTGGAGTCAGCCACGAGAGTGGGTAGCTTCCCGGCCCTGGATGGTAAACTCTAAACACAGGTGCATTACAGAAAAAGTGGTGCTTCTCTGCAGCTGCCTGGGAAAAGCAGGCTGAAGATGAAATTGTTGATAGTTTATTTAGAAATAGGTCTTAGTGAGTGTTCTGAAATTAAAACTATTTTGGGCTTTAAAGACCAGCAAACTGCAAAGATTTGAGCTCCTTGTGTATTTTTTCTTTCATTTTTGATACAAAGAAAGCACTGAGTTTTTCAAGGTGAGGAAGACGCCTTTGACAGTAAAATCCCAGCTCATTTAAATTTTTATAAGTACAATGTGACGTCTCACATTCTAGCCCAAACACAGTTTTGGCCCTCTTTGGGGTGACTGTCCCACTTTCTGAGTACATCATCTCTGTTTTTCAACAAATGTTTCCACCTCTGACAAGTTGTTGTCGGCATTTGTTCATAATGTGGTGCAACTTGTGCTCTACGCTGAAGGACTCATGTGCAGATGACACAAATAGGCCATACTAATTGTTTCAAGGTGTCATCTGCTTCCAAAAATACCAAGCATTGCCAATATAAGAATTGGTTCTTTTGGATGGAAACTCTCTTTTTTCATTGAAGGATATTTTCAATGAATTTATTATCCCCAGAATCAATAGTGAATTCTGTTTTATTGAGTTACTAGATAGGAAAAGATATTTTCAGATGGGTGAGTTATGACTAGAAGACAATTAACACAGAAAATTGGTAAGCTTTGCCCAGTCTCATGAAAGTGAAGGAAGTTTTAGTGTGATTATTTATTTGAGATCATTGAATATATGCTGATGAGAAACAATTTCATGATGGTTGGACTAGATGTTAGTGGTTTTTCCCAACAGTAATGATTCTATGATTATCAAGAGCCTTAAATTGCAGATGAACAGTGTTGCTGTTTCTGTCTGCATGTTGCTGATGGGGGGTTCCTCCCATCCTATAGGTGAGGCATCATCTGGTGTAACAAGTGGACTTCCAACAGAAATTGTTATTACCTTAAGTCACAGCAGCATCATTTTTATATATTTTTGTCATCAATTGCTTTCAGTTCTGGTGCACTTACAAAACGCAGTGCTGTCTGTGTTGATGAAGCCTTGTTGATGTCATCGCTGTTGAAATGGTGATGGGCTCAAAGGTTGTTTTATGGAGCTCTGATGTGACATTTTTAGCTGCCTTATTGCTGCTTGTCTGCTTTGTGGAGAGGAACAAGAGGATTTGAATGCTACTGTATTCTTGCATAACTTGACAAGAATTAGGTTGTTTTTCTTTTTCAAATGGAAAAGCAAATCAGACTCCTTTCAGACTTCTGAAAAAGCCAGTTGCAGTCAAAATTTTGCAGGATTGCCTTTGCCACAGTCATGCTCAGATCATTATGAAGCAGCCTGCATTGAGTACTGAATTGCTTTTGTCATCTCAGTGAAATTACTGAACACCTCTGAAGTTAGTTTTCATACCTGCTTTAATTTGGTTCACGTGACATGCTTTTATGATTCCTTGGCACATGCAAATAAACATATGTATTGATCTATGTCTAAAACAGGAAGTACTAGAAACATGTGTGCCTTGATTCAAGGGTTTACTTAGCTTTATTTAATATTATTTAGCAAGCCAGTAAGATCTACACTGGCTTTAATAACAACTAACAATCAAATACCCCTAAATTTAGGTACATGCTGAAAATATATGAAGATGAATGTGAATATCCACTGGAATTTTCCAAAGCTGTGGCTCATGTTGATTATGCCAACATTTATCTGATTCAGTAATTCCAGTGTATTCCAATGCCTCGTGTTACTAAACATCTTTGCAAAGCTGACCTCAGTGTCTCTGTTTGATGTACTTTGGAAGACTGCAGTAAGGTTAGTGGGAAGCACATATGTTGATGAGTTAAATTAAAGCGCATCCCAAAAGGTATTTAAAATGAAAATCTCTCCTTGGGTACTATCTTGTCTGTTGATACTACACAACCGTGCTCATAAACCTCTGTTGAATCAGCAAGAATGTACTTTATTCGTGTTCTGTTAGTATTCCACTCTTGTTATTGTGCCTCCCACCTCTTGAAAACTGAATACAGTGTTTGGACAGACATTGATAATCCTGTATATTTGCTGTTACCTAAAGGCAGTTGACTTAAAGCATTAATAAACCTTTAAGAGAGCCTCAGTTGTTTTAGACTATGTATTACTAAGACAGATGAATTGAATGACTGGAGTATTTTCAATTAGAAAAACATAAATTAACTAGAAAGAGTTTTTGTCCTAATCAGTTTATGAAGACAAACGGGCAGGAAAGAACATACTAATAGTGAAGTATCATAACCAATGATGCCAATGCAAATTAGAGTGACATTTGAAAAGGAATTATTAATTTTAAGGTGATTTCAAGGGACTTTAAACAGCAAATCTTAAACAGTGTTCCATAAAGTCCCTGCTTACAGACAACTTTGCTTCAGATGACTCAAACTCATTAGATGCTTTCCTATCCAGTCTAAATAATAAAAGTACCCATGGTGGCAGTTCTGCACACTGAAAAGTGCCTTGAGAAGACATACTCTTTCTGTAATTCTGATGGGAAATAGGAACTGGAGTGGGTTTAACTGAAGACTTGAAGATGTACAATGCTGAATTTATTCCTGGAGACTGCCCAACGTGCTCACAGAATGGGGGTTTTCAATCCTTAGTTTGTGCAACACTGTGAGAGGAGAATATTTAAACCTGTGAACTTGTGTCAAACTAAAGGAAGAAATGTTATGCTTGATAGGGCCAGACTGAAAACATAGGATTGAAGGAATATTTTGTTACCATAGTGGTAGCTAGCCTTGCTGAGGTGTCCATCTGTCTCCATATGCTTGCTTCTCTGCATATTCATATTTCTCTCTAGGTTCTTTTCTTAACCTCTGAGAGTCTAAAACCTAAAATTGTCATTACATCCCCTGGGGCTTTTATTCAGTCTAGGGTTTTGTTCTTTTCTAACCAGCCAGAAAGCAGTCAATTTAGTGACAGCTAGTCCGAAGAGTCACGGTTCTGCTAAAGGAAATCTCTATATTGTGAAGAAGAGGTTCTTAAATGAAACCTTTTGTCTTGTCTATTCCTTTAGAAGTCTCGGGTATATATTTGAAATGCTGACTCGTTGAATCTCTTCTGTTTCTCTGTGATTTTGAATGCTCAAGTGGAAATACAGAATTCCCCCAAGGTAAAGAAATTCTGAATCTATCTGCTACTCCTTTTTATAGGGCTGAATTATAAAGGAATGTCACCAGCTCCTCTCAGTGTGGCAATGAAGGATGCAGTACATGGACATAAGATGGAGCAGGAACCTTGTGTATCTCCTTCATATCTGTAGCTGAGCATTATCTCTCGCCTCAAGATAGAGTCCATATGAAGTAGCTCACTGAAGTGCCAGGGGATACTTATGCAAAATGGCTGCAATTTTGATGGGCTTTCAACAGCCTTTTTTGCCTTTCTGATGCTGAATTTATTTCCTTTCCTTACTGATAGCCTCTTTGAGAGACAATATTAATCAAACAAGCTGGTTGTTGTCATGGCATATCTATTTTGAACATCAAATACTGACATGTTTCAAAGCAGAGAAGAATGTGTATGGTGACCAGTTCAGCAACATTAGCAGAGTCTTGCCTGGCTGCCAGCAGCTTCTGGCATCCAATGAAAAATGTATTTATCTGTAACTTTAATGCTTAACTTCCTGGCTTGTCTTGAAGACATGGAATTGGGATCTCATCCTAATTTTTCTCAGACAAAACTTCAACAGACAGAATATTAATTAAGGAAAGAAAGAGAATCTTCAGTGCAAATTACTCTTTGTATGTGTTGCAATACTAGGTCTAGTGATGAGCCAGGACCTCATTGTGCTGTACAGCTGTTCAAACATGTGTGCATCTGAACCTTCTTCTACTTAGGCTTTGCTGGAAGCAGACTTGTACAACTGTTGTTTCTGAGCACTCCCTTTTGTATCCCTTTTTCTTCCTTTTCTCTCCCTTGCACCACCTGCAAAATCATAAAAACTAGGGATGGAAGGGACCTGTTCAGTCATATGGTCTACCCTTTTGCCAACTGGCAGGATAATTCCTTACAGCACATTTTCTAGTGCCTTGTACAGGCTATTTATAAATGTCCTCAGCATTAGGACTTTCACCCATTTCCTCTGGGAACAGTCATGCTCACAGCACCAGAAAGAACTTGCTGATATTCAACTACGTGTTCTTGGTTTCATTCAATGAAGTATAGCCATGTAATAGGTCTTCTGGATCAAATCACCTTTCTTCTGACCATAGAGCAAACATTTATCCACCAGGCATTGGAAGCATCTTCTGGAGAGGCTGATCCCTCTGAAAACCATCTTATTGTGTGGCTCCAGTTAAGCTTGTAGCACTGCAGCTCATATCCCAGTTGTCCAGATGTGCTGGTGCTTTGCATCTCTGCCAGCTGTGTGGTCCATTTCTTCTCTTATTCTTTGACTCCAGTGGTCATTGTCTCCTTTCTCTCTCAGCTCTCTTGGTACGTCATTACGTCCATGCCTTGTCTTGGTACCTCCACTTTTCTTTCTTCATTGCTCACCCTGGATCCATGCCTTCAACTGAACAGCCTTTTCTTCCAGCCCTACTCTGTTTTCTTCCCAAAAACTTGTATCCTGTAAGCCATCTTGTCTGTTATTTCCAGTGCTTGAGTATCAATGTTTTCTTGTCCCAGGAAGAGCCTTCATATACTCATTGAATTATTCTCAAAATTCCCAGAAAATTGTTTTTCCAGCCCTTATCTTTTTTCTACTCTGGCAAGTTAGGTTAGTGTTTGTTCAGGTGGTGAGGTGTTTTTTTTTTCTTTTTCTTTTTTTTTTTTTTGAGTTGTTTTATTTAGTTGTAAGGATGGGAGGATCATTTTTTTAGAATAATCCCCATGGTGTCAGAAAGAAGTTCACATTTTTATGTCTCAGGTTTAATTGCTGTCCAGTGCTGCATTTTTACAGAATTTGCTCTAGATGCTGCCATTACAAATAATGGTATAAGAAAGTGAGCATACTAAGTCAGCATACTAATTCCAGAGTATATAATGCCCCTCAGTCTTCAGCAGCCATACTGTCACTTATCTTGACAAAATTATATGCTTCCGCCAGCACAAACATTAGATCAAAATGAGCGATCAAGTGTATCCTCAGGGACTGCTGTATTGATGCATTTTGACATAGCAGAGAGACTTTCTGTTCTGGTTTGGTTTCTGTTGGCTTTTAGATGACAACAGACAGCAGAAGTATAGCTGGCATGAGCCTGGGGCCAGTAGAGATTCAGGGAGTGGAAGTGTTTATCTTGGCTAACATTAGTAATAGGTGTTAAAATGCTGCTTCTGTAGTGCCTGGAAAGTTGCTATTATAAGAGAAACATAATCAGAGGGATGTTACACTTGTATTAATAAATACCTATTAAATGTACTAATAACTGTGGTCATATTAAGAACAAATAATAATTTGCAGCTTTCTGGAGTGATATGAAAACATAAGCAGAACCTTCTAACCTTCCTTTAAAAGTTAATTGGAAAAGGATAATCTCATATTTCAAATAATAAAACTGCACTTTAAACTATTGGAAAAATTAATTTCTGTTAATAATGGACAGCTGCTCACATTTCTCCTACCATGAAGGCCAGAAATTTGCTTAGCTCTACGTGCAGCAAATTTGCTATTATTTAAATGGCAAGTTCAGAGTTTAAGCAAACATAAATTGCTTAGTCAAAACAGAAGAATGGAACATGAATAACTGCTCACAAACCCTGAATTCCCTGACAGACATTTAACAGATTTATATCCAAGAGATGGATTGCTGCATTGCTTCTTTGCCAGTGCCATTCTGAGATGTCTTGTCCAAAAAAGAAATCTTTAATGTCTGGTTTTAAAGGAAGAAGGGTTTGGGTTTGACCTGTGTTCGAAAGTGCTACGATAACATTGCTCAAATGTGGGGATGCTGTTTATTTGTGCAAGATGGAAAATCAAAGTGTCATTTTTATCTGTGTGCTTTAGAAATGTCAGTGGAACAGTTACTTCGCCACTGCCAGGAAAGTATCTTAAGCTAATGCACTTTATTTTGATGGAAATGTCACTAGTTAGGAATGAAACCACCTTGCAGAACTTTGGATACTGAATTAAATATACAACTAAGAGGCTCTTGAGAACACTGCTGGTTTTGAAATGCCTTGATCTCTATCTTGGAAACAGATTTCAATCTATCTGAATGCGTTAAGGAAAGAATTTTCTTATGTATAAGATGCTTGTTTAAAGACCTGAATCTTACATTTGCATTTCTGAATTATTTCATCTCCTTACATTTGTTCCACTATGCAAGTTGCTTTATGCTCAAATCTCACCTTTTGTTGTAAGGAAAACACTGTATATAAATATATACCGTATGTAAGTATAGTGACAGCTGATTGCCATTTACCATCTTGTCACTGTGCTTCTGCGTTGTGCTTGTTTTCTTTTTGGCATCATCCTGTTTGCCATGCTTTGCTGGTACTCACACTGTATGATAATGTCTGGTCACATAACCAGGGCATAGTAGAGGACTCTGAGCTGCAGGTTGTGCACAGGTGAACAGCAAATTAACCATGGAATTGAAAGCAGAGCAGAGGGTTTCCAGCACAGTGCTGTGACTCAGGAGTGCTGGGCTGTGTCTTCCTCTAAGAGGTGGACAGATACCACAATACATGCTCATAGGGGACAAGCTATATCCTGAGATAGCTTGTGCACAGGCAGGTTCCAGAGTCCCTAATGAAATCATCCAATCCCTTATGACTCAGATTAATCCTCCTGCTTTCAATAATGTCTCTGACAGACTGGTTCTGGCGGGTCCCGTTGCAGGGGGTTGGTTATTCAAGATACTTCTGCATCTCGCTGCTCACTTGGCTCTTCTGCACAGGGTCACTCTTACTGTGGGAGGGCTACAGAAATGTGGGATGCAGTTCCCAACAGGAACTTTATCATGCCGTGACTTTGCTTCTTCTATCCGCGGTCTGTCATGGAGAAGAGAACTGGAATCAGGAAGGTCTTTAAATAGCTGTGATTATTTATGTCAGGGCAAATGAATCATATCCTGAAGCTGCATGATCAGGACTTTTGGTGGATGAGGACCATTTGGATGGTTGTTTTTCACTGAGTTTTTAAAGTATTTGACATTGCAGTTTTATGTTCCCTTAATACAATTTTTCCATGAGTTGTGTATGCACATACGTGCACAATATGTGTATGCATGACCAGACAAACCTGATTATGAATTATGGTCTTGAATCTTAGGAATTGAAAGTACAAGCAGGGTGCATTTGGAACTGAACCGATCATTTATGGTTCCAGCAGAATGTTTTATTTTCTTTGTGTGCTTTCTTTGAGATCTTTTAATTCAGACATTCAATCTTCTGTGTTTTTCTGCCTTGCGGTTTAGTCTTGCCTTCTTGTGGCTTAAGTTGATTATTCCTTTGTGGCCTAGTTTTCCTTAAAGTTAAAAATGCATTATTTCTTTTAATTTGTTTTTCTTATTCCTCTGTGTGTTTTCTCAGTTAGCTGTCACCAGTCCCAAACAGTCATAAAACCACTTTTAATGCAGTTCCAGATGGAATTTAGTGGAAATAACTGTCTGTATTTTTGATAGAGTGCAGTCAGTTTGTGGCAGAAACATAACTTAAGAGGGGGCCAAGTGGAAAGTTACCTCTGTTGTGATGCATGTTGCTATGACATAGAAGCTAGACCTTCAGAGCATTGTGCGTTCATCTCATTTTTTAATTAAATGTCAGGATCTCAGTTCTGAAGATCAAAATGATTTCTCCTTTCAAGTTCCATAGGAAAGGAGACAGAGCATTTGTTTGTGTTTTCTCTCTCGATGAGATAAGGTTCTCTTTTCATCTAAATGTTAAGACTTTTCATCCCTGACTTTGAAGACACAAATAAAAAGCAGCAGATGAAACCATTTAGATGTAAGGAGATTTTTGATCAGACAGTTGTTGAAATCATTGGGGGGGGGGGGGGGGGGGAAGAGGGCGGCTACACTTTAGAATATTGCACATATGATCTACTTGGTTGTATTTAAATTATTTTAAGATGGTCAAAATTGAGTATTTCAAAGATGGTATTTTCTTAGCAGCTAAAACTTTAAGTAAGAATAGTGTTAGAGACATCTCAGCCCATCCAGTCCTCTTGCTAAAGTATAATCAAGTGTGTGAAATCTTCATGTCAAGTCTCTGGATGGGAATGGGCAAGATCTAGCTTATGCTTAGTGTGCTTCCCGTAAGAGGAAGGGATTATCGCTGGCAAACCCAGAAGTCAGAGGGGAAGATTTTGCTATGGGAAAAGAAGAGGGGACAGTAACTCTGACGCTTCCAACTTTCCTTTCAACCTAAGCATCTGTTGCTATGGAAACCCCGGAACCAAGTGCTGGAGCAACAGGGATAGACCCCTGTGTCCCTGTGCAGCACGAGAGGAGCGGCTGAGCACCCCCTGCCCCTCCCCGCTGCCCAGCTGAGCCCATGCCCATTTTCTCCAGCGGGAGTGTTGATGAGCGGCCGCTGCTCTCCGCCCAGAGTGTGCATGGCCCGAGGCAAAAGGGATAGCGATGGGGCCAGGAGGTGATGCGGACGGACCCCCTCCCAGTCCCGGTCCCAGCCCAACCCAGCCCTGTCCCCGGTGCCGGGACAGCTTGTTTATCTCGGGCCGCTCCTACCGAGAGCCACTTTGGGCAGATATCCACTGAGGGGCGCTGAAGCACGTTTTAATGCAGCAAAAAATAAATGAATTAATACAAAAATAGTAGGAAACGAGATAGACCGGATTTTTATTTTTATTTATTTTTCTAAAAAGAGACGATAACAGCGTCCAAAAACCAGCACTCCCCTTTCCCCATCACCGTGCAGAGGGGAGGGAAGGAGAAAGAGGGGACGAAGGGACAGGTGGCGGAGACCTATGGGCACGGCTTTGGGGCGGACCCGGGCAGGGCAGCGGCGCGGCTTCGTCCTCCTTTCCCCTGCCCCTTTCCCCGCGATCGGCTGCCGGTCCCTCCTCCCCACCCTTTTCCCTCCCCACCTTTCCTTTTCCCTCACCATCAGGTGTGTCTGTTGCGTTTTTGGTTGTTGTTGTTATTGTTTTCTTCCTTTTTTTTTTTTTTCAAGTTGTTTCCCCGGGAATGGAAAAAAAAATAAAAAATAAAAAAAAAGAGGAAGAATAAAAAGCAGGTGCCGAAAAGGAGCGGACCGTAGAACTGCCCTCCCTCCCCAGAAGAGCAACGTGCTTTGAATGAGGCTTCCCAGCCTCTTCCACTCCGTCTCGCACACGCTGTCACTCTGCCTCTCGCTTTGCACACTGTTGGTATGCGACCTCGGAGGCGACTGCTCCTCCGCCTGAGCCCGGGGAGCCGCTGACAGCCAGCCATAGAGCCAACCCCCCCTCCACCCCCTCCTCCCGTGGGTTTTTTTTTTCCCTCCTTTTGCAAACACACACGCACACCCCCAAAGCATATTTAACGCTGATCCACTCAGGCGCCATTATCGGGGTTACGTCTTCTTGGAGTGTTTTGATTTTTTTTTTCTTTTTCTTTTTTTAATTTCTTTTCTTTCTTTTTTTCCTAACACTGGATGGTGCGGCATTCCCGTGGCCTGTGGTGTTTCGGCTCGACTGCGTTTTGTTATTCTTTTCTCTCCTCTTCCCCCCCCACCCCGGCGCTCCCGGTTTCCCCCCAGATCTCTCCGGGCGCCGAGGAGGAGCCCTCGCTGTCTCTGCCACTGATGTGGGACTGAGCCTCCCCCGCGTGTAGCATGCTGTAGCCAAAAAGGAAGAGAGGAGGGGGAAAAGAAGAGAAAGAGGGAGAAGCGGCTCTCTTTCCCTCCCTCCCCCTCGCTTCCCTCGGATTGACTTCATGGCTTCACTGTACCAACGCTTCAGCGGGAAGATCAACACCTCCCGCTCCTTCCCCGTCCCCCCCGAAGCCAGTCACCTCCTGGGCGCCCAGTGCAGCGAGGAGGACGGCTCTGCCGGGAAGACCCCGCGTCCATTGCAACAGGAAGGCAGCCGGCCCCGCTTCCAGTACCAGCCGCGAAGTGACTGCGAGGAGGAGGATGTAAGCGCCAAGTCGCTCGCGGTCAGCTCCGTTCGGTTTCGGGTGTCCCCATCGGGTGTGTGAGTGTGTACCCCTTTAGGTTTGCTGAGGTGTCCTCTCTCCCAAGCGGGTCTTTGTGCTTCTCTTCTTCCCCCGAAGTGCCGGGGATGGAACGGGACGGGACTGGAGCAGAGCAGGGCTCGCCCTCCCCGTGCTGCCCCCGCTCCCCCTTTCCTTGCACGGAGCAGGGCTAGGGGCCACGAGGTCAGAGGATCTGAAAACAGCAAGAGCAAGTTCCAGCCGTCCCCTTCCCAGTGAGATGATGCTTTCCTTCTTTCCTTTTTTCCGTTATTTTTTTTAATTTGTTATTCCATTTTTTACCCTTCATCACTCTCCCAGGACAGAAGTCTTTACCTCGTTCCTCCTTCCCTCCCTCCTTTTCCATCAGCCTACCCCCCGCCTCCAGCAGCATCGCCACAGGGAAACTTTTTAACCCTTTCGTGGCCGTCCCTGGAGCTCTCCCCTTTCCCTCCCCACTGCCTCCAGGTGAGCCCCCTTGGGAAGAAGCAAACTTCAGCCGCTCACTTTCCTCTCCCGGGCTGCCTTGAGAGCAAAGACTTCAAAGGGTGCATCTGCATATCACCTTAGTAACGACTGATTCATCCAGGCTGCTGCTGTGCCTGATGGAGTTAAACTAGCTCGGGTCGATTGTGCCTAATTCTCTCCTGGAGGAAAAGAGGATTTAAGGAGAGGGGAAATGCTGGCCCTCGGTCGCTCCGGTTGGCTCCCCGAAGCTGGTGCAGCTCATGTGGTGATAGGTTTGCAGAAAATGTTTGGGGTGTTTTACCACTATGGAAGCACACGAAAGGGGTTTCACATGTCCTTAGTTGGGAATAATTGCGTCAGTTACAGATCCTTTTTGCATGAGTGGGACGCCGTGGCAGGGTTGAGCCCTGTCTCTCTGAGCGTTCCCAGGAAAGGCACTGCCTCAGATTGAGGTAACACTCCTGGCTCACTCGGAGGAAAGAACTGTGCTTGCATGGAAACTTCCATGGTCTGTTCATTAAGTCTCTGACCACTTTCCCACCCCTTCATTGAAACTTAAGCACTCTGAGGAGCAAGTGCACTTTTACCAGTGAGAAGACAAATTGGCCTTAACCACCCCGGTGTGATTGCTGCTCTGATAGCACTGACAGTAATAGGAAAACGAATTAACTTTTCCTTGTGAGTCACAAACCGGCGACAGTTTTGGCACTTCTGCTCCACGGCCCTGCCTGCATTAAATCCATCTCGGTGTAAGGGTCCAGCCATCTCTCTGTGGCCCCTTCCCGGTGAGGTGGGAGATGCGGGGCCCAACCCAGCGACGGGCTGGGCTCTAGGTGTCGCTGTGAGCCAGCTGAGTGCCTCCACCGGGGCTGGGCTCAGACACATTTTCCTCATTATTTGGCTGTTTTAATTTTGCTTTCCTGAGTTGGGAGACGGCAGATGTCTGGAGCCGCTTCTCTGATCACCAGAAGCGCTGTGCCGTGAAGGAAAGGATGCAGTTTAGCATGTGCGATTTGTGCTGACAAGCTCCCAGATAATATTTAGAACAATGGTATTAAGCTACTACAAGACTAAATAGGGAGTTGCTTTTCTTTTTTTTTTCCTCTCTTATTTTTTTTTTTTTTCCTCGGGGTTTGGAGGTTAGTGGAGGGCACTGTTGTGTAATATGATCTGTAGTGGGATAGATGCTTGCCTTGGAGTTTCCTGCCATGAAACGAGATGACCAGAAACAGCTTTGGGGTGACTTGCAAACAGACGTGGGAAACTCTTGTGGATTATGTTTAAAGGGAGTGTCATGTATGAGAATGTTCAGGTTGGGCAGTTCAGAGATACTCCTGTCCAGCAGAAACCGGGCAGCCTATGCCTGGGTGTTATTTTGGGGTCGGAAGGATGCAGAGGGGACAAAGCAAGTGGACATGGCCTTAGCGTGTGCTTCAGGAACAGGACTTCTCGAGGGAGAACAGGGGCAGGAAAGGGGACAGAAAACGCTGGGGCTCTCCTCCGTGCTGAACTGAGCCCAAATGGAGTAGCAGTCGACGGAGCTGTCCCGTAGTGCCAATCTCGGCCCGTCCAGGGCCAGGGAGCTGTCCTCGGTGCTGAAGCTGCTGCGGCTGCCACATGCAAGGTCGCGGCAGAGAGAAGGGTTTCTCTCCCGCATCCGATGTCAGCAGGCAGGATTCTCCGCTTCTCCTGAAGACCACTAATGTAATGCGTAACATGAAATCCCCAAGGCGAAGGGAAATGCGAGGCATGTACCGTGGAAGGACTGTGGGAGAAGTGAAAAGAGGGCAGTCACTTAGTACCAGGAGAATGTGCTGTTGCTTATCACGGGAGAGGGTTTAACACGATGGTATTGGAGATTTCTTTCTAAGGTGATCAAAGTTCAGATTTCAGTTTTATGCAAAAATAATAATGGTACATTCACATTGCCTTTCATCCTTCAAGATTGTTTTAGTACCAAAACTCAGCTTAAAGTACAGAAAGTTTTGTTATTTGGCCACACTTGAAAATACCAAAGCAAACCAGAAAACTAGACTATTCTGTTTCTAACATTGTCATGTGATTAATAATCAGAAGATGACTGAGATTGTTTTATGTGTTACTGATGACAAATTTCCACACTGAAATGGGTGTGCTGCTTTTGGTACTCTATTTTTAAGTATCGACACAAACTTTAATGCAGTATGAAACAGAATCTTGCCTTTGAAGCCCATAGTATTGTTAGTAAGCATTTTGTCTACTTCTGCTAGAAAAATACTAGAAAAAACCTACATGAAGTTAAAGAGGAAGCAATAATAATTATATATATAATCATAATAATATGTATACAATGACAAGATATAAGTTAAATATATATATGTAAGGTAGTTGCAATATGACAGCTGCTTGCTTCACTTTACAGCCATTATTAGGCCAAACATGAGAACTTAGTTTTTGTAATATGAAAGTATAAGAAGTCAGAAGTCACAGCATTCCTTAGTATTTTCACTATGTCTTAGAATATTTCAAATTGTAGTAGGTATGTGAGAGAAAATATATAGTGGACCTAAAGTACAAACAAAACCTGTGTTAAGAATTGTACTTTTAAAAGGTTAAATATTGGTCTGATTTGAAAACCAGTGGTATCAGTGGTGAACTTTACAGGTCCTGAGTGAATAACTCCCCACAATCAAACAAGCAAAAACCACCACCAAAAAAAATCACTTCCCAGTTGACTTTGTGGCAGTACTGATACTGAAGTTAACTATTGCAACACTAGTATACAGAATTATGATGATATTCTTATTTTCTTTAGCTATAGAATTACTTTTTCACTACCTTCATTAAGGCACGAGGAATATCTCTGAAGACTATGTAAAAGCGACTACGGTGGTGTAGTAACAGAATATTAAGAATTTTGGTAATGTTATTCTCCTTTTACATTGATTAGCATAATGTGTTCCACATTATATTGTGGAAGGGATTTTATCCTAGCAGTTGACTTGAGATTTTGTTCCAATAAAATAGAGCTTTTTCATTTTTTTTTCCCAAGCTTATTCTTCTTTGGCAACACAGTGATTAATGAGTTTAATTTTTGCAGGCAACTGCCAGGAGGTGCTGAGTAAGATGTATCATGCTGATTGTATATAACTCTGCTCCTTTTAATTATTGGGATGATAACAATGCATTAATCAAGTACGTATGAAATTCAGCACTTTTCTCGCATACAACATATTGATCTACTTTATAGGGTGCTGAGTGTAAAATGATGATCACGAAAGTTCTTTTTAAATTAAATTTTGTATGATAAGTTATGTATTAAAAATATGAAACTCTTCTCTGGAACATAAAACTGTTCTATATAAAGACCCATATGCTGCGTTCTTACATTACATATCCAAAACTTCTACTGGGTTTAATGGAAGATTAAGCCATAAATAAAAACAGCTATACTTATTGCACAAAATATTAGCGTGAATATTCTTTCCATTACTCAGCCTTGAATAATTCTTAATTTCTTGCATTTGCTTAAAACTACATTTAATTATATATTACACTTTACTAATTTTCAGATTGGTTATTCAGACTAATTCACATTGAGAATTTTTTCCGTTCAGGTATAAACAGTGATAATTTTGAAATGCTTCAGTAAAACTTCATTTCATGCTAGCATAAATTAAGGATTAAGTATATCAAATATCAGTTGTTAATAGAATGAGCCTGAGAGAGTAAATATTGCAGCTATTAGTGTAAAAAAATGTAACTTGGTATGTCAGTCTTGCTGATGCATGTAATTGAAAGTGTTAATTTTCCATTCATTATTTGTCTAATATGAAGAGGTATTGCTTTCTGAAAATATATGTCAAGGACAGTGTTCCAGAACGTCTGAGAACTGAGTAGCAGACAACAGGCATTTTTGTATTTTCCCAGAGAGAAAATGAGATTAGAGATTTGATTTAATGGAAAGTTTGACTGGACTGCAGGAATCATACCATTATGCTAAAATAGTCTGAAAGGTAACCATAAGTCTTGTCTACACATGTGAGCTACTGTGTTTATTTACAGAAACCACTGTTGTTCAAGTCTGGGAGAGCCTCTTCTTCTGCCTCTTCTTGTTTTTGTTTATTTTTTTTAATGCTAAACTCTATTACCGAGCAGCTGCTAAGATTTAAAGGGCCAAGACTTGTCTTTTCAAAGGAAATGGAATTAGGCCCTATTGACATTTTATAAGCTCGTTTTTGAAATTAATAAAAATTAGAACCTACTCTCCCAGAGAGAAATTATCACAAGCCTTAGAGATTGTCTATGTATATGCTTGTTTGTTTGTGTTTTTTAATTTGCATGAAGTCTTGTCGTATATTTTCAGTCATTAGTAATGGATACTGATTTGGAGGTGATATGATTTTTATATTATTCAGGTTAGCTATATTTATAATTAATCCATCTTAGAATGTTTGTTACTAGTTTTCAATTAGAGTTTTAGTTTTCAATTAGGGCTAGCTTTATTAGCCATGATGGCAAAGATGATGCATGCACTGAAAACTGTCAGAGAGAATGTATTTTTAAGTATTTGTGAATAATTGCATAAGCAGGTTGAATCATCTGTCTGATAGTGAACTGTGCAATAAGTTGGGATGCCTCATTTAGAGTACATATAGCTCACATTATTTTTCTCTTGAGTTGGTAGAAGTTGCATGGAATGAAGCATGGAATGAAGACACTGAGCTCAAAGTCAGAGCAGCTTGTGTGTTTTTCCAAAGGGCTTTCCAAGATATGAGGTGAAAGGAACCAAAAATGTGTGCTGCTCTCCATTCCTTTGTAGGTTTTGTTTTCAGAAAAGTCAAGAAAAGTTGTAGTTCTCAGGGTGTTCATTCAGTTTTGAAAATGTTCCTTGGAAGTCAGAAGATTTTGTTCCTTTAAATGAAAACATTTAAATTCATGAGGGGGTAATACTTTTATGCTTGTGATCTTTTAAATGATTCTTCCTTGAATATTCAGTAACTTCAATTGACTTTACTGGGATTTTTGCCTCACTAGTGGGACAATTACCAGGACATTGCAGTGATGTATGTGCATTCTCACTTCGTGACCAAGGGGTGGCAGTGTCTCTTGATTCCATTGTTCCCGTAGAGCTATTAGCATCTCTTTGCTTTTGTAGTGTGAGAGCAACCAACCATTTCCTTACATAGTCATACCTACACGTGAGAGTTATTTTAAATTCCTCATTGGTTTCTTTAGGTTTGACTGAGTTGCTGAAAAATTAGCAGCTCTCTCTTTCACCCTCAGGGAGCAATGCTTGTTTTCAAAGCTCAGAAACAAAATGATATAGCAATGGCTTTGAATGGTCCCAGATACAAGTGTAGGGGAAAGAAGGGAGAAACAAATCTTCTTTTTTTTTCTTTTTTCCTAGCAAAATGTTTGCCTCTTTTTCTCCTAAAATAAAATGAAAAACAGCCTTTTCCCAAAGCATTCATATTCAGCTGTGATTCTGTGGACATTACCCACAGTACGTGTAGATTATATAGGGCTGTAAATCCTGTTTCTTTTAAAAGTGTTTCGTGATGAAGTCCAAATACAGTTACTGGAATCTAATTCTTACTTAGTTACTTAAGTACTTATTATATCAGGTTCTTACTTATCTTCAAAATTGTTGTTTGTGTTCATTATGTTATAAGTGCTTTCATGTGTTTGGTAGTGATGAGATGCAGTGAATAAGAGTTATGTTAAACCATATTTTGAATCTGTGCACAAGACTATCTGAAGAGATCTATTGTTCCATTGCATTTTCTGCCAATATATACCTAAAATTGAGAATAAGAGTAAGTCTGACATGGACGTGGTACACATACACATTTTTCAACACAGAACAAAATAGAATGGAACAGATGGAGAGTGGAGTGATACAATCCCAATGAGGTGTTTCGTAGGATGAATAGGCTGTGGTTTTGCGTGAGCTTTTCACAACTTTTCCACCTGCAGAGCATTTAGAAACCTTCATTTCCTCCATTCAGTGTTTACTTCTAATCTCTTTAGCACTTTAGGCTAGAGATCTTTCATACTTTGCTTTGTTAAAATAGCATTTGAATGTCTTACCAAAGTTGACAGCAAGAATTAACATGGTTTTTAAGTTTCAAGTAACTTGGTAAGTAGATCCAAGCAGAGAGGAGAGGAAGGAGATACTTGTACGTGTTGCAAGTAATCAGTTAAAGCAAGAGCAATCAAGTATATGTCATAGTGTGAAAAAGGCCAATATTCTGAATCTCTGCTGAGAAATTTCAACAGATTTCCATTTTGAATTGCTTAGCACTTGCGTAGTGTAAATTATTTTCCTCTAAACAGGGTGTTTGTTTGTATAGCTCTGCTACTACGTAGACTATTCCACTAGGTGTTGTCTCCGTGCCTTTTAAAACTGGATTTAACGTTATTATCTTCATTTTGCAGATGGAAAGTCTGAGAATGAGTTGACACATTGCCTCAGAGATGGTGCATCTCAGCTCAATAGCAGTGACAGCTTGCTGTGGCTCAGCCCCATGAGCCATTGCAGTTCCTGGCTCTGGGCTACGGGGCATTTAAGAACAGAAGTAGTTCCAGTTTTCACGAAAGATGTTCTTACAGCTGTAACACTAAGTGTAAAGTTCTGCATTTCTAAGTCTGTTTTGTGTCTAGCCGTCATTAGGAGTTTTCATGTGACATTTCATATCTCTAACGTTTTCCTCTAGCTGCTCTAGGTTTTAGATGTTTTCTTTGACAGAAAGAAGATTTAAAGCATCCAGAAGGAAGGATAGGAATATCTTAATACTTTCATTATATAATATTTGGGTGGGGCTGAGGGTGTTCCTTCTGTATTTGTAGAGATGATCAGCTCCAGCTGATGCGACCTCAAAATCAAATGCATATTTCTTTCCAAGCTTGCTATCTTGCACATGCAGAGACACATGAAATGGGAAAGCTGCAGTGGGAAATGCTTAGTAACTTTAGTTCAAGTTATGCCACAGTCATTGATTTTAAGGTGTTTATGACAGAAGTATGTATGTGTTCCTTATTGTTCATTGAAACTAGCTCCAATTCTCTATTAAAGAAAGTAGCTATAGTATTTTAGTCAGAGGAGAAACGAAACACACAGTGACTGAGCAATTAGGATGTTATTGCAGTCTCCAAGCTGTACATCTGAAGACACTTGGTGAGTGGAGCCAGCAGCAGGTTTATGCAGGATCCCTGTGCCTGCTGCTTTCTTCCTGTTCTGGCAGAGAGGTAATAATGCCCAGCATCTGGGCAGCAGCAGGAGGCCTGTTACTGCTTGTGTGCCCTTCTCAAGGGTATAACCAGTGGCTTGCAGAGCCCAGCCATGTAGAACTGTAGAGGGAAACTCAAGTGTTCTGCAGTGCCTCTTGCTACTGTGGAGTTAAAAAAAAAAAAAAAAAAGACCTATTTCTCTAATACCAGCTTCCAGAGAAAGAATAGAATGGACCATTGTCAGTAGCAAAACAGACATTGGTATCTGTTCTAGGGTAGACAAGCAATCCGAAAGCTACTTTTTAGAAGGATGGTATGGGATGTGGCTCTAGTGTTCACAGCTCTTCTCTTCCCACTTGCTTGCAAGTCTCCCCAGTGCCTTAACAGCAACAGAAGCTGCAAGCATAGCTCAGCATTTCCTCTCTCCTCTACCCCAGCCCATTCATCATCACAGAAAAAGAACTCAGTTTTGCTTGAACTGCCATGAAGCTGTGCTCCAGTTCTTCTTCCCTATCTATCAGGTGTCTGCTGGCAACTTTATCTCTCTGTCCTGGCGCCTAAGTATGATCCCCCCAGCACAAGCTCAGATGGCTCCTTTCTAACTGCTTTGCAGTGGACCTGCCCTCTGGCACTGCAAAGTGCAAGTCTCATTTGCTGCTTGTCTCTCCTGCACTCCTCCTGGGGCAAGCGAGTTAAGTTATCTCATATTCCAGGGGAACATGAGGAGCCTTGAGCAGAGAGGAAAGAGGATATTGGGATCTGCTTTAAATAGTGCTTGACCCCTTGCATAAGGAAGTGATTGACCTAAGTTTATTGCATACACAGCTCTGAGATTTGCACAGATTGTTCATGGGATTATGTTTCATGTGACTGTAGAATCCTTTTTTTTTTTTTTTTTTTTTTTGTCATTTATTGCTAAATCCTTCCTCACGTTTCTGGGTAATCTATATGAAATATGATTTGTCTTCAGTTTTGTTTTTTTCTGTTCCTTTTAGATGCTGGACAAAGAAAGGTAATATTTAAAAGGCTGAACATCTATCACATTGTTGATACAATTGCTGTAGAAATCAACAATGCTGTTGCTATAGATACGTAAGTAGTTTATAGTGAGCCAAAGATTTCCACTTTGACTAGTCTTGCTGTTAGGCATAAAGAATGCAAGTGGTTTATTGACACAGATAATCTCTTTGTTTTATATGATTTTATTTTATTTTGTTTTAGCATGTGTAATTCCAGATACTGAGGAGACATCTGCAGAAAACGCTGGAGTTACTGCAGTGTTTCACAATGGTGTCTCTAATAAAGTGGGCATGCTGAAGCAGCTGCTTCCTTCTTCTGTGAACTGCAGCACAAACAGCACTTGTCAAAACACATACAGTGATTCATTGCAAACAAGACTTAATTAATAAGGATTGACATAAGCAATGTTTTGGATCAGAGGAACACAATCTATTTTGCTTGCCTTGTTTACACTCTGTGTTTGAGTTCACACTTGGAAGAGGCTTGTTTAGGGAGTAGATTTCACTGATTTCTGGGTACATTCCTAAACTTTCTGTTTGAGGTGGCATGGATTTGTGGTTAGATCATTGAAATAGCTGTGAAGGAGATCTTGCTATTCCTAGGTCTGCCTGCTGAATGAATTTCAGCTAGTTATTCATCCCTGTGGGGAAGGATCTGCATCTGTTGGATACCATGAAGAAATCAAGGTTGTGACTTCATTCTTGTCTTCATTGTGGTAGTATAGAATTAAATAATTTCTGCTTCTGGCCTAAAGCCTTGGGCTGAAAAGAACCCATAGTAACACGAGATTATTAAAAATTAGCAGTGTGATCATTAATTCTGACAGTGGCAACATTTGTGGGAGCATTGCTAATAAATAGTCCAGGCCTGATTTTGCTTGTTTATGGTGGGCTACAGGTCTCTCTCTTTATAATGTTTCACAAGCAGTGCCAGCAGCTGATAATCGCTATAATGCATATTTTTCTTTTAGCTAAGAAAAGCTAATAAGCATCTGTAGTTTTGAAAATGTCAGATTGAGCCAAAGTGCATGCAATTAGATAAGGATAATGTAGCAGATAATAAGAAGATACATGATACTGGATGAGCAGTTATACTATTGTGCTTTGGCTGCTAAACTGCTATGTGTCATATAAAAGAAAGCAGTTGTTGGTTGAAGGAAAACATGTCAGAGATGGAAATGTAAGCTAATGTGATGAAGTGACAAGGTTAGCCCTGGGGGAGTATCAATGTGCACGTTATGCTCTTGATAGATAGAATGGTTGTCTGGGTTAAAAGTCATGTCCACGGGATGGTGGGAAAGGCTGCTCAGAAAAAAAAATATGGAAGATGGGTAAAATCAAGTTATTTATAGTTGCCATCTCTCAAATTTCTTTATTCCTCTTGTTCAAGATTCTGAATCTTGTGTGTGCTATCTGGGCTATTCCATCTGCTTTAGCATTTCACAACTTTTCTGAGATAAACACTTGCCCAAAAGCAGATACAGCAGTTGTACACTGATGAAGAGTCTGAACGTGAATTTTCAGGCAGTGTCCTCTGTTTAATTCCCCACTGGGGGAAACAGTGGGGAAGACTCCAAAAGCAAGAGAAAACAGCAAAAGGATGAAAACTAGACAAGGGACAATGGAGGGAAAGGAGAATAAGGAAAGCCATGATGCACAGATCTGGATTCCAGCTCTGGTCTTGGAACTGTCTTGTATGGATGATCATCTGAGGTGAGCACTGAGTCAGCCATGGGAGCACAGGTGAAGGCAATGCACCTGTGTGACCAGAAGGGGTGGAGTCTGGCTCCACCTCTCCCAGACCCCATTTAAGGGCTGACCCCCACTGGGGAAGGCTCTGTTTCTGGAGACTGCTCCTCTGGAGTTTCCTACTATGAGCCTAGTATATGGGTGAGCATTTTCTTTTATTTTGATTGTCTTTTTTCATCACAATAGTCTTTCTGACTATACCATCTGTAAGAAGCTCAGCTACAGTACTATTTGAAATTATTCATCCTGTTAACCTTACAGCGGAAAACAGAAATTTTACTTAAAACTATTTTTGTGATATATATGTATTTACATATATATATATGTAAATATATTTTATATATAATACATAAATAATTTTGTCTGAGACAAAATATTCCATATTTTCCCTTTGCTCTTATTTAGCCTAATCTAGGAACTGGCTCCAGGCAGGAGAGCAGGCTCTCCCTAGCCTGGGAGAATAGGTTTCTTTGTCATGTACGCTTTTTTTCTGAAATATCTTTCCCACCCTTATCCTACCATTAATGATTTATTCTGATATCCCCGGAGATAAAACATTAGAAGCTATTGTTCCCATGTTTTTCTTCTATGATAACTTCAACTTTTTTTTGTTATTTGGTTTTGTATTTAGAATACACCAAATATTTTGTATTGTTATATCTGACATAAGCTAGTTATGTATAGTTCTCATACTATTTCCTTTTGCAGATCTTTTTCTTTAAGAAGGTATTCTGTAAGAATTTAATTAGTGACCTGTTACATAGTGTTATAGCTGCAATCTCATAATTTTCATTATGAAACATTTGCATAGCAAATAATACATCAGAAGCATAATGTAGCACTTATAAAACACTCTCCATTTTCTTTCTACATCAGAATATGTCTCTTTTTAGTATAGCTTTTACCTACATTAGTAGTGCTTGTTACTACAGGGTTGTGCGGAAGTGTGCGTTTTTGGCATGTGGTTGACACATACAATTGGAAAGGATGCAAACAGAATCTCCTTATTTCCTCAGACCTTCCCATATGAATGGGAGCTTCCCATGCTATCACCATGCAGAGCAGTCTGCATTTTGTGATGTGATTGCAGACACGTGTCATCTCGGACTGTGTCTTCATCTTTACTGATCCATCACCATTACGTATGGCTGCTCAGCAGTAATTGAAGAGTGCATCTTTTGTACCCCTTTCTCTTGTATTCAGTCATTCTGGTAGACTTTGTCTAGGTCTATCAATGTTGATTTTCAAGGATGGAGTTCATGGCATGTAATTGGATCAGGTTTCTGGTGAGAAAACTTACAAAAAGCATCACTGACACGTTAGCTGTCTATAAGCATTTGAGCTCAGTATGGGTTGAAATTCTCTTCCCGTGAATGTTATTTAAGGAAAGTTGCTGAGCACATTCACAGGACACAAACTCAGAGGTTGTGTAAGTGTGGCCAGAAGGATTATTTCTATGAGTATTATTATGTTATCAGAATTCAGTCATAGTAAATTATCTGCTTCCCAATAAGCTGTTCCTCTCCAGGTGGAAGGGTAAGTCTTCTTTTAGGGAAGAGGAAGAGGGGAGAAAATCAGTCGTCCTATCTCTAGTTGGATTATGAAGTACAACAATCTTTCACGGACACCAGGTTGTCCAGCTCTGTATGGCTTTCTCCTCTTCACAGAAGCAAGAAAGAAATTTCCCATGGCATCAGAGAGAAAAACAGATGGTTAAGTGCAAGGTTAAAACCAGTTTAATCACACCCTGTAAAATCTGTATGTGAAATCTCTTGAGTTATAATTGTGTTCCTGTCTGTGTTAAGCTGAAGCTCTTCTGAAACTGGGCTTTTGGCAACTAGCACAACACAAGTGGAGTGGAAAGATATGTGAGAATGCCATAGTCAGCTTTTTAACTGCGCAACTTAGTTTGGAATGCAGAGAGCAGCAGAGTGAATCAGAGGTTTGAATTTACTCTGTAAATTTCACAAAAGGCTTCTCTTTAGCAAAAGACAGATTGTGCCAGTCCAACCCCAAAAGCTGTACTTTAATTTGAAAGTAGTGTTCCGCATTCCTTTCACCTGGTTTTGATTGGTGACCAGCTGCAGAATTCCTCTGTGATCCACTAGAGTACAACGGATGAGAACAACTCCACAACATGATTAAAAGCATTCTGAATGTACATTATTAGCAAGGCTTCTGTGAGATGACTCCATCAGCAGGCTTTGGGTGCCTTTATGAAAGGGTTGCTGAGCATTGTTGGATTGTGAGATTGCTGGGATAGATATGAACTGCAGGGAAGAATAGTGAAATACAAAGCTTTATGTTTAAAGTAACTTAACAAATGATAGCACATGTGTAACAGAGGTTTTCTCAGTTTGCCACAATGCCGTATGGATGAACTGTTAGAAGTATCAAAGTCTCTCTCAGAAACAATGAGAGCTGTGTGGCTGATTTTGACAGCAGCCCATTCTCTGTTTTTCTTTACCCCAGTGCCTTGGACAGCACTGGAAAAGAAAAAAGTAGATCAGTTATACATGTACTGTCTGTATCTCATCCAGAAAACTCATCTCCTCTAGCATGCTGTACCATAAACCAAAAACTGAATCCACTTTCATCAAATGCTTGTGAGTGATGAACCGTTGCAGGACCATTCTGTTCTGTTCAAGGCATTTCTGCAAACAGAAGAGGAATGATGGATGGACTCATTGCAAAATAAATGTTGGGATTAGGGACTGCCTTTCCTCTTCCCTTCTTGCCCCTTTCATGCAAGCTGCCCATGACTTTCCAAAGAGACAATGTTGTTACTTCCATTGCTTTCATGAGTAACAAGCAGAGGATTATTCAAGTGTGTATGGGCTACTGTATTTCTGGAAACTCAGCCTTTTAATATCTGCTTCTATGCTCAAAATTGCTACGATACAGTGAAGAAAAATGGCCAATACTTTTAGTTGAATTGTTTATTCCTGGCTGAGAATTTGGCTATTGATGTTTCTAAACCTTCTGAAAGAAACTTAATGAATGCTGCCATAGTTAATGCTTACTTTGTTTTTGTTTCCAATGGATATTGCAGCACTTCAGAAAGATATGGCCCAAAGTTTATTCCTTATGGCAGTGGACATAATCCTCAAAGAACCTAAGTGCAATTGACTGTGCTTGCTAAGAAGCAAAGAGTCACTGGGTTTTTTGTTATTTTTACTTGTTATTAATTAAAGGATCCCCTTATTAAAGCAGGAGGTAAGAATATTCTATGACTTTGTCTCTCCACTTTCACAACGGTGAAAGTAAAGAAGTTCTCCATCCCTGGGATATCTATCTAGGGGAAACCTTCATTGTCAGACTAAAGCATTCCCAGCATTTTTCTTGCTCAGCTTCAATAATCACTGCTTCTCATTTATTGAGGTCAATGGGCCCTTTGCCAGGGGGAAAGTACAGTATTTTTTAAGATGAAGGATAGGGTTGGAATAAGAACAGATGGCTGTAATCTGCCATAAATTTGTTTAGACTGGAAATTATGAGATTTCTATGATCTTAAGCATTGAAGTATTGGAAGAGCCTTCCAGTAAGACTAGGCAAAGATACGTTATATATGACTTTAAGATGGATTTCAATAACTATTTTTATAAGATTCTATGCTTGCTTTTGGAAGCAAAACCCCCCCCCCAAAAAAAAAACAAAAAGACCCACACTATCCTCTCACAACCAAATCTACTGCCTTTTTCCATGGAACCAGTGGAGATACCCTTTCCTCTTTTGGGGTGACAGGAACTTCAGTTTTAATAATGCAGGCTAAATATTAGAATAATTTTCTGCAGGGCTGTATGTTATACATCCACAACATGACAAAAATATTGCAGTAAAATGTGTTATCCAGCCCTGATTTCATCCTTCAAACACATTTTTAAGGTTACTTGGTCAAGCTTTGTTAAAGAGACCCTGAATCAGGTATTTTTATGGACCTCTAGCTACCTCTTCTGCAAGCCAAACATTTTTCCTCTTCAAGAGAAGAGTTGTTAAAAGTTCTGTCACTGCACTGTCTACAGCTTTTAGTTGCAGATGATCTGCGTGGGCAAATCAAATTGAGTGGTTATCTTTCTCTCATTGTTTTTGTTGTAAACGTGTATGTTCTTGTTCCTCCAAAGTGCTTTGCTCTAGCTTTTCTGCACAGTGTACCAGAGTCCTTTGCGTGGTAATCTATAGTGACTTTGTCTATCTCAGTAATGAAGGCACAAGTCCCTATAGGGCTCTCCTTTGTCTTGACCTTGGTGAATATAGGAGAGAGAAGTGAGTTGGAAAGGAAACTGAGGGGAAGCAAGCATGTCATGTGGCTCAGTGGGAATAGCTCTCAGGTGTAGGGTTCTGTTCCTCAGCAGCTGGTAGGTCTAAAAAATGGGCATCAAATGATACCACACACACCAGACTATTCCCATTTGCTTCTTACCCCTGTGCTGATATTTTCTCAAGGTCACAGGGGGCTCAGAATGTTGATGATGTAGGAATAACAGTGCCTGACTTATAAGCAACCCGACCTTCATTGCATCTGGCCCTGAGTGTTTTTTAAACTTGACCTATGATGTAGACTTGTTTAAAATGAATATAGCCACTTCTTTGAATAAGAGGCGTAAGTGTGAAGATATTTAGTGTAACAAGTCAACTCTAACACAACAAATTTATTGCCAATTATTCTCTCACTGATGGAAGATAAGGGCCTGCTCCCTTTCTGAGCCACGCAGGAGGGAAACAGCAGAAGCAGTACTTTCTGAAGTGACTAAGAGGGAGAGGTGGTGATGCTGTATCCATGCATTTAGAGGCTGGGGATGCAGATAACAGCTTTCTGTAAGGTGAAGAAGTGGTTTGGGTGCTCAGGACAGTGGGAGTGTTGTGGGAATGAGTTATCTCCAGTTGTTTCATCCTAGCAGCAAAAGGAAAGCATGCTACATGTGAGTAAGGCTATGGATCACCCCTCCCTGGAGGTGTCCAAGGCCAGGATAGATGGGCTTTGAGCAACCTGGTTTAGTGAGAAGTGTCCTTGCCCATAGTAGGGGGATTGGAACAAGATCATCTCTAAGATCCCTGCCAACCCCAACCATTCTATGATTTTTTTGATAAGTCAACAAACGGAAGGGCCAGGAATTAGATAGCTGACTTCTATTGTTGTATGCCACTTATTTTTTTCAGAAGCTTTTTAAAGCTTTTAAAGGACAGTTTTTCGAGAAGATTTTGGCTATGCAATAAAAACTACCTAATGTTGTTTCTACTCTGCTGTGAAGATGTAGCATTCTTATTATACCCTTTAATCTTACTTGTACTTTCTATTCTTGATGGTTTTTATAAGCCTCGGGCCAAAAGACATCGCAACAGAAGTGATTCACCCAACAAAATGTATGAACTGTGAAGCCCTAGAACTCCTGCTTTTTTTGTACTTCTCAAGACAGTAAACAAAGAGCAAGCTGTACAGCTTATACTGCTTGAAAGTGCTAATATATGTCAAACACTCAGGATTTCCACGGTTATTTGAGCTGGAATTTCACATGCCATGAAACACAGAGTAGCTCTAAATCAGCGCCTCCCCAGGGCCATGCCTTCCCAAGGGAAGAGCTTGTCTCACATCAAGAGTACGTGCAGAAGGCCTAACGTGGAACTTTGGATGAAGAACTAATGTTGCCGCAAGTGCTGTGTTGCACTGGTGCAGTGCCAGCTGTTATCTGCTGCTCATTCATTTTAGTCAGAACTAATTTATCTACTGATTACTCACGTGGCTTTCACTTTAAGTCACCAATAAAGGTTGTTTACAGCTCCTCTGGATGTCTCTGTGTGATATTACAAACACATTAGAGAAATCATTACCATGTCAGGTCCTCAAAAATGTAGGTAATGGCATCTTAAAGTTACTGGTGAATCCCCTCATTCAAATTTCTTTTGAACTCATTAGTCTAGCTTTCCTTTGTGCCTTATGTTAGTCTTTAAATCATTCCACGTGATTGTGGTTTCTTTGCATGGGACCCCTTTCCTCTTGCTCACAGGGAGTTAATGAAAAGCTCCTTAGTATTCTGTTTCCCATTGTTTCTAGTTTGCAACCCTAGGCCTTAATCTGTGCACTCTCTTAAGATGCTGTTTCATTTCCTCATTTTTTGTAATTTTTTTAGTGTTTACTGTCGCAGATTTTGGATGTCTCACATCCTAGTGAAAGTGTTTTTGTAGTACTGTTGCTGAATGTGTGAGGGGATGTACTGCTGTTCTACAGACAGAAAACTGAGGAACGTATGTTAATGTATACCTCAATGAGGAGACTGTTTTCATGGGAGCCCATAATACAAGTCTTTTATTTCAGTGATGGTGCTGATTCTCAGCATTTCTACAAATAGCATGTGAAGTCCTCAAGGTGGCCATTCAGAAAGCAAGAAATGCTGCAATGCCCACTTAGCAGAACTCAGCATCACAGAATCTGGCTGCATGAGAGGGAAACTTGTGCGTTCAGGCTGTCGGCCCACTTGCTTCATCATGAAACTGTCCCTTCTCTTCCTCCCCATCTCAGTGCTTCATTTACTGCATGCTGTTTCTTTTTGGCTGGGCATGTCAGTTTGTGCCCTGCGGACATCTTTCTTTGGCTTTCTAATTCCCTCGTGAGGCAATGGTCTTTGGAACTGGAAGTCCCTGAGTGCTTAAAGACAAGAAGGGGTAAGTCAAGGTTACATTAGACCTTGTGAATTCTATGTATACCTGAATATTGTGCCATAGTTGGTTTAAAAGGAAGACCTTTGTGGAAGAAGTAGTATCTTATATTGTGGTAGCTACTAGGTTCTGTGGGTAGACAAATTTTAACTGCATGATCCCTTTAGATTTGAACTCTTTCTTCTCACTTCAGTTGACTTAATGTTGCTTGCTCCTGAACAACTTATTTCTGGTGCATCCTAATGGTCTACTAATGCAGTGCCACCTTAAAAGAACAAGGAGTAAACCATTGTGTGGCCGCAAATGTTGTTCTCCATTCATTCATTCTTGGTTTAGAATCAAGAGAATGTTCCTGCTCATCATTGGATTAAAAGAAAAATTCAAAGAGAATTTTTTTTATTCTCCTTAAGAATCATCCATTATTGGGGAGCAGGTCCTTCTCTTGCCTGTTCTTTCATAGCTGTCAGGGCACCTTGGAAATAAAGTGACTTGGGAATCCTGAGTTCTTTTCTGATGGCAGAGTGTACTGTGATTTCTCCCTGACTCATTAGGAAATTAGATGAGCCTACTCTGACAAATCTCCACTGTATGTTCCTCGTTTACATGCATCATACATTTTCTTGATTCTATATCATGTTTTAATAAATTATTTATGGTAGAACCTATGTTTCCTTTGATACTCGTACTGGACCTGGCACAGAGAGGGTGTGGATCATGTTGGGATAGTTAAATGAACTTAGCTGAGTTTATTTTTCCAAATGAAATGTATTTTCTTTCTTTTTTTTTTTTTTTTTTTGTTTAAGCAGTGTAATTTCAGTTCTCATAAAACTGGCAAGATTGTTCTGACTTTATGGGTAGAAATTCAAAGCTGAAATTCCAGGAATCCCAGCAGTACAAAGCAAACAATTGAGCGGAAAGAAACAGTGTCCCCCAAAACATAAAGCACAACTATTTTTTTCATAATCGTTATTCTCATGTGTGCTCAGCTTTATTTTATATAACTTTAGTTGTTATTGTAGACATTTTATTTCTATTGTAGCTTTTCAAAAGATGTCTGTATTTTGTGTTTTCAATGGGTTTATTCCTGAGAAAGACTAATTGAAGTCTGTCTCCAGTTCATCTCGCTGCTCTGTAGGATATCTCATCTGAATTTAGGCAGAACTTCAGAGCTGATGAAAACCTAGAGGATTTTCCATCTTTTAATAAAACAGAGCATCCTTGGGGTTTTAGGATAGCTCCTGGAGGAGTCAACAAAAAGAAATGTTCATTGGTGCTTAATGGAAAACCATAGTCCTCCTGCTAAGAGAGAAATGCAGCACCACAGGATTTCTTTTTTTGACTGCTTTATATGACACGCACAAAATGATACGCTTCCAAATTCTCAGAGACAGATGAAACTTCATGCACCTGGAAAGTAGAAGTTTTCCTGTGTTTCCAGTGACTCGATTTTCCTCCTCAAATTTAGCCCTTTAAAAGAAACAAAGGCAGGTTTATGAATGAATGCAGAAGAAAATCCTTGTGTGTACTCAAGTGCATAAATGTCTTTTGGGGGAAATATTTACAAATGGTTGGCTACAAGATTAAAGTATGGCCTGTTCCCACGAAAGCTTCTTAAGGATGAGGTTCTTGAGCCTATTGAGAAGTCTTTCTGGGGAAAAAAAAATCACTTTCAGTTCATGGCCTGTAGATACTTAGTAGTTGGCATTCAGGAACAGGAAGTGATGGAACTGAGGTCAAACAGAGCAGAGTTGGGTGCTGTGTTGTGTGCTAAAATGAATAGCTCTGAAATACCTGGAGAAATAAAGTAGATCTTTTGCTTTTTTCCATACTTAAATTCACTGTATCTGGTCCTGCTGCATTAAAAATGTAGTTTGTAGTGTGTTCTCAACCACAAAAGAGTTTGTTGTTCTGAAAGTTCCCCCAGCATCCTGAAGTCATAAGTCAGAAGAACTAGAGTTTGCTGCTTTACCTCAGAACTGCATATTTAATGTATGCAACAGCAGCTTGCTTGTTTGCCTGATATATCAATGAGCTTACATCTACCTGGTTTAAAAAGAAAAACAAAAAAAAAAAAACCCAAACAATCACAGAGTTTAGAAACATGAGGTGTAAATGTGGCAAAAGAGGTAGAGAGTACCCTGTAAGGGCTATGGTTATCTGAGCTACCTTGCATTTGCCATGGGCTGAGTATGCACAAAGAATGTTAATGTAAATTCACCTCAGTGACAGAATACATCCAGATGTTTGTTATGCAGTGGTTAACTGCTCTGCTTCATTTTTCACATTAATTTGTCTATATTTTTCTGGCTTCAGTTTTCAGGCATTGATCTCTGCTAGGAGGCAGAACTTTATATCAATCAAAATATATGGTAGGGGAAGAAATTTGTGCTTTATAAGTAGAACTCAGTGCTAATGCCCCTTCCATTTTTTCACTTCTTTACATGCATTTGCTGTTTAATGACAGAAAAAAAAGCAGCCACCTTTCCTTGCCTCTACAAGGGTTTATAATGGAATTACTGCAACTGTGGAGATTGAATAGCAACTCCTGTAGGTGCAGTCCTGTCTAATAAAAGGCTGTTTTGACTGGCTGCCTGTTATGAGTTTAGTCCTGGCAGCTCAAACATCTGTGGGCTCTTTATGGCTGCCAGTTACAAAAGTTTGTGTTCACTTGGCTGACCTTGCTGAACTTGCTGCTGGGACTGAACTGCTCCAGGGACCTGAACTTGCTAGAACAAAGAGAGTGCATGCTGCAGTCTCCTTTCTCTGGCTACGAAGATATACAGTGTTTCTTAATTTATTTCTCATGGATCTATATCTCTTGGCAAAAATTAGAATTAATTTTTACTGCCTGCAAATTACCTGTCTTATTTTCTATGGGAATGATCTGAATGGAAATTCTATGCAATTTTACTAAGGTTTGCATGTACAATCTCTCCTATGGCAGTGTCTGTCGTAGTTGCAACAGGAAGCAAAGGTTTTAAAATGAATCGGTCTTTAAAATCATGATGAAATGTTACAAATAATAAGAATGATTTGGTTACACATAAATCTGGTTACATGAGTGCAGTGAAATCAGCAAGACTTTGGCTTTTAAGTATCAATGTGGAGCTGGCCTGGCTTCCTGCACTTTGTGCACCAAAGCAATGGACTCGTGGCTTCTGTATGCTGATCCCAAATGAAATTTGAGAATAAAAGAAAGAAAAAGGGAGTGAAGAATGAGTAAGGAGAGGAACTTCCCATTCTCTTCTCAAAAATACACCATAAGTATATGATGAAACACAACAGCATGCTGAAAGAAAGGAAAGCAGACACAAAATATGATAGCGGTGGCAAAAGGACTAAGGGAATAGACTAGAAATATGGGCAGATAAACTTTCAACAGGAACAACTGCTGGTGCAGATGGAGAGGCAAATGTCTCTGTTTGGAGAGTATGAAGGCACGTGATAAAATAACATGGAAACGTTTGAGTTTGCTTAAATTAAAATTTGTAGTCTCTTGACAGTAACAACAGGAGAAGGTGGTTTTCAGAGAACTGATGCTTCACTAAGGATGCCTGAAGGTCCTCAGCACTGCAGCTCCATATGGTTTTCCAAGTTTACTTACTTTTCGAGTGGGTGTACTTAAGCCTTCATAGCACAGCCCTAAATTTACTCCACTGGCCTCAGTGGTTTCCTATTAAGTTCTTAACACAGTCGAAGTGATGAGAAGAGAGGTGAAACCAGGGAGGATATCTTCAGTCCTTCCAGAGCAGTTTTCTCCACAACACGTTCTTGTTTGTCCAGTTTCACTTTAAATTATGTAAGCCACGCGCATCCCTGAAATAGCTTGTTTCATAACTAGAGTCTCAATGAGTCCCTCTGTTCACAGTGCAAACTCTTCTGCATGCCTCCAGAAGCTGTGTGCACTGATTTGGGATGGGCTATGGACCATGGAGCAAAAATTGCTCATAACTAGCCACAGGGGTTGAGCATGATCAGAACAGTAGATCACAGCTTAAAACAAACAGCTGTCCATGTGCATTTTAAAGCCTACAGAGAAAGATTATAAAGTCCCTTGCCTCAAGAGTGCCACAGGGGAGACCAGTTTCAGTGGAGACGAGATTATGGCTGGTGCATTTAAGATACTATTAATGGAATTACACATTATCTGTGGATTGATGTTATTCTGTTGTTGTTCTCAACTGCTGATTTCCAGACCAATTTACATAGTAAGGAACTTACTTCTTTTAAGGAGTCAAGTGAGTGAAAATCCTTACAGAAGTGGACTCAGTGTCAATCAGTTAGAGGTAGTGGGGCCCAGGGCTCGTTTTGTAGGCTTCAACTGTGTTGTTGGGTTTTTTTGTCTGGAGCAGTCCTGCACAGCTTTCTTTCCCTCCTAGAAATGAACATGAAGCATGGCTAAGCTTTGCCAAAACTTTTCTGCTTGCATGTTGTAGCTGAAAACATGCAGTGGAGATGCGTGGAACACTGACATCGTGATCCCAATATTATGATAGTAGCAGGTAGTGTGTCACGTGGCAGGGCGTGGGTGTGCTGTCCTATTGCATAGACCCCAAACACATAGGGAGGGACCAGAGCAATGGGTCAGGCTGATTCCTCTATTACTCCTTTCAAAATTCTTCCTGGCATGGGATATCTTTCAGTTGAGCAATGCGCAGTCAGGGAGGAATGTCGCAGTTGAATACTGAACTGGATGATAATGCAGCATCAATACTGCTGCCACCCAACACCTGTAAACTTAAGCTTCCACAGTTTGATATTTGCTGAGGATAATCAGAAGATTAAACAATTCTAAGTTTTCTTAAGGTCCTTTATTATTTGCTTTTATAATTTCACTCATTGTGCTTCTAAAAAAAACAACCTTGATGTTACTAAAGAAATGCCACTCTATACCGTAGCAGAAGGCTTAAGATTAGACATACTGGATCAGACCAAAGGTCAAAATTGTTCAGTTTTCCATCTCTTTGACAATTGTCAATAGCAGTTGCCTAGAGAAAGGTTATTAAATGAGAGCAAGCTCCCTATGTAGCTCTCTCGGCATGTCCTCCTGGCAGCCTGTGGTTGAGAACATCACTGTGCCCAAGGTTGTGTCTCTAGAATGTTTGTATAAAAACATATAAACATCCTGAGGCAATGTGCTTTACAGTTTAGCTGTCTACTGTTGGTAAGGAAAATAAAGAAAGAGAGGCTTTTTGTAAGAAGAGGAGAAAATACTCATTGCTTTGCAGTTCCTACACACCCAAGCCTTGATATTCCACTCCAGTGCCCCTCCCACCCCTATAATGAAGCTTTCACTGCTCTGTTTCCACATATGGACTGGTTGGTCTGGATTCCCTTATTTTCTGAGACATAAGTGGGGTAATTCCCCTTATGTCCTATCTCAATCTATCAAGAAGCACAGTTTTCCTCTGCAATTTAAACTACTGCTTAACCAAGCTGAGTGAAGCTGAGACTGTTGGAGGCTGACCTGGTGTCCAATCAGAGCAATGCCAATTTTTCAAAGTATTCTAAGCAAGAAGTGTATTATTACATGTATTATACCAGTGACAAGAAGAGCTTTGCTATTTTTGTGCTGGAGTGGAGAGAGAAACCACCAGCAGGGGAAAGGCTTTACATTAAATGAAGGGAGACTGAGATTAGATTTTAGGAAGAAATTCTTCACTCAGAGTGCAGTGAGGCACTGGCACAGGATGCTTAGAGAGGCTGCAGATGCCTCATCCCTGGAGGTGCTGATCTGGTGGGGGCCACCCCATCCATGGCAGAGGGTTGGAACTAGGTGATCTTTAAGGTCTTCTACAGCCTAAGCTGTTCTGTGGTTCTCCTGAGTGACACAGATCAAATTTTTATTTTTGTCTCCCAGGTGAGAATTGTGTAAAACTCAGAATGGGTTTCAAACTGTTATAGAAGTTCTCTGCGTTTCAAGAAAAAGAGAGGAAAATAAAGGAGGGAGAAGACACACTGAGAGAGTAAGCAGAGGATAAATGAATAGATCTGTGTCGTTGCTTTGTGTCTGAATGGCTTTGTTACCAAGCTGGAATGCTTGTGGATTGTAATGCATTTTTCAGGCTGTGTGGTGATTTAAAACCATGTCTGCTATCAGAGATTGGAATGAAAGGAAAAAGCCGTCTGCCTTCTGCCCTGAAATTCACTCCTTTCGTTGGCTGTATGCCACTAAAACACAATTAAAATAGCATGAACAGGATGTGTCAGTGGAATGAAGATCATAGTGTTCCATCAAACCTTCTGGTTGTGCCCTCTGGAGACCCTGAGACAGAAGGTAAGCCCTGTGCGTGGCCTACATCCCTTGAGCACTGATGTACAGGTAAAAGGCCTTACAATCACAGCCAGAAATTTATGGCAGGAGCAGATGAGGAGACAAAAACAAGAATATAAAACAAATGACAGAACTGGTGATAAGACAGTTGAAAGTAAACTCTCTCCATGTTTCGCCCTCCTTTTTCAGTACTTGAGAACAAAGAACAGGGCTCAACATTGTCAGCAGCACAGAAACGTGCTCTGTGTCTCCAAGCCATTTGGTATGTCTTCAGTAAATCAGCAATTTGATGATCCGTACAGCAGCAGAAGCCCTTCTTCAAGATAGCACTGCTGTCTGCTGTAGCAGTTTACATGAACAGATGAGGTTTTGCAGCCCCTGACAACTGCAAATTCAGGGCCTATGCTACTGTGTACGTGGGCTGTTTTGGCCCTTTTACTATACAGTTTGGGTCCTAACATTTAGGAGATGGGTGCCACGCACAAAATATTTTAGAAAATTGCTTTTTGAGTTGCCTCCAAATGTTTCATTATTCACAAGACATTTAATGGTGACAGGGCCCATCTCCCTGGCTAGGCAAGGTGATCTGTGCTCCTGCTATGGCATCTTTATGTAGAAAGCTACACTGAACTCAAATGCCCGAGCTTACATTAAAGGCTACTTGGGTGACAGCATGCTCTGACCTCTCCCACTGCTCCATGCTTGTAATAAGGTTTAACCTACCTTTATTAATTCTCTGACCCCTGTTACTTGACGGCATCTCTTCAGCTCCACAGATCTGAGCCCCTTCAGTGTCATGCTGACTAATATTGAGACTATAGGTGCCCACCTCAGGCATTTATTTATCATGTCCCAGCCTCTGGAAACACACATGACTCTGTTCTTGCCACAGCTGCATGAAGGCAGTGAGGAGGGGCCCTTTGAACACGTGTTCTGGCAGCAGCTTTAGTCATTTTCCATGAGGCAGTGGAAGAAAAACAGCTCTTCATTTCCAGCTCTCCATATTCCCACAAAAAACAAGCAAACCGCCTATCTGCTGGACAAGCAAACTGTTTGATTCCTGCAGTTTCTGTAAAGGATGTGGTTTCTCCAGAGCTGGAGAGAGAATGAGATCAACTGTTGAGAGTTGGGTGGGTTTAGTATGATACCGTAGCTTCTGGCATAGAGGTCAAAATCACTTTGTTTCTGAGAGCTACTGATAGAAGTCCTTATTCAGAGGAGCACTAAGGGTGTGATTGAGCTTTGAGTCTGACTTTGCATCCTTTTGGCTCAGCAAAAGACCCATGTTCTTGCAACACACTAGTTTTAGCATGTGCTTGGAACAGCACTCAGAAAAGCTTTGCTGAGTTAGGCTAAGCAAGAGCAACCTGCAATGCCATGAATAGCACTGAGAGCCAGAAAAGCTTTTCTTAAGGACACTTGATCAACTTGAAAATCATACTGTTGTCTGAGAATTGTATCTCTTCTAATTAGCAGTAGCCCTGTGAGTGTGAGAAAGTAGCAAGGCTTAAAACATATTTGATTTACGATTATTCTTCTGATTGTGCTTTGAGCTCCGTTCTCACCGCTTTATTTGTAGGTCTTTTTGTGTGCGTGTGTGCTTTGTGTTCACCTTGTTCACTAGCAGGATGGTTGTGCTTTGGCACGCTGGACACTCTTTGCCTTAGGTTGTCCAGAGCCATCCTCAGAGCAGCAGCAGGAAGACTCTTGCTGCTGTGGTGGATTTGGATCTCCACAGGTGTCTCCATTTCTCAGTGGAACTGCTGAGGGCAGAGAAGCAGTCTGGTTGACTTGTTTGGTAGAGCTGGGGAGCAAGGAGGCATTACTGAGACATAATGCCTTTCTCTCCCTAGCTCATGCATATGCTAGGGTTGGGGGAGGTGGGGGGGGCTGGGGGGGGAGGGAGGGAGGATGAGGGCTAGGAGTTTTATTTCTGGGTTCTGGTGGGGCAGTGAGGGGGAACCTGAACGATGGATTAACTTTTAGTTCCAATGCTGAGCTGGGAGCAGAGGGAATTTGGGGGACAGGGTAGAACTTACTGTTTTTATCTTCCCTTTCCTGGGCTAGTTTTAGCTTTCCTTTAGCTGCGTGTAATCACATGGCCATACAGGTATTTGTGTCCTGGTCAGAGGAGGAGATGGCAAGATTTGGCCATCTTAACTCTACAGTAAAACTTTATAGTCTTCACCATCTTCTTAGCCCTCCTTGTCCCAGCCCAGTGCTCTGTGGGTCTGGAATCTGCATTCAAAAGTTCTCCATGACTTGGCACCCACCTCCTCCTCCACAGCACAGACCCTAGCCAGTAACCAGCAGGGCATGGCATGGGCAGGAGCTAGGCTTTGTTTTCCTCACCTTGGCTTTTCTACCTGTCCATCCAGATGCATTCCAGTATGACAAGCCCTGGACCAGGCTTTGTTGCCTCATAACAATCTGCAGGAAAAAAGATTCAAACAAAACACTGAAAATTCTGGTAGCTCCTCAGTTTTCAAATCAAAATGAAGAACATGTACCTGGTTTTACCAGTCCATCAACAAACTTTGCTTCTTTAAAACGGCCTACTGATCTTTGCCACTCAGACGTTATTTAGATTCTAATGAGCGCTCATGCTGGGATTTTGGTTCCTAGCAGTTGTGAAGGGATATTTGTTAGAACTAGGTAAATTTTTTCACGATGGGAGGAAGTCGTGTACTGTTGATATGGTTCAGATATAAATATATTTTGTCCTAACCTTGTACTTGAGAAAGTAGTTTAGCAAATGGCCTTAAACATCACTGCTGAATACAGTCTGAAAAAGGCTTATGCTGAGGATCATGTATATACCTTGATTTCACAATCTTCACATTGTCTGGGGAAGGCTTACATTCCTGATTGTGCCAATGTGACAAGTTTCAGAGCATGACTTTGCTGCTGATGTATTGCATTCTAACTTAGTTTTGCCGTTGTGTGATGTTGTGGTGACTTCAGAGTAGCAACTCTGCAGATGTGGGCTCCCAGCAACCTAACTCAGAGACGTTTGCTCTTTCAGTCACAGGAAGCTGAGACTGGAAGAAAATTTAGTAGTGTTGTGTGACCTTGAGATCATTCTGGGGAAAGTGGTTGTTTTCAAGGGGTGAGCACGACACAATTTTTAATATACATAATGTACAGTGCTCCACTGGGCTACAGGTACATTTCTCTGAAACAGGTATTTAACAAAATATTGTTGATGGAGTTCATACAAGAGAATGAACGAAATCTAGAGCTTGTTATTGAATGTCCTTTTGCTTGCATTTGTCATTGCAGTGTACGTACAAGTAGGCAAAAAACCCAAATGTGTGTATGGATGGCAGTAGTGGCATTTAGTCAGCAGAGGGCAGGGTTTGCTGAGTAGAAATTCTTTCAGTTCCGAGAAATAAGACTCAGGAAAGAGTTACAGAGCCTGGGAAGGAGGAATTCTAAAGATGTCGGCAAATCAATTGTTATCCCCCCACTTCCTCATTTGTCAAGTTCACCTGTTCTCAGTTTCTGCTTCATCTTCATCTGAAATTATTTCTGGATGTCCACATCCAACATATCACTAATACTTCAGTTATTTGGGGTACATTTATGAGCTTTGAAGCTTTGAGGACCACATTTTAAGTTTTGTAAATCTATTTTTTGACAATCATTGCTGGCTGTATTCTGTTTGGAAACATTAAAAGAATAGCAGAGTTCAGCAAATTAAAATTGCAATGCAGAAAGAGTTGTGGGGAATTCTTTTCCCAGCTGAGGTGGGGAAAAGGACAAAAGCTTGGAGGAATAAGTTTCAATTACTGAGAAGAGGAACAAATTGCCTTTTTTGTCCTACTCTGTTAAATACTTGTTAAATACAAGACAAAAAGGTTGGGGAGTGTGTGAAGTCTATTGGCTGCCTTTTACCTGAATGGTAAAGCATTTGAAGTTTTATACTTTTCAGAGTGTGTGTGGAACATTTCTGAACTATTTGCGATATCTAATACTGATTTGTAAGGTCCGTGAACTGTGCAATAAAGTGAAAAGTTTTTGAACTATAAAAAATTCTAAAGTTTTCCCTTCTTTATTATAATTGAATCAAGCAGCAAAGCGTAAGAGCTCATAGGGCATAAATAAAAAAACTGATTCCTTTTAAAACTGTCAGAAGGAAAATTTGATTATGTATAGAAGCACTTAGATCTGGATCTGTCCCTGTAGCTGCTCTCATCTGTGGCTGAATTGAGATCAGGTGTACATGTGATTTCATATATGAAATGAATGCAAAGTTATATAGACTCATAGAATATCCGAAGTTGGAAGGAACCCGTATGGATCACCAAGTCCAACTCCTAAAGAAGAAAACATCACTGTGAAAAAAAGAAGTCACAGTGTCAATGAAGAAAATGTTTTAATCTGTGGAATACTTAACATAATAGTCTCTGTGTGTGAGACCAATTCTGGTTTTGTTAAACTGCAGAGTGTTCCTGTGGTTGGTCAGGGTATGTTATTGGGTGGGTTCTATCACTGGTTGATTGAAGCAGTTAAAATTCTGCAATAATCTTAAGGAGGTGCTATAGACACTTCAGATGTCTTGTTTGTTTGTTTGTTTGTTTATTGTCTTTTCCAACCTGAGCAATTCTGTGATCCCATGATTCTATGATGTGCCTAAAACAAAAGGCACGAGAGATTTGCCATTTCAGCTCTTTGGGTTTTCCTTTTTAATTTTTTTTTTTTCTGGTGAGATTTGGTTCACTGAAGTGTTACTGCTTTGCTTAAAATAAATACTAAGAAATGTGATAATAGTCAGGTCCATGGGGAGTGGGGAGGGTATGAATATTTCAAAGAAGTCAGATCCTTGGGGGGAAGAAAATTTTATCTGGGAGAGAAGCAACCTTATTAGGAGCCTCTTAAAGGCACAAGCTGATGTTCTTAAACTGGAATGGCTGACAACATGCTCATGCTTTTTCTAATACTATAAAATGATAGTGGGGTTGGTAAAGGTTAACTAATTCACAACTAATAGTTACTTCATTTGATTCTTTAAAAGGAGGGATAATTTGATGTCTAAGCAGAGGAACAGTAAGATGGGCCACACGGTGACAGTCTGTAGTTCTGGAAAGTTCCATGACTGCTGCAACCAACAGTACTGATGTGCTTTGCTACCTTAATGCTTGAGACGATCACTAGTACCTTCAGCCTGTTCAATGGGAAGGGCTCCATATATCTTTTTGCAGGTTGAAGAGGAGACCAGGGACATCATTTCTGTTGACTGGGGAATCCTGTTGTGCTTTAAGAAGTAAACCTCGAATTCCAGGCTAACACTTCTGGCCACAGTCAACCCTCTTGTCCTGCACCTCTTATCATTTATTATAGATAAGGGATTTATTTATTTATTTATTTATTTTGCTACGTGTGGCTTTCTAACCAGTGAGATTCTTGCACAGTTCTGCTCCTGGTTTTGCTGTTTGTATCCACGATCTTTCAGAGAAATATAAGCAGGGAAAAGACAAGCAAAAAAAAAAAAAAAAGATACTTTTTTATAACCCAGCTTTGCTGGAAAGTTGGTTTCAGAAGTTGTGGATTTGTTAGACATGTTCAGATTAATGCGCTCTGCAGTGCAGTGAATATTAAAGGAACTGTCAAGAAGGAAAGTCTGTGTATGGGATAAATTAGGGCTCTCTAGGGATTAAAAAGATGTAGGACTTTTTTAAAGTAGCTAGCCTACTATTGAAAAATAATGAGTAGTTTCCATAGCAACCTCCCTTTCACATTGTGCACACATACTGTAGCAACACGAAAAAAGAATGATATCAAAGAAGGAATAAAACAGAGCTGTGCAATTTGGATTTTTAAGAAGTATTCCTCCATCCTAAATTCTTTGTTTATAATGCATAGATCAGTAAATCACTTTATCAAAATTAATAGTTATAAGATTTTTCATCTAATATTTGGAAAAAGGAAGCAAAGAGGACTGGAAAAGGGTTTTTTTTTTCCCTGTAGCTTGAGCAAAAGCAAGAGCATTTCAAGCTACCAGCATCTTCTTATCGTCCTGTACCACTAATTGAGTTCAGGATAATAAAGAAATTACTGTTGTTTCCTGAATGCACATCAAGATGTTTGATAGCTTGTGATACACACAGCTTGGCTGTCATTTGACCTGTGCAAAATATCTGTGAGAAAGACGGTAGGAAAATCAAACTCTTCTGGCTATATGTTCTTAAAAATGAAGATTAGACTTCTCTGAGTCTGGCAAAGCTTGTGATTTCTTCAAGCAAGGCTGGAATGGCTTATCATTTCACAGAGAAATCAAGCAGAGAAGACAAAATCAAAACAGAAAGTCCAACCAAGAACTTTGAGAGAGTCTTACTGCATTTGCTGAATGTCAGTTGAGTCCAGAATTCCCACCAACTGTTGAAGGAACTGAAGCTGAGGAAACTTTCAGACACTATAACTATAGCAAGCTGAACTCTCACTGTGTATTCTCTTCAGGAACATTCCTCTGAATGTCATCACTCCGCAGTACAGAAGGAAAACTATGATTTTTCTTTTGAAACATGAATATTTTATGGAAAAAATGAAAGGGGATTTTTAAATACTAAGAGAAGAAGGGATTATAAAAATAAAAATAATATGATGGGAGAAAAGTGAAAATTAGTAATAGTAATCATTATAATAAAATAGAAGATGGAGTTTCTATAATTTTGATAAGGAAAAGCAAAGATGATGACCTATGACCTCCTTAGGGTCAAGTTTTATCAGATATAGCCTTTCTTGCCCAAGGGCATAGTTTGTGTGGTATTGTAGCATCTGAGAGTTGCCTTGCTCTGTACCACAGCCCTGCACAGCACTCAGGGAACTGCAAGTGTGGTCAATGACTGTATCACAATCAAATTTAATCTTCAGAGGAAATGTGGTTCTCAGTGCTGCAAGGGTTGGTTCTTGGTATCAAGTGAAGGACATGCTCCCCAAGCATTAACATGTACAAATGTGTTCATGTGCACTTCTTCGGAAAGAAGAAGGAAATAATAGTAGGTTTTTGGACTTGTTGGGAACCTTGATTATAATCTACTTGAGCAACTAGTACCTATTTTAAGAATAGCATTCAATGCAGTGAAGAGGATCCACAGAAAATCTCTGGTGTTGAATAAAGGAAGGAAAAATACGCCTTGCTGAGAAGGTAGGTGAGTTTGATAGTGTGGTAAAGAGATAGTTCAGAGCTGTATTGTGTCATTCTAATCTGATTGAAAAAGGGGTAAGCAGAGCATGGTAAATGAAAGTGAAGGTAGGAGAAGGTTTCAGAATGAGGCAAGAATATGTAGCCTGGCAGTGGAAATACTTGCCAGGGGTTATTCATAATGAACTTGGGAAATTTCTTAGTCAGGACTAATCAGTTTTCTACAGAACACTGTAATTCAAGCAGAATTCAAATTCAGTGAAGATCTATCCCCATCAGGATTTCTGGAAAAATAACTGTATAAATTATTACAATTGATGAATGCATTAGTCACTATGATTTTTGAAAGTTTTGCTTTTTGATGCTTGTTGCTTCACCGTATCTGTCTTACTCTATCACCTGCTCCTCAAGGTAGCTTGTCCTCCTCTTACTGAAGATATCATTCAATTGATCTAGGCTTGATAAACTCAGCTTACCTTACAATCACCACAGAGTGCCAGGTCACAAAAGTGGATAAGTGCATGGTTATTGCAGAGAGACTGATATCTAGTAATTTACTGATATCTTGTAATTTCCTCTGCTGAAGTCTTTTAGAAATGCCAGCAAGTAGTGTACTATCAACTGTTCTTTCCCCCCTTTTTTTTTCTCTTAGCTTTCAGAAATAGAAAGGAATTATTTATTAAATATGGACAGATGAAAAAGGCATAAATATCATGCAAAAAAAAGTTCTCACAGATAAGAAAATGTGATAACATCTGTTCTTTAAAATATAGATATTCTGAAGCATCAAGCAAGATACCAGAAGGTTTGCATCCTTCAAGTCAAGGATTTCCTTATATAATTTCCTGAACTGAGCTATTTATTTACAGACCTGTAGTCTGGCTTGGTGATATTTCCCATCCCTTTTTCTTATTCATTGTATAGAACTTTGCATATGGCTTTAGTCTCACTAAAATGAAAACAAAACTTGAAGAAAACAAGAGGGTTCTGCCTATAACTCCATGAAGGCAAATTAATATGTAAGACCAACAGTCACCCAAACCTTTTCATTAACATCATCCAACACTTCTGGTTGTGCGACTCAAAGTTATGACAAATTTCTTGGAAAAATACTTCTTAATGCCAGTTGCTAATTTTTCATGGGAATATGCTTTCCTATAGCCCCGGGTTGTTCCAGAAAAATGTCAGCTTTTAATATTACTATATTAAATAATATATTGTTTTTCCTGTGGTATTTTAGTGCATAGAACATTTAATGTAATATAGATTTTTTTAAGACCATTTAATTAGTAATGAATTCAATGGGGTTCTTTATTTAGAGTGTCTGGTTATACTACCATAGTTTTTAAAACAAGTTCCTGAGGGAACTTGTAGGAAGTTCACTGCAGGGTTTCTTGAACTCTGAATCTCTTTTTCCTCTACTTACATCAGAAAAAAATCTTGTCAGACTGCTAGGATAAAGGCTGTGATGTGATAACTTGAAAAAGATCCCAGCACATTTTGTTTCTGTGAAGATCTTATATGCATTTCCTCTTCATCAGCTCTCCATCCCACACCACTTGCTTTTCGATTAATAATTTTTTTCCATATCCTTGCTCTTTGGGGGCACATATTTTTATTACTACAGGAATCCTCTTCTGCTTTCTCCAACTGTGTTCAGATTATTTTACATACTTCCCATACGGATTGTGGAAGCCTCTAGTTACTATTGCAAGGCCAGGCATTCACTGGAGAGTTGTTTTAACCCACATCTGCAGGCCTGATCCTGGCCTGTATGAATCAGCAGGGGATTTTGCCAGTAATGCCACGGAGAAGATGCATCTCAGCCACATGGGTGCATCCCGTGCTGGTTTTGCAGATGGAAGCAGGGCAATGCCTGACCTGTTGTCCTGTCAGGAATTTGCTCTCTTTGGAATGCATGTGACATACACAGTGCCAGAACTGTTGACATGAGATCATCCTTTGCAAAGTTTGTACCTATTCAGTGTACTCCTGCAGGATGCCTCTATCCTGCTTTTCCTGTCTGCCATTGCTCCAAACAGGCACTTGCTTTCCCAAACTCTTCTAAAGCCACTGTAGCACTAAAACGGTTAAATAACTGAACCGTTTTAGTTACCATCACTGCTAGAAAGCACATCCTGGTGTTGTTTGAACTTCACGCCAAGACACATTGCTTACTGCTGGTGATGTATCTTCCTCAAAGGATGGCTTCCATCCTTGCTTGGTTCTCTGCAGAGAGAAAAAAGCCTTTGAAAGTACCTTCTGCCTCTTCAGAGTAATGAGCGCTTAGGAAAAAAAAAAAAAAAGTCAGCTCAGTGGTTCAGAATTTTGCTGGATTCTGTGTAATTAATTAAGATTTTTTTTAAACATTGGTTGCTCTGCCAGTCTGTGTATCTAGGTTGTGCCAGTTTCCAGGATTCCCCTCCACCCCCATCCCCGCCCCTCGCCCCGGTTCCTCGCACAGACGTGAGCAGCTGCAGCAATGGAAGACTTCTTTGTAGAGGAGGCAGCTCCAGTGGAACAGGTAGGTGGGCTGGGGTGGGTGCTCACACTCCGATGTGCTGCGATGGTCAGCAATATTTAAAGTCAATAGCCTAAGACTCCAACCAGCATGAGAACTCTTTCTACTGGTGAAGGAGTGAGGCTGCTGGTGCCTCTGGAAGACACAACAAGCGTAGCTCAGAGCAGCCTCTAATGGTGGATAAATATGGTGTAACACTTGCGAGGAAAAGGTTAAAAACTTCCCTGTATTTTGCTCGCTGAGCAGGTGTTGCCTTCAGCAGACAGCTTTCTTCCAGAGAGGAGGGAGTTCAGCGGGAATGAAGCTGAGCAGAGCAGGTCTGAGGTCTTGCGGGGAGCAGGGAAGGAGCAGAGCGGGCTGCAGGCTTGCTGATCCAGCCTGGTTGTGATGGGTTTTCACTGCTCCCTGCTCTGGTGGATTCATTGACATTGCTTCTCTGTCTTTTCCATTTCATGTGGTGTTGAAGCTGAGTAACTGACATCACGGAGTCAAGACCAAATTTGCCCCTATTACCTTTGTTGACCCACAGCATCTTATTCCCATGTGACTTTTTGGTTTTGACTTTTTGCATGTTGGTTACTTTTCAGTTATTTATGCCTCTTGCCTCAGCCATACTCTAAACAAGCATAGTTCTGGACAGGCATGAACCTTGGACAAAATGACTTACAATGATCATTGAATGGGAAACAGATTTGAAGCTAGTTAATGCCATGAAGTTTGACCAAAAGGATGCAGAGCAGTGCTAACATCTCAGGACCTTTAGACCAAACCTGATTTGTGGACCATATTCTTTATTAGGACAAATGACAACTGCTAAAGTTGTTTTTTCTTAATACTTCTGTTTTTCCGCTATAGTGATGCTATAGTGTTTGAAGTGAAATTTTATGATAGAATTGATTTAGATTTCCTAAGGTATAATACTGTACAAATTGAGATTTTCCAAGTGGAAAATAATGTGTAAATTCAAATTATTCAAACCTGTTTTTTTAATAATAGGTATACTTCAGAATTATTCTCTTTTACCACCTCAGGAACACGTGCTGAGTTTTGCTACTGTTTGAGTAACTCCTAACAAAGCTGTGGTGCATTAGCAGTATCAGAACTTGCTGCACTTTTCTAGTGATCCTAATCCAGAGACAGCATGCAAGAAGTAACAGCTGAGAGCTGGGAGGAAATAACTGCCAATGGATAAACCATTGAGTGCAAGAGAAATTCATACAGTGAATGGGAGCTGCTGGGTCCAGTGTTAGCAGTGATGCTCAAGCAAGGCCTGCTTACTCAGTCAGGACAGGGTGTTTATGTGATGTTCCACCAAAAATATGTTTGTTCCCTGGCTCATGGACAGATCTTTGATAGACCCACTCAGGGATTCACTATCCTGAGCTCTACTGAATGGATGGGCGGTTATTTGTCTTTTTGACTTTTTGCTCATCATGGTGATAGGGGAATAATAGCCCTTCCTTACATTCTGGGGATATGTGTGGATAAATACTTCATGAATCTCATGGGACCATAGCCACATTAAAGGGATGTGAAGAGGTAGACCGTGTTCACTTTTGAACCCAATGATGATATCTATGTCTCTGATTAGAGAAGATGTAGAATTTGAGTCTGTTAAATGGCTTCATAGAAAAATAAAAAACACACACACACAAAGAAAAAAAAACAAAAAACATTCAGAACATTCACCTGGTAATATTTTGAAATGAAAGTTCAGAATTTTGCCAAGTCACATCATGTTTCCTGACTCTTCTTTAAAATGAAAACCCATTGTTTCTGAACTGTTTTTGAGAGTAAACCTATGTTGCAGATGGTAATTTCTCTTCGTAGATAACTGAAAATATCTGCTGGAAGAGTGAGCAGTTATGGTCCTGGCTTAAAATAAAGTAGGAACATCAGTAATAAGTTAATACTTCTTTAAGCATATTTCTTTGAATGATTGAGATATAAGCTCATAATTCAATCAGTATGGGCAATTCTCTTGTGCTGATTAAATCATTTTCATTTGCATTGATGCAGGTGTTTGGCTACCAAGCAGAACAGGACTCCAGCTTAATGTTAGTGCTGGTCTGGAATTTATGACTTTGAAAGTGCCCTGCTTAATTGCTTGTTTCCCCTGAGAGTGGTGTGCCAGAGTGTAAAGAGCACTCTTAAGCTCTTACAAAGGATCCTCTTCAGCCACTTCTTTCAGAAGTACTTCTGAAAGGAGAGCCTGCTGTCTTTGAATTGGTCAAATTTTGAACTGGGGAATGTTCTGTGTTGTTTTTTTTTTGTTTGTTTGTTTGTTTAAAGGGAAAGTTCTTGCAGTGATTGTATCTTATTATAGATTTCCTCATGCTTGCAGTCTTCACAAATGCTGATGCTTGAATATGAGGAGTAGAGGGAGTGCACTATAGCTGCATAATTGTTATGTAAGCATTTTGGATAATGGAAGAAGGAATACAGTTAAAGCTTGCAAAACTGATAATTGGAAGCACTCTTGAAGAGGACAGTATTAGAACTTCAGATGTTCATGATAAATTTGAGTGGCAGTGTGAAATCAATAAGATAAAATTCAATAAAAACAAATCCTAAATATTGTACTTAGGAAGGAAAGCCATATGACACTGGGACAAAAAGGGAAATAATTGGCTAAGCAGCTCGCTGCAGAAAATGGTTTTTGTGGCTTACATATATAGTGGATGACAAGTTAAATATAAATCCAAAATGCAGGCAGTTGCAGAAGTAGTAGAGTTCATACCAGGAAATATTGATAGATATGTTGTATTCAAGTTATAGGAAGTAATTATTCTGCTCTATTTGGTAATGGAGAAGCTTGAAATTGACTGTTAGCCCTACACTTGGAGGGAAGTATATGGAAAATGGAAAGAGTCCAGGTGAGCTTGGAAGGATTTGAGAAGAAAAAGAAAAAAAAAAGAGAAAACAGAGAGAAATAATTCTAACAGTCTTAGTCATGCAAAAGCTTTTTTTAATGATAAAGGTTTCCTCTGGGAAATCTTAATTTGCAACAAAGGGGTTTTGCTCATATTTTAGGAGAAAGTTCATAATAATGTATGGCATTTCTTCTGAAGAGAAGAATTCAGAATAGACAAACATCTGTCAGTGCTAGTTGAGAAACTGTCTGTGCAGGAAGGGACTTGGAATTCCCCTGGGCTTTCTTTAGCAGTATATTTCTGTCATTTTTATGAAAGGTAGATGCTAGATACTAGAGCAAAAAAAAAGAGAATCAATGTTGTGTGCTTTGAAAGAGTTGGCACAGAAGACAGGTGCAGAAACAAGACTTATGTATGTGGTACTGATAAGGTCATGTGGAGTCAGCCACAGTGCATGGCATCCTCAGCAAATTATCACAGAATCGTGGAATAGCTTGGGTTGGAAGGGACCACAAAGACCATCCAGTTCCAACCTCCTGCTATGGGCAGAGCTGTCACCCATCAGGTCAGGCTGCCCAGGGTCCCACCCAACCTGGCCTTGATCGCTTAGGGATGAGGCACACACAGCTCTCTGGGCAGCTTGTGCCAGTGCCTCACTACTCTTTGAGTGAAGTAGTTTCTTCCTAACATCTAACCTGAATTCTGATTCTTTAAATTATACAAGAGATTGATCCTACACTGCTCTACATCATTATCATCAAACAGCACACCATCCCTACCCCAAAATTGCCTACTGAAAGGTTTTGCTTTCATTTTAAAACCTTCCCAGATTTTGGCTAATAACAGGATATTTCACTGTGTTTTATGTTGAGATGGGACACAGGTGGAGGTTGAGTCAGAGAAAGCTTTGAGGGTATCCCAGTGATTCCTTCACTGGAAAAGGTCCCATTTTACTGTTTGGCTAGCGGAGTAAAAACTAAAGAGAATAATGTTTCCCCCATGGGTTCCAGTAAACAAAATTAAAGATCCAGTATTGTCATCCACCAATCCAATTTTAGGAGATCTGTAACTCTTGTGTAGTAGACAGTGAATTCTTTCCGATGATTCAGTGTCTAGCAAAATCCTAAAATAAAAGTACGTAAATGAGGATGCTGATGATTTAGTATTCTTGGATTTATAAATCTAGTGATAGTTACCATGGTTATATTCAAAGATATAAAAACTCTGACTGCTTTTTGCTGTAAAGGCGGGCTTTCACAGCTTAAGCATGATCAAACAGAGCAAACAGACATTTAAGAAACACATGGATGTGTTGTGCATATTTGGATCCCTCTGGAGTTCTTCTGAGTTACCTGTTGGTTGCTGTGACAGTCCAGAAGTAATAAAGTATGAAAGGGGTTCAAACCATTAGAATATAGCTAACAGATTATTCTTCTGCAGGAATAAATAAGTAAATAGATAAGTAAATTACCAACACTCTGTCTTCTGGATGATCAAGGTAGTACATCAGACTTTGAGTTCCCACGATGAAGTAAGAGGAAATAGAGAATGATGTAGTTATATGCTAGTGTTGGTTCAATGAGCTGAGTTCAATTAAAGGAAATGTATGCAATTAACTTGGCCCTTTCATCTATTTTCAAACTGTTTGCAGATTGATCTTGTCTGCAATATATTCAGCTTTGCAGTCTGAGTACAAAAAGATTTCAGCATCTAGATCCTCTACAGATATAGTCACAGTGTATTTTATCACAGTGTCTGAGTATCAAAAGATTTTAAAGAAAGATATTGGCTACCTAACATGGATTTTTCTGGTTTGGCTGCTTAGATAGCTAATCACTTTGAAATTCAGGGTTCATACTCTTAGATAGTCCCCAATACACCTTTTTAGCCTCCAGCAATTTCATGAGCCAGAGCTCTCCATGCATTTAGTATTTCTAAATTAAATTTTCTTCTATGATTTTTTCCAATACCTTTGAATCCATGGAACCTGTTAGGCCATCTGATTTTATCAGATATTGCATAGTTATGGTACTGGAAGATAGAGTGAACATGCATTCCCTGGCGACCTTCTCTTTTTCACACATTTTAAAATACCCCTATCTTCTTGTTCCCTTCTCAGTTAAAGAGTCTGAGTTTATATAGCTATTCCTCATACAGAAACCAGTCTCTGGCTTCAGTCACTCCCTCTTGCCTTTGTTTTCATGCTGTCTGTTTTTCCTACATCCTTCAAGAGATGGGGAGCAGCAAGGGAGCTGCACGCCATCTTCAAGATGAGGATAACTCAAATAAGTATGTAGTGTTTTGTTATTGTTGTTTTTTATTTTTTTTCTGTTTTGTTCTCTAAGCATTTCTCAGCATTTGATTTACGTCTCTACTACATCTAAGCACTAAGCTGATGTTTTATTAGATCCATTTATTATACCTCAAGCTGTCCTTCCCGAGTGCCAATTGCCCCAAATCCATTGCTGCCCATGCAAACTATAGAATTGCTTCTCTTTAGTGCATCACTTTCCATCTATTTAGATTTGTCTCTTGACAGCCATTTCTTTACTCAGTCACTCATGAGGGTTTGGTCTTAAGATACTTGACAGTCACTTGGGAAAATCTTGGTGTTATTCCCTTGCAGTCCCACTTACTGTCCTTACCTTGTTGGCACTTAGAGCTATTGGCATTAATCATAGTTCCATTGATGGCTACATGCCAGAGATGTTACTGGAAGAGACATGGACTCTACACTTAACATGCTAAATTCCCTTCCCCCACAGTCACTACCATGCTGGCTTGTTTTGATGCTTTCTGATATTGTTTTCCTTCCTCGCAGTATGATTAGAAATAAACTGTAAAACAAATGACTGTTCTGGGGTTCTTCTTATGGTTCTTCCAGCTTCAACACTAGACCTTGGGCAGTAATACTGTTTGAGAAATTCAGTCTCGTTATGGAGATAATTCGTCAGTGGTTTAAAAATTGGACATGCTAGATTTATGGTTCTGGCAAACTAATCATCTCTTTTTCCAGTGCTTTGTCAAAGCCTGGAGTGCTGCCCATCAGCCAGTCCAAGCACTGGTGTCTTTAGAGGAACGTGTTTCTGGTGATTAATGAAGTGTTGTTTTCATCATAAAATTGTTGCACTGAATCTTGACAGAACAATTCTGATTCCAGCACGTTTATTAGATTGTATATGTTCATGCCATTGATGCCACTGTAATAGTTTTCTGTATTTGGTTGCAGTGAAGTTAAAAAACAAATAAAATACCCAAAGAGCAATGTATGTATTTGCATAGATTGCTGAAAAAGATGTCAGATAAAATACTGCTGTGTTCTTCTGTTCTTAGAATGACTTGAATTCTACCTGCTGATAAATTCCCAGGGTCAGATATGGTTGAATGAGTTTTTGCCTTGGTGAGTCAAAATAAAGATGTGTGTGTGAGTGGTTGTTTGGAGAGCTCAGAATGTGAAAGGAATATGATAGTTAATGGCTCTAGGAAATGCAATGAAGGTGGGAGAGTGCATATGCTTTCAAAGCCTGGAAATGATTCATACTTGTTTGGGTTGCATCTATGATGTGATGCAAACACAGGTTTATTTCTGGATAGGATGAAACCAAAGGAACTCTGTTTGATTTAACAGTGCCTTTATTTTTCAGTCACCCAGTAACTTACCAGATATCTCAGCCTTTTTTTCTATGTATTTAATGTGTGTTGCATTTATACTATCCCTCACTAAATCTTGCTGTTAAATGATACTGTAACTCTCTATAATGCCTTATCGTGATTTAAAATTGAGATTTCTTAGAAGCACAGCAGCCATTCACAATGCACTCTGAAAGCCTGCAAAGTACTTTTTACACCCCATGGTCTCACATCAAAACAAAAACAAAAAACAAAAAACAAACAAACAAAAAAGCCCTGATGGTTCTGTGCCTATTTGTGGGTTTGTTCCACTGTACTTTGGGAGTAGCATCTAGAGGGAAGTGTGAAACTACATTCCTCCTGGCTGCAAAGGGAAGGTTCATTTCCTCCTTTGAGCATTAGTGCCCCATATTGTGCTTCACCTGCTAGAACATTGATTTGTGAACACGTGCTTGTTTCTAAGTTAGTAGGATAGTATTGTACTGGGTAAGAAGCCACAATGTAATGATGTTACAGAGAGAGAACATTATTAGTGGCAAGGGGATGATCAGCTTTATTTTCTTTTACCTCATTTTCTTTTTGTTGTAGATTCAAGTTGGAGCTGCTAAAAAATTCTGTTAATATTCTCACAGAATAATATGTCTCACATTTGATGTTTTAAATACTTTCCAAGTAATCTGACACACACTACACTGTGCTAGTAAAAGCAGCTTCAATAATGTAGTTAATACCTGTGCTTTTCTGTCATATCCTGACCAGCCTTTTTGCTAGGCAGATTTTCTTCTCGTCCTTTGCTGCATCCGAAGAATGTGTCACAAAAATTTTTGTCATTCTTGGTCTTTTTTGTCTCAGTTACTTTCAGGCTGAAGGTTAATTTAGCTATTAAACAGTGTCTCAGTATACACTTGTTGAGTGGACTGGAAGAGCCCTCTAGCATAAGATGCAGTGCAGTTAAATGATCTTTCCAGTAATAGAGCATACACCAAGCCCTTATGGAAGGCAGGTGGAAGAGGATGTCAGTGAGAGCAATGAGTAAGCTGGGGGAAAGGCATTAAGTCCCCCATCTTGCTTTGACACGCAAATGACATTTCACAATGATGCAATAAACACAAAAGTGGTTGTGCCATTTATTTAAATTTTTTTCCATGCATGTGAGGGATGTAGGAATGTCTGAGGCACAAAACAGGTTTCTGCATGGTGGGAGGCTGCAGGAGGATGTGTCTCAGAAGGAGCACGTACACCTGCTGTAATCAAATCCAGGCATCTGACATCAGCTCGCCCCACTATTTTGTGCTGTCCCTGATCTGACACTCCTTCTCTTTCATGTATCAGGGTAATCCTAAGAACTGCTGCTTATTAATATTCCTCAAACCAAAGGTTTTCTTTGAAGAGACTTTGTCTTGAAGAGTTGTAAAGACAAATGCAGTCTTCAAAGATTTCTACTGCAGTCATCTCCTTGACAATGACCTCTCATGTCTGTTCTCAAGAAAGGCTTTGTATCCTCCATCAGCCTTGCACGTGCTGTAGCACATGGCCTGACTGAATCCCAAATTTGCGTGTGGGGACTGAGCTGGGCCATGGGTCCCTGGAGCAGAGAATACCTTACTCACGCAAAATTAAGATTAGTCAGAGAGGTGTTTCAGGAGATAACATATGTTGTGTAGGCAGATCTTATGGAAGTATGATTCATACGATGAAAATTCATATGGGAATGTGGTTAGGGTGAGGCATACAGCAAATACCGACCTGACGTGTTTACTCATGGTATGTTTCTCAGCTTTTGGATGCCTGTATATCATTTCAGAAAGCGTCTGATCCTTATTAAATAGCAGAGACCCAGCAAGCTTTTGAGATAGGTAGGCATCTCTGTTTCTGTAGGATTCATATCTTTTGCTTGTAAGGGTTGTGATTGTAGGTATCAAGATAGACTTCATGTGTAGTTTCAAAAGTATAGCTACATTTATTTATTCATTCAGCCTTGCAAAACTGTCATGGAAATTTATCAGCTCAGCCACAAAGACTAATCTTCCAGCTTTAGCAGGACGGAAATACTAATGACATTTTACTCGTCCATCAAAAATAATTACTTATCCCAGCTAAGCAGGCAGTGGAATTTGAAATACTCAATTAAATACCTACATTTAGGAGAGTTTATATCATGTTCTTGTTGTAAAGCACTTTGATTCTTATCAGGGCTGTATAAATTAACTACTTCAGTGCTTTTCAAGAAACCTCCTATGGGGCAGAACTGAGATTCATTGGCACTTTTTTTTTGCTGTTAAGATTGGCTTACACTGAGCAGCAGGTAAAATATCAGGTAGGTAGAAATATATTAGCGCAGAAAATATCTACAGTAGCAAAGTGATTTATACCAAATGCACTAGTGATAAATGGATAATAATAAATGTTGCATAATAATAAATGAAGTGATACACACAAAAATAAAAAGCATCATTATTTTCTTAAGTTTTTTTTTACAAGACTTTGAGCCTTACTAAGGAGACAGACATCAAAACGAGACGTGGAAGGAAACACAGTGCTGTAAATCAGTGTAACATCAGTATAGAGATGCTTGCATAGGGGTTTGGTTCATGGAGAAACTGGGCTTCTCAGGTGTGCACATCCTGGTCATCCCTGCTGTCCTGCAGAGGTCAGCCTTGGGGAAGATGGAGACAGTACCTGTGCTTTGAGTGCTCATATTGCATATTCCTTGGGGAGAAATGAAGAGGAGGCACTGAAGTGGTTGAAGAACTTCCTATCTTCACAGTGCAATCCTGTCATTGTCAGGGCTGTGATAAAAGAAGAGCTGGGTTACAAAATAGCTCATATTTCCTATGAATGAATCATGATGTTAGAAGTTTATCCACATCCACATGAGTCTTCCTTATAGTTGCTACAAGTCAGATGATGTTTTTTGAGAAACAGAGGACTGGTGATCATCAGCTGCAGGGATGCTACATCAGATGCACTTGTGCTTTCCTTTTTGATGGAGAAATATTCTTGGAGATATTTTCTGCAGCCTTCTGTGCACCTTAGCAGCTAAAAGCTTTATTTCAAGTAGCCACTTTCCACTGCTGCATGGCCAGATGTTCTCCACGTAGGTAGTTCCCCAGGTCTAATTTCTGACAAAAAGGAGATGAGTTCAGGATTTATATAAAGAAGTCCTGGATATAGAATAAATTGAATATCTCAATTTATCCTGACATAATACACTATCTGAGTGACTGTCCCTTAAATGTCACAGAGACATTGGGTCACTATGGAAATATTACAGGCTTGAATCACACGCTTAAATAGAAACATGGAAATTGGAAATCAGAGAGTTGTCAACCCATCAGGCTCATCACCTCACTTGTACTGAATACACCCTAGGATCTGTCTAGAGCAGTGTCTGTTGGCTGGACTGATATTCCACTGTTAAATCAGTTCAGTCCAAATCTTGCCAGCTAAATTTAAACAGTAAAAGGCTCTGATGACATAAATATATTCAAAATTACATTTTTTTAAAATATATGGCTAGACAGAGCATTGGCTAGAATATTTCTGAATAGTGAAAGAAAATGAATGGACCACTAACAAAAAAGATTGTGACAAGAAGATTTCAGAGCGTGGTCTGACATATTTTATAGTCAGTACTGAAACAGTATGCTTAAAAAGGGAAACAATAATCCTTTTCCTTTTATAACACTAAAAAGCTTCCATCCATACTAAAACCATTAAAACTATAGACCACCCACCAACAAATTAAGCCTACAGTAACATAATGACCATTCAGCACCATTAAGCACTCAGAATTAGGTAACAAATTTGCTCAGCCAGCCTGTGGCATTAAATAATCGTACATACATAACCTCAACTAGTCCATAAATCAAAGCTACACAAAATCGTTATCCCCTTCCGTGTCTTTTCTTCATAAGATTTCTGCTTTCCTTCCAACAATCGTGCACATTAAAGGCTTTTCCAGAGCGCCTGCTGGAAGGGCATCCAGTTGAGATGGACAAAATGAGGGAGGAAGTTCTGGGCCTTGAACATGCTCTGCTAAGGACTTCTCTCTGCAAGAAGGGACTTACAGCTTGAATGCCTCTCCTTTGTGTGAGGAGAGGTACTCCTGCAGAACAACTACTAGTGAAATTTTTTATGAGTGGATTATTCCTTGTGCTCAACCTCTGTGGTTTTCTTTTAATAACCATTGGTCAGTGTGATACACTTGGTTTATTGGTCCCTTGGTTTCCACCCTGTAAAGGGTAAATAATATTGTTTCCCTCTGTCAGAGGGAGAGTAAATATGTTGCAAACGGCAATACCAAAGAACTCGAACTAAATAACTGCCTTACATTATAGGGTGTTCCATATCATGACCTGTGTGTTAAAATCTCTACCCAAAAGCCAGTCTGTAGAGAACCTGAGTTCATCTGTCGTGTTCACCATAAAATGCACCACATTAATTGCTTCACCCGTGAGCAGGTACAATGTGAAGGCTGCACGAGGGTGCTTCATATTGAGCTCATCTTAAAGTTATATGTTTTCCTGTGCCTGAAAGCCTAGAAGTTGCCTTGTGTTTAGTTCTAGAGTTACGTGATATAAGTCCCTTGTTTGAGCATGGTCATCAGGGTGTGACCTGCTGGATCACCCCGGCCCATCAGACTGGACAGTGAAGTTCCCACCATGGGGGAATGGGACTGCTGGTCATGTAAGCAACTGGAAGATGAGTCATGGCCTGGATGATTGTCCTTGCCATCAGGTTTTTCATTCTTCACAAAGCCAGCATTTATTCCTAAATCCTTCCTAGAGCAGAGATCACTGGAGGCTTTGTGTCAATGTAGGGAGGGCAACGTGACAGTAAATTAGAATTTTCTCAGGAAAATGTCTGAAAATTTCCAAATAGCTCTGTTGAAACTCTGAAATAAGCTTCTAAAACTTTTGCTGCTTTCTATGTGAAAGTAAGATGCTAAGAAAAACAAGCAGCTGAGTTTTGAAGGTTACATTTAAAGAATGAAAGCAATAAATTTAGACAGGATTGAAAGGCAGGTAGGGGACCAAGCCAGCGTGAAAGATGAGATGAAAGTGCTGTAAAAAAGAACAGTCAGAAAGTTATCTGTCTGTAGCAGGCAGGGTAACTGACATCAGAAGTGGAAATATTTAGTGATAAACTCTTTATGAATATTGATCTGTATTATTCATGGTTTCAGAAGTGTTCTGGGAAAAAGGGGTGACTGCATCAGACTGAGGAAAAGTTCCATCTGTACATGCAGTTGTGTTTCCTGAACTCTATTAAGGAAACAAAACTTGTTTCAAGTTATTTCTTTTCCCTTGCAATTATCAGCTTTTAATCATGATGATGTTAGGTTTAGAGAAAAGTGTAATCTCATAATGAAGAATCCAAATGCAAAAGCAGGTAACTGTATGACCAAACACTCCAGGAAGCCAATAGCCACAATTCCTGTTAACTCTTCATAGCAGTTGTTTTCAAATCATACAAAACGTAGCAATTCAAGACTGGCAGTGTATAAGGTCAGTCAAAATGTGCATTACTCACCCAAGCTGGATTTGAGTCTTTGGCAAATCTATTTAGACAGTAATGGCATGTGAACAAAACCCCACCTGATCAAGTTTGCAGCATGAACTCAAAATGAGTTTGTCACTGTTAAATTCCCTCATACGCTGGTGGAAAATTGATGAAAAAATGAAAAGAAGAAATGGCAGAAGTAGTTTAGTTTCCTGTCAGCTATCAGGTGCTGACAGCCTTGCATGAATATGATACACCAGCAAGCTCTTGTCAGTATAATCAGAGATAGCACACCAGCATGAAGGAGAAGGTATTCAGATATTAGTGGTCTCAGTCTGGGCTTCTCTTCTTGGGTCTCTAAGGTCTAATCACACCTGCGGATTTCTCCATTGGCATTCCTACACTTTGCCTCGTAGATATATTGTGCACACTTTCAAAGTGAGAAGGTCTTATTGGAACATGTTTTATAAGTAATAAGACTGTGCAGACATCAAGTAGCTTGGAATAGCTGCTCTTGAATAGCTACTGCTGGGTTAAATTCTGTTTGAAACAAACTCTAGTAACCTAACAGTTTTTATTTTGCCTAGCTCAGTCTTATCTTTTTCTTCTTCTGTCCTCCTTCTATAAGCCAGTTACAACTCAGTATGTCGCATGAGATGCAGAGTCCAAAGATCTGGCAATACAAATACTTAGTTTTGGGTGATAAACAATTAACATTAAGTCAGGCTTCTGCTGCTCTCTTTCAGATTTGTGCTTAGGTCTTGTGTATTGGAAATAGATAGAGGAGCAGAAAATGTACAGTTTGTGTTTGTGCAGCTGTAGCAGAAATGCTAAGTCAGAGCCTGAACCAGTGATGGAGCACCTGGTGGGAAGGCAGGACCAACCCAGGAGAGCTCAGGTGCGTACAGTGTACATGAGTGACCAGCAGGGGTGGAGCCAGGATCCACCCCTTCCCAGATCTCATTTGAGGGTTGGCAGTGGAGGTAAGCATATTTTATTGGAGATTCCTGCCTACCTGAGGCCTTCTGAAGGTAAGCAGCTTCCTTCCTTTATTTCTGCGTCCGTAGCTGTTGCATTTGGACAAATCCTTACGTGGCAACATTGGAATTTGTTGCTCTGCTGTTGTTGCTGCACTTTCCATTGCATTACAGCTGCAAAGAGTTTCTTCTGAGAAGTTTAACTGCAATAAATGTACTGAGAATCAAAGATGCAAAGTATTTCAAATGGTCAGGCTCTTAACAAGCAATAGTAACACCAGCGTACCGTGCAAACTGGAACAGTGCCTGGGGTCATGCCTGTCTCATGGAGTGAGTGGCTTACATAAAGAAACCCTTGTGATTACAAACAGGTGTCATATCATTTTTTCTATTAAACTGATCAAACGCTTTGGAATCCCCAGTGACTCTGTTATTAAGGTTCATTCTGTGTGCTCTGTGGCACAATTGACTGGAATCTCAGGAGAGGGGGAGCTTTGTACAGGAAATGAACTCTGGGCAGTTTAATTTTCTTTTTTTCATTAATAATTGCCTCAGGGTCTTCTATATGTGTGCTGCATAAAATAATTACAGGTGTTCAACCCCCACTCCCCCCCCCCTTTTTTTTTTAAGATGTTACCTGTAACAGTTTAGCTTGGAAAATCAAGCTCGGTTATGTACTCCTTGAACTGATTCTTACTTTACTGTGCTTAAGGATTTATTGTTGGAATGAGGAAAATGCTATGGAAGAAAAGCAATCTTTAAAGTATGGCAGTATGTGAATTGGCCAAGCAAGGTAAAGAGCACTGAAATTAGGTTGTTGTTTCCTGCAGTGTTATTCAAAGGAGGTTGTAATGAGATGGGAGTTGGCCTCTTCTCCCAGGTGGCAGTGATAGGTTGTGAGGTAATGGCCTAATGTTGCAGCAGGCAAGGTTCATGTTAGGTATTAGGAGCAACTTTAGTTTAGAAAGAGTGGTGAGGCATTGGACCTGGCTGCTCAGGAACGTGGCAGAGTCACTGTCCCTAGAAGTATTCAGGAAAATGGCACATGAGGCACTGGGGAACGTGGTTAGTGGCTGTGGTGGGCCTGGGTTGGTGGTTGGCCTAGATGATCTTAGAGCTTTTGTCCAGACTTAATGATGTAATGACTGCAGGATGTGAATGGAAGGTACCATTTTTTTGTGCTTGCAGTTGCTAGACTCTTCCTTTGAACAGTTTGCAGGATTGTTTGGTGTAGATCAGTTGTTATTTTTTGTATTGTTTTATTGAACAAAGCATTTTATTTCACAGTGTTTCGTCAGATGCAGTTTGTCCTGTGTCCAGTAGATGTTTGCTGTCTTTGGAAACTCTCATTTAACTCTTTGTGTTGCTCCCCTAGACTTCTCTAAGTATGGGTAATGGTCCTTCTTCTTGTGGATCAAGGTCCAGAGTATGTGGTCATTTTTTTCTTTCAACCTGTCCTTGAACGGCTCCAGGGATGAGGTATCCACAACCTCTCCAGGCAGCCTGTGCCACTGCCTCACCACTACCTCAGTGAAATTTGAATTGCATTTCAGATTTTTTTTAAGTATAATATTGGTGTGATACTGAGAAAGCCACCATTGTTGAGAGTTTGGAGTGAATTCTTCACATTTGAAATGGCAGCATTGATCTTTTTGTGTCAAATGACATCCCTGATTCCAGTTCTCTTGTAATTAAGATGTTCAAATTCAGCTACAGATAGCACATTGTAATATGGTATTTTTTTAGCACTGCAGCGACCAACTGCAGTCCTTTAGCAGGTGTGCTGCAGTAAGCTATGAAATGCAGCTGTCACAGCAGTGTGTGGGAGAGCTGGGCCCAAATTCCTTCATCTGCCTAGAAATCAGGCTAAATTGTTGCTGGTTTGATCAAAAGGACAAATATGTTGGTGATAATACAGGATTGTATTGACAGGCAGCCCTTCACAACTGTATCAGAAGCTGAATAGAGAGAAGGTAGGACAGGACTTCAGTGCATAGCCTAACAATTAGATTGCTGTTCTGTTTTACTTCTCCGATAAATGCTATTCTGCTTGACATTTGCTTGTTCACCACTGTAATTTTAAATTGCATTATTGAAATAATGGATGATATGTGAAAACACAAATGATAGCTCATTTAGTGTATTCCTTGTGGTTTTCAGTTGTGATGTTTTTGTATACGCAATTGCTGAATCTTTTGCGAGTCGGTGTGTCCACTGTGGAAATAAAAATGTGTTTTGGATGAGTTTTTAAAAATTAGTTGAATCTTCTTTGTCATGCATCTGTGCAGCCTGGTGGGGCGGGTTCACAGAAGACATTTCTGAGGTTACACGTCTACATGCAGTGAAGCAAAGTGTTGGCAAATTGTGAGGAAGATCATGTGGCATGGTGATTTTCTGATATTTTCTGGCGTGGGGAACAAGTTACGTAAGGTTCAGCTCACAGAGGTTGGGCTGTTTTGAAAGGCAGTTTAGACTTTAGGGGAGCACAAGGATTTGGAATGAGAAGAAATGGGGTAGAAGCACAGAGTAACTTGCAGCAGGTAAGGTCTCTAAAAGACGATAAGAAAAGGTAGTATTAGGAACATGTAGAAGACAAAAGAAATTTCAAAATAATTGCATCAATTAACATTGTCCATTAATGTTTGGGGAATGAGCCACGATGAGGAAGTAGTAGACCAGTCAACCTTATACTGACAGCCCAAAGGAAAAAGGAACTGTCCATTAATTACCCTCTAGAGGGTAATAAGGTGATAAATCCACATGGTGTATTTTTATCATGTATGAACTGTCTCATTCCCGTAGTAGGATGAGAACTGACGAGTTGGTAAGAAGTGGTTGATGTGATATATTGTGGATGTAGGACTTCTGATGCCACCCCCAAATGATGTGGATGTGCTTTCCGAAATGCTTGAAAACGGTGAAATGAAATTAAATAAAAGCAAATTCTAATTCTGAGGCTGAAGGAAGAGAAATCAAATGTAATGATACAAAATAGAGATTGTGCACCCTCTGGGGAACATAGATCTCTGCAGTTAGAGTGAATCATAAACTAGAAAGACATTGTGGATGTTGTTGAAAAGATATAAGGGAATATTTTTGTGGGGTTGTGCTGGCAGGAATAATGTGAACAGAATGTGGGAGACAATTATTCTGGTATATGGCCTTTTCTTGTGATTAGAGCCATGCTTTAAGGATGATGTGCACAAATCTGGGGGAGTCCGAAGGAAAGTAACAAGAATAAGATTTGAAGAAGTAAAATATCCAGAATAAAAAAGAAATAAATAGAAAGTTCAGTTTTTTAATTATTATTAAAATGGAGTATCTCAATGTATTTCCAGTGCAGAAGAGATTAATAAATGGAGAAGAACAGAATGGTCTTAAATTTCAGTAAGAAATATTTTGGTATATTAGCAGGGAAAATTTCATAATTCTAACAGTAATTAAATGTTGGAACAATCTTGTCATACTTGATAACAGGAATAGGAAATCTGACCCTGTGTGAGTGAGGGTATTGTGCCCAAAATGGTGATATTCCTCAATAGCGCTTGGAGAAACATTGCAGTTGTTTTTACTATCCACCACTCAGGAATTCTTAGAATCATCAAAGATGTGGAATAAGCAAGTGATTGAGCAATTCCACTTTTTATGACTTCCTCTTCCTTGGCCCTAGTAGCCTAGGGCAATATTGCAATTATTCAGATGCCTGACTTCTTTGCTAGAATGCTCTTCCTCGCTTGCTCTTTGCTGCTTACCCTTGTGCAGCATCTGAGATGCAATATACAGCAAACCTACAGTTCTTGATTCCTGATGACCATAATGCAACCCTATGGGTTACAGTGCACGATGTAGTATTTGGAAATACTGCTATAGCTGAGTGAAAAATATGACTGAGGCTATTTAACAATGATGGTTTTTCACTGAGGTTTTGAGGTGATATTTTGCTGCATGGTGCCAGGAGGTGCTGGGTGGAAACTTGGTCCTACTAACATCGGTGATAATTATTTCTGTGACTTGAATGGAGTGAAGGTTGTACCAAATTGAACAGAAAAAAGAAATGCTGCCACTTTGAAACTTAGAAATAGTGGTAAGTAACAGAAGTTATGTTTGGAGACCCAAAAACAGATACTTAGATCTGAGCACTCACGTTTGCCAAACCTGGATGAAGGGAAGTATTGTGCTGAGACATTGGAAGTTTGCTGTACTTTTCCCCCAGTCTGTGGCAGGATAAGTTAACTGTCTTTTATAGTAGGGCATGTGAAGAGTGTTGTAGAATGATCAGCACTTGAGGTTTTTGGCTAATTAAATGTAAGTTATATTTCATTGAAGCTAAAGCTTCAGCGTCATACATGCAACAAGGACAGAAGTCTTTCTTTATTTCTCCCTATTTATATAAGGAAGGTACAGGATATTTATACTCTTGTAGATACTATGCTAAGAATAATAATAGAGACAAATAGAATTTGCAAGAGTATTGATAAAATATCTTACACAAATCAGAGATTGCTCTGGAAGAGGTGCATCATTGTTACCTGATACACTTAGCATATTGTGGAACAGGTGAGTTGTTAGTAACCAAAGTTGTTTCGGATCAGAAATATTTTAATGGATCTGTAAAATAAGAAATCAGCTATGACTTTTGTTTAAAGCTGCAGGCTACAATACTGACTGAACTCTGAGAAAGCGAGGGGTTTGTAATGACATTTTAAAGAAATAAAACTAATTTCATTTGTGGAATGCCCTCTTTTGACAGGAATATTTATAAGAAAAAAAGGCGTGATACAGCGTAGATCACTGCATGGTGCAAATTCTGATTCAACTGAAATACATTTTATTTCTGAAATTGTATTATGTTCTGAGATGTTAAATTTGAGCTTGAAAATGTGGGAATAAATTAGGTCCTTTCATTCTCTTAGTGATAAACTTTAACAAATAAAATGTAATATATTTGAAGGGCGAATTATTTGGAGAACAGAAAGCCTCTATCGATTTGGATCATGCACTCAATCATTTTTTCTGAACTTAAGCATAGCTGTGAGAAACAACCTTAGTTCTTTGTACATTAAAGCCTGGGTCTTAACTCTGTGCTTTTGTCACAATTTGATATTGAGATATAAATCACTAAACAGAAATCTCCATAAAGCCTCATTATAGAAGGAGCTTCTGTTAGTATCATTGATTTGCTGATTTAATGCTTGCTCACCATTAATCAGATGAAGTTCTCTGCTTGCTAAAATTATTCCATATTGCTGTTTATGAAAGTAAGTACACTGAAACTCTGACACCCAAGCCTAGTTTGAACTTTATACAATGTACAATTGTAACATATCTTTGTAATTTTAAACTTAATTAAGGAAGTTACGTATTTCTGAAAGTGGACTTTCATCCCATTGAAATCCACAGTATTTAAGCTAATTGTTTTAAATATTGGTACCTAAAATAAAGATACTTGGCTGTCTTCACTGTACATAGCTGAGTTTTTAGATTCCTGTTTCTGAAAGTAAACAAAACAAAAACAAATAGAAAAAAGGCTTTAGATTTTGGGGCTTTAGGGCTTTTTTAATTTAAACTTTTGAGCCCAGACAAAAGTTTAAATTAAAACAGATATTTAAACAGATATTTATAGACCAAGTCTGCATTATGTATTAGGGAATATGTAGGCTGAAGTGTCCAAAACAGGCTCTGAGATACTGAGGTTTAAATCTCCTTTGGTGGAACAAGTCATGAAAGATGTTATTTCATGGCTCCTTCAAAAAGGAAAGTGTTTCCTCCTTTATTATGTTTTCTTCTTTCAAGGACAGGCTCAGATTAAAGAATGATTTTTATAAGGTTTGTTGATGTTATTGATCAAAATAAATGCAGGTGTTGGCATTTCTTCTTCATCTGCAACTAGTCAGAAAAAATGTCTCCAATTTGATGGATATCTTTTAGTCACAGTGATATATTTATTTCTTCTCAGTTCTGACTGTCATATCTCACACCTTCCATTAGAAACTAAGTGGAGGAAGCTTAAGAAAAGGTAGAGGAGGAAAAGAATTTTCTTTGTTCAGACTTGCAAGTTCTTAGTTCCAAAAGAAATAATGTGGTTTAGACAAGGTGAGTGGTTTGTGCCTTTAAAAAAAAAAAGGGAATTGATTTTTTTCTTATTTCTCTGCTTTTAATTCTATAGTCACTAAGATTGTGTCATTGTTTGTGTAGGAAGTTTTGAGACTATTTTTTAGTAACCCTTAAAATTAAAGGTGCTGAAGTTGCTGCAACACTAATAAATACCAATTGATGTGCTTTCTGATGTTTGAATTAGACTGTGAGTGCAGTGAAAAGAACCTGTATCTAAACATGGAGACTATGGCAGATACTTAATTTGGAAAGCCTTGTTTTGTGCTTCATAGTTTCATGGTGAGGAAGTATATTTCATAAGAATCTTAGTGTAGAATCATTAAGTATTCTGAGTTGGAAGGGACCCATAAGGATTATTGAGTCTTTATTCCAAGCAAAAATTCCTACTGGAGGAGAAACAAACAGCAGGCAAAGCAGTGTCAAACCATACCAGGTTCCACTTCAGATAAGCTGACATTTGGAAAAGCTTTGAAACTCATCCAACACACATTTATATGGGTAAAATTGTGATAGAAGTACTGTGTGATAGGCTCATCTTCATGCACTGCACACCTTTCAGCTCAGTTAGCTTCCCTCTGTCTGATGAAATAATTACACTGAGAGTATGATGGTGCACTGTTTTAATCTTGCCATTGCTGATAGCTTATTATTTTGTCTACTTCAACTTAAAAGGGTGAGAAGAATGTGAAACTAAAATGCATAAACCCACTTGCACTGGCAGAATGTCTAACTTAGCAGATTTCCTGCAATAATGTGACTACAATATCTGAATAGGAAGAGGTGAGTGTGTCTTGGAGGTGAATGTATGGACACCTGATTTCACTCTGTGCAGGCAGCATATTTGAAGCACTGAGTGGTTTTTTTTTTGTGTGTGTGTTGAAGAGGGACCTGGGCTGTCCCTGAGCAGCTGCTCAGAGAAGGGTGCATCTTCTGCTCCATATCTGATTTTCTGACTGGTATTATAAATACTGGACTTCTCAGCATATCTATCTGCTTTCCCTTGGTAGCTCCACTGTACTGCAGCGTGATGTACAAAACTCTGAAAGGCACTCTTTCCACTGTGTCAGCAAATGTCAAGCATCTTAAGTTTGAATTATAATCGCAAAATCGGAAGATCACCAATATTTTAAAAGTTCTCCAAGATGATCTGGTATAACTACCCATCTACCACCAGTATTTTTCCACTAAACCATATCCCTTAGCACAACATCTCAATGTTTCTTGAACACCTCCAGGGACAGTGACTCCATCACCTCCTTGGGCAGCTCATTCCAGCACCTGACCATTCTTTTGGAGATGAAATTTTTCCTAATATCCAAGCTGAATCTCCTGTGGTGCAGCTTGAGGCCATTCCCTGTTGTCTTATTGTAAGTTATGTGGGAGAGGAGGTTGACCCTTTCACCTTGCCTCAACCGCTTTTCAAGGAATTGTAGAGAGCCATATGGTCTCCTCTTCTTCAGACTGAACAGTCACAGTTCCCTCAGCCACTTCTTGTACAACTTGTGCCAAAGACACCTCACAGTTCCAGTGCCCTTATCTGGGCGTGCTTCAGGGCCCCAGTGTCTTGTCGTGCAGAGTCCGAAACTGAACACAGCACTTGAGATGCAGCCTTCACCAGAGTTGAGTACAGGGGGAAGGTTGCTTCCTGCTGGCTGCAGGATCTCTAGTATGGGATGCCATTGGCCTGTCCAGATCCCTCTGAAGGGGTTTCTTAATCCCAGGCAGACTGATTCTTCCTGCCGTACTTCCAGATCATTGATAAAGATATTAAACAGGACAGGTCCCAATACTGACCTCTGAAGAACACTACTTGTGACCTGTTGCTAGCTCAATTTATTTCCGTTCACTCTGGGCTTGGCCCTTCAGCCAGATCTTTATGCAGTAAAGAGTATACCTGTCCAAGCCATGGGCTGCTAGCTTCTCCAGGAGAATACTGTGGGAGAGAGGCAGTGTCAAAATTCAGTTGATCTTTTCTATTAGTCTTGTTTGTCCTTAAAACAGTAAATGCATTTTTAAAAAGGGAATTTCATGAGACCACGCAGTATCTTTCAACATGAGTATACCATCTAGACAAATTCACCCTGGTGTCTTTTTCCATGTGAAATTGCCGGTCAGTACATTTTCAGCTTCATGACTTCTAATGTTCTGCAGGTGCTTGAATATGCTCAGTGGGACCATCAGGTTCTGTCACTATGGGTGGAGAATAAGATATATTTTAAAGCATATCTTGTAGTTGTAGGCTACAGATGAACAGTGTTACTTAAATTCAGAATGGGACAGTGACAATTTTTCCCTCTCTTCTTTTGGTGAGGCTCTGGCACAAGCTGCCCAGAGAAGCTGTGGATGCCCCACACCTGGAGGTGCTTAAGTCCAGGTTGGGTGGGGCCCTGGGTAGCCTGAGCTGGGGGTGTCAACCCTACCCATGGCAGGGGATTGGATCTAGATGATCTTTAACATCCTTTCTAGCTTGAGTTATTCTATGATTCTTTTACTGATAAATGCATCCTACGTACAACAGAGCCCAAGTGGTTGCTGAATGTTTGGACTGCACTTAGGAAAAATCTTCTCTTTAATGAAAAGGATACTTAAGGAACAAAACCATCAGTCCCCGTTCTGTGTAAATGCTGAGTGAGTTCATTGAAGAAGTTGGCAGATGTATACTTTGAGATGCTTTTATTTAATTTTGTTTTTCACTGTAGTTCATAGATGTCAGATGTGTCACTTTGTTAATTTTCTCTTAGTTCTCTCTATCTCAGGTAGTAACATCTGAGAAACATTACATTTGCAGTTTGCTCATGGGTAAACAAGAAACTTAGGCAGTGAATATTTAATTACAATCAGAAAGAAAATAACACAATTTTGCTTTAGGTCATTTTTCAAGAGCATTAAAACTCCAGTACTATGGATTGTCCTTTGAATATATGCAGATGTTTCTATAACAGAACAATCTTGGCTGCCAGAACAATTAATGCATGGACATACTAATTTAACGAAGTAGACAAAGTCATTGCCCACTTATCTACATTCTCAAAATACATCCCCTTAATTCCCTTCAACCAAAACATCAATGTTATTCTTTTTTTTAATGGAGACCTCACTGGGCTTGGTTCTGTACAAGCACAGGACAGACAGATGGTTCCAGCCCTGGAGAGTTGGACCTTGTGACTTTGCATTTCTCTTGATGACCCTGTGTTTTCTCTAATTTGAGTGTAACTGCTGTCAAGCTGGAACAGCTTACTAGTTCCTCCTTTCCCCCAATTTCTTCTGTATATATGCTTAATTCAGCAGAGATTTGCACTTTTGATTTTTTTTTTCCTTGTTCTTTCACAACACAGTACTACTTTATAAATTCTTTCAGAGCCTGGATGGTGCTCAACCAATACAATTCTTCCTTGTTAATCCAAGCTCCATCAATCTGGTAATCTTCTGGTACATTACTTCTCATCAGCAAGGAAACTGGCCTTCTGGGTCCAGATAGAAACATTCAATATGTAATCCTCTATGGAAGGTTACTCTTCAGTACTGTGTAAATTGTGAGAATTACAGTTGAACTATATTTCATGTTAATATGTGGACTCCTCTGAAAGTAATGCCTTCATGCCTTCTTTATTTCTATGGAAGCTACAACAGATACAAACAACATAATAGCACTTGTTGGTTGGTTGGTGTTTTTTTGCATTTTTATTTTATGAACTACTTGCTATGGAAAAGATTTTTTCCTGAGCTCTTATTTTTTTGCCTTTTTTTTCTCCACTTATTCCATTTTTATTCATTGAGGACTGGCAGGAGTAGTCTGATCATTTTTCTAGCAGACACCAGTGGGAGTCCTAGTATCTTACATGCTCTTGCTAGGCTGTAGAGAACCAAAGAACAGGAGATACTTCCCATGCTGATGTTAAATGTTTGTATCTGAATTAATTGCATTCTCTTATTCAGACATGAACTTCCTCGTCTGCTTTGGATACTTGTGCTGCACCCAAGCCAGCATGGGATTTGTGAAATCCCAAAATTGTGCCTGTCAGGTCTTTTTGTTTACCACCTCATTGTTCTAACTTTTGTATCTCCTTTGTCTTCTAGTTTCTCTGATTCCTCAGTGCTGCTGTGCTTTCTGTAGGCTTGTTCTTCCACTGTACCTGCTCTGCTCTTGTGCCCATTAACTCCTTTGTTTCATCTGTCCCCAGAAGCCAAGTTCCTTCCCTCCCTCCAGCTTTTCCAACTTAGATGTCCCTGCTTGGTGATGGTTTCCCTATGGAGTAGCATGATCATGGTGTTCAAGTCATCAGCACTCGTATGCACTGATAAATAAACAGTTAATAAAATGATGCAGTGTGAATCTAAGGGATTTCAGATTGAAGGTTATGCAATGAATTCAATTAAATTGGCAGTAGAGAACTGGGGAGGCAGGGGTTCAATTTCTTTTCCCAGCTGGCAGTTATTTTCCTTCCCTAGCTGTCATTAAAGAGAGAAAAAGGCTAATCCCTAGAGACATTCCTGTCTGCCAGTGCAAATACTCTCATGAAAGTACAGTAAAATCTTTAGCACATAGATAGGACTTGTACCTTCTAAGCAATGCTCTTGACAGTCCTTAATCCTGTTGACTTTAGGCATTCTCTCAATGTCCTCTTTACATTTCTGTAAAAATATCTGAAAAGTAGGACAGGAGATTTTCTATCATAAATGGTATGTAAGCATCAAATCCATTTCGTAGCACACAGATGCAAATAGTCCTGGAAGTATACAGAGGGGTTTTCGTTTGAAGATAAGAGGAAATGCTTTAGATCCAATTATGTATAAGAGAAATAACATCGAAGTCAGCTTGTTCTTTGAGCTCCAAATAGTTTGGCAGCTTTTGGCCTCCCCATGCTGTATAGCTAACCTTAAATTCAGCATGAATATAATCACATTTACAGATTGCATGGTCAGAAAGGAATATCCCATCTGAATTTCAGTTTGCAAAGTTCTTTAAACTTCCATTAAATCCTAAGAAAGGCAGGGATTTAAAAAACATACTGAGAAGAAAAATACAGGTAGTTTTAAGTCCTTTACTATTGCACAAGCCTTAACATTTTAGAAAAATAAATGCTTAGTAGATGTTTCTGTTTTGAGACTGAACTAACAAGACCATGTGTACTTTTCATGTGATGATGCATTTGGAGCAAAAGATATGCTGTCATTTTATACAGAGGCGTTTTAAACAAGCCCCTCTCTCCTCTCCTCCCAGTAACCAGGCACAGATTTCCTGGAGGTGCAGTGGGAGTTTTACCACTTATCTGCACCCCTGTGTACCCACTTGTGTCTCCTAGCATTTTTCCTTGTCCAGAAGCTACATTTAGTTAACTACAGAGTAATTACGGCTCTGTGAACAGCTTCCCAATCACGTAAGGTTTAAAGGCTTGAAAAAAATACTTGGAAATATGTTGAAAATAATACTTGGAAAAAATAGATGTCTTTCTATTCACCATTGTACTCGATTTTCTGAAACCCTTGATTAAGCCAACAAAGGAAGGCACAGATATGAAGTGATTTCTAAAATAAGGTCTGTTTCTGAGACTGGATGGGAGATAGTGAAGGTCAGTTTTTCAGAAGTAACAAGCTCTGTTAAAGCAGTGATATACTTTATAAAAAATACTTGCTTCCCAGAAGCATAGTAACTGACTGTGCTGTTTCTTCTAGGAGTGTGTAATGACTGAATATACTGTTGTAAAGGGTATGCTTCAAGGCGCTCAAGATTGACTCATGTATCGCTGTAAATGATGTAGAGATGTGTCTTGGGCACATCTCCAGACAAAGCAGAGACAGCAGAAATTCATTTCAACCAGATAAAATGTGTATCGTCTACAGATGTTTTAAGAACAACAGTGTGAGTACAGCATTACCTAGAGTCCAGTTAAAACAACAGAACAAAATAACCTCATCATTCTGTGAGATTTGTATCTGTAGATACTTTTCCTTGCAGTCCTTCAATAGAGCTAACGTGTCAGTCGACCTTCTATTATACAGATAATCCTTGACCACTGAGGTTACCATATTGCCTAATTCTGACATAGAACAATATTTATATATACCAAGGTTTTTAAGAAGGCTTATTTTCCTCAGTTTTGTGACAAAAATAGCAAGGAATTTTGGTGTGTTTGCTCACCTGTAAGGATGAGGAAGGAGCACTAGTTTCAGAAGTTGAGGATCTTTGACAACTATACCTCTCCAAAAGATCCCTATCAGCAAACAGTAATCTGACAGAGACTTTACTGTAAACTGCATAGGATCTCTTGGCAGGTGAGTTGATGAGAGCTTCAGCTGATAGTTTGGAAATCACTTAAAAAGCACTTTATATAATAAGCAATGATTCTGTAACTCTTACAAGCAAAACAATACAGATGATACACAAAATGTGAACAGTACAGTGCTTAATACAAACCCAAAACCAATGCACCAGCAAATAATGCTACAACACACTTTGCTGTTGCCCTTTTCAGTGAATTCTGCCATTGATCTCTCCTGGAATCAGCTTCATAGTGAAGGCAGACTGAAAATTCAAGGGAAGAAGTTTTGATTTTATTCCACCTTGGTGAAGAACACTTGACCACAGCTCCACGAGCACTGCAAAATACTACATAAGCAAAAAAATAAATGCAAACAAGTTTTTTTTACTACTTTTATGCTAGTACCAGGATATGTGCTAGTTATATTGTTGTGGGATATTTACACAGTCTCAGTGGATAGAAAAGAACGTCAGGAAAATAAGCTTTTCATAAGAGACATAAGGGGCCTTTCTGGTACTTTATGGTTTGTTGCACGGCACCGTTGCCTGTGTTTTGGCAACTGAGGAAAGCCCAAAGGATGGGGTTTAAGCTATAAGACCCTTATGTAAGCCAACCAGCTGAGCTCCTGTGATAATGAAGGGGGGATGATGAGATTAGAGAAGTCAGAAGAGTTCAGATGACACTGAGATGCCTCATCAGTTGAATTGTGCCCAAAACTCCATTAGCTGTATTGACTGGATCTGCATGGGCTGCAGTGGGACCTCAGAGATGTGGCCCACGTGGCCTTCCTCAGACATCAGGCTGCCAGCCCAATCCCACCCTAAATGCTGTGTAATACTCATTTTCTTAATTTTTAGCATTGCAGAGGACTCAGCATTCAGAGTTCATTATAGCACTGGAGGTTGTCGTAGTGGAAGCTGTGAGTTTTGACAGAAAATGAATAGAACATTTGGGTACTGGGTGATAATTACACTTGCTGTTTTCAAGTGGAAATCATCAAAAGGAAAGCAGTTAATGAGTGATTGTCCCGGCTCAGGGTTTATTTAAAGTTCATAGCTGAGAATCTGTTGATGGCACCAGAAGAGATGCTGCTCTTCTCTATGTTCCTTTGCTGTTCCACAGACATCTGCACGTAGAGGAGTTCAGTGCCTTTTGCTTAGCTTACACGTTTCGGGTTTTCTTCACAATCCTTGCGGCAAGAAACATCACTTCCACATGAAAGATGCAATGCTATTTCTTGTTAATGAAATGAATGTGACAGCAACCTGAGGACATCGCTAATCACAACTCTGCCTCGGGATGTGTGACAGAAAAGCATTATTCCTGCCCTGTTTGGTAGAGTATTAAATACTGATTGGACTCTGGTGAAAGTAACAGATGTAAGCATGAAGACGAGCTCCCCATGTTTCAGCTTAGTTTTGTCACAGTGGGTCGTTTAGCCTGTTTAGGGTCTACTTTTCTAGCTATAAGAGCATCTCCAGATAATGGAGAATTACTGACTATGGATCAGCTTGGTCCTTACGTTGCCCTGGCAAGTGGTAACTCATTTTCTGTTATGTCCTACACCATCCACTGCTTCTTTTGCATGCTCAGCTCAGCCTGAAGACAAGTGAATAAGTAGCAAGATACTTTTCAAGCCATGGTTAATTTAAAAATAGATTCCTTCATCTCTGTTTTTTATTTTTCTGAGATCTCTTCTAATAGCTCAGATAGAATTTGTTTAATGTCATTGAACCACATTCCCCTCTCATTTTTGCTGACACTTTCAGCAATGTGTTAAGGCTGTATCTAGTGACAATTAAGTTTAGAGGGAGCACTCTGGGCTCTGGACGTAGCAAGCAATTTTAAAAAATGACATTTTAGTGAAAGATGTGCTCAAAATCTGTAGTTTGCCATTTTTTAAGGAAGGGTTCAAGGAGCTTTGTGAAGTTTGAGCTGCAGAAGGCATTTCCTATGCAGCCTCTACCTTTGGGAGGTCAATTCATTCTTCACTCCTTTGTTTTCCTCTAGCTCTCTGCATTACTTATTATTATTAATTTTTGATTGGTAGTACTTAATCGCAAGGAAATATTGGTGGTAGGTGGACAGCTGGACTAGATGATTTTGGAGATCTTTTCCAATCTTGGTGTTTTTATGTTTCTATGACCCTCCTGATAGATATTTATGGCAGTTATTCCATGGGCTCCAGAAAGGGTTGTGTCCAAATGGTCGGGATTGCTAATTATCCCTTCTGTGAGTAATTGTATTTTTTTTGGATGAGTAACTTGTCTGCAGAACTGTCAGCCTGCTAAGTAACAGAATCTTTGCTATTAAAGAATGTAAGGAACAACAAAATACTCTGTCCTGGAGCACCTGGAGGATACAGTGGCTAATGAAAGATTCTACTAGCTCTGTATTGCTAATTCTACCTTTTTTTTTTTAGGCACTGTTGACTCAAGTAAAAATGCAATAAGTTGTCTGTAACTTGGCTCAGAGCAAAAGCAGTGGCCTTTTTTGTGATACTAATGGTGATCCTGAGTCCCCTCATTTCAACTTCATTACAACCCTTTGTTGAAGTCAGTGGGTCTCATGAACTGTAATTGGGGGTGCCAAGCTGGTGATGAATACTTGTAACGTTTCCCACTGAAGGATCTTGAAATCTAATGACCAATGAAATCAACAATTAATGAATTCAAATATCACTATGTATCAAAGACTTCTGAATCACGTGTGACCATTATGGAAAAAAAAGTTTGATGTTACACTTTTTAGGTTCTTTGTTGTTCCTCTGTTTGCTTTCAGGTCTGTGGTTATTCTCTTCAGCCTTTGAGGCGTGAGGTTAGCAAGGGACCAAGCTGTTTAGAGCTGTCCTTGAAATGGAGACAGGAGGAGCAAATGGAGTGTCATATTGGCACACATCTTCTTGTACCTGTTGTTTCTTTTGAAATGGGACTTGAGATGAAATGTTGAGTTTAAATACAACATTTAAACCTGAGGGATTGTTTTCTTTGAATCTGAGGTAGGCAGGTGAACTTCTAAAGCCTCTGAGCTAGTTCTGAATGCAGAAAACAAATGTAAGTGGCTTTATTCTACACTGCCATGTTCTTTTAAGTAGCTGTTTGAATTGCTGGGTGTTCAGGAATTCTTTAAGCGTAGTAGTAGCACAGAAGTTATTTCTATATATTGATAAGTAATTTCAGAATCCATTCTCAAGGGAAGTCCACCCTTCTAAGCAGGCAGTTGCTGTGGGATTGTCTTAGAGGAGGTGTACTGGGGAGCAACCAGAGTGGGGCAAGGGCAAGCCAGCCAGGGGAATGTCCCCAGTTAGTGGGGATGGTGATGGTGGGTTGCTGGTTGGACTAGGTAATCATAGAGAACTGTTCCAACCTTAATGATTCTACAGTTGGGAGTGGTCTCCCTGTACTGAAGCAAGGGAAGTAGAACAGTTTCAGGGGTGGCAGCTGGGGTCCACCAACAGCTCAGGTATCTGAACACATCTGTAGGATGAGACAGGTCCACACCCACGTCAAGATGGCAGACCAGCAGGTCAGGAGCAGCATGGCATGAGGTTGGGCTCAAACAACTACAGTCTTGCTCAGGGCTGGGGGCTGGAGCAAAGGCAGCAGCAGCCAGGCCCCAGTGGGAGAACGAGATTCTGCAAAGGCTGCCCAGGATCTGGACCCATTGGCACCTGGTGCTGACTGTCTCAGATCCCAAAGGGGCTGGGGAGCGGGATCTGCCTTCCTTTGCTGCATAAACCCCATTTACCACAGAACTTAATATGAGCAGTGACTGCTGTTCAGTGCTGAATTTTACAGCCTCTCCTGAAGCTGTGAGTGCATCTCACAGCATCCTTTCTCAGCTATGACATTTTAGGTGTACAGTGAACTGATGTCTTTGCTGCTCTGTATGCATCCCACAGCCAGCTAAATACAAGTAGCAGTGGCTCCTTATTCTTTTATCACTTGTTTCAGTGCAGAGAATTGAAGCCAAGAGAAACAAATCTTTCCTGTACATTTCATGCAGACTGATATTGTGACTTCTTCTGTGGCCAAGCCATCCACTTGAGCTTCTTGAAGAATGCTCTCTTATATGGAAAGTGTTCATTAACTCGGATAAAGTTTTCAGGTCTGGTGTTTTGCCATTCAAGCCTCTAGTGTAAGTTTGAATGGCCTTTGATTTCTTGTATGTGTGTGCTGAAGTTCGTTTGACAATAAGTCAGGTTGGTGCCAGTTGGAAATGCAGCCTTTTGTTCCACTTGGTAAGAAAAAAACTCAACTATAAATTAAGATTTATAAATAGTTATTTATGATTATTTATAATTATAAATACAAGATACAAAATATGCTACTTATTAGCTACTACACAGCGCTGTTTTTTAATGTATATCAGCAAATACTCAGAACTCAGTTTCATTTCCAACTTCCACGAAGCCACTTGTGCAGTTATGAAGGAAAGATGAAACTGAACCACACCATGATCTTGGAACGTTTTGTTATACCCACTCAGGGAAGAAGCTAGCAGAACAGATGGTACAAAACATCATGTAATATCTTTATTGTGATGCAGCAACAGAAAAGATTTGATCCCTCCCTCCAGGGCTACTCTAGGATCTCATGAGAGCTGAATGGGTTGGATCACAGCAGGACGTGATGCGTTGTGATTGCCACTGCCATGATTCTAGAGATATTCTGGGGAGTCTGTCTGCTCATCTGAGATTTCTTGATATTTCCTGTTCTTTGGCAAGTTGGACTAATTGGTTACTATTTACATAAGAACAAAGGAAGTTCAGTAACTGTCTCATTGTCTTATGTATTGAGACCAAGTTGCTGAAAGTAGGCTACTTTGTAGTACAGAGGATTCCAGAGCCCAAAGCTACTGAATGTTCACGTGTCTGAGATGGAAAGTGGAACTTCTTGGGTAGTGCCCCAGCAGTATGTATCTTTGTGTACCGAACACGTGTTCACACCCATGCTGCATGGTTTGGAGACACAGTGGTGCTTTGTGTCTGCAGCCAGCTTGGAAGATGGGGTGTGCAGTCTTCCTCCATTCTCCAGACTTGAACAAATCAGGGATACATGGATCAAAACTGCCAGAAATGCAAGCTCATTTTCTGATCTTTCTATTCTGAAAGCATTATTTATTCACTGTAGAAAATAAAGCTTTTCTCCTTTACTTTGATGGGGAGAAATGCAAGGTAATGTTGAGTGAGTGTGGTTCTTAAGAACTTAAATAGGAAGTCTTTCACTGAAGGACTAGTGTTTGATCCTAGTGGTTGGCCACCCTGCCTGTGAAAGGGGGTTAGAAATAAATGATCTTTGAGGACCTTTCTAACCCAAGCCATTGTATGACTCTGTGATGATCCTAAGAAGTTTCAAGTGTTGCCTTTGGTGGGGGGAGACTGAAGTTGAAATACAATGCCCCTTTTTAAATGTTTTTGAATTCAGCAAGACTATGTGATGGTATTATTCAAAATAAACTGTTGTACCTGTAGAGGGGAGAAGAGAAAATGGAAGTGGTTAAAGATTCTGGAAAAGCTGAGTTTCTAAGCAAACTGCTGCAAGTTATAACAAGTGGTAGCAGAAAGTTCATTTCTTGTAAATGTGAAATGAGAAACCTGGCAAGCCACTGCTTGCATATGGAGCTGACAGAGCTCCCTTCTTCAGGATGGAAAACCAGAGCTGTCAAGAAGTTATATGCAAGAATAAATGAGGTCTCGTGCTTGCAGGAGAATGTTACCTGTGAGAATAGCAGAGATTGCACAGGGGAAAGGCAAGCAGAGCAGTGTGTGTATCCTGCAACTGTCTGTGAATCTTGAGGTCACTGACCTGTTACTAGGAAATGAAGTGATCATTCTGTGCTGTAATGACAAAGCGATTCAAATGCTACTTTGCTCTGTAAAACATTACAGAATTTTGTAATTTTTTATTAATTTGAGTTTGGATATTGGATATTGGAAATTTGAGTTTGGATAGCACGATAGTATGTAGCCTAACTAGCCATGTACTAGACAAGTTGAGCTGGCTGGCTGGGAGGTGTAGGATCTGTGATCAAAGGTTGGAAGTCTCATGAGTGTGTCTAAAACATTCCACCTTGGAGAAATCTTGATCATATTATAAATTTTAATTCTAAGTTTTTAATATTTATTTCATGGTTTGTGCATATTTCACACACTTACGCTTTTCAAGTCTCTGTTTTGTGTAAGATTTAAGTTCACAAAAGACCATGAGGTCATGTAATCTCTTCAGTTTTGCCTGGTTTTGGTCAAACTGCAACTTATGCAGTTTGTCAGCCAGGAAGACATCCCGTCTTATCTGGAGATATAAACACTAGAAAACCTTCCCATTCTCTCCATGGTGATGTACACCTTTCTGGATAAATCAGTCTTTTCTGTCTCTGATTTGACTTGCAAAACATACTGTTTGGCTAAAGGGAATATTTCAATGTCCTTAAACCAGTTTTCTTTTGGATTGTTGGAGTGTTTTATAATGACTGCATTGATTTCATTCAGATACATTAGTGAAGTTACTGTTCAGAGGCCCTGGGTTTCATCCTGTACCTGGGCTCTTCCTTAATGCACTGAGTGCACATGACTGTAAAGGGTTTTTTATGGTCACAACAACCACAGCCAAGACTGTGATGTCTGGGAACCAGGTCTGTAATAAAAACGGGAACTGAGGTACGATAAGTATGGTTTGCCAACAGCTCAGGATGAGCACATACCAGGGTGTAGTTAACCCAGAGGAAGATGTTTGCTTAATATTGACAAAAGAAAGTTTAGTCTTCCTTACTGAAGATTTAAAAAAAAAGTGGTGTTTTTTTTCTGGAAATAGTTTTAAATTTTAAAAATTTTAAATGGAATGGATATTGCTATCTCAGTGTGGGCTCCTCATTTATCATGGCTCAGAAATAGATATCTGCTTTTCAAAGGACATCTAAATATATAATTATGAGGATTGCAGACTCAGATTAAAAAGATGTTGGCACCTTTCTGCTTAGTGGTAAGATCATCTGTGGTCTTTGCAATGTGACCTTTACTGTCAGATCAATGGTATTGGCCCCTTTCAGGTGGGTGATAAGCCTGGGTAGTGATGAAACCTGTCTCACATCTAATGATGTCCTCGCTATATATGTTACTCCACCTTCCCTTCCACGATCCCCGTGCCTGGGAAGACCATGGAGCAAATCCTACTGGAATCGATGTTGTGGAATGTACAAAGCAGCCACTTTTTTTTTTAAAGGCTATTTACTAAAACAGCCCCTTAAAAAAGGGTTGTGAACATTCTTAACTTTTTTTATTTTTATTTTTTTTTACTTTTTATAAAGTTATTTTCTACCTAGGAGGAAAGAAACCAGCAAGTCTTCACACGGTGGACTGTAGGTAGCAGTGGATGGTGTTTCCACGTGGCACAGTAATTTCAGTAGAGCTCACTGGACTTTAGTCCTACTATAAGATGTGATTAATTAGTAATGGCAGATCTTATCCTTTGATCAAATTATTATTATTGGCAGCAGATTTAGAGACGGAAATATCAAAACTTGATTCTTTAGACAGAATTTATAGATATTAAAGACAGAGCAGCATCCAACATCCCTGGAAGTTGGTTCTGATTGTGAAAGACTGCACAAAAAACTATGTTACTTTAACAGAGCCACATTTCAAAATGCAACACAATTTAACAGATTTAAATTGAACAACAAAGAATGTCCTATTTTCTAAGAGCAGTATAAAAACTGAAGCTACCTTTGGAAGAATGTGTGCAGAGCAAATGGGAATGGAACAGATGGGGAAGCATTTACATAGGAAATGGCAGGCAATTTCATTTTTTTCTATTGGCATGCTAATTAATGATCTTTCCAATGAAGGAATACTTTATAAATCTAAAGGAAGAATAATAGCAAGGTCAGAACTATGTGGGAATTTGAATGCACAAGTATTGTAAAACCCTGTGTCAGATTCTCAACCTGTTCTGAAGAGAAACTCGAAGCACTGGGTAAAAGTGATTTGAAATGTACATACAAGATAGAAGGGCAACACACTGGAATTTCAAGTTGATGAACTTAAGAATTTAAGTTGTTCTGGACTCTGCAGCAGTGGTTTGTTTGAAGCTATTGCATGAGGTGGGTGTTGAAAAGCAGAGGGGAACTTGGCTTTGTCATTTTCTCCTCTTTCCCAAGTTAATGGATGTTTGACAGTCTGCATAGTTTAGCAGAGAAGCACTGATTCCAAGACTTCAGTTTAGCTGAGATAAACATTTGAAATAGCAGTAGTTCTTTCTGTAGATTAGAATAATAGCTGTAACGGTTGTAATACTCGATGTGACTAGAACCCATATGATGCCACTAGGTCTGTAGCAGTCACTCAGTCTGGTCTGAATGGGGTAGAGCTCATGGCTGCCATCTGAATCACAGTGTCTGGGAGCTGCTCAGCAAGTAAGAAGAGTCCCTGTGCCTCATGGGTGCTAAGACCGTGGAAGTATTGAAATTGCCTAAAGTCACCCTGATGAACTATGCCTGAGAATAACCCAAGAACTGCAAGGCTGCACTGCCCCGGCATGTCTGTCTGCAGGTTCCTTCTGTCATAGTCTCACATCTTTGGCTTTCTTCTTCCATGATCTCTGCTGACTTTTTTTTCTATGCTGACAGATCCCTGAGAATTCAGGGTTTTGTTTGTCATTTCTGAGTATGCTGAATTTCATTATTTTACTGCATGGAGACCATTTGGAAAATGTTTTTAGTAGTAAGGTTACAAGTAGTGGAGCATTTTTCAAGAAATAGAGCACAGAGCTGTGATGTAAGGAACAAATTTGCTCAGGACTGTGATTCTGGGAAGAATTTGATCTGTAATGACTCTGTGCTCACAGAGCACCCAAACTGCTGACTGTTCAAGTGAGCAAGGAACTGTTTGTACAGAGAAGGTATTTGATCCTCACTTTGGATCTGTTCCACTTGGGATTGGCTCCAGACTCAATTCAAAAGGAAGACTGAGATAAGCTCCCAAGTCCAAAACTTAAAGCATCTTAATTTCTAACTAGAGCAGGAACAGCCATTTGAGAGGGACTTCTGAAGTCCTGCTGCTGGGTTTGGGCAGAGCCTTGACAGTCTGGAGCTATGTGATTTATGTATCTCACACTGTAGGGTTCATGGGCTCTGTTTAGCCTAAAGGACACATTTATCTGTTGTCCAAAGCCAGGGGTGCTGCTATGCCTTCCCTTATTTTCTTCTTTCATCCTCAACTTTTTGTAGCCACCTTTTGTCATGTTTGAGATGTGAGGCACAATCCTTTCTTCCTTGATCAGAGCACAAATGTGAAGGAAGTCACATCTTAATGTTTGTTTGCTGCTTTGTCATCTATGGGCTAAGGTACATACCAGGGAGATAAGAGAGTTGGGTTCCCATCCCTGCTCCAGTTAGTATGTTAAACATGGCTCAAATGGGTAGCTTGAATAGAGAAGTTATGAAGATAAATCTCCATTGCTAGTTCCGCCAGCAAGGGAACAGGTGGCAGTTTTCATCCTTAGAAGGTGTAATTAAATTTATGCACTTAGGTATCAGTGTAAACCTGGTGTCTAGGTTCCTACATAGGATCTAGATCATAAAATCATAGCATGATTGAAGTTAGAAAAGACCACTAAGGTCAATATGTCCAACCATCAACCACCATGCCCACTATCCATGTCCCTCAGTGCCACATATACCCTTCTTATGGAAATCCAACCATGACAAACAATGGAGATTAGAAGCAATGCTGTAGACTTCTATTTTAGGGTAAATTAATTTATTTTGCAGATTCCATTCCTCATATTTTCTGTTCTAACCAAGGCTCTTTGGCATAGGAAATCTTTGTGACTTTCTATCAGCTCTTAGTGAGAAGCTGAGGAAATGAATTTGTGTCCAGAATTTACCTTTGCAGCAGTAGGGCAAAGCTCTGTGTGTGTCTGCGAGTAAACCTTAGGGAAACTAAAAGAAAAAGAGATACGGAGATGGCAGTAGAGCCTGAACGACATAATGAAAACATGGTTGGCAGAAGTAGCAGTTGATATAGAAATACCATAAGGTCTACTAATCAGTATTCATGCCTTGTCAGAGGGAAAACAGTCTCCATAAACAAATTCAGCTGGAAAAAAGTAGCCATGATCTTTCTTTGTTTTCAGTAATATGTGATTCATTGAGAAAATGTGACTTAGAGGACTGGACAGGTAGGATTCAGAAACATAAACATGCCTTGATGAAAAGAACAAAAGATAAATATAGCTAGAAATACAAGGCAAGTGTTGAAAATTACTTTTAACCTTGAAATTGCAGAAAAGGTTGTTGTATAACATTGTTATACCAGTGTGAAAATTCACAAATTCTACAGACTGTGTGAACAAAAAGGACTAATTTGGCTAACAAAAAAGATTCTAAAGGTTTTAGTATTATTATTTCTAATACAGAGGTAAGGATAGCTGTTAGCTTGGCCAATTATGCATCTAATTTACTAGAAAATAAGGCACTGGCAATAAAATAAAAATAATGCTGTTTAATTACAGTCATGGCCTTTACTGATTGCTTCATTTTTATTTGGTATTGTATGAGATTTTATTATATTTACTGAAACAGTTTTCCTCCTTCAAAACCATCAAGCATTGGAATTGGAAAATATCCGTTAGAGACTGTGTATCCACTGCTGCATAATGTCCAGTTCTGCTGTAAATATCTTCTAGAGTTGTTTTATGCAAAACCCACTGGAAGGGTTATTCTGCATCTTCACTGGACTTACTCTGGAGACTGCAAGCCCAACAGATTTGCTGCTGCCCCTAATTCTGTAGTATCCTAATGATGATGGAAAACAACTTACAGTAAAAGTACTAGTTTAAAAACAAAATACAAACAAGATAAAAGCAAAACAGGAGCAGATCTCCTGGTTTCTTTTGCATATCCGTACTTAGCAAGTTGTATTGGAAGAGCCTTTATCAATTGGGAGGAAAATCCCTGTTGATGTCAACAAGGGAAAGCTTTACATCAACAAAGGAGGAAACTCAACTCGAGGACTACAGTTGATGTTTAATATGTGTAATTGGTAGTCTAGTATGTATTATGAGCTCTCAAATTTGTTCCTCAGGTTAAAATTTAGTGTTGTCAGAATTCTGCAAGTTTCTGTCATTGTGCCAAACAGTTTGAAGTATTTGGCTTTGTTGAGTGATCAGGTGAAATACATAAGTAACTGACAGGGGAGGACTACTGGGTTAAATGTACAGAGCAGTGAGCAGGTTGACATGGATGTGTGTAATGTGTGTGTAAGTGTCTCAAAAGTAGATTAAAAATTACTTATTAAATATATCCAACTCATGCATCATTTATATACAAGTAATGAATATCAGTAAGTGGAGATTCTTGGGAAATGAGGAAGCTGGGGTTTACTGTTTTTAAATTTGTGCTCATTTCATCCTTTCATTCTGAAAGGATGGTGAATCATTCTTCTGCACCCTTTGTTATCATCCTCTGTCTGTAGTCCCCATGCCTCAGTTTCCCTTCAGCCCTGCCTTCTTATTGAAGTAGGTGTGAATGAGTGAAGACAATGGGCACTTCCATGGAATAAGGCAAATCTTGGCCTTACTGGAAGCTGAACACCATGGAGGCAATTGAAATTAAGTAATTCATCCATATGAATAAAAGAGTGCCATCTAGACTGTTCTGACAGACCCAGTAATTTTTCAGCTAATCTCTCACTGCTGGTCCTCATGAGCCGTGGGCCTTCAGTATTGAAACGTAACATCATTAATGATAATGACATGATTTTGATGGAATTTGCTACCTTGTAGCCAAGCCCATTCTTCTGGAGCCTGAAGGGCTTCTTTCAGTGCCAGCCTTCCTCAAGTGAGCATCTCAATTAGTTCTCAAAAACTCATTTGGACTGTTAAGAATCATCACTACAGAATTGTTTGAGTTGGAAGGAACCTTTAGAGATCATTTAGTTCAACTCCACAGCAATGAACAGGGACACCTACAGCTTCATCAGGTGCTCAGGGTCCTGTCCAGCCTGACCTTGAGTGTCTCCAAGGATGGGGTATTCACCTCCTCTGAGTATTCCGTGCCTCACCACCTTTATTGTGAAAAACTTACTATATTCAGTCAAAATATCCTCTCCTTTAGTGTGCAACAATTTGTCCTATCACAGCAGACTCTAAGAGTCTGTCCCCATTTTTCTTACAGTACCCCCTCCAGGCAAGTGTGGGTCAGATTTTCTGTAGGTATTCTGCATATATTTTCTTTCTTAGTGATTTGTATGCAGGATAAATTCAGTAGAGCATCAATGTCCTGTGGTTTTCTGTGCCATTCCCAAAGCTCATTGTTTAGGGAGGAGAGCAGTGTAGGCTATAGTTTCCAATAAAAAGTTGATCTTTCTTTCTCACTGAAAGATGCCTACACCATTGGTACCACTTCAGTCGTATAATCTGGTAGATGCCAAGAGGCTCTCAAAATCTTGTGCTAGCTTACTAAATGCCAGTGGCAGATTTGTAGAGAGAGTGGCAGATTTGTAGAAACTGGCCAAGAGATGCAACGAGGATGCATTTCTTAATCATCCCACTTATACTCTGAATAGCTTGTATCCAGTGAGTGTCAAAACTCATAAAAAATCCAACTAAAGTTGGAAAAATTGTCCAGTAATGATTCTGGTTTAATTTTCTAACAACAGCAACAAAAGCTACGCCCCCTTCAGAAAACTCAGCAGGACATTGCCTTTACTTTGTTTCCCTTATCATTCATTGTTTCAGGGTGGGACTAATGATTTTCTCAAAGGCTTATTCCTTTCTGAAATTAGTTCGGAAAAAAATCTCCTGCCTTGGCAAAACAGTCAGAATTCTTCCTGAACAGGCATCTCAAGATAATGGGTTGCTCCCTGAACTGAGATGACCTTCTCAAACACTTTAACCTGAAGGAGATAGCTCTAATCCCATGGAAATATTGGGTCCAGTGTGCAGGTGTATGCAATCTTAAAGCATGCTCACACATTAGTCCTCACACAGACAATTCTTATCCACATGGATATTAGCATATATTAGTATACTGTTTAATTTGCTTAATGTATCTTCAAGCAGTAGGAGCTTTTGATGGAGGCAGCAGAAAGAAGGGAAAGGAGAAATGGTGGAAGTTGTTAAAAGATATAGATAGGATTTGCCATTTCCTACTCTAAATAGGGGAGAAGATTGTGTTCTATTCTGGGAGCTACTCTGTCCCAGATAACAATATTTCTGTCTGTCCTCACTTTGTCAGGACTGGGTATTTTTCCTCTTGGCACCTCTCTTTGCCTTTCAGCAGCCTCTCCCTCCTGTAGCCTCCACTTATTCATATCCTTCTCACCAGGCTGCTTTATCTCTGTTTCCTTGAAATTCGCTGTTTCTTTCTTCTAAGGCCTTCAATCTCGTAAGATGTGCTCTAAGAGGATCTTTCTTATCCCGTATCTTTCAGCTCCAGGCGTGCCTTCCTATCCCTCCTCATAAATTTCTCCTCTCTCAGGCTCCTCTCCTGGACTGAATTTACCATACCCCTTGATGTGATTTATTTTTTGCCACCTACGGTTTCTATGGTTTTTGTATGTGTGCACTGATTCTGATGTGTTTTGACATTTTCATTGCTAGAACCACTGATACATGGCCTTGCTGTGGAGACTCTGAACCTGCTGAATGAGACCTTCTTGATCTAGGCCTTTATATCTTGGAACTTTAATTCTTCAAGTGGGCAAAATTTTGACTTCTGCATGGCACTGCTTTAATTGTTTCATTAAAAAAAGCAGTCAAAATATTCAGTTCAGTGCAAATCAGACATAACACAACAAAATTCTCCAAGTGACTTTAGTGAGATAAAAAGTCTGTTGAGTGCTGCTTCCCTGCTCAAAACAGCCTGCACAGATGTGTTCTCCCAAGAATGGGTTCAGTCCAACTGGTTTCTATTGTTAAGCAGAAAAGCAGTTCTGGCAAATGCTTGTTCCAGAAGAGAGGCCATACAGATGTGAGAGGTGAACTGAAAAAGAGGCATGATGGTATACTCTGAGCAAAGAGCTCCTCTTTCAAAAGCTGTGTGAGCCAGGAGCCTCTTGCACCTAATGCTCAGTTTCCCTGGGCTCTGCATTGTCAAATGTGAGAGTGCCGTTGGCCTCAGGTTTCTCTGTAGTGGTCTGCATCCACTGGGAACGTTGACTACATTTGTGGTATTGCTGGCAGTGATGCAGCTTTGTGCCCTTTCCACTTGACACTGTGCCTTATTGGTACAAATTCATCCAGAGGAATTTCATGCAGCAAATACCACCAGTGACGAATATGTCCCTGCTGAGAAACTCGTTGGCAGAGTCACCACTTTGACATTCTGTCAGCGCAACTTAAGGGAACAGAAACAGGCCAAAAAAGGGAAATGTACATTTTCCTACCCACTCCTCTGCCATTCTGTGTATTTTAAAAGACCACATAGGAACAAGGAATCCTGCACTAACTCAGATGTAAGAAACAACAAATCTGTTTCCACTGGATGCTTTTGGAGTTTATTCATTTTCTAACAATTAAGGGGGGGTGGGGGGGATGAATTATCAACTTTCCTATGTTATTTAAATAAAAAAGGAGAAACTAATTCAATTTCTAAAATTGTACAAGCCTGTTCTAAATAACAACTGAGGCAGTTTGCCAAAGAGCTAATGATTCAGTTTTGTGTGATACTTTTCTTTAGCCAGATCCAGATACTTAGAGGAACTAATAATGAGCCACAGTGATAATTTCTAAAATGCCTGTAAAGCCTTCTGACTACAGCATTTCTGTCATGACATTTCTTTGTTCCATGTTGTTTAGAATCAGTATGTTAATGTGAGAGAACAATGGCAAGATTATATGACCCATACAATTTTTCACAGCTTGATGTTGTAAGGATGTATAGGCAAAGAACGACATTTCAGAGAAGCACCTAACTAGAAGCTGGAGGTTTAATTAGAGGAAATGATGGACTATAAAAATGTCTGTCTGGTATCATGTATAGCTGACCTTGATGTTCAATCAAACTACCCTTATGCAGGGGCAAAGCCTAACCTTCTGGCATTTCAGAGCGACACTTGTTCTGTAGATGATATTCCAGTGACTCCTGGTAGTTTGGGATGCCCCTGTTCATGAATGCAGTATGGAAAGAAGTCTAATATTCAGTAACTCAGTGAAAATTGGTTCCCTGTATGATCACTTGTGCTGGGCCTTTGGACTTTGGTAGGCTCAGATTTACTGATTGTTTCAACAAATGTAGCCTAATTGCATGTTCCTGGAGGTTTTTAAATAATGGTTGGATGTGGCACTGAGGGACGTGGTTATTGGCCATGGTGGAGATGGGCAGATGATTGGACTAGATGATCTTGGTAGCCTTTTCCAACCTTAATGATTCTGTGATTTATGATTCTATGTTTTAATATAGTAGTCTTTTTTTTTTTTCCTGCTTCCCTTTTAAGCACCAGTACCACTGGGATTCATCAGGGAGACTTCTGCCTGGTTGTAATGCTACTAAATACTGCATTTACTGGTACATATAATGCATTACTTAAGCTCATAAAGTGACATCTGCCAAATCTGCAGATAACTCTGAAAGAAACTTCCTTTTTATATTGTGTGTCTGAAGGAGCAGTGGGAACATTGCTTTTTACTTCTGAAATCTGTAGTGCTTCTCTTTCTCTGTAAGAACTATGTTGTGAAAAAAAATCTTCATTAAATATGTACATATGTATATGAATATATACTTTTCAATTAGAAGGCAAGAGAGGGGAAGGTGTCCTTTTCCTATAATAAAATTGACTCACACTAGGGCTCTCTGACCAGTACCCATCTAAACTGTAAAAATTACTGTAGGGTTTACCCAATCCACATCTCATTGACTAATACTCCATCTGGTCCAGAGCTCTGTTTCCAGCAGTGATTTACACCAGATGTTTCAAGGGAGGAGTAAACTATTAAATATTTAGAGTGCCATAAAGGCCTTCATCAACTACTAACTTGGTTATTGGGCAGTTGCTAGGAGGTGTAGTGACAGAGGGAGCCTGCCAGGATCTCTGCTCTTCTAGGAATTAAAGAAATGCACTTCCCTGGGGAATATCAATATCTGTTATATCCAGCTGTGTATGTGTTCATCACTCCTGAGTTCATGTGCACATGTGTATCCAGATGCAAGCATGAACCCTGTTCTCTTTAGTGCAAAAAAAAAATTGCAATGCTTGCAACACAGTGGATTTTGTCAGAGGTGAAATATTGCTGAGGAGACTTGTGGAGGTAGAATTAGTTTTCATCAATCTAAGAGAGATGGAAACCTAACCTAGTCACCCCAGGCTCCATTTATAATTGAAAAAACACTTGTTGGTCAGGACTCTTGACTGGCACAGGTCATGTCTCTTCTGACAAGATTTAGATGCCTAGTTTAGGGTACAGTGACTCCACTGACTTGCTCTACATGATCTGTAAAAGGAGTCCAAGAAGGCTAATGCGGATGGAGACCTCTAGAGGGCAGACATCTGCATTGTGCCAAAAGAGTCCTATTCATTAAGCTAATATTTTCAGTATGAATAGTGAGCTTAAAGAATTAAGATCTAAAATAGTTAAGGCACTTAGGAGCATATTTCTGTCTGCCCCTCTCAGTCTCCCTTATCACCTGGGCAATAATTACATTGAACAGTGTCAAGGTGATTATGGGAGTGGGATAAAGAGATTCTTTCCAAACATGCAGCTCAAAGTTATCCATCTTCATAATGACTAAAATATGTTAGAGGTAGATAGCCATGATATGAGTTGATTGCATCACTAATGGCTGATCACACAAATTGCCCTCTGGATTAATGTTAATTGATCACCTTGGTGGAGATTTCAGATAAAAACTCATTGAATAGAGACAGTGACTGTTTTCTTAGTAGGGTTTGTCCTTTAAACAAGGTGGGAGCTCTGTGAGGGAATAGTTGCACAACCTCCAACTGTACTTTTCTTTCCTGCCTTCAAGTCTAGTGTCTTTTGAAGTCACTACATCTGTGTTTGTCTTAATTGCTTTATATTTCTGCATTTTTATAATTCATTTTTTGGTTACTTCATGCACGCCTTATTTTCATTAGAGTAGAAAATGGCTTGTGTATTTTCTTCAAATCTGCTTTGCTGATCTTTTGTTTTATAACCCTTTGTCTCCCATGGTCAGGGGCTAATTTACTTTTGCTGGTTAAGCAATTCCAATGGAAGTAATACCAGAACAAAAGCTCGTTACTGTTCCTAACAATCTATATCTACATGGGATGTATAAACAAAAGCAGAAAAGTTCAAGGCACAGTGTTTTATCACTGGTTAATGTTAGAGAGCAACATGAAGTGAAAAGAAAAACATGCTCTGACAAAGAACAGTATACTATGAACACTGTGCAGAAATCTTTAAGCATACCTAATAAGGAATATAAATTTAAACTACCTTTATAAAAAGAACGTATTATCAGATCCCAAGATTTATATTACACTGTGGAAAAATAATTGTTATTGTGTAAAATCAGGTATTGCTTAATGCCTTTCCTCTGAAGGACATAGTGGGAGTTTTTACTTATCTAAAGAGTAATTGCAGAGAGGAAGAAGACTCTCTCTAGTCTTGTGCGGGGGTGGCTTTTTCCCCTCAGACCTCTCGTGTTCAAGTGAACACAATGCAAAACATATGTTATGTGGGGAAGGAGACCCTTTAAAATGACTCCTTCTGGAGTATTATCCATGTAGTAGAGTTTAATGAAAAAAATACTTGGAAAAAGTATGAAGAGTATAAGAAGTAGCGTATTTTATGACAGATAGCACTGATGGTAAATTTGGTGAAGGGCTTTATTCCACCTAGGGCACGTGCAGCTTTCAAGGCTTCTTTCCTGCAGACTGGAAATTGGTTCACTGAGTGCAACTTAGAATAACTAAGCCACAGGTGCTACTTTTTGCAACACCCCTATGCCTGCATGTGTGCATATCTGTATATGAGGAAGGGTTTTTTTTCCCCCTTTTGTATTTTTCTAGCACAGTGCATAGATACAGCTGTGCTAATAGATACAGAGTGTTAATGTATATGCAGATAGCAGTGGCCATCAAACATACATTATATTCTCTTACAGGTGACCTTCAGTATGTTCTCATTGCTGCAGTGTGTCTTCTTCCAAGCGCTTTTTTGCTTGCAAAGCACTGATTCTCACCCGTTGATATTTGGGAGCTGCTCATCCTCAGCTTGCCAACACAACTGTTTGCACAGCCATGCTGTGAGCCAGATCAGTGTGCTGATAAATGAACTCATCTGCTTTGCCTCAAAAATAACATGGTAAAAAAGATGAATTTTCTAATCCATATCACAGCATGACCCAAAGGGGATTGTGTTGACACAACCAAGGAGGTAGTACATTGCAACACGCTTCACATTTGAAGAAGTAACATCAATAAAAGCATCTACTGTTTTTGTCTGTTAGTATTGTTCAAGCAAAGTGAACATGGGTGTGTGTTCAGCCAGCTTTGTGGCTCATACGAGCACCATCTCATTTGTAGGAACAAATATAAGAAGGGTAGGAGGTAGGCATGTTTGTTGTGCAAAGAAGCACATATTGCCATGCCAAGCATGCAGCAAAATTAGAACTGTGGATGTCAGATTGAGGACAACACATCCTGGTGACTGAAGATGGATGGAGCACTTCAGTTTTCTGAGTTTGATTTACATCACAGTGCTAAGTATGTACCAGCTTCGTCCTTTACAAGATCCTATAAGATCTTAATAAGATGAAAACTCAGATGTTTGGTTCCCTTCCTTTTGTATCTGGAAGATGCTCCTCTTCATGCAGCCACTCACTTCTATTACAATTATTCACTTTTATTACAATTCTTTGTTTCCTCTATAGTTACAGCTTCTCAATTTCCCTCCTCACTGGTTAGAAGATGGTTAGTTGGTCAGAAGCTGTCAATTTTATCTTACATTTGTTCTTTCTTGATAATGTAAATCCATCCTGTGTCGCTGTTGACTTTGGGTTTAAAGAGCTCTTCTTCCCCATTCCTCTTCTTTCCCCAGCTTACTTATAGATGACAACTATTAACTACTTAGCCTTACTTTAGTTGCTTTAACTCTTGTAGTTTCTTTCCAATGACAAGTTTTCTGTTCTCTCATAAATCCCCCAGCCATTATTTATTTGCATCTATTCTTGGTCCGCTTTAACTTCTCATAGATATAAGTGACCAAAATCGTACCCACTATCTAAAGTAAGTTGTCAGCGTTTCCTACTAATGTTTCTCAGTCCTCACTGGAAAGCAAAGATTTTCTCAATGATTCCTTGCATTGCAGATTTCTTTTTTCACTGCCTTCCATACTGGTGGCTCATAATCCTGTGATTTACTGATAGAATCAAATCATTTTCTTCTTCTGTTAATTTAAGATCTGCTGTAGGAACCTGATTGTACTTACAAGAACACCCCTGCAGTGCTATTGCTCTCAGCAAATGCAGCTGAGGTGAGAATTTGAACTTGCAGTAAATATTCCAGGGTTATTTTGCACCTTTATGTTTAACTAAATTGCTGGGAAAATACAAGAACCTCACATTGCTGGAAGGAAAAAAGCAAAATTCACCCACAGCAGCAATTCTTCCTGAGTAGTGTAATGTGTATGTTAATATGTAACCCACCAGGGCAGTGAAATGGAAAAAAATAATACTGGGGAGGGATCTGTAGGAAGTTGAGACCAATTTGTAGTGAGGCACAGTTTCAATTATGAAAGGTGTTCTGTTGTCTTTTTTATAGAGGTCCGATTTTACTTTTTGATCCTCATGTTCTCTGTCTCCTCTCTCCCTTTACTCATCTGTATTTTTGCAAATTGATGACTGTATAGGAAAAGTTCTATAAATTAGTGAAGAGAGGATGGGAATTAAAGTGACGCTTACTGTAAGGGGGCTTGTTTTGAGGTCAGAGTTTATGGATGTGAGGTAGTGATGTGGTAAACAATAGCTGGGCTCTGCTCTGACCTCCTCCAGTTCGCTCATCCTGGTGGAGATACCTTGGAAATGTCAATGCTTTGACACTTTTAGATTTCACACTTTTATATCTAGAGAAAAGATGTCAGACTAATGAGTGTAGTGAATGAACTACTCTAGTTTATTTATTAATATGGTAAAAAGTGTGCTAAAATCCACTTTTCAGCAGATTGCAATGTGAAAAGACCCTGAAAATAACTTGAGATAAGACGTTAAGTTGGTGTGGAAAATGAAGGAAATTTATTTAATTCAGAAGTAAAACTTTTCCATGCTTCTAACCAAAACAGTGAAGCCATGGAGAAGAAAGGCACAAGATATAGTCGTGTTTAGACTGACCTTGGGCTGGACATGTCATGTTATTTACGTGCTCTCAAGGCCAAGCAAAAGGGATATCCTGAGCAGTTTTCACTCGTACTGTATGTAATGCCAGAAGTTTTTGTCAATCTTTTAAGAATAAAGAAACATAAGGCAGATTCTTTTTGTTCTTAGAGGAAACAGTCCAAGGAATTTCTTTTGGATGTTTCTGGGATCTAGTGTAATAATTCAGCTTCATGTGTCTAGTGGTGTGTAAACAAGATAAAGGAGAAAAGATACTGACCCAGCTCTTACTCAGTATCTGTGTTAGCAAAGAGCTGTCAGTCCCATTCTCTTTAGAGAGACAACTACGTGCAGAAGTCATACAACTATAATCTTAACTGCACCTACAGTTAGTGTATTTGTTCCTATGCCATTGTTTGCCTGTATTTAGCTTAACAGCAGGCATTTGATGCCTCAGTAGTTATGACCATGACATCAAGAAGAATTTCTAGATATTCTCTTAAATCTAATTATTAATAACCAAACCTGATTAACAGTAAATTATCAAAATTTCGAAATAAGGAGTTTGAATTCCTAACTGTATTTTCAATGGCAGGCAGATTGAGTGTGTTGTCAAAATATCTGAAAGGCAAGTCTGAAAACTTGAAGTTTGGAATAGTGTTAGATGATTTAGAAGCTAATTCTTCCTGAGGGGAGGAATGAAGTACTTATAGGAAATGTAAGGAGACGTAGTTATTTTCCATAAAACTGAGACAGTTCACTTTCATTCTTTATTAAATAGATTGGATTAATGACAGTGTTCCTAAAGTAACAACATTAGGACTTTGACAGCAATGTGAAAGCAAAATGGTCATATAGATATGTAGGAGCAGTTTATCATCTCTGAAAACAGTACTGATCTGCTTTTATGTCAATCAGTTTTGGTATCCACATTTGAAGTGAAGCTGTACATTTAGTGAATCTCATGGCCCCTAGAGAGCAAGAGTTAGGTCCTGAGTTTACTGGTCAGTGCATGACTCCGTGAAGGTTTTGCTATACAGTACAGGTAATGAGACATTGCACAAGTAGAAGCTTGCAGCTTCAGACCTTTAGCACTTCTGTGTAGATCTTTCCTTGCTGTCTTTCTCAGTGAAGTTTGATAGAGGCTGCATCAGTACTGGCCAGCAATACCGAATGTGCTCTTACATGCAGTATAATTTGATCAAGAGCACACCGCACAGTATTTTGAGAGGGGAAGATAAGATTTCTGCAACACTGCAACTTGAAGATAAAGATCTGAATACCAAGTATCTAGGGAAGCACAATGTGACAAGGAAAGGATAAAATTCATGTAAGAATATAAGCAGTACCCCTTTATAAATGTGCATAGAGCCACAGTGTGTACTGAGTATTTGAAGCAAAACCATTTTAGAACATCTGTGTTGTATGAATTCCTTTCAGATACCCAAGTTTTTACACTACCTGACTTTCGATTCGAGGTGACACACTATGAGTGTCCTCTGCATAGCCACATCTGTAGAGATGTCTCGATGCAATGAGTCATTGGGGAGGTAGATTTTGAAGTTGTAACAGCCTACAGAAAATCAGTGTTTGCCAAGAAATGTCACTTTCTCAAGGACTGTATGTATATATGTATATATAACATAGATATATTTTTATCTTAATAGTGAGGTATGTTTCACACTCTTCCTGCATGCTTTTTCTTTTCCTGAAATTATAAAAGGGAACATGAAGCCAGTGGTATGAACAATAAAACCAAATGGCTTCTCTCTTTCAGCAGCCTGTAAGCATGAGCTGTGATCAGATTTTTCCATGGTTGGGATTTGCCATGGATTCTCTCACAGCTTCTTTTCCTATAGAAGAATTAGCTCAGTCTCGTTTCCAAAATCAAAATCTAGCATCTTTGACTCTGCTATTTTATATAGATAGATACATACATACATACACACACACACACACACACACACACACACACACACACACATATATATATATTTAGATGGAAAAATGGTTAAAAATCACTTGGGAAGAATGACTGATTTGCACATTCACATAACTATATAAACCTTATATCGTTAGAAAACTACAAAAATAAATCAGGAAACACATGATGTGTTTCTCAACACCATTATGTTGCAGCATATTGCTGACAGCTTTGTAATATCCAATGATTGCAGGCAGTTTTGTAATATCATATGATTTCCGTATATTTTAAATAGCTTTTTTTCTTTAAATATAGGATTAAAATAATCCTTTTGTAAAGATTCATCATGACAGTGCTTTAAAGTGCCATGGCTGTCAGCTTATGAGTCTTCTTAAAGTTGGATGGCTGACATAATAGCGTCTCTTTTTTCACTGACCTAAATCAAGTATTGGATGGATGAGCCTTCTCCGTCTATGATCTCAAAGGAGGGATTTTATTTTTTTTAATGTCATGTTCGGCTATTGGTTACTTTATGCTGAGCTGTGAACTGTGTGGTTATTGGAAGCAGCATTAAAAGCCAGGGAGTGCTTCTGTTTTCAAGACTATCCATCACTCTACTGTTTTAGGAACCAGACTGGTTATAGAAATACTTACAGCCACATAGGATACATATTTGATCTGCAGGCATCAGAGATGAACAAATCCAAATTGTCCAGAGTGAAGAGATTTAAAAAAATATGGAGGGTGAGTGAAAAATATGCATTGACTAAGAAAGATTGTGATGGGGAAACATAAATTACGAGCAGATAATATTGGTGTTTGCAGGCAAGCTGTCCTGCTGCATGCATGTTATTTGATACTACTTGTCAGTACAGCTTTGATTGTATTTTTTCGTTTAGCAGATGAGTTGAATCTTTGCAAATTTCTGTCTAGATATATCAAGTGTTCAGATTAATTTGCCTTCTGAAAAAAGTTCCAGAGAATTTGAAACAACAGTACTCATACGTTAAAAAACATCGGGAAGCTCAGCTAAAGTGATTTCCTCAGGACCATTTAAAAATGCCATTTGTAGGTGGATGAATGTAAAAAGACAAAGACAACAACAAGTGTTAGGAGAAAAAAGCTCTTTTCCCCTGAAACTGTAATTCAAGCTGAGATAAATTGTGAAACTGAGCTGTATGGAAATGTGCTTAAAGTTCACATTCTATTGAAGTCTGGTGTGGTGGTCAGTAGAATAAATTAATAATAGAAAAACATATTTACTTTTTAAATATCTACATGTCTTACAGGTTAGAAATGAGACTTTAGAGAAATGAGACAGATTATTCTTTATCGAACATAAAGTTAATTTTGTGCAACAAGTGAAACGAACATCTCTCTGGTGTCTTCTGAACTACTACTTTTAGAAGGCTATCTTGACAATTTTGGAATCTGTTCTTCCCACTGATAATTAAGCAGCAAACACTTTTCATTTCAATGGGCTTCAGCAAATTTATCTGGATGTTTTCAGAATATGGGACTGGTATCAGCTGATGAAGTTGCATACACTGTCTTGCGTTTAGTAGTTAAATAGTGGGAATTATCCACGATCTGAAATTCTATCAAATTGCTTCCTGGTAATATTGATCTGAGTATTTAAAAGAAGCTTTTATATGAGATTCCATCAGTGATGAGAAAGGGACAGTCTCTGTGGTATACAGCAATTTGTAGTCTGCACGTAGAGTAGCAGAGGTTTTCCACATTTTAAGGACTGTCTCGAAATAGAAGTAATGTCTCTACTTATGGTTTTGTTTATTGACAAATGTTATTGCCTGAGTGAAAATTATATTTTAATCATCATGCAAGTTTCATTTGTGCAAAGAGGCATAGTTTCCTTAGAAATTAAAACATATCCATTAAGCATAAGTAGGCATTATATCATATGAATTGACACAAGATAATTACACAAGGCATGGTTCTTAAATGGGCTCAGGAAGCGGTTTAGTTCTGAGGGGCAAAATGTCCTTCTTGGATAGAAAGATTTTATTTGCATATAGCTGTGTATTTTGTTGTGCAGCTGAACACTTTGTCCTTTACCTCCTATTTGTAAAAGCTATTAAACTGCAGGCTATTAAGTATCCTTTAATTGACACATTTTCTGCTCCTCTCCCTAAAGCACTTTTCCCTATTCCGTCGGTGTGGTACCTGATATTTCAGGGTAATAGAGTTCAAAATTAAATTTCTGCCGAAGCAAATGTCAGTTTTAAATGCTGCTGTTTCTTCTTCCTGCTTCAAGTTATTCTGGGTAGAAATATGTTGAAATCTGGAAGGGGGCTTTTATGGTTGGGATTAAAAGAAAGCCTAGACCTTCTTGTTTCTGTTGTGCAGTGTTTGCATTTATAATAAGTCATAATATATTTTTGCAGGAGATTATGTGTATGATATGGCACATGCTCCCTTCCTCCTCTTAACTCAAAGCATTAACTCTCTCAATATTTATGAATATATCAAAATGATCATTTACGGTGTACTTATCATTAATATCCCTTGCAGTAGCTCTCTATAGTTCTTGCCATCCTTCAGAATACAGTCATAAAATGAAGAGATTAACAGATAATTAAATTAAATCCTTAATTATTTGGGGATGATGAATTCACTCTGTGATTACAAAAAGGTGTAGCGAGCCTTTTTCACAGGCAGTACAAATTGAAACCAGTGAAGCTATGATGATTTATGTCTACTCAAGGATCTGAATCATACTGTTAATTATCTACTCCCCTTTTAAAAACATATTCATAAAATTTGGATGTATGAGGCTTTCAAGATACTTTTTGAAATATTATATACAATCTAAGGTAGCAATGCTTGAAAAGTATCAGTCCTCACATAACAGAATGTCCTTCAGCTGGAGTTGGGAAAACTTTATTTATTTCTCCAGCAGTCTTTGATAGCCATGAGAAGCCTCAGTGTTTTCCATTAATTTTTGATCTGGCAAAACCTTTCTGGATGTACATCTGACTCTTCTTATTAAGGACAGAAAGCTGAATGTATTGGAAAAAGCATGATAATGAGTTATAGAGTCAAAACCAGCAGCAACAATAAACAGTGAATCTTCCTGTACTCAATTGTGAGTTCGTTTACTTAAAAAAAATCTCCCTACAGTCATTATGAAAAAGATTACAGATTACAATCTTTAATGGGCATGCTGGGCTATCACGAGGATTGAAGGATATCGTATTTAACTTGCACGCTATGAGAAGTCTTGAGGGCTCATTAGCAGTGTTTGTTAATGATACAGCTATTCGGTTAATGCTTGTGCTGTATTCCAAGAGATCGCTGTGCCAAGTTTTGTAATAAAACACTAAAGCAATTGTCATGGTAACATGAACATTGATATGAAAATATATACGGGCTACTTCAAAGACATTGAGTCCCTTGTGTAAACCTTGATTTAGAAAAAGTTTATAGCACACATTTAATCACACCACATTGCACACACTATCTGTCTTACCTGTAAGTATTTAAGCTCCATTTTTTTTATGGATTTTTTTGCCCAATAGTTTGTGACGGTTATAAAAACCTGTTATGCTCTTTCATCTCAAGTGTTTGAAGGGGATGTTTGGAGTAAATATGCCTTTTGAAAATCCCTATAATTTACTCTGAAAAGTACTTACAGTTGTGAGCTAAAGCAATTCTCACATCTCGGGAACAGCTCCTCAAACTATCACTATTTCCGTCAGGAGACATTACTTCTCTGATTCATAATTTGTATATTCTAGGCTGAAATTCAGTATCAAAAGCACTGATTCTGGAGAAATTTCCCCATCTCATTGCTTTTTAAGAGCGTTTCTTCATAAATACTGTTTTAGACAGCTTGTGTTAGTATAAATGTAGAAGCTGAAATGAAAAAAATGCTGTTTCAAATAGCTTTTAAAATATATTAATATTTTAAAGAATTGCAGCCTTACTGCGTCTCCCCCAGCCCAAATGTAGAAAGACTGACATGCTTTCAGCCAGTTAACAGGGTGTCTTACAGTCTTATAATCCTCAATTTTAGATACAAATTCTTTCACCCTTGCTCAAGTGACAGTCACCTGTGGTTTCATGGCTGAGAAACAGAATCTGAATGCAAATTCCAGCTGATGTGGCCCCATGCAACCCATTTGTTCTCCACAGCATCTTCATTAGTGAGCATTGTGGTCAACTGTGAGCTTTTTTGGAGAGTAGTGTTGCTTCCTTGCCTTTCCTTCTTGATGCTTCTGGGTTATACTTTGTCAGAGTAGCCTGTAGGGGCTCTGCATACTGTTTCATAGAGAAATGTACAAATAGGAAAAGCTGGAGGCACAGGACTTATAGGTTCATAAGTACATTAGGTTGGAAAGGACCTACAAGATCACCTAGTCCAACCATCCTCCTATCACCATCCCTACCCACTAAACTACTAAATCAAATCCCTTAGCACCTCACCTAAACGCTTCTTGAACAGCGCTAGGGACGGTGCCTCAACCACCTCCCTAGGCAGGCCATTCCAGTGCCTGACCACTCTTTCAGAGAAAAAATGTTTCCTCTAATCTAAATCTTCCCCGGTGCAACTTGTGGCCATTCCCTCTCATCCTGTCATTATTTATCAGGGAGAAGAGGCCCACCCCCTCCTCACCACAACCCCCCTTCAGGAAGTGGTAGAGTGCAATAAGGTCTCCTCTGAGCCTCCTCTTCTCCAGACTAAACAGTCCCAGTTCCCTCAGCCGCTCCTCATGAGATTTGAGTGAGCAAAGATGGATTTAGGGAGGAAGCACACTACTCAGGGTGTCTTGATAGCTTCTCTACTACTGCTTATAATAGCTTTTAAAAGACTAACAGGCATCCAAGTCCATCAATTTGCCTCCACCCCCTCCATTTCCAAGGGTGTATTTCTCCTGCAACAGGCACTGGCTGGGAGAGGAGTGGGAAGGAGGGAAGAAGCTGAATGTCTTCAGTAGACCCTCAGAGCGGGTGGGGAGCGAGCCCATGGGCACCTGCACGAACGCAGCCAGAGAAGCCCTCGTGTGGCATCAGCAGTGGAGACCTGCCTGATGATGATCTGGTTAGTGCTGGCAGGTAGGAATGGTGGGCTGAGAGGTGCAAGGATGACAGATGCCCACAATAATTCAAGTTATAGAAGTGGGAATTGGGCAAGGGAAGCTGTTTACTCTTGCCACAGGGCAACAGAAGGATCAGGATTTCTGGGATTGTGGTCCTCCCTTTGCTTTCTTCTTCCCTTTTATGGCTTTGTGATTACTCAGTGGAGGAAATGAAGTGAAAGGAGATATTTTGATGCATCAGCTTTCAACTCTACTTCTCGAGCCAGTTCCCATCATTGGGATCCTTTCACCCTTGGTTAAGTAGCCACCCAGGAGAAGCAACTGTGATTTATGTGGCTCCTGGTCCCTCTGTTTTGGGGTGGATTTACTTGGGGATTTACCATGTGTCCCTCTTAAGTAACCTACCCTGTGGCTGGCTAGGCCCTTCATGACCCATGGGTTGTGCCTTGAGCCACTACAAGAATACACCTGGAAAGTGTTCAGACAAATGAACAAGGAAAACTGTTGGATGTCAAACAGCTGCGAATGTGGATCAGTCATTTATTTCTGTTTTATGATGCTGAAAATGTCCAATCGTTCTTGAGGAGATCACTGACACTTCTGCTTGGTGTGTAATGCGTGTTCCTGCTGAGGATAATTGAGGCTGATTACAAACAAAAGTGGGTACGTTTAAAAATTAATCTAAGTATGTTCTTGGGCTTGACAGCTAGCACTGCAGAGATCTTCCCTGGAAAGGCAGATGTTGTGTTCCTTGAGCTGGTTTTAGTTATTTGAGATTTTTATTTTATATTGGAGAAACAGTGAAACTATAAATCTTTAGAAATGTCGATTACAGGTATTGCTCCTTTCATAACTGTTATAGTGCTACCAATTACACACAACTATTAATATCAGGTGTTTTGCTTCCAAATAGGAACTATTTAATTCACTACATATGTAATCTATCACTGCTCATTCCCTAGGGTCAGTAAGGGACTCCCAAGTGTGGTAAAGCTGTTAAATGTAAACTAGACTATGGACTTTACTCATTCTTACAAATCTCTGTGAACAGGATTTAAACTACTTGGTTTAATTGTTTGAAATGAGGTTTGTAAAGCAGTCTGAAAGTGTGTCCTATTGTAACCTTAGATTAAAAGGTAAGATGAATGAAACTGTAAATATCCTTTACAAAGCTGCTTCTGCTTTTATGTTAGGATTTTGCAAGGACATATGGCTTTAAAAAAAATATATCAAAACAATTGAAACCGAACTAACACACATCTGGAGGCTAAGGGTGGTCTTCTGGTTGGCTCTGTGCTCACTTTGGTCACCTGTCCCAAATAGAGTCGCAGGTAGGAAGTGACAAGGAAATATCCTTAGAGGGAAAGGGCAGCGTGGAATATTTTGTCTGTCTTAGCAAGTTCAGACATTTAGAGGTTGTAAGAAGATGTAGGAGAGGCTATGTATGTATTAACTTAGAGTTTTGGCTTGAGTTATGGTCCTACCAGGGATGACATCAGAATCTCTTTTAGCACAAGGTCAACACTTTCAAAAAATAATCTTACAGAAGAAATAATGCTCTAAAATATCACCCCAGTTCACGTACTTTAGCAACATAAAGCTAAAGTGGAAGAGTTGGCAAGGAAATGGCATTTAAAACTTTGTAAAAATATTCACACTTTTGTAAACAAAATGATAAAATGTGCTATCTGTTCTGAAGTTCAGTATTGCTGATGCTGTGCTAATGGCTGTTTGTAGTCACTGTTAGCAGTGACGGCATGCTGTATCTAATTTATTTTATCATTTCCAGTCAGCATTTTCCTTAAGAATTATGAGATCCAAAGTAACTAGAGTGAAATTTTGGTCTACTTGAAGTCACTGGCAAAACTCCATAGCCTTAATAGGTCAAGAATTAGATGGTGAGGGTCTTCTGGGTGAATGCATCTAATTTAACAAGCCATGTGACACAGGGACTTGGCTATACTGCTTGCACAGTTAGGAAGATGGAAATATTCTGATTATTTAAATGAAGTGTAAAGTGTCAATTGGCTGAAATTATTTTTAAATTATAGAGAAGAGGGAAGGAGGGAGGGAGGCAGAATTCCAGTGCTGTCTCTTCTTTTCAGGAACTGTATGTGCAGTTGGCATTATTTACTTCTTACGAGCACAGCTCAGTCTCCCTTTCCTATTCTGAAAGTACCTGTATGGGCTACGTCAGCACGTTTAGGTACTGAGCTTCTCAGCACCAGTAAAACAATAATAAGAGCTTGAACTCAGTCCTCCTTATAAGAGAATAAGATCTCAAATCACAGTTAACGTGTTACACTTCTATCAAAGCAGCCAGAAGGGGAAAACTGAACATTTTTTGTCTTCTTGAAAGTAGTTGTTGGTGAGAAACTGAAATGTGATTTATGTAGGTTGCTCCAGAAGTAATGCCTCCTATTTATTTTCATGGAAACTAGAACAGCTATAAAGAGCACAATAACACTTTGCTAGAGTAGGTTCTAAGCTATTAAACTTTATTTTTCAATGTAGTCACCACCGTTAGCTGTGTATTTTTGACAGAGATGAACAAGAAACTGCATACTGTGCTCATAAAAATCAAACACAAGTGTAATTGACCCACAATCACTGTCTCCATTGCTGATATGCACCACCCACCACCTCACTGTGCTCCTATCCACTGTCTGGCTCCATAAGAATTCAGAAGGTGTCAGTGAATGTCAGTCAGTGATATTTTTTATGCATGGAGGAATTTGGTGTCACGCAATTGCCTCATACACATTTCCATGTCAATTGCCATTCTATAAGGCTGGTACTCTGCAACTATCTATCACAGAGCAACAAAATATTGGTGGGAAAGTTCAACCTTTACTGCCATGCCACCAACATCAACCTCTAATGCTGCGGGCCTACATAATAAAATAGGAGGCATTGCTTTTGGAGCAGTCCACTGGTTTACATTCAGCAAAAATAGCCCTTTATGATGAAGTTGCTCACATTTGCTCACATCTAAAGAACTGAAAATAAAACTTTGCTAGTAGGATCAAGGACGTTTCTCTGTCTGAGAACAGATTGCCATCAGGCTGAATCAGTTGTGACCAGTGGTTTTGGATGACCTTAGAGCATCTGTTGAGGCAGATGGGTCATCCTGCTCAGCTGTGTGCCACCATCCCAGTACTGAACACTGATGATGTGATATTTTCCTGTCAACTAGACCAGTCCCTGGGGTCTTGTGGGACAATGGTGCCCAGGATGTGATGTAACTCTTAATAGCTGCAACTTCTTGAAAATTCTGAGCAAGGAGCAAATGGTATCTCACTATCAAGAAACACATAGATAAATATATATGTGCAAGCACTCCTATTCACCTTCGTTAGAATTTGCCTTCTCCAGGTGAAAGGCAAGCATTTATTATCCAAGGATTTATGGGTCTTTCATATGAGAAATAGTTTATGTGAGCAAGGAAACGTGAGCCCACTCCAACCTGGCACCTGTGGAACTCCACAGCTGATTAATTTTGCATGCATTCTGTGCTAAATTGAATATCTAATCCAAAAGTTGTATAGGATATACTCATTCAAACTAATGTGTATAATTTAATGGCAAATAACATATTCAGTGAATGTTTGCCTATAATATTCTATTACTGCTTTTTTATTATTATCTTAAGAACTGTTGAGATTGCACCAGGGACTTTCTTTACCCTGCCTCTTTACAGGGTAACAGTGACTTCTCCCCTTTTGCTCAGCAACAGCACTGGAGGATGGGAAGGTGAGAGTATCCTTGAAGTGTGGTGCAGAATATCTGTTTGGTGGATAATTGCTGCATTTAGAGAGGGTACAGAATTAATGGTATAGTGTCCTTGTGGCAAAAATAAAAATAAAATACACATATTAGAGAAACAGTGCAAATAGCTCAGAATGCCTCCACTAACACAGAAGTTTGCATAATTACACAAATTTGGTCAGTGAAAGCCATAGAAGTAATAATTTCTGATGATGGTTAACAAAATTGGCAACTCTTTTCAGTTCTGAAGGAATTTGTCTATGCAAACTCTGGAGTTTACTTAACTCTAAGGACTTGCTCTGATCTTAAGAGTTTTGCTAATTACTCTGGTACAAGATAATGTTTTGCTTCCACGTACTGGTTTATATCTTCAGGGAAGATTATCACCTATTGCCCACCATTCACATAATCTGATGAAAATTAGAGTGGTCTCAAGCCTAGGCTAAAGAGATCATACAGTGGAAGATGGTTACCTCCTCCCTCTCCAGTGCATTTTGGACAGATATACCACAGGTCGATAAACAGAAAAATTATGTTTTCATCTCTACTAACAAAGCAACTCCTGGATCCATTCTGTCCTTGCCCCAGACACGCCATTGTCCTATTTATGGCAGTTCTTCTCCTGTTACGATTTCCTTTTATTACTATTGGCTTCTAAATAAATCATGTGTGAGGCAAGAAGGAAAAACATTTTAGTGTGTTGACTCTGTTCTGCTCTAATACCTACAAGGAAGAAGAGAGTCTCTTGTACTCTTCTAAAGTCAGTATTAATTTTGGTGTTCTTGATCACTGATAAAAAGGAAATGCCCTTCTTATTTTCTGCTCAGAAGAAAGGACAACAGCTGGAGGTGAGTGATGCCAGCAGGCACCCCTTTTGTGGGTAGAAAACCCAAGAGGGCATTTTGATATGAGGGAGGTGGATGGAGACATGGTAGTGCAATCTGAGGGCTTAATTCAGTCAGCCTCAGAGACTGAGGGGAAAGAAGGGGAGGAAAAAAAAAGGTCTTTTTTGATATATTGACAGTCTCATCTGTCTGGGAAGGCTGTTTTTGTTATAAAAAGTTCTTTATCATTCAAAATATCCATTTGTTCTGAATGTCTCTGCTGAGTTAACATATGGGAATAGCTGAGCTAAAATAGGAATAATAGAGCTTCAACCCATAGCTACCAATTCTCAAGGAATAAAAAGAGGCAGTGACTCAGAGGAAGGTACACAGATTTAACCGAAGGTGGTATTCACATCTTGGCTTTGGCCTTGTCCAAAGCTGATCACTTGTGAACAAAGAGGCTTTAGTCTTGGTTGTCCCTTTGGGAATATGGCCAGATTCCTACCTGAAAGTTCAACATTATGGTAGCATTTATGATCATCTGATGTGAAGCTGGAATTTGAGCTATAGAAAATATTATAATGTGCATTTCTTGTAAGTCCTTCTCTTATACAGTTTTTGCTTCCCTATTATGCTTACACAAGCTGTTGCTGGATTACTGGAGTGGAATAGCTTTATGGCTGTTTCCCGCATTTCATTGCATTTATTGCCTCTGTGGAACTTTTTCTGAAAACTAGTAATGTCTCAAATAATAACTTGATTGACAAGGAGTAGATGGTATATTTCCCTCCTCAAAATTATCTGCAGCTTCAGGCTATGTATAGCCAGTGGTCATAGGTTCATAGGTACATTAGGTTGGAAAGGACCTACAAGATCATCTAGTCCAACCATCCTCCTATCGCCATCCCTACCCACTAAATTACTAAGTCAGGGAGAAAGGTCCTTCTCTTACTAAAGAGCAGTCCCTCTCAAGGCGATAAGGAGACTGTTGGGTGGCTGTGACTAAGAGCTACACTAGGGTGAAATGAAGTTCTTTGGTACTTTGTTCTTCACAGAGGTCCTGCAATGAGATGTGACACAGTTATTCAATGCTTGGCTTCAGTCATGTACCCTGTCAGCTCTGCCAGAATCAGTTGTTTGCTCAGAAAATGGAATAGTTATGACATACATTATTTATAATAAACTCAGCTTATTTTTAAATTTCAAAAGTAATACAATGAAGCTGAGATAGTTTCTACAAGACAGGTGGATGTCTCCCCTCAAATCACAGGATTTGTGATGAGTCATAAATTATTTTTGGATTCTCTTTCAACAATTTTGTACCTCTAAAATATGAACTAGATTTTGTGGCTTTATAACTAAATGGTTTAGTCATTTTGGCATTATACAAGCTGATGTGCAAAAACTTTAGATACAAAGACAAAGGTCTTTGCTTTCCAAGTCTATCTCCCTTAGACTTCATGGTTGCCTCAGAACGTACATTTTTGGTTTACAGGTATGTCATTTTTCATCATTTCAGATTATGGACTTGATTTTGCAGTGGAGTTGAACACAAGCATCCATTAAGCATGTATGTGGTTCCCTGTAGGTTCAAAGCCTATGCAGTTTGCTTTAGCAATCTTGTGTACGGTACTACTCTGGGCAGTGACCTAAATTAGGTGCCAGTTCCTGAGTACCAGGTGCAGCTTTGACAGAAGTTATGTCCTGCTGACCACCACCCAAAGAGAGGACATCAGTATCCCTTCTGCAAGGTCAGCCCTTTGCTTCAAAATCACTCAAACCAGCTCTCAGCTTCTATGGCAGATCTTCATAGGATAGATCATAGAATGGCTTTGGTTGAAAGGAGTCTTAAGGAACACTGAGAATTTGTTCTCCTGCTGTGGGCAAATCGCTCCATCAGGTCAGGCTGCCCAGGGCCCCATTCCACCTGGCATTGAACGCTTCCAGGTATAGGGTATCCACAGTCTCTCCATTGCCTCGTGCCTGTGTATAAACTTCTCTACCCAGAGAGGTGGTGAAGAGATGTCCAAAAGCTGCCTTGATGTATGCCTGGACACCTAGCTCTGGGTGGATCTGGTGGGGCAGGGCAGGAACAGGTGGAACCAGAGATGCCTTCTGACCTCAAACATTCTGTGTTTCTACAGTTTTGTGATTTTGTAATCAGGTACTATTTTTAATGTTAATATTATTTAATATTTCTTTTAAAACTACTGATCTGTTCTGAGCTCTAGCTTGGAAACTGTGTTTGAGTAGCCAGAGATGAGTCCTGTGGGTTTTACAGAGAAATTTGGGAAGATTGGGTTGGATGTTAGGAACAATTTCTTCTCTGAAAGTGGTAATGCGTCAGCACAGGATGCACAGAGAGATGTTCCAGAACTGTGGAGATGTAGTGCTGAGGGATGTGGTCAGTGGGCAGTATTGGTTAATGGATGGATGGTGTGATGAACTTAATGGTTTTTTTCTAACTTTAATGATTCAGTGATACCCTCTGCAGTGTTAAGATTGCACCCACGCTCCTTCCTCGGGAGCTCCTTCTCTCTGCATATCATTTCTTTTCAGCCCCCTGCATGCCAGGGCAAGGTGAAAAGGACTCTGCCTCCTTGTTCTGTGATAAAAAGTTTAATCCTATCTTGAAGAGATCCCCTTTCCCTTTCTTCCTGCTGTATCAAACTCAGAAATCATTATTTGTCTTGCCCTGTCAGTCTAACTGTCTGCTCAGAATGCATTTGTTTCCTTCAGTGCTCTTTGAGAGGATTATAAGTGGAGTGAGAGGAAATGATCAAAGGATTAGAACAATTAGCGTTTGAAAGAACATTCAAATATGTATGAAATGCTTTGATTTAATGATGAGTAATGTAGAGGCAGGTTGATGGCAGTCTGCATATTTATGGAAGTTGTAAACATGAGGAAAAAGAGAAAATATTTGTCATAACAAGACAGGGTTTAATTTACATTTAAGGAATTAAATTTTAAATGGCAAAATGTGTGCTGAATATAAAGCAAAGCTTCCTGCTTGTAAAATCTCTTTAGCGACAGAATAGTTCCCAGGGGATGCAGCTAAATCCCTCTACCATTATATGAAAATTTTAAACTGACCTAGAGGAAACACTAAAGTATTGATTTAGGAGAGTGGCCTTGCATCAGTAAAGAGGCAGCCTGAATGATCTAATTGTTTGGGGGTCATTTTTCCATCATTAACTCACAAGATCCAGTGGTTTTTAAATTTCTCAGGATCTGGGGAGGGCAAACAATATGGGATGCAGTTTCTGACGTTTTTGCTGTGCAGTGAGGATGAACAGCAACCTCTGCAGTGAGCACATGCCTTCATGAGCCTATTACTGCATCTCATCTAATTGCTCTACAAGCTATATTATATTTTGGCTCGATGGGGAAAAAAAAGATTTTCTTGTCTCCTGTTTGCACCAGCGGTGCTTGAATGGAGAAGGGCTAATACTTGAGTAGGAGTTGGATTGGTATCTGTGCAGCATGGCTGATACAGATCCACAGAAAGTGATCTGCTCATGCTACCTACAGCAATGGTGATTGCTTAACTCTTCCATGATATTCAAAAATTTCACCAGACAGCGCATGCAGTTGTCAAATAGCCATCAGAGGTGGGCAAGAATCAGCACCCTCACCTTACAGGCTTGATTCCTCAAGAAAGCTGTAGGTCTCTCCCAAATTTAAAGGAATTCTTTGCTGCATCAGAAGAGGGCTGCCAGCAGTTCAGGGAGGTGGTTGTCCCCATCTACTCTACCCTAATGAGGCCTCATCTGGAGTGCTGTGTCCAAGTCTGGGGCCCCCAGCTTGTAGAGGTGTTGGAGTTGGTCCAGAGGAGGGCCACAAAGATTCTCAGAGAGCTGTAGCACCTCTCCTGTGAAAACTGACTGAGGGTGCTGGGCTTGTTTAGCTTAGACAAGGTTCTGGGGATTCTTCGTAGCCTTCTAGTACTTGGGAGGAGCTCATAAGCAGGAAGGAAATAACCTTTTTGCAAGAGCAGATAGTGATAGGACAAGGGAGAATGGTTTTAAACTAAAGAAGGGGACCTTTAGATGTCAGGGAGAAAACTTTCACTTACAGTGTGGTGAGACATTGGCACAGGCTGTCCAGGGAGGTTGTAGATGCCCCATCCCCAAAGGCATTCACAACCAGGCTGGATGGAGCCCTGGACAGCCTCTGGCAGAGAGTTGGAACTGGATGATCTTTGAGGTCCCTTCCAACCTGAGCCATCCTATGATTCATAGCAACTGTCTGCCCCACAACCCAGCGATGCTTTGTGATGCTTCTCTGGGTTCATGCAGGTCAGAGCATTACCAGGCACACCAGTGCAGAGCTCCTGCAAACCACCACATGGAGGGAGCTGGCATAGAATTCCCAGGAAGTTAAGGTCAGGCACCAAGAATAGTCTAGGGGAGCACTGTACCTCCTGGGGAGATGTGCCACAGAGGAAACAGAGAGGCACAATACCTGTGCCAGGGCTTTCAGCAGCTGCTCCTATTCTGCACTGCTTATGTACATATAGCATTTAAGATAACATAGTAGTAGAGTGCTGTGCTGATTCTAGATGGGAAATTGGAACCAAGAGATTCAAAGTGTAAGAATTTTTTCCAAAGAAACTGAGCATTACGACACTAAGTACAATTTCTCTTCGAACTTTCAGTACTCAGTAAAAGACAATACAGAGATGATGTGGTAGATTTGTGTTGTAGTAACACGTGGTATCTGAGTACATGGCTGTGTGGATAGTGAGTAATAAAGAAAATAAATGTACGAAGAAGAGAATCTGTTAAAATCCAAATGAAATTATTTCTTAAAAGAGAGATAACAATTAGCTAACCCAACTGAGAAGAAAACTTTCCCCAGTTTCCTTTGGCTCAGAGGTAAATGTTAAGATTCAGGAGAGGTTTCAGGCCTTCTGCTAAGGTAAAGAAGGTTCAGGGTCAAGGAACACCATTTTGGTACAGAACCAATCTTCTGTTATTGTATAACTTGTACAAAGTTATCTTAATTTCTGTAAGGCAGTTGGTTATGGTATTACTAAATTATTCTAATACAGACATGGCAAAAATCGTCACTACTAATATGAAGTCATTTTGCTTTAAGTTAATTGATGTATTTATTCACTGACTTGGAACTAGGCTGGATTTCTGACTTCTGCCCATAGAAAATTCCATTCTACTTCTCAAATCCTTGTGCTTTCATTATTTTCTAAAAGTCTTTTTTTTATGTATATATTAACATAACTAAACAGCAGAGCTGAAACTCACAGACATTACTTGTCTAGGTTAAGCTCCTTCATGCGTTGTTCCATGATTCTGGATATCTTACTTTGTGTTCCTTGTATTATCTTCTGTAAGTAATATGTATAAGACTACAGAAAGACTTAAGATTACATGATAAGACTGCACTTAGCTCATTCTTTCTGCCATTCATCAACATTCCTTGGGATTTAGGTCAGCCATCTAAGGATTCATCTCCTAAATAGCAGATAGGTTTTCTTTGAATTTTTAAGTCTCATAGGTCTCTTTTTCCCACATCTCTGGAATGCCTGGTGAGAGGCTTTTTCATTTATAAGCTCTTGGTATGCTCAGATAACTTTCTTACATGGCTCGACACAGTATCAAAGTCCATTATTTACTTACCAGCCATAATCCCTCCACTGGGCGCCTTGCAGTGGAAGTCAGCTGAAGCAGCAGCTAGGCTGGGACTCAGTCCAACCCTGTCTGAAGGATGCTTCATGCAGGAGAGCTTTACATAAACAGCAAAAACTCCTTGTTTGTGAGCCCACTACTCACAGAAGAATTCCTGTTATCCTCTCAAAGTCAATGCATGGCAAAACATAAATAAATAAAAGGAAGAAAAGGCAAAGAAATTGCATGCTCAAAAGCAAAATAGCAGTTTGACATAGGTAGTTCTTCCTATCCAGCAGTATTCAAAAGAATTCAGAAGCAGATTCCTCACATCTTTGTACTCTCTGCTTTTACATACACAGAGGCATGCACACCCCAAGTATGCTGCAGTCACATTACACGTGGCTCTGTGTGTGCACATATACGTGTGCAGTAGTCATTCTCGGGGAGAAGAGCTTGATCTCTTTACCAAAAGGTGTGTAGAGAGAACTTTGAACAGTACTGAGATAAAGCCATTCCAGTAGTAAAACTTGGGGAAGATGAACCTCTCATAACTTAAATGAACTCTGCGTAGGTTGAAAACCCTCTCTTCAATACTGTTGAATCTTTGAAGTGGAAATGTGCATGTTGTGAAGGAATGATTGAAGTGTGGAAACCACCTGCCCATGAGAAGGCTGTAAAGGATTCCCACCTGCATTGATCAGTGTGGCTGTATAATAGGAGCTCTTGCTCTATGCCACTCTCTTTACACTGAGTATTTCCCATCCCCAGTATCAATAGAGAACTGGTGCACTGTAGCAGCATGGTGTCATCTATCAAATACAATGCCATAAGACTGCTCCAGAAACATGCAGAGCCCTGGGATGCAGTCCTAGAACAGCAGGATTGCCAGTAGGCTGACACAGTGAGAGGATAAAAAGCTTCATAACTAAGGGACGCAAGTCTTGCAATGAACAGAGACCTGATCCCAAGAAGTGCTGCCTGAATTTCATGAACATGGTAGAATTCATGAGCAGCTTTACAATGAAGAGAAGCTGATCCAGGTGAAGGTTTCCTCTACTTATCACTTCAGAGGGAGAAAAATCATTGTTCTCATTTTACATGGCTCTTCACAGTTGGATTGAGCTCCATTTGCTCAGGGACCAGCACCTTCGTCCATACACACAAAGTGCTTATGAAAGTCTCACTCTAAAGCATCAAGATTCTGCTTGAGACCTAAGACTGCATGTCACAGGGAGGTGGAAGCCCACTCTTACTGCTTGGGTCAAAAAGGACCAGTTGTTCTCCCTTGTGATCTCGAGCCAGGTTCAGGAGAAATCTAATCAAGATGAAAGGATAAAGGGAAGCTGCTTGGGTTTCAGGGTGCCTGAAGAGATGAGATAGCATTTGGGGAAGGGTGTTATTAAGCACTTGTGGTAAATATATACTTTTTTTCTGCAGGGAGAAAGTAACTCTATATTGCTATTATTTACAGTCCTCATTCTTCAACCATTTTCATTGAAGGGCTGCTGTGTGAATACATGAAATGAAAGGCATTCTGCACTGGCTGTCCAGAGAGCTTGACAATGAGATTGGTTGAATGTTCCATAACTTGTGAATTTTGAATGTACTATAAATATTTTAAAACTCCTGCTTCAGTTACAGTGTGCTGAAACACACAGTGAGGCTTCATTTCTCTGACAGCTGCCTTCAGAGTTGCAATTCTGCCTAGTTTTGCTCTTGCAAAACTTAATCATAAAGAAAAGCAGGTAGTTGCTAGCTTGAGACTATTCTCAGTGTATTTAGTTTAGGCTTGTATTGCTGTCATCATCACTTGCTTTCATGATCTCACAATTTCAGACCTTTTTTGCAGACCGAAGTAAAAGCACCCTTACAATGTTGTTAGGGACTGCTTGTATTCTGAGGCCAGTGGGCTACCTGGAGCATGCAAGAATTTCATACAAAAGATGCATGTTCTCTCCCCTGGGACTGTTGCATTGTGCACTTCTGTCTTTGTGGGAAACAGGTGAGAAGGACTATCCCTGCGGAGGGGAACAGGCAGGTCTTCCTTTGTCACTGATGTTTTGAGATTTAACTTGCAGATTGTTTCTGTTTTTTAAAAAATAGTTATAATAATGTTTTAACACCTCACAAGTATTCTTGGCAGATAATATCTGTGGTGAGGGGAGAAGTGTTCAGGTACAGGAGTAGTTTGGATTGAGTTTGTGCATAAGTTCATAAGTTCATAAGGTTGGAAAGGACCTATAAGATCATCTAGTCCAACCATCCTCCTATCACTATCTCTACCCAACTACTAAATTAAGTCCTTTAGCACCTCATCTAAACGCTTCTTGAACAGCGCTAGGGATGGTGCCTCAACCACCTCCCTAGGCAGGCCATTCCAGTGCCTGACCACTCTTTCAGAAAAGAAATGCTTCCTCAGGTCTAATCTAAATCTTCCCCGGCGCAACTTGTGGCCATTCCCTCTCATCCTGTCATTACTTATCAGGGAGAAGAGGCCCACCCCCTCCTCACCACAACCCCCCTTCAGGAAGTGGTAGAGTGCAATAAGGTCTCCTCTGAGCCTCCTCTTCTCCAGACTGAACAATCCCAGCTCCCCCAGCCGCTCCTCATAAGACTTGTGCTCCAGGCCCCATAGATCATTGACAGTGAAACACCCTTGAAAAATCTCTGCCTCAGAGCAAAATTTGGCTTGCCTAATGGCCTCACTTTTTCTTGTTGGGTGACCAAATGTTATGATAATCTTGAGAGATCCTGCACATCCTCCGTTGAATGGCTGTTTGCAGTGGGGCTACTTTTTCTACAAGAACTTGAAGGAAATTTGGATTTCAGAATCTGCAGCTAAAGAAATTTCTGAAACAGCTTTGGGTACCAAAGGAATAGACCATCTGCCTTGCTTTTGTGGCTGATAGAGATGTGTCAGTTCACCCCAGCGAGTAGTAATTCTAATAATAGCAGGACTAATAGACATAATAGAAATGTAGCTTTCAAGGAAAAAAAAAGCCCTCTACTATTCATCATAATTTTCTGACTTGGTTACATATGATATTTATACATACTGATACTACTGAGTATCCATAAATACTAGCTAGAAACCCCCTAGCCTGACCAAAGATTTAAAAATATATTCTACTTTTAACAGATATCCTGCAATTAACATTCTGCCTTTATTTTTACAAACCTGGAGTCTTCAACTAGCTTCCAAGTCCTGCACTTGTCACAATAATAAAAGCCCTCAGCTGATTATCTCACTGAAATATTTTAGAGTTACTCTAGCCATGACTTGTTTCCTGCACTCTATAATAAGTACCAACCAATTACTCTGTGGTTATGTAATTTGTAAAATTGATCTGCTAACTGAAAGTCTGATTCACTGACAAAGAAAAAGTGAAGGCAAATTAAATGTCTTCTCTAAAGGTTAAGTGCATATTTTATTTGTAACAGAGTATTATGGATCTTCCTAACACGGTTTTGTATGTCTGAGCAGATGCGTGAAAATGAAGTTTCTGTAAAAGCTGTATTTCTGTAGTTGGTGAAATTTCTGAAATGTGACTGCTGTGCATGGTCTCTGGGGCTGATTCTTCAGTGCCTGTTCTCTTGCTACGAGACAGACACTGAGGACCCAGAGCATGTCCTGAGAAAGGCAGTGGGGTTATGAAGAGTCTAGAGCACAAGTCTTGGGGTGTGGCTGAGGGAGCCGTGGTTGTTCAGTTTGGAGAAGAGGAGGCTTGGGGGAGACCTTACCATTCTCTACAGCTCTCTGCCAGGAGGTTGTGGTGGGGTGGGGGTTGGTCTCTGCTCTCAGGTAACAGTGATAGGACGAGAAGTAATGGCCTCAAGCTGTGCCAGAAAAGATTCAGGCTGGATATTAGGAACAATTTGTTCTCTCAAAGAGTGGCAGTTCACTGGCACAGGCTGCCCAGGGAAATGATGAAGTCACCATCCCTGGAGGTGCTCAGAACTGTGGAGATGTGGCACTGAAAGACAAAGGTTTAATCAGCGTAGTGGGGTTGGGTTGGTGGTTGGACTAGGTGAGCTTAGAGATCTTTTCCAACCATACTGATGCTATGAATCTACAAAAGGCTCATCCTCGTGCATTTCTTTCTGCATGGATGTCAACTCTTGTCTTGTATTCTCTACCATTTTCACAGAACTTGTGGGAGCTCTAATACATTTGTTAAACTTTACTTCTTTGTAATATTTTGTTAAGAGAAGCCACAAGCTCAAGAGTGAGCAGGGCAAGACAGACGTGTACAGCATGGTCACATTTTCTTTGTTTCCTTAGAAAAACAGATTTTAGAATCAGATTGAAAAGAACTGACTAGTGAGGAATTCTGAGAGTCCCATTTTCTATGGTTTTGAGAATGTGATAGTGCTCTGCAGGGTCCGCAGTCAGAAGCAAAAGCAGTGGTGGTAGGGTTTAGGTAATAATTCATGTTTTCTGTAGCAGATTCTCTACAAGGAGGGTGATAGATATGTCAGGTAAAAAAGTAGAGAATGCCTGTTATCTGAATTGATGCTATAGTATAAGGTATAATTGTGAAGGGCTTGGAGAATATGCCCTACAAGGACAGACTGAGGAACTGGGGCTGTTTAGTCTGGGGAAAGCGAGGCTGAGACCTTATTGCTCTCTTTCAATATCTGAAAGGTACTTACAGCAAGAGCGGAGTTGGTCTCTTCTCACTGGTGACAGGTGACAGGATGAGGCAAGTGGCCTTAAGTTGTGCCAGAGTGAGTTTAGGATGGACACCAGGAAACTTCTTTTCAGAAAGGGTTGTTAAGTACTGGAATAGGCTCCCCAGGTAGGTGGTTGAGTCACCATCCCTGGATGTGTTTAAAAACCATTTGGTTGTGGCGCTCAGGGACATGATTTAGCAGAGAGTTGTTAGAGTTAGGGTAGTATGGCTAGGTCATGGTTGGACTAGATGTTGTTTAAGGTCTTTTCCAACCTGAGTGATTCTATGATTCAAAGTAAAGCTGGAAGCAGCACTAAGTATTCATCTCTCTTTCTACACATTCTGCTTTCTGGTGGTCACATCCAGAGGATGCGCAGGATGCTCTGTGCTCCATCCTTTGCCAAAAGCAAAGCTGATTTACTAAATCACAAATCCTCAGAGGCTGCAAGATACCACTCCTTGCAGACCACATGTTGCAGGAGGGGTCATAGATGTCTAATCGTAGAATCATAGATCTCTAATCACGGAGTGGCTCAATTTGGAAGGGATCTTGTAAATCACCCATTTCCTACCTCCTGCTGTGGGCTGGTTTCCCCCCACCAGATCAGACTGTCCAGGGCCCCATCCAACCTGGCCTTGAGAACCTTCAGGGATGGGGCATCCACAGCTCTGGGCAGCCTCTGCCAAGGCCTCAACAGACTGAGTAAAAAATTTTCTCCTGAAATCTAATCTTTGCTGTCAAAAGAAAAATGTGTTTTATGAAACTTGGATGAATAGAGAGAGATACAGACCATTTTGAGCAGCTTTCAACCTGTTAGCCAGTGGCACTAACTTAAGAAGAACAGAATCTTTTCTGGAGCAGGATGCAATGATGTTTAAGCATCCTGCCTGTTAATGGGTGATTAGTTTATGCCTTTCCTTGTTACTCCATCAAGAAACTTGCTCTCAGTCAAATGACAAGCACTGAGAAATGTTTTAATTGATCCAGAATTTCTTTGCTGTAATAGTCAGCTGTAATCCTGAGGAAGAGAAAGAGTTGAGGATAATGGCAATATTTATGATGGAATATTGCCACTGATGAAATACTCCCAATCCACTACATGATGTTATGATGTGGAATACCAATAACAACAGTGATTACCTAGAAGTACAGCAGTGCATTGCAGCTCTGTAAGTTTGTGGGAAGATGTGTGTCATGCATCACTCCTTGATCGTGGCTGAATGCTCATCACCTAAACACAAATGCCAAAGTTCTGCCCCCACTCACATCTTGGATCATGCTTCGCACTTTCTCCAAGAGTTAATAATGATATAAGTGTAAGGGCACTTGTTATATATATTTAGAGTATGTGTTACTGCTATTGTAAGGCTAAAACCACTTAACTACAGTTGTCCATCCCATTGCCCTCCATTTACATTGGTGGCTTGATATGTCTGTCATTCAGCAGCTAACTACTGGAGCATAACTCTTCCTTAGGGGTTTCTTGGAAACCTTTAAAACCCACAGAAACAATGCGATGGATTGTGGTCACTGAATCTTAGTTTGTCCAGTGGTAAAGCAGTGATGGGTTTCAGTGTGGAAGTGAAAGCCAACTCTAAAATTCAGTGCACACAGCCAACTCTGTGAATGCATGAAATGTTTTGTGTTTGCATATTTGCAGACTCGGACATGTATTTTGATATTATTTCTTTAATAATAATGGACCAAAATATGTAAATTCATGAATTAATTCATCATTTAGAATTTAGAATACATTCTGTAACTTCATGAAAACTTTTGTATTTCTGAGCGTGAAATGTATGACATCTACTGTAGTGATAATTGTAATATAATCTTCAAATCTCCCATGTTATGTATGTTAATCTAGTGCTAAATACTACATAAATCAACAGTAATTTTGTTCTTGTTTGCCTTAGTACAGTTACCAATAAAATAGTGTCTATTCTGGAAAGGTAATTCAAAAGCTGGCACTGTTCCTGTCGATGAGTCCAAAAGAACGGTTACCACATAAGATAGTCCAGCAGATTTTCTGTAGCTGTAATTTGAACAGTGCATCCTGTTTTTTTTTCTTTGCCTAAATCAGGCAGCTGTACAGCAATTACTGTCAGCATAAAATGAGCAAGCTTGCAAATTGTCTTCAAAGTCATCCAATAAAGCAACTTTATCCTTCAAAATTACTGAAATATTTTGTTGATAATGTACAATTATTCAGATAATTTATAAATTTACTTTGGGACAAGTTAAGTGCACTTTGTGTTTTCATCTGGATGAGTCCTAATGCATGGAAGTATGAATTATTTATAAGTTGCCTTTTGGTTCTAGGAGTCTTTATATATCTTTTGTTTGCTAATGCATTTCATAGGCTATATTGTGCTCTAACACATTATACGGATAATGCCAGCAGTAAAATAAATGCTAAATTATATATTCTGTAGTTTTACATTAAGAGCTAGTACACTTTGTCTCATCATTTTTCCTCTGTACTACTTCACAGATCTAAAGACAATTGATACTGTGAAGCTATCATCTAACTCATTGAAAATACACTGCTGCTGAGTGATTGCTGTATATATTGATGTGGAATTGGTACTGTTGACAAATTTATTAAAGCAATGAAAGCCTGAATATCTAACCTGGAAGCTTCAATATATTACTCAAATTACATTTTGAGTTTTTGAAATTTGTAGTATGAACAAACAAAATTTATAGTCATCATACAAACAAAATGACTGATAATAATCTTGAGTGCTTGCGTGTGAATGTGGGCTTTAGCTAAACTGATCCCTAAATCCTGTTCCACTGAAAAGAAGTAAGAAACAGAAAAGAGAACAACCTCCCCACTTTTTTACCCAGAAAGATACAGGATCTGAAGGACCACAAACATCTGTTACTTCTTTTTGTATCACAAGAGGTTATGATGAAAGCATTGCAAAGTCTTTCATTGTAGAACGGTGAATCTTTCTGGGGAACCTACTTAATTTGGTCCATATAGTGCCTTGAAGCTCCTGAGAGGACCATAGTTCAGTTTTACTGTGGCTGTTAGGAATCCAAAGGGTAGTTCCTGATGGGAAGAGCCTGCCCATTGCATTTCTGATGTGTTGCTCTCCCACTATGGTTTCACACATCTAAATAGGGCTTATCTTTACCCTCAAAGGTCAGTATTCAAAGGAACTTTGATATCCTGTCTGTTCCCATGGGACATTGACTTCTACCCTACAGTAGTCTTCTTGTGCACTCATCAGTGTCACTCCGTCCCAGGCAAAGTGGACCCTTGCTGGTTTGAACACCTAGAGACCACAGCATTCTTCAGCTTAGTGCAAATTCCTACTATGAACATGTGGTTGCTGTGGTAATTATGTATGCCCCAGGTATGTTGACAAGCCCTTTGTTTATTTATTTTTAAACTGAAAACTGACGTTTCAGCAGTGATAGCAGAAGAAACAGCAACCCTCTAAGGACAAGCCCAAGGCACAAAAATACCCCAGGTAACAATGGAAGTAGGAGAAAAACTACATTCTGAGTTAGTGAGATTAAATTGTCCATAAAAATTGAAATTATAAATTTAGCCTGCTGTCTTGGATGCTGTTTGGATCCTTAAGTCTTGCTCTTTGGCTGGTGCCTGTAATATAGCTGCAGTACTTTGTCTCACAACTACCTGAGTGCCTGGTAGTGCCAGGACTGAATGGTACCTTTGCACCATTACTGGTAGACACTGGAGGGATTTGGTGGAGGGGGTTTCCTTTTGCATGTGTAGGAATTGAACCATAGGGAAAACAGTTTCCCTTTGCAAGTTTGTACAAGTTGTGCTCAGTGGAATGTCTAAGATAGAGAATTGCAGTGCCTATTTTTCCAAGTTCATGCAGACCACCAGAATTCTTACTTCCTTTGCACAGTTCAGGAGGATTTATTAAACTTTTCTCATTTCTCTTTTATGGATTTGCACACCTTTCACTCTAATATAACCCCAGTGCATGTGTAGACATTTCATGAGTTAGATTAACAGCTACCACTTGAAAACAATCTGCCACTGTTTTCTTTTCTTTTCTTTTTTTTTTAACTGATGGTTTCTCAGTGGCACACTGGAAATGTTCTCCTTTCCTGCTGCATCATCTTTCTTTCTGTTCTGCATTTTTATTGCTTCTGATAATTTAGTTGATAATCATTTGAGCATATGTGTTCAGGGAAGGAGGAGGTATATGTACCTGAACATATTGCAAGGGATTGTTTCTACTGTTGTAGAATATAAATATTGTGTTATTGTTGTTGTTTTTAAGATTGTTTTATCTTTACCTTAAAATTTCAGAGTTTTTCTGAATTTCCAGAGAATCCATTGGTTCAAAGTCATCAGAGTATAGTTATTCATCTCTTGAATTGGATAGATGAGCAGCTTTGGAGGGAATCCAGGCCTTCATAAACTTTTTGAATTAGGATATAAGCACTTAATAAAATATACCATGATTAAATTAATCCTTAATATAATGGGAACCGTGTTTCTGTATTAATTATCTTTATTAATCTACAAATTATTTATTTCAAACTGCTGTAGATTGCACAAATAAAGATCTCTGTTTTAATTAAAGCAATCTTTTTACACGAATGAAAATTAAGCATGAAATACCCCTAAACTGGAATTGTCTGTTTGCATCACTTGCAGTCTGATGTTACTCTGTACTTTGTTTTTTTCATGGAACTATATTTATATGTCAAGAGCTGCAGGTTTATATGTTGACACTGAATAGAATATGGAGATACTGTAGGTAAGAGAAGTTGTAGGAGATAACGTAGTTTAGATCCAGAGGTACTCAGAATATGGCCATACTGCAAATCCTAATGAAGATCTGTATGTGTTCCTAACAGAGAATAGTCAGCATTGTGTCTCATGGAGAAGCTTTTCCCCTTTTGTTCTCTTTTGATCCCTCTAGAGGATATTATGAATGAGGACGTGTCAGTAGAAGATGAGCTGTCTAAGCTACTCTTGGAGTGTTAGGACAGTTAGTATACCCAGACTTGCTGCAAAGATGCAAGATGGATAAAAGGCTTCATTTCCTTGGTTGTACTCTGTCAACTGCTGTCTTTTTATGGCTATGATTATTGTGTGCTAGTCCTAATCACATAATAGGTTTGAAAAGTCATTTTTCATGGGACAGGATATGGATTAGAGTGTTGGATACCTCAAAGGTCTTCTGGTTTATATTTTGCTTTGTTTGACTCTCGAGTAAATAGGCTAACCTGAAATAAGATGCTTTACAGCATCATTTGCAACAATCTGTTTTCTTTTAAAATTATAATTTGAGGTAGGTCAATTGTAGACACTAGTGGAGAAATGATGGAGAGAGCTGTACAGCTCTGAATAGTCAGGACTGGTGAGCAATGTGTGGTTAAAAATGCATTTTCATAGGTATTATTCTTGCTTCAAGAGATAAGATGATCATATATTTGCCCCCTTTGAATCACTCAGCAGAGCCTATGCCATGTCTGTTCTTCTTGTCTCACACACTTTCTGCATCAAAATCTATGTTGATGTTTTATTCTTTTTTTTCCATTCGCTGCATCCTTCTTCTCTACTTTCCTTGTTGGGAAAACAATTTACATAAGCTAAAAGTTGTGAATTTTAACTCTCCAATTTATTTTAAAGCATCATACAGCAGGCAGACTTTCCAAAGGAAAAAATCTAATTTTCTTTAGAAGTGCTATCCTGTCAAGATTTAAATTGAAGGATCGTACAAATATAGTGTGCAGTCATTGTTAAGGAGATTAGACCAATTTGTACAATTGGTTCTAGAATCTTCTAATTTAATGAAAACGTGAAGTTAGTGTAGTCATCCTAAAGAGAAGAGAGAATATTAATGAGGCAATCATAAGATTTGATCTCCAACAATGATTAGTTTTTATTTTAACAGGGTAATTAGAAAAAGTAATTCACATTTTACTTATTTCATTTCCTATGGTCCATATAAGGACATAAAAATTATTAATAAAATTTCTATGTGGAATACTAATTTAGGTATATCTTCTTACATGTCCTACTTAAATTTTGTGTTCATCATTATTCTTCATCTATTGCTGTGCTTTACAGCTGAGATTTCTGATGTGTAGTTCCCAATGACATTAATGGGAATGGTACATCAAAATCCACTAGATGGCTTTGAAAATTTCCAATATATTTTCACTGTACTGTGGAAATATTGCTGAATTTATCCTTACACCACCCATCAGAGACAAGTAAATATACTTTAAATATATTTTATTGAATATGAACCCTGAAGAACAGAAACATGAGAGACATAATGGGCCTAATTCTATTGACATAATTTGGCAATGGAAGTGTAATTTTGAGCCAAAAACTGTTAAGAATTCATCAGAAAAAAACTACCCTATTAGCATGTTCATCTTCTGCTATTAAGAAAAAAGTATTTAAAAATTTTTTTTTTATTATTATTATTTCTTTTTGATATGTGAGGGAGCAGAGCATTTTCATATGTTCTGAAAGGGAAACCAAAATATGTATTTGTAATTACCACTATAATGCCTCAAAGGAGAAGTAGCTCTTGAGCTGCATATTCCCTTCTTTTCCTTGACAGAATTATGTGATGCTATGTTCTTTTCTCTCTTGGGCCCAACAGCACCCTTGGCTCCAAAACAAATCACCTGGGTATTGTGGGGTGGTTTGAGTCACCCATAGATAAGCAACCTATCTGCCATTAGGCAAACTAGCTGTTTTTTAATTATAGTCATTTGGTATTGAAATTCACATTTGCTTCAAAAAAGGGAGATAACTATTGGCAATCATTGTGTTGAAAACACAGTTTCTTATCAAAACAATGTTGATTATTAATCCAACAAATTCCTCTAGTTATGCTGAATGGATTATTTTTTTTTCCCATGGTCTTCAATTCACATACAATTCTACCTTTTATAGTTGGTCTTTTCCTTCTGTTCACCACTTCAAAGACTTCATGTGGAGTATTGTGTCTGGTTTGGGGGTCCTTGTAAAAGGAAGATACCAAAGCAGTAGAGTGAGTCCAGATGAGGCCACCAAAATGGTCAGGGCAAGGGTTGTGCCAGTAGAGGCTGGAAAGGATGGCTTTTTCTAGTCTAGGGAAGAGTCAGACTCAATACTAATTCGTGGTGCATAGATGAAAGGGTGTCAGGCAAAGGGTGTATCTTCAGTAATGCATAACTGAGACCAGACATTATAAATAGCAGTAGAATTAAGCAAACACGGGATAAGGTCATCTTTCAGCACTGTGGAAATCCCATTATTGGAGGTGTTTTAGGGTTCTGTGAGCATCATCTTTCTGAGATGACCTAGAAGGTGCTTAGTTATTTTTCTAGGACAGTAAGATGAAACACCCTCTCCCCCAGATTCCTCCACAATGGTTTTCCATTATTTTTCTATGATGTATAGGATAAAACCTAAAGTTTGTGGTTGATTCAGCTATAGTCTTCTCATATGACCTTGGGTACATCAGTTAATTTGAGCTGTGTTCAGCTCTCCATCTCCAAAAGGGAGATTATTATTAGTGTTTAGTATTAGAGTTATAGTGAAGGTATAATCCATTAATGCTTTTAACACTCTGGCATATTATGTTAATGATAACGATAAAGAAATGTCCTGGCCCTGCAGAATTTATAATCTAAAAAGGTCAGGCAAAGAATGTGAGAGAAAACATCAATATCATTGTCTTACAGATGAGCAACAGAGCTGCAAAGAGAAGTGGTTTGTCAAATGTGTTAAAGCACAAACGGAGACAAAATAGACACATTCATGGTGCATTCCTTTCAGCAATCACAAACAGTGTGATTTTATTTTTTTTAAGATCCTCCTTTAGAATTTCCTCATGGGAGATGTTTTTCCTGGCAGCTTCATTAGGAGCTTTACAACCTGCAACCGTTCAGCTGGACTTAAGGCTGCAGCAAATATTTCCAGGTTAACAGGACTAACTCAGTGGCAATTCATCTTCACTTCTGATCAGCCACAACTGTGTTCACATTGAAGTCTATCTCCAAAGGTTGTGTTTCTGTTTTGTTTTTTTTTTCCTTTTAACATTGCACAGGCACTGCTATTAATAATCCATATGTTACTTGTTTTTATGGCTTCCTGTGCTGCCTGGCATGCCTTTGTGCTTTTTGATTTCAAGATCTTTGGACCAGAAATGCCAGCAGCTGTCAGTCAGCTCAGTCCAACACTCATGTTCCAAGCAGGTTTCCTTCAGCCAGCCATGAGAACTGAATCAGTTCTGCTCATTTTTAATAAGTAAAGCTGATCTCTGTAGCTTTGCTCTTGTTTTGTAGAATTTACTGAGGCCTGAGGCAAACCACGCTAGATAACTTATTTATTTAAAAAAATGCATTCATCCAAGAAACTACATGAAAGGGCTGAATTACTATGGAAAGCACTTCCTCTTGGGGTGAAAGCTGTTTCCTCCATGCTCAGTGATGGTACACACAACCTGTGACTCACCAGATTACTGCTGGGTTGGAACAGGCTGTCACAGCTGATGCATGATGCCACCAGCAGGACATCATCTCCTAGCAACAGATGCTGTCTTCACATTTAACCCTTCCAAATTTCCACACGCCAGGACACCACCAGGATATGTTTGCACAGCAGCTTCTGCTGCAGTTTAATCAATACTTCTCTGAACAACGTGGGGCAAGCTAGAGGGCTCTGGTGAATTGATTTGCCTAAATCAGACGGATCAATCTGTGGTGCTTACGTGTTGGCGTGAAACTTTTTCCCCTTCTCTCACCTTCCTGTTTCTTTTCTCAATGACTTTTAAAGCAGAACATTCTTTCTACTTTGTTTTTGTTGAAGTTTATCTTCAATTGTGCTGCTCTATGGGGCCTCTATATCATGATATCCAAAGGGAATTTTTAAATAATCAACCAGTTTAAATATGATGGGGTAGATTCAATAGAAATCTGAACTTTATTTCAATTAATTATGTATTGGTAGATAAGTGATGAATCTCCATGAGCCAGCAGCTTCCCTCCAGTTCCTTGTTCCCACTGTGTGTGATGTCTGCAATGTAACAGCAGGAGTTTCCATGCAGAAAGAAAAAATAAAAAACTCTCTGCAAATTCCTTCACTATGCTTTTATTAAACAAATAAATAAAAAGAAAATTTTGTAAAAAAAAAAATCTATCTCAAAAAGGTAGTAGAGGAAATCATTAATTTAAAGCTACATAAGCATTAATGAGGGAAAAGCAGGTGCTTATCAGTTCTGGGCTGGTAAAGGAAGGCTCCTGCCCAAAGCACTGTGTTTAGTAAACTGGCTTTTGTCTCTGATCATTGCAGAAGTAAGCATGGGTCTTCATTTGTCCCTTTTTGTATGCATTTGATAAGCACAGTTATCTGAATGAAAAAATGTTTTGCCTTGTATCTCAGTGTCCAATCACTTAGGTCTTCATTTAAATGGCATTAGGGAAGATGGCTCTGCACAGTTGCTGCTGGAAGTGCATTTGTTTATACCAGGTTGGTAGGAGGTGTATGAACTGTCAGCATTACCCCTGTGGTCTGATCTGAGGAGTTAACATGCACCTTGGCTGTCCCATCTGAACAGGGGCCAGCAATGTACTCTGGCAGACAGAAAAGTCCACGGCATCCTTGCCTGGACCTGGAATGGTTTGGCCAGCAGGACTAGGCGACTGTCCCCTTTTACTTGGTGCGGCACTGGTGATAGTGATACCTCACCTCAAGTACTGTGTTCAGTTTCAGCTCCCTCACTGCTAGAAGGATATGAAGTTACTTGAGCACATACAGAGACGAGCAACGAAGCTGGTGAAGGGACAAGAAAAAAGGGTTTATGAAGAGCAGCTGAGGGAATTGGGACTGTTTAGTCTGGAGGCTGAAAGGAGAACTTGTCTCTCCCCACAGCTACCTGGAAGGAGAATGCAGTGAGGAGGTGTTCATCCCTTTTCTCAGTTGCCAAGGGATAGAACCAATGGCCTTAAGTTGTACTAGGGGAGGTTTAAGTCAAACGTGAAGAATTTCATTATGGAGAGAGTAGTCAAGCTTTGGAATGGGCTGCTCAGATTGGTGTTGGAGTCTTCATGCCTGAAGCTAGTTAAGAGACATATGAACATGGTGCTAAGGGACATGGTTTAGAGATGTACTCCTTGGGTCAGGTTGATTGCCAACCTTAGATGATTCTCTGATCCTATCTGAATGACAGAGGCTCCTGAAAGCACAGCAACATTTGTATCTTGTGTTAAGAGTAAGCTGAGCAGCTGACACTTGCTGAGCATAAGCAATTAGGAAAATTGAAATTTGGAGAGATTAACACCAAGCAGAGTCCTCATCCCTCCTGGTTCTTCTCCATATGTAGTTTGAATTGTGAATGAATAAGATGTATGGCAAGTCTGCAGATGCATGCTGCTGACACTGCCTTCCCAACAACCTACCAGAGGTCCTGCAAGCAAAGTTATTCATTTATTATACCTTTCCAGCACTAAAATCCCTATTGTGTATTAGTAGTAATTGTCATTTATTTTTGCAGCTCATCTCATTGAAACAGCCCTGCTACTGAGTGGCAGTGCTTTGCTGTAGTGCAGTTGCAGTCTGTGTTCATTAAAGGAAAGATTTCAGACTCTGCACAGGTTTGTGTAATATTGCAAATCTTTCAGTACCTATTAAGAGTGGAAGCTTGGGGCTTGAATGTTGATGGTACTGAAACTTAACACTGAGGTGATCCAACAAAGCTGCCTAAGGAGATTTTCTTAAATCTTTTGTGCAATATCTCTGTTTTATTGCCAGTAGAAATTAACCTCTGCTTGCGCAATATCAAAACTTCACCTAACTCATTTAGAAATAGCAGGAAAAGAGAAAATCAATCTATAGTGAACAGTATCACATTAAGAAGATCTAATTAGGAATGGCTTCTTTTCCATCGCACTGATAACAGTGAGCTTTAAGATTGACATAATGACAAAACCCAATAGGTTATAACAGTGAATTTTTAAAGCAGGTATTTTATCTGCCAGATCAATAACTTCACACACCACATAATTAAATTGTACAGAAATTCTCAATAAACAGTAATGTCAGAAAAGTGGCACTCTATTTGTAATAAATTAGGTTATTTTCGTCTGCATGCTCTTCTAAAAGTTTGGCAGATATTTCTGTGGAGTGGGAATTTCTCTTTTCATATCACACTGAGGACAAAGTCTTCTCTTTATCTTCTTGCCTGACTTCAGCTGGTGTTGGGAGGACCAGTTTTCTGTGTTCATCTACCAAACTTTCCCTATAAATGTCATTTGCATTTCCATATTTCTTTCTTTTAAAAATTGTAGGTGAAGAAATACAGGAAAAATCCCAAATCATTCAATGTGACTTCCAATATTTTCAAATGATTTTTTGTAATTTCTTCAGAAATAAAGCAAACTCTTTTACTAATCAGAGTTGAGCATAATTTTAACTTTTCGTTCAGTTAACGCAGTCTTCAAACCAACTTCAGTTTTACAAAAGTAAAATGCCCACTAATGGGTGTTGTTCACCCACTGTATGATTTAATCCTTGGGATAATCCATCATGGCTTGGACACAGCTAAGATGGAATAATGTGCTGCATATCCATTACATCCAATGGCCCAAAGTATAATTTTCCAGTAGCAAAATTATTTTTTCTGTATGTGCACAGCTAATCTGCACTCACATATTTTGCACACTGAGAGAGCAGCATATCTAATGTGTAATCTTTTTATAATGAGCCTATTACTCTGGTTTCTAGGTAGAGCTTCACCAGGCATATCTGTGGGCGCTTTTGTTCACACTCCCATTAAAAATCATCTTAGTAAGATTAGCTGCTGTTTGGCAATTTGCATGGCTAGATCTATTTGTTTATAACAAGAACAGGAGCTAATTAATGCATTTTGTACAGCAAGTTTCAGCCATGAAACTAAAAAGGCAAAAGATAAAATCAGTTCTGTTTTCTCTTCAACCCGCAGAGTTTCAAAAAGTGTAGGGAAGGGATTCAAGGTTATACAACAAAAGAATTTCTGTAGCGTGGAACTTAGAGATAAGAAACAATGTGCTGCACATAATATGTCTGAGATTTGAATTAAAACTGCCAGGGATATTGGATGCAGAGATGAGCACTGTCAGGCACTGTGCAGCAAAAGGAGTTCATCACTGGTAACAGAATTTGAATTATGCTTTACTAGATTTCCTGCATATGTCAAAAATAAGTAATTGCCAATTACCCTGCTCAAAAGAGCTGTTGGGATACAATCATCTCACTTAAGAATAAGTGCAGATCTGCAGAGCTGGGGAAAGAGCTCTGCGGAGGAAAGGCTTCAAGAAATAGTTTCTGATAAATCAAGATAACTTCAACTAAAGCAAAGAATAGTTTTAGCTTGGTCCTAGCATGCAGATGTTCAGTGGTTCTTAATAATCTGCAGCTATGTATCTGTAGCCAACAATGCACTTGCTGAACAAGGCAGTGCCATCAACTTCATAGTTCAGAAAAGAAACTGATCCACAGAGACCGTGCTTGCTCAGAATAATTGTGTGAAAACACAAATGAATCTGGTCTCTCAAGTTTATTATTACCCTGCCCACTGGAGTTTTCTCTGGATGATTAGAAGAGAACTATTTAGAAAGTGCAGTTCCTTATGTTGTGGACTTTTCCCCCCTTCCTGTCTGCATGAGTAAAAATTGTTGAGACATTATAGCAACCACTATAATTAATGCTTAGGTCAGAGTTCAGGGCCAGAGCTCCACATTTCTGTTTCAAGTTTTGCTGCTATCTCATTCTAGGTAGGTAACTTGTTAGCTTCCTCAGGAGCTGAAATGGAAATAATGAAATAGAGCTGTGGTGATAGGAGACATACTTGTTGGTTTAGATTGCTTTGGGATCTTTGCAAGAATGATAAAGAAATGCCAAATATTAAAGTTTTGCAATCTTTGCAATATATGAAAAAAGGCCTAGAAGCTACGTACCGAGTTTAAAAAGAAAAGGAAAAGGAATGATATAAACCATATCATAAATCATAATTGTTTAGACTTGCCTATAAATACACTCACCTTACACAATGCTTGGTATGACTGAACTCCTTCCGCCACTGGTAGAATGGAATCTAGCTTCAAATGTCAAGCAAATTCCCAGGTTTGTGTATATGTTTGAATGAGAAATGTATTTGATTTTGTAAATAGATTTCTGCGAGTCAGACTGGATTGCAGATTAGAAGTGTTGGAAGTTCCCATTCCCTTGATCTTCCGTGCCTGCATACAAAATCCCAAAGCGTGAGTTCTGCATGTGGGACAGGCAGAGAATTCCCCAGGCACAAAGAAAACAGCCCAGTTATGTCCCATATTAGCAGAGGACTGGAAGTGGAGGACTAGGGGAAATGGTTTTAAGCTAAAAAAGGGAGGATTTAGACTGGATGTAAGAAAGAAGTTTTTTACAATAAGAGCAGTAAAGCATTGGCACAGGTTACCCAGAGAGGTGGTGGATGGCCCCATTCCTGGAGAAAATCAAGGTCAGGCTGGATGGGACTCTGAGCACCTGATGGAGCTGTGGGTGCCCCTGTCCATTGCAGGGAAGTTGGGTCCCTTCCAACTCAAATGATTCTATAATTCTACAATTAAGAGCAGGGGGAGGATGAGGGGTGGTTCTGCACCATTCCAGCATGTGGGCTGCACATCCTGAAATCCCAGCTGATTGCTTGATCTTGGTGGTCCAACATGATGGGCTGAAATTGCTGAAAGCAGCACCGCAAGTGATGATTTTTCACTCCTCAAGTTAAACAGGCCTTGGATTACCATTTAAATTAATCTGTGAGTTTTGGCCTGACCCCTTCAAGCTACTTAGCTGATCTAACAGTTCTGGCAGCCAGAATACAATGGAGTGCAGGGATTCTTTGCCTACAAATTTATGAGAGAAGCAATATTGAGGCAGTTAGCTCTTGGAATCTTATTGCCTTCTTAGTTTGACTGAATCCTAAATTTAGTGGTGGAGAATGGAGGGGGAAGAGGCTGATAAATGTCTATGGAAATCCAAAAAGATTTAAGGTAGTTGCTGTGATGTGCCATCTGCTTTGAGGTTTGACAACTTTGGATATGGCTTAGTATCTGCAGGGTGAACTGCTGCCTGACCCTGTCCTGGGGTTTCTGTCAGTTAAAGAGCCCCGTTGTGTACAGTGAGGTCACTGCGACATTTATTGTGTTGGTAGGATTGTGGCCAACTTAAGAAAACAAGATCAGGAAAAGCAAAAAAGGATTTTTCAGAGGAAAGAATGAATAAATCAGATAAAATCCTCATTTTGGTTTTCTTTATTCCTTATTTTTTTAAGTAAATAACATTCTTGTGGTCTGATGAACCAGCTTGCCTGGAGGCTTAGTATCTCGTGAGCCAGGCTGACCTCTGCAAGAGAAGCCCATCCCTTCCCCTTGCAAGGGGTGCTCTTCAGGATTCAGCTATGGAGTGAAGAGCTAGCCACACTCACAGCACTGCCTTCCATGAGGAAACAGCTGCTGCATTTTAATTTCTATCTGAAGATAAAAGTAGGTTAGAAGGTTCTGCTGTCCCCCTGGAGCTTCATCCCTGGCTGAGCGGATTATAGCTCTCTAGGAAAGCACTCCAGCAGGCTGGCACTGTTGGTCCTTCTTCCCTGCCAAGCCTGCTTGCTGCTCTGTAAGGAGGTGAGGAGGGTGAATTCCTGCAGTGAGTTGATCCTGCACCGAGGAGCCTGAGAACATTTGGTTTTCTTCCTGTGTGCCTTTAAACTACCAGTCCATCACCTTCACGTGACATCCCTCAGTATCAGGGGACAGCTACAACGAGGATGCTGTTGTGCTGCCAATCTGGTCTGTAAGAACAGCACAGTCCTTGAGTGTATTTGCAGTGGAAAAATAAATGAGAAAAACTGAAAACTGCCTTAAAAGCAGTGATGTCAGTTTGTGTGAGGTTTCCCTCTGAAGTATAAATTCCAGCAAAATTCCTGTCTGTGTGTATATTTGACCCAGTCACTCCAGGCTCTCTTTATAGAAGAGAAAATGATGTGGTTGCTGACTCAGGCTCCCTCAGGGTTCCCATTGACTATATTGTAAGAGAGCTGTTGACTGGAGAGCTGCACAGGGAGCTCAGGTGTAGATGGCTTCAGTCCCTCTCTTTTTAGGGCTTGTTGCCATCATCTTGCACTGTGCCAAGAAAAAATCTACATCTAATATTGTGCTTTCTTTCCCAAACGAACAGTGACAGAAGCCTATTCCCTGGATTATTTCCCAAATATCATCCTGAGGACAGTGTGCTTGGAAGGGCTTTTTGGAAGTCTGCCGTTACCTCTTCAGCTTTTTTGTGATGTCTGTTCAGAGAAAGAGTAACACATTAGTGGCTTGACCCCAGCTTCCCCTTCTCATCTTATTTGACTCAATTGCTCTGCCAAATACTACAGTGGTTTGTGGGTTTGGCCATATCTCCCTGTTCCTTAAAATAAGTTGTGAATTGATTTTTCCAATTCTTTACTCTTTCTTTCAGTGTCCTCTCCGCCCTTCCTCATCCTGGGGGCAAGACTGTGTAACACACAGCTCCCAGCCCTCTCTCATCCTCCAACATTCTTTTTAATACACAGACATTACTTAGGCTGTGCCCTGCTGCTTTGGAGCTGCAATTCAAAGGCTGTCAAAACTGAAATGTATATTTTCAACAGTCTCTCACCTTCATTTCTTCTCCACTCTTGGAGTGGTAAGAGCCAGCCTGAGTGATTTATTGCATTTTAATTTATTGAACTGTTCTTTCACCCCTCTTCTCCATACATCTACCTTTCCAAACGTCTCTGTTTCATTGCCTGTAAAGTGTCACCTTGGGATGGTTATTTCCCCTTCACCTTCCAAAGGGAAAGATAAATGAAAAGAAATCTGTTCAGCTTCTCTGCTCTCTGAACTGAATCATTTAGCTTCTCATTCTCTTTGATTGCAACTTTTCCACCATCATGGTACTGCTAACAAACTTTTCTCTGGGCTTCCTACCTTTGACACAGCAGGAGCTGGATTATTGTTCATCTTTGTAGCTCTTGTTAATTCATCCTCACTCCTATACCAGCCCCTCTTCAGCAGAAGTTTGCAGTAGACATGGAAAGTTCAAGCATACATAGGTGTGAGCAATATTTTTATTTGCAGTTTCGCCTGGATATGACTAGATCTCATACATTCTGCAAGTTGGGAAAAGGGGAGGAGCTGTCTGCTCAGTGGGAGCTGGTGACAAAATCATAGAATCAATCACCAAGGTTGGCAAAGACCTCTAGGATCATCCAGTTGAACTGTCCACCTATCACTAGTATTTCCCACTAAACCATTTCCCTTAGTACAGCTTCTAAATGTTTCTTGAACACCTCCAGGATCAGTGACTCTACCACTTTCCTGGGCAGCCCATTCCAGCACCTGACCACTCTTTCAGAGAAGTTGTTTTTCCTAACATCCAACTCCCCTGGTGCAAGTTGAGGCCATTCCCTCTCATCCTATTGCTAGTTACATGGGAGAAAAGGCCAACCCCCACCTCCTCTCAGGTAGTTGTAGAGACCAGTAAGTCTCCCTTGGCCTCTACCAGACTAAACAATTTCAGTTCCCTCAGCCCCTCCTCATAAGACTTGTATTCCGGACCCCTCATCAGCTTCATTGGCCTTCTCTGAACATGCTCCAACAGGATTTGTGGGAAAGACACAAAGCTGCACCATGGTGGATGATGCCCCATGCTTGCTGTTGTTCAAAAGGCATTTGGATAACACTCTTATTATTATGGATTAACCTTTGGTTAGCCCTGAAGTGGTCAGGCAGTTGGATTAAATGATCTTTGAAGGCTCCTTCCAACTGTCCTGTCTTGTCCTGTCCTATCCATCCATCAACATATTCCATCCCCTATAGTTGAAGTTGTTAAACCACTCAAGAAGGAAGGAAATCACTGCTGGCACTGCAGAGCTTTCTCTCCTCCAGTGGTGGAGGGCTCTGATCTTCCTCACTGATGAGCTCTGGCTCTGTTTTTTCCCCATCTATCTACCTAGACACATTAAAGGATTGTAACAAGAGCACTATTTCTGCTGCTTCTAGCAGAATCTGACTTCAAGGTTAATCTGTTTAAGATGTGGCTGCTATGACTTGTTGATACAGTCACCTCTAATTACAGAAGGCAATGTTTGTATAATACTGAGGTTTTTGTAATTCTTTTCTCACTTTTCCTTTGCTGTTTTTTGCTTATTCTTGTTCTACATTCTATTCTTAAAATTAAAAATCTCTGCTCTTTTTTTTTTTTACATTGTCCTTTTATTTTTTTATTTTTATTTCAGCAAAAATAGAAATTTATAGACACAGGATAATTTCTGATCTCAGTTAGACATCTAATTTGTTCCCAGATTTGGACATCAAGATTGACTGTACTGTGCATAGCAGCAATGGAGTTAACTTTTCTTTATTAGATCACTTGGATTTGTTACTGTTTCTCTTTCTTATCTTTATCTCTCAACATCTAAATAACAGTTTGTTTCCTATAAATATATACTTCTCTTTGTAATCACCTGGCATACTGCTGCATTCATCAGTTATTTTTGTCTGGGATTTAAATCAAACCATCGGTGGCTAAGATTAGCCACCATTCTTCCACCCTTGTCCTTAACACATAGAGACAACACAATCCAGCAATAATCTGAATGAGTGGATTCACGGTGGAGAGAAACCTACAATAGCTGGCAGATGTCCTACATATAGTAAATTAAATTAGTGGGGCTTGCAGGACTTGGCAGTTTAAATTTTGTCTAGTTGCTTTGTGTTTGTCCTCCAAAAGGTTGATAAGGATGCTCACCTTCCCACAGTGTACAGACCCCTGGCATGGGGAGTATTTCTGTGTGGTTTGTGTGGCCCATTCAAAACTCAACATCAATACTGTGGCCTTGTCTAAACACACATATTACTTTTAGGAGCATAGCTAACTCAACATTCCTAGTGTAGAGGCATTGATCTTAACATAAAAACATATTTTATATATGCCATAAATTATAATACATACCGTATAATATTACAGTTGCTTCTCTACAAGAAGCATCTATGAGATGCCTCTGTGTTGACAGAACTGTATCTGCACTAGATACCAGAATATTTATTTCAATGTGATACTCTACCCCTACATATCGTAAACTACATCAGCACAAATACTCCACTTAGGTCACGCCAGCAATATTGCATCCTGCTGGTGGATCTGTCTTGACTTGAGGTGAGGAAATGAGCATCATAAGGCTGCCAAAACACTGCACTGTGATAATGAAAGACACTTGCAGGGAACTGGGATTTTTTTTTTTAGTTTGGAGAAGAGGAGGCTCAGGAGAGACCTTATCACACTCTGCAACAGCCTGGGAGGAAGTTGTGGTGAGGTGGGGTTGGTCTCATCTCCAGGTTACAGCGATAGGATCAGGGGGAATGGCCTCAAGTTGTGCCAGGGGAGGTTCAGTTTAAATATTAGGAAAAACTTCTCAGAGTGGTAAAGGCATTGGAATAGGGGATCACCGTCCCTGGAGCTGTTGAAGAAGCATGGAGATGTGGCACTGAGGGACAAGTGGACATGGTGGAGATGGGTTGCACTTGGGCTTTATGATCTCATATGTCTTTTCCAACCTTAATGATTCTGTGACTCTATAATTCTCTGGGGTTAGTTTGTGCACTCTGGTGCTGGTGTGCATAGCCATGAAGCAATGTTACTGCAGCTACAACAGATATGCTCAGTGTAGGTACACGGTGGCTCTGCTCTCAGCAACAGAAAGCGTGCAATGAAGACAGCTGCAAAGCAAGGACTGCTGCATCTGTGAGCCAAGTGCAAGTAGAAAAGAATGCCTTACTGTGAGGATTTTGAGACACTGAACAGGTTGCGTAGTGAGGTTGTGAATGCCCCCTGCCTAGAAGCACTCAAGGCCAGGCTGGATGGGGCTGTGAGCAACCTGGTCTACAGGGAGGTGTCCCTTTCTACAGCAGGGGGGTTGAAACCAGATGATCTTATAGGTCCTTCCCAATCCAAACCATTCTATAATGCTAGGAACACTTTTATTTGCTGATACTAATTTTCGAAGTTCTCTGTTGGGTTTGCCTCAAAAATTTGATTAGAAATTTCTTGCAGAAGATAAATGTTTGAAAGGAAATGTCTTCCTTTTCCAGCTAGTTGTCATGGAGGAAAAAAAAAAAAAAGAGGGGAAGGATGAAGGGAGGGCAGAGGAAAATAATAGTTTCTGAGTCACTTACCTGCCCCAAATTGCTTGGAAGTGCAAGAGAACACATTAAACAGAGCTCTCTTTAAGAAGTTATTATTTTAAAAATGTGTGAGAAATGAAAGTGTCAAGGCTAAGTTTACACAGAAAATCTTCCACAAAGTGGTGATTAATACAAACAGTTCCTCCTGATTTATTCTCTGATGCCTCTTCTTCTAAACACTGTAATCTAAATGAGAAAATAAATAAATAGAGCAAGGCCAATTGCTGCATCTCCTAAAAACTCACAATGGAGAATTAAGAACTAGTGGTCAGGATGAGTGGAGGTAATTAAAACAAATTGGAAATCTTGATAGGTAGAAAAATGGGAGCCTTTCAGTCAATGAATAATCTCAACTGGCAAAGTACTTGAAGTACTTGATGGCAAAGTACTCCACTTTTTCATCTGGGAGGATCTTAGCAGCAAAACGAGCTCTGTGATTGCTGACCTTAGCTAAGTATCTTCATTTGGAATATCTTGGGGATCAGGAGACAACTGACTTTTACATGAGCTTTCCTCAGGTGTATTTTGCAGATGGCTCTCAGCAAAGTGGAGAGCTGCTCACGAAGAAGTCAGTAATCTTTCCAACCTCATCAGTTCTTGCATAGACGTCTATTAATAATGAAAGAGCTCTGGTAATATTAATGCAAAACACAGTTGAGGAGAAAAGGAAAACTCTTTTCTGACAGACTTTAGACTGCTGCAAGCATCCCTCACTTCTCTATTCCAGAAGAGATGTAACAGTCCTTTTAAGTGTTTTTCTATATTTGAAAGAGTAATTCAAAACTGTTTTCTACGTTTTTTTTCTCCCGTTTGTTAGTAACCTAAAATGCAAATTGGATGAGGACAACATACATTGTCCTCACTTATGATTTTTTTCTTCTGAGAAAATTTGCTCAGTATTTAAACAGCACCATCTGTCACAGTCGCAAGAGCCAAGTTGCAATATTGATCTTGTCACTTTGGGGAATGGGATGATATTTAGGATTATAAATAACATTTTTCTTTGCTCTGTTCATGTGTTAAGTTTTTATGTGGAACCTAAACTCAAGAAACTACTTATATCTCCTCACAGGAAAAATACTTACCTAGAATCCATAAGAGAGGATTTGTTGGGATCCGAAGAGCATTGTTTCTATTGTTAACTGTTGCACCTTAATAATGTGAATAACTTAATCGCCCTATACAATTGATGTGGTGACAACTATAGTCACAAGGAACCAAAGATAATGGCTTCTAGTGCCCATAAGTCATTACTGGGCACAACATTTCTCTCTTGAAGAGAGAGATGATTATGCTGATGAGATTTTAAATGAAGAGCACTCACGCTGATGTCAGAAAGAAAGCAGGTGCTACATTTCTTGCTATTTTACGTGTTAAGCAGTAGCTCCCGGCTGTCTCAGGGTTTTTACTACTTAGCATCAGCTGGATGTTGTTTTAAATCTTCATTTAAACTTCCTTGGAAAAGGGAAGATGCACTGTGTGGCTCATTTTTGCTCCAGACTCTCTGGAGAGACCCAAAGGTTAGGGTTGGGCAAAAGGTGTCACGAACTTGGAAAGTTTTTGGTGCATTGCACTGTTTCATTTAAATAAAGACTTTCAGTGACCAGTTACTGGTGGGGTGGTTGGGGAAGAGATTTCTCCCATTAATGCAAAAACTTCTGTACTTTTCCTGATTGCATTTCTGGATGTGAATTTATTTTGCAGTGCACTCGGCAAGTCTGATGCTCTTAGGTGGTCGCCCTAGGCAAAGATATTGGACAGATGGAAGGGGTAATGAAATCTTCCAATGGTTAATATTTTCCAGGGTTTACAGAGTAGAGTACTTCTATGTGTAGTCCACTGTTGAATGTGATTGACACTTCAATGATACAGCAGCATTTTTTTCCCTCTACTTTATAATCCTCTTTCTTTTGGTTTTGATATTACACAAGTTTCATGCCCATTAAAGTAAAATTTCACTTGGGATTTGTAGTGTTTAAGTGTCAGAATAGAAATACTTTAATACTATTTCTTCTGTTGGGAATTCACGTGCTGCTGAGTGTTATATTTATCCTCTGCATGCAATTTCACTCACACCTTCAAGGCAGTGCACGGAGCCTGTAAGCACTGCATTTTACAGATTTTCAGCAGTTGTCGTTAAACATCTCTGAAAAGAGAGCTTTTACACTAAACATCAAGAACTTGTAGTAAAATAATCCATTTTATAATCCTATTCTTCATTTCTGAAAGGCTTTGCAGATCAATCTCACCTAAGATATTGCCAAACTATGTTCAAGGTTTTGATTTGTTCTTTTATTTGTTTCATTTCCTTTAACTTACAGAGATTTACAATGCAGAGTATTTTTACTGGGGAAAAAATAAAATCCAGTAAATAGGTTTCTGGTACTGAACAGTGAGGACTGGATAATTCATTCTCTGCCTCCTCATACTGCTGCCTGCTTGCTCAGACCATTGCTCACGGCATTTCATCCAAGTGCTCCCTGGTGGGGAGAAAAGCCAGGTTTGCAGCCATGTCGAAAAGCATACAGATGGCACGTTTTGCTTCTTAGAGAGATTGTTGTGTGTAGATTTACAAGAAGTCTTTAATAAGAACCAGAGAAAAACTACAGAAAGCATTACTTATGTGTGATACATACATACATATGCTGGGGGAAGGCCAGGGGAAGATCAGCTGCCAAGATCTCCATAACAATCGTAGAATTCCTTTGGATACCACAGGTGATTTTTATGTAATGTGTTCTGGTAGGTAAGCAGCTACAGGAAGTGTAGTCAGGCAGTGCCCAGCTTGACTTTGTAGGGCCTGGTCTTTGCTCTCCACTGACCTCAGCATCATAGTGGATGGGCAGTGTGGATCGCAGAGCCACTCAGAGCCTGCCACTGCATAAGGGAGCAATACAGATAGGATGAGAATTGACACTGCAATAGAAATTACAAATCCAGTCTCCCTTACTGATGCCCTACTGGCTCTCAGAGTCAGATGACCCTGGTTGCGGATGGAAAAGGAAACAGCAAAATACGTTGCTGTGTTAGTTTTTGCATATGTGCTCCTCTGTCTTTTGGTGGTGGCAGGCAGCTATAGCATCACTACCGGCCAGCAGGATGTGTCAGGGGGTTGACTGCGTATCAAGCTCAAGTCCTTGTTGTCTTTCCAGGGGCAGAAAGTGGTGGAAGTAATGGGCTCTCTAAGTGGGCAAGTGCTGAGCTGCTGGGGAGAAGATGAACTGGAGGCATGAGGTGGAGGCAGCCTGGGGACACTTGGGGATAAGGTTCAGCAGAGAGCCATGGCAACAGGAGAGCTGTGAGAAGATGAAAGGCTGTAGCTGGAGGATGGGAAGAGAATGATTTGTAGGTAAATGAGCTGGGGGATAAAGGGAAGGGATTACATGAATCTCTGTTATCAAATAAAGGTTCTGTGTGCTTGTTTCACCAGGAGGTACGTCTCTTCCCTAGGCTGGATAACACAACTTGCACTTGAGCAAAGATCTCTAAAGCAAACACTGGTATTTTCTCTCTTTGGATGATCAAATAGAAGAGCTACATAAAGTTACATAAAGTGTCTGATTAAAACCAAATCCCCCAAATGCCTATGCTGACAGCTGTTTCCAAATACAAGAAGATTTGTATGGCTGTATGCAGCCCTCGCAGACAGGGCTGTACCTGAGAAAAAGGAGCAATGGATAACTCTTGGAAGGCAGAGGAAGAGGTGGAAAGGACAGCAGAGATCCCAAACAGAATCAGAAGCATTGCTCCAAGAAGAGCAAAGAAATACGTGCTCTGAGTGCAAATTAATTAAGCAGATTTAATCTGAGGCTCATGGGCATTATTATGAAAGAAAACATGTCAGATGTATTACAGTTAAAGCATTTATATTTGTAAATAAACTCTGCAAATTCACAAATCCAAGAGAACATAAAAAACAACTGTTTTGGAGATGGAGATGGATGCAGCATGGTAGATGTTTCTTCATCAGCATGATGGGACTGTGATGAGGACGGGTCTGTGGGGACTGGCTTACAGTGTGATAATAGAGTGAAGAATGATGCACTGCTTTATTTAAAAAAAAATAGGGAAAAAGTTTTTCTCTAAATATTAGCAGAAACAGAGGCTAGAGTCATGGAATCATTACATTGGGAAATACTTCTAAGATCATCTAGTTCAACCATCAGCTCATCCCCCCCATGCCCATTAATCATGTCCCTCAGTGTCACATCTCCACATTTCTTGAAAACCTGCAGGGACAGGAACTCCACCACTTCCTTGGGAGTGAGTGATCTCAGGCAATAAAACGTGCCAAGCATCACGATGCCCCTCCATTAGAAAGACCAAAGGAACTATTGCAAGTGTAAAAGTGCCAATAGCATCAGTATAGCAGGACTTGAGGAATGACCTGCTCCAGCACTTGGCGGACTCAGCTGTGCAGCAGGCAGCAGGGCCACAAACAGTTTCTTGTCCTTGGGTTGGTCATCCAGACCTGCACTACCAGATGTGACTTCCAGAAGTGTCCCCCTTCTCTGATGTAGATGTCACAAGGAAATGATGCCAATTTGGCAGGGGAGCAAGCATCCTCTGCCTGGGCAAGGGGGTTGGAGGAGAGGTACATGCCTGAGGCAGTCATGGACACATTTTGATGTTGAAATCCAATGCTTCGGGCTGCAGAGCTTTTGGTTGTAGAGGCAGCTTTCTGTAAGGGACATTTGGCAGGCAACCTATGCAATCAAAGCTTCAGAGAAAACAGGAATAAAAAGAATCTCCAAAGGTCATCTAGTTCACTCTTTTGTCCGAAGGCAAAGTTTAATTATATCCATGCTGTTCCTGAGAGAGGTTACATCTTCTCTGCCTCTATAAATTAAACGATCTGAGTTCTTTCAAATTTTTCCTCAGATACAATGTATTTTTGGAAATCTGTTAGCCTTGCCTGGACTCTCTCCAATTGATTCACACCCTCCAACAGCTCAGGGCTGTGTACCCTACACATGACCTTCCTGATTCCAGAGAGCACTGAGGATGGCTGCTGGTGGTGAATGCCCTTGTTGACTCCGCAGATGCATTGAGCTTTTCCTATTCATGTGGAGGGAGCATCTGCAGAGATCAGTTTAATGTCATGAAGAACTCTTTGGTTTGCAGAATGGACCTCCTTCGCCAACTTGTGTCGGGGTAAAAAAGGGCCCATGGCAGGAGGACTGGAACTAGGCAATCTTTGAGATCCCTTGCAACCTGCAGCCATTTTGTCGTTCTGTAATACTATGGTTCTATGAAATAATGCAGCAAATCTAAATTTGAAAACTTGTAGAAACTGCCTCAATGTGAAAACAGTTAGGAGAGGACTGAAAGTTAGCATTAGGTTTTTGATAAATGGCAAAGACTCTACTTACAAGGAATTGCTTATTGTAGCTGTCTGTGTTTGGTCAGGTCTCATTTAGCATCTTCATTTAATGATTCTGAAGAGGGAGTAAACAGGCTGTTAATGAATCTGTGTGCGAAGCTATACAGGGAGGAACTTTGAGTAACAGGCAGGAAAGTAAAGGCTACAGAGGGACGTGGAAATGATAAAGTCACAAATAAAGGAGTTAGTTTAATCTTTAAATAATATAAATCAATACATTTGAGTGAAGTGGAGGAAGAGGATATGCTTATAAAAATCTGGGGAAAAAAGTCAAAAGCCTGTTACAAAAAGCGTAGACTTAGGTTTGCAATAGGATATTGCTCTCAGAAAGCAGAGCACTACTTTGGGCTCTTCAGGAAGACGTTAAACACGTGTGGGATGTGAGAATTTCTACTCTGTTGGTTGCTGATGATCTGTGTGCTTTAATGTTTGAATATTGAAGATGAAGGGGAAACTGCTTAGTGAGACAAGATTCAAAGAGCCTGGATTGGCTGCTTAACCCAAGGGACAGAGCAGCCTATGGATACAGGTTTCAACTGAGAAAACATAGAATGAAAAGGCAGAATTATGAAAAACTTCAGTTAAGAATGGGGAAACTGGAGCCATCAATTGAGCATCTGAGCTGATCATTTGTGATGGATGGTATAGCCCGGGCTTAGAAAGGTCTACACAATATATAGGAAATGCACACCAGAGAAAAGATGAATTGCTGGAAAGATGGCACAGGAGATGAGAGGTGTCATCATCATCCTTATGTTCATTTATTTTAGCTCCCCCTCAACGTCACTCTGACAAGAGTAGTGCAGGAAGTAGCATGACAAAAGTGACAACCTGGCCCTGTGAGTCTACTGAGGGCAGGTTCCCTCCTGCACGTCAGCCTTTCAGCCCCTTCTGCAAACAGACAAATACAGTGATCAGACATGTCATCAGCATCAACCAAAGATTTGGATGTACTGACTCACAGGTTTTTATTTCAGATCATTGCCTCTCATTCCCTTTGTGAGCATCCCAATGTGCTAGAGGCCTGAATAATTAAAACTACCTGTGTAAACAGCAATATATCCAAAAACAGTTTCCTAAATGAATGTGTGCTTTCATATGCATAAAGAGAGTGAGGGAGTATATGATTATTGTTTTCCTTAAATAATGATAGTAATAATTCAGGTCTTTTGTCCAATGCAGTTTGTCTTAGCTTTGTTGTGAGAAAAAAAAATCACAGAAAAAATTCTGCTGAGATTTAAGAAAATGGCATACAAAAATTAAGCTGGGCTAGGTATCCAGTAACTGGAACACAGATAAACAGGAGCATTGCCCTTAAGTATCACAGAAACAGCACAGCAATGCAGAAGTGAACAAGGTGTCAAGAGGCACAAGTAGGCCATGACATATGAGGCTGTCATGAAGTCTGTGCCATTGGTATTAAGAGAAAAAATTGAAGGTCACATCAGAGACCAGAATACATTTTCCCAGGGGCAACACAAAATGCTGAAAGGTTTTATCATTATGGCAAAGTAGATAGTTAGGCAATTAGAGCTGTTAGAAGTTGACGAGGTACCGTGTCCAAACAAGTTCCATCTCAGCACTCAGATAGAAGCAGCAAGTGGAGATGAAAGCTTTGGCAGAGGTTTTTTGATCCATCTCCAAGGATGGAGTGGTTCAAGAGGACTAAAAAAAGAGGGGCTAATGCAGTTTCTATATATAAGCAATGCTTGAGAAAAGAATTTAGCATTTATGCAATTCATTGATAACAGTATAGTTGATAAGGGAGAAATACATTTTGTTTCTGCCAGCAATGATAGAGGATTGTTTGCCTAGTCTCAACAAAAGGGAGTTCTTGGCTTGTAAATTTACTTGAGTTTCTGAGACACATTATTGCAATGGGAGACAAATGTCAAGCAAAGTCTATAATTTATCTGGCTTTCCTGAAAGCATTGCATACACAATATTGATCTACTTAATAAACACACATTATCACCTGAAAATGATTAAAAATAGCTCAGGAAGAATAAATAGCCTCACTAACATTACAGGGGGATAAAAGAAAACTGAGAGCAAGCTTACATTAAACAGTATCTACCAGCATTTTGGTGGACTCTTACAAATCCTTATGCAACATATGCCTTGTTTTGAGTATTAAACTTAAAAATATTGTGGAGTCAAAGGGAAAAAATCTTTTCCTTCCTGTGGTACTGGTGTTACAGGTCAGGTTTGGTAAGAGACAGGACTGTGAAGAGCCTTTCAATAAAATGCATGATAAGCTTTAATCCATGCAAAATCTTACGTCTGCCATTGGAAGAAGTTGCCCTTGAGGCACGGTTCTGAATTCAAGGAGCTTGTCTCTGTCTGTGGCAATGGTCAGCCTCATAAGCATTAAGGATGGCAAACCAGATTGTTTCAAGAAGCAGTGAATGCGATGATGTCACAAATTATTTAACAGAAGTTGAAGAATAGGATGTAGTATCTTCAACTTTTCTCGTTGCTGAGCTCCTTCCTAAAGGAGGGTTCCCATGCAACAACAATGGGCAGCAGCCTATCCTGTCCTGGTTGTGATGTTCTGCTTGTCTCCTTCTAACTGATAGAGGTGTTGTATCAACCCTGCCATGTCCCAGGGTTGCAGGTGTGCCCTAGAGGGATGACACACTTTTTTGCAGCTATTTGTTTAAATGCCTTTATCCCCCTGGCATTTTCTCTTCTTCTGCAGAAAGATAAAGCTGTAATGTTTCTTGCAGATGAGGTTTTTATTCATATAATTTGGAACTAAGACCATGACAGTGTAGGATGTCTTTTACAGTACAGAGAATACCTGCTTTCCAGTATGCCTCCATTGCAGTTCTGCAATTGTTGTTATTCTACAGTGTCATAACAACCCTGTTGCACTCAGTCTCCAGGAATGCAAATAGGAACTGAAAGTGCTCAGCCTTCAGGGATAATCTCCTCCTCTAGTGCAATCTTCATAGCTGTAGTGCTGCTAATATGTTTGCAATTTGTCTGTTTTAGTATTTAACTAGTCATTATTAGTGGCATACTCTTCTTGGGTGATCAGCCCAAAGCTGCAGAGGAAGAGTGTGAATGGGTGTTTTTTTTTATAGACAGTGGAAATTAGGTGATAATGGACAACAGTAACTGCTTGGATGACATTGCACCTCTGGAGTTACATCACCACAAGGCCAGGAGCTTAGCAGGATTCAGAGAAAAGGGAATTAACAAAATGCAAACAAGATGTTAAAATGAATAAAAAATGTGAGAGAGGATAATACAGAGGGTAATTATAACGTAATTATATAAATATAATTATATAAGTAAGCAATGGAGCTTCTTTGGGAATGCTGCATTCGGTGCTGCTCAGAGATGCCTGATGAGTATACTCTGAGGCTTGAACAATTCTAACACAGAGAAATCGATGACTACTGGTGTTAGTTATTTTTTGTAAAGGAAACCACAGTGAAAATATCAGACTGTGACATGGGACTCCTCACGTGTCAGCCTTAGGGTCAGATCTAGCCCATGGAGCTCAGTGTCCTGCCAAGAATCCAACCCCCACTTCACTACATCTCCTCACATTTCCAATGTTTGAGTTTCAGTCAAACACCGTGATGTTGCTATCACACATAGAGCTCACTGCCATGTGTGGGAAGCTCCTGAGGGAAGAAAAATTCTGTGTTTGGGAAGAATCTGAAATTTGTATCAAAATTAAGAACATCACTATTGCTCTGATTAGCAGTAACACATTTAGCATGAAATAGTCAAACTCTATGATTTAAGTCAAACTTTAGGTTACTATGAAGACAAAAGCACAGCATCCTTCCTTGTTTTCATATACTTTCTGTAAATTAATTCTGCTGTCTACCAGTTAATTCACCCTCTTGTACTTTCTGGTCAGATCAGTTCTGCATTTACGTGAACAAAAAGCATTCATGATCTCATAGTAACATTTAGAAGTACATTTAACAAAAAAAAAAATGGTTTTGCAAAAATATTACTATCTCTTAACAGAAGAAAATATGTGCCTTGATGCAGGTTGGTGAACATTTACTCTGGGGCTGACTGGGGCTGGCATTACCATAAGCTGTGCTCAGCTCATCATTGGCCTGATGTAATGCAGTGTGTTCTGTGCTTTTATCTTGCCTTTGTGGTACAAAGACATCCTTCATTCAGAACTGCCTTCACCAGTAAAGTTGCTGCACTTCCAGGATCCCTGTTAGGCAATTTCATTTTCATATTTGTCAGACGAATGCACTCATACCATTTGGTGCTACTGGATCATAGATAACATTAGAAAAAATAAGGATGTAAATAGAGGGGAAAAAAAAAGTTTTATATGTTGAGAAGTAGCTTGGCTTCATTTTCATCCAGGTGCTTCTTCAAGCAGAGGGAGAAAATGTATCATCTCATTATGCTCTGTTAAATTGCTCTCTTATATTTCTCCTTAGAGTTTCTCTAATGAAAGCTGCATGACCAAAATCTTGTTCACTTTTTATTCTGTGGTTGTTTTTTTTGTTTAATGTTAAATTTGAAAATGGGTAATATATCTGTGATTTTTCCATTCCATGGTTTTATTGCTGGGACAATATTGTTTCTGTTATGGCTTGTGAGCAGTGCTTTGTATATGTTCTTAAATAGATCTGATACATGAAATGTTTCTGTGCCTTCTCAGGCATTGAAGTTGTTAGAGCTAAGTATTGCCAAGCTGGCTAAATGTCTGGGTGGACAAGTTGCTGTACTGTCAGACCTGAATGTTCAAGAAGTAATGATCCATGCAGAAAAAGAAAGAAAAAGAGTACAGGCATTTTTTTTAAATGAATGTATTTTACAGCTTCTTTATTTCTTTTCTGGGTTTTGAGGTTTTTGGTTAACGTAGTCGAGTTTTTCCCTTGCTTCAAGAAGGGCAGAAACTGGTGGTTTATTCTTAATGAAATTCAAGTTTCTCACATGGCTCACTGAAGGAGGAGGTTTGGGAAGGCTTCGTGCTTCTTTATTTCTTCAAAATTGTTACTGAGGCAAATGCAAGGGAAGATGGGCACGTGTCTGGCTGGGTCTCTGGAATGGGATGAAAGGTCTCCCAGGTGTATGGAGGCTTCATTGCTTGTGGGTGACGTTGGATATTGTTGGAGTTTTTCTTAAAAGTTTAGCATCTTGCCCCCCTGAATGCTGGCTGTGCTGTTACTGTATGAGGATGGAGCCAGAGCTGTGTTCCACCTGTCCATCCCTCCCTTCTCCCATTTGGAGGAGTTACATCTTCTAACAACCTATCCAAACATGCACGTAAGCACTATTCTTTTTATTGTGAATGTTTTCTTAGGTTTGCAAGTGTATTTTGGACCTGAGTGAAAGGTCAGTAATTCAAGATAATCCTGGAAAAAGCTGCCTGACGTTATTTCTTAGCTGATGGCTCACTTGTTATCAGGGGACAATGTAGTTTGGGTGGAGATGCCCTGCCTCAGCCCAGCACTGCCCATGTTTCCACAGTAGGTAAAACAATAGTTGTTGGAATACCTCCTAAATGCTGGCAGACATTTGTTGTTCCTCTGAGGAGAAGTGAAATGGAAATTGATGATAATAATCAATGTAATTATGAAGAAGGCTGCTGGAAAGACTCCAGATCTGTAAGGGAAAAGTGGTGTTTTAAGAGCTGTGCTGTGGATTGAATGATAAAACATCTGTCCAGGATAGGGCAGTAAAGCTGTGAGGGGTCTGGAGCACAATTCTTATGGACAGCAGCTGAGGAAACTGGTGTTGTCCGGTCTGGAGAAGAGGAGGCTCAGGGGAGACCTTATTGCACTGTACAAGTCCCAGAAAGGAGGTTGTGGTAAGTTGGAGGTCAGCCTCTTCTCCCATTTAACAGTGATAGCACGAGAGGTAATGGCCTTAAGTTGCACCAGGGGAGATTCAGGTTGGATATTAGGAAAAAATTCTTCTCTGAAAGAGTGATAATGAATTGGAATAGTCTGCCCAGGGAGGTGATGGAGTCACTCTCCCTTGAGGTGTTCAAGAACTGTGTAGATGTGGCACTGAGGGACATGGTTAGTGGGCATGGTGGAGTGGTTTGACAGTTGGACTAGATTATCTTAGTGGTCGTTTCCAACCTTTATGATTCTATGAAAATTGCTATTGCCTTTTAAACCAGTGTACTGAGACTGCAATGATAGGTCTCAAGTCATGCCTATTATGTGTCACTATGCTGCAGAAAGTTCTCTTTATATCAAATGTACATGATTGCACAGTTAATTAGTTTGGAAATTCTTTCTCCATGTACCTCATTTTTAAAACTCTTGATTTGAGCTTTGATTGTTTTTCGTGTTGTTTTATTTACTTTTTAATACAGAGGGGTATTAAATAATAAAAAATATTAATAATAAAAAAATTAAATAATAAAAAAATCCGAGTGAACACTTTTGAAACCTTTCCTGTGTTCACCAAAACTTGAACTGTTAAATTCCAGGCCATCATCAGGGGAGTTTAGAGATATAAAATCAAGTATGAAAATCTTTATTTGATACAAAGCCTTTGGCTTCCCATGCCTACGGCACCCAGTCTTACAGCCATTAAGATGATGATAAAAACATGTATTATTTTAGAAGGTTCTTCCTACCTGGGTAGATGTCTAGATCTGGGTCATAAAATACGATCCTTTAAACTAGAGACAGCTCTGGGCAAATGTCAGTGACGACAGAGCTGGGTTGAATGATTTTAAATAATTTTAAACTTTAAATAAATACTGCAAAATTAAGGAACTATTTTGAAGCTGTCAGCGAGTTTGGAGTGTGATGATCATGTTTTTGGTAGCAGTCCCTTGCTCACTCAACTTTATTATTGCAGAATCGATATTTTCATTTAATATTTTTTGAATCATTGTCATTGTCAGTGGTTCTTAATTGAATAAAACATAAGATTCACTTGAAATAGCCACAGACACAAAGTACTGCATTTCTCAGAGGAAGAATGTTTTCATTTTGTTTAACCCAAAGCATCAGTTTATTTGCAAACATAATTGATACTGGCTTGCAGAGCATTCCTAGAGTACATTAAATGGAATAGCCATCACAACAATATTAGATTTATGGCAGATGAGTGTAAATAGTGCAGTATTAGCTGTAATGGATTCTAGACTGTAAATATGCCATGATGTCCCACTGTGGGTGGATCAGGATTCTCATTCATTAATGGCAGTTCCAATGTGCCCTGCTCAGAAGGAATAAAACACTGTGTTTTACATTATCCTCTGATTCTTTACACAACCTACAGCTGTGTGTTTCTATAATGCTGAGCTGCAGGGTCAGATACAGACAAGGATAAACCACACGTCCTGGACCCAGTAAGACTATTAGTGGCCAGAACTATGGGTAGGAACACAGTGCTGGGTTCAGCAGAGAGTGCATCAAACCTTAGCCAGAAAACTCAGTAATAGCAAAAATGCTGTTGAGGAATAAACAGCCATGTGCTGGGCAGATGGCAGGAAAAATATGCTTCTTGAGACTGTAAATTATTTTCAGAAAGGTCCATTCTGCTAGAAGCATCTCCATCCCAAAGCACAGGAGAACCCTGGGTTGTTCAGCTCGTTGGTGCTACCGAAATACAAACATGTAACAAATAAATATGTATACAAACGCCAAGAGGAGATTATTTTTCTTTCAATCTCATCCCAATGAATTCCCAATACGCTGACTATATTGATTGTCTATATGTCATAGGATTATTTCACGAATAGATGTTTTCAGTTTTGACTTCAACTCACGAAAATGGATTTTCATTTATACTGTCTGCGTTGCACTTCTCTGACTGAGTAAGGAGGTTTTAAAATTGATATGCGTTGCACTTTCAGCCACTTACAGTGCCACTTACATCCACTTTACAGAGCCAAAGTAATGTCAAGAAGCTTTAGTGCCTGGGAGAAGATGCATAGGTCTGTGTCAGGATGGAAGCTGTACCAGTCTTTTAAAGCAATCAAGTGTCTTTGATTATAGAAATTTAAGCCTCATTTACAGTGCAAAATCTGATGAAGATACTTACAATTTCTGTTTCTTGAAAAAAGATCCCCCCCAGGTAAATCAGCTACCCCCTCTTCCTTGTGGAAGGAAAGTCACAGTGAAGAAGGGTTCTGGTACCCAGGACGGGCTCTTCCAGCAAAGGCCTTTTTTTTATCAGAAAGGTTTATTCTACCATTACTGTTTGTCTTCACTTCTGTTAAGTTTAACAAGGCATACTCTTACTAGGGATAAAATGAAATCTCTAAAAAGGTATATTTAACATAACTATTTGGAATACTGTAATAGCGTCGCTAAAGATTATGGCTGTGGTAAAGAAAATGATAGTGCAGAGTTTATTTAGCAAAGAGATATGAAAGTGGTTCTTTTTTTTATTATTATTATGGACAGTGTCATCCTAATGGATCAGTGGATAAGAAAACATGAAAACATAATGCTGGATGAACTATGAATTAATAATTTATTTTCTTTCTATCATTACCACAAGGGTAAGCCATCAGTCTCATGTCTGAAAGGTAACTGTTGCATCATGACCACGTTGTTTTGATGTCAATACAACTGAAGCGAAATCATTTTCAAGAAAATACTAAATAAAAGCTTTCTTTCTAGACCATAACTGGCTATACTGCCACTGGTGTTCTCTTCAATCACAGACAGCCTGTTCCTGGCATCTATAAAGGGAATAAACTGCTGAAAATAGATGAATTTGTTTTGGAAAGCTTGCCTCTTGACTTCACTTCTGGACATAATTCATATCTTGATATGTTGTTTAGGATTTTCCTATCAGTTTGGCTTTTCTTTGACTACTGGAAGGGGCAGAGCAATCAGGCCAAGTATTACTGAGGCATCTTGTCCATTAAAGCTTTTTACAATCGCCTCCCTTTCCTGCAGCTCAGATTTACTGGCAAACATGAATGTGTATACTATTCCCATCAATCTATTATGCGTTCTTCTCATACTACTCCTTTTGGGGATGCTGTCACTTGTTCTGATATTACCAAACTCTACAACATGATGTGAAAAGCATTTAACCAGCAATTCAGTGCTCTGGATTACTTTATAAGGCAGATGGAATTGTTTTTATTTTCCACTGACCAACATCTAATTCCACTATTCTGGGCTCTTTAAGTCTCTAAATGTCATCTTCAGCAGCCACTTCCTACACCAGCAGAAGTCTTGATCTGTGGAGGAGAACAAAAGAAATGAGAAGACTACAGATTTAGTGAATAAAAGTAGGACTTAAGCTGCCTTATTGTCCCTGGAAAACGTATCCAAAAGACGGTCTTTGGGTAATATTTGCAATAAAGTGCTAGTAGTGTTCTCAGGTATGATCAAATCTGTCCTCATCTTATTTAAAAGTCTAATCTGCTCTACAGAGCATGCAGTGATGCTTTTTGCAAATTTTCGTTTGCAGTATGTAGTTCCTATATGGCAGTGAGATTTCATAAGCTCTCCCAATGCAATTGCAGTTGGGAAGATTTTGCAGGTAGAGCTAGATGGAGACCCAGAGCTTTCCAGAAGATACTAGTTACAGCTAAGCCTGTACACAGCCAAGCATATGACACGATGATGGGTCAGTGGTTGGACTTGATGATCTTAGTGGCCTTTATCAACTTGAATGATTCTACGATTTGCTATTGCTTCCTGCTGCTGACATTCAGGCAACAGGTTTTAAACCTCTTGCAACTAGACCGTAGGTTGGGTTAATAGGAGACTTGGCTGATGCCTGGGAGCTAGAGTGAACTCAGTTTTTGTATCTTTGTCATCATTATTGTACTGCAACATATTTAGGCAATTGCTTGTGCCACTTGGAAAGGTGATGTATACATGATCTATTTTGAATTTAATAAATATGATGGTCATATCATATATGTGTAATTACAGCAATCTGTGAGGTATGTGAAGGAAATGTGCATTAACTATTTGTGACAAGTATATGCTCTTGGCTGTGATACTTTATCATTGTCAAGCTCAGATTTCATACTTGCATTAATTCTTAAGGAATATAGCCACTCAGAGGCTAAAACTTGCATTCCTGTTTTCTAGACTCTAGGCTTTACAGTAGCTCCAGTGTATGGGAACTGCTGAATCGTGGCCTGAACCACTGATTTATCTGCTAAGGTGAGCACTGAATCAGCTGCAGGAACACAGGTGAAGGCAGTTTACCTGTGTGACCAGAAGGGATGGAGTCTGGCTCCACCTCTCCCACACCCCATTTAAGGGCTGACACCACTGGAAAGGGATCTCTTGTTAGAGATCCTTCCTGTGTGGAGATGTAGGTGTGCCTTGACCTTTGGTGACAGGTGAGCCCTTCCTAGTTTATTGGGTGTCTTTATATACCACCTGGATAATCCATCCAAAAGTATACTGTCTATCTTTGTTATATTGTGTGGGTGCTATTCATTCAGGGTGTTCACCCTACACTCCAGCTATGCCTGAGTGCCTGAAGGGCCATTGTTGAATACCTGCTCTGTCTTTGCAAATTAATGAACATTATCAATGATGAGTAAAGTATGTGTTATCCTATTTTAGTGGTCTTATGGTGTGTTCAGAGCTCAACTGTTATCCTGAAGATCTTAGTAAAATGAAAATCACATATAGATCTATATATCTCTTATGCATCTATTCTTTGCTCTGAAGAGCAGCCCACTGAGGCAGTTAAAGCAGAGGCATGGTGCTATTTACACAAAGCAGCTCTCTTCCACTGAAAATGAAACTTCTCATAGGTGTTCCAAGTGGCACATCAAAAATGCTTGTCAATTTCTAAAAAGCAGAGCAGGGACTGATCTGGTTTCTGTTTGTCTCAAAATAAGTGGACTACTGAGGTTGTACTGGCAGTAAGTCAACTTCACACTTCCTTTTCCTTCTCTGCTTTTATCCCAGCCTTGGAACAAAGACATACCTTCCTTCTATGCTGAGGATTCTGTGTAGGCATTTCCAGGTAGCCTGCTTGCCATAAGAAGTGTTTCTATTGGTTTTCAGAATACTAGTATCAGGTTTTATCCATCTTCTGCTTTGGTACGTGCACCATGCGAGACATTCAGTTCTAAAGGGTGAGCACAGGGTGGGTATTGAGACACAAAGAGAGCAAGCAAGTGAAGGAACGTGAATCTGTGCACCATGTGCTTCATCTACCTGGTGAAACAGAGCTGTGCCCAAGTGTTGCCCTTTGCCTCTTTATGCCTTTGAAGGGCTGAGTACAAGAATCAGAACATATTTTAATGTTTTGCCTTCTCCAAGCAAAGAAGATAGACTGGAAGTTCATTGGATTCCTATATGCTTCTATAGAGCACATATATAGAGTATATATAGAGTATAGAGTGTTTTTGTTGTTCGGACTCTTTAAAGGGCTATTTTGGGCTAGTGGAAAAGCTTATTTAACAATAGTGCTAGCAGGAATACAGCAACCTATGTTTACCAGAACAAGTCCCATTGCAAGGTAAACACTTGAAATACAATCAGGGCAGTGTATAAATGCTTGTAGCCATCACAGTTCCCACCAGCAAATGACAGCACCACAAGCCATCTAGCTGCAGTGGGCATTCAGAGAGGCAGCAAATGCACATTCAAGGGATAATACTACTGCAGGTGCCACATCTCATGTCTTTAACCTTCTTGGTGCTGTTCAGGAATATTTGTGAGAAGTTGCAATGAGCTGTTGGAGCAGGTCCAGAGGAGGGCCATGCTCAGAGGGCTGGAGCATCTCTACTATGGAGGCAGGCTGGGAGCTGGGTTCATTTAGCTTGGGGAAGAGAGGTTCTGGGGTATCCTTACTGTGACCCTCCAGTACTTGAAGGAAGCTTGTAACTAGGAGGGGGAGTGACTTTTTACACAGTCTGCCAGTGATAGGACAAGGAGGAATGGCTTCAAACTAGAAGAGGGGTTATTTAGGTTAGATATTAGGAAAAAATTCTTTACTGAAGGACCAATGAGGCCCTAGCACAGGCTGTCTAGAGAAGCTGTGGATGCCCCATCCCTGAAGATACTCATTGCCATGTTGGATGGAGGCCTGGGCTCTGGTCTTGTGGGTGGCAAACAGCCCATGGCAGGGGAATAGAGCTCAGTGATCTTTAAGGTCTCTTCTAAGCTAAGCCATTCTGTGAAGCTATGGAATACAGCATCTTTAAGTTGAATGTATGCTACATGCATCCATCTACTTAACAGAGTCAGTGTTTTGCAGAAGTCCATTACTGAAAGTACACCGATCATGTTGTAAGTTCAAGTACTTTTTTCTCTTCTTTTTGTTTAAAACTGATGGAAAAAGTAAATGAAAAATAACAACTATTGCAAAGAAAATCGTGCTTCATAAAGCTAAGTGTTTAAAAAGCCACTTGCTCCAGCTGTGGCTTTAATGTACAAGGATCTCTCAGGCAATTGTATGTGCTTACATAAGATGTCTTTCACAACATTTACATTTAAACTAGTCATCATCTTATATGCAGATCATTTATACACCCTCTAAATCACTGCTGTAGCTAAAAATGAAGACAGGGCTCTCCCTTTTCCAAGCAGTAGGCAGCTAAATAATCTAATGTGTTTGCAGCTGCTTAGAGATATGGATTGTCTATTTGTGAGTAACTTGGAGCAGATGATTTGTTTTTTCTCCGTTTTTTTTCTTGGTTATCTCATTTCATAGAATTAAGGTTGGAAAAGACCACTGGGATCATCTAGTTCAACTGTTATTCCATCACCACCATGCCTACTTACCATGTTCCTCAGTGCCACATCTACAATTTTCTTGAGTTGAATATTTTAGTTATGAAATATAGATTTGATAAAATTAAGTAATATATACATATTAATAGGGAGCAAACAAACAAATCCTTCTGCTCACTTCCAAAACAACAACCAAAAAGCACTTATGCTTGAAGCAATGAGGAAGGGTACTCAGCTACTCCCCAAAAATAACAGGAGAGAAGGAAATGGAAGATCAGTCCCTGAGATCATGGGGAGCAAAAATATTAAGCCAGACTGTGAGGAGGGAAACACTGAAAAACCAATTTGGAGAAGATTCACAGCTGATACAGAAGCTGGGCCCTCAGAAGTCTCTCACACAGATAAACAGGCAAGGAAGAGGCATCTGTTGCATCACAGCTGCCAAGGTCACACCAGCAGGAACAGAGAGAGAGGAAGGGAAAAACTAGCAGTACTGTCTGTATTCCTCACAGCAGTAAAACAGTGCCAAAAAACTACAGCACTGCTAATAATGTGCCTTTGGAATTGTAATGGTGTATTAAGATATGTGCTGGCTCAAAACTAACGTCACTGATGATCAGAAATAATGTTTTTGAAAAACTGAAGTAGGTAAGTCTGGCACTTGGTGTACCTGGTTTGATCTTTAGGATAAGCAAAGTAAGGAGGATACATAATTCAGAAGTGAGTAGGGTAGAGGTACTGTGCTCCCCAGAGACGTGCTCCAGTTTAGGCAGGGAAGTGCCACGCAAAATAGCTCTAAGCTGCACACAAGTGAGCAGACTTCTTCACAGCTTGCCTCCTAGCACTGCCTCATTTGTTTACCATGAACTGAGAGATCCTGGAACTTGCAGCAGCAGTAAGAAACAGAAAACACCAGAGGACTGTGCAGCAGATAAACCTGTTATAATCAATTTAAACCACATTTCCATGCTGAAGTTAAAAAACAAATGCACATGAGTGAAGCTTCTGTAATGCAAAAATAGAAGCAACACTACAGGACTGTTCCATAGACCCATGAGTTGTTCTTGCCAAGCCCCTTGTCTCTGTGTCCTTCGCTGCAAATAGAGGGAGACTGTCTCAGATAACTAGTTTTCAAGCTTGTAGAAACATTTTTAAGAGTGCTGCTTGTAGGAACATATTCAGTGATGTACCTAATTGATGTCATTGACTAGATAAACTGGTTTTGATCTGCTAAAGGAAAATATCACATCAAATTGCTTTCTTAATGATCTTGGTCATGGGTAATGGGAATGTGATGTATTTTTATCTGTAACTACATTCATGATCTATTACTGCCTCTAGCACATTCAGAAAACCTTTGAGATCTTGGAAGTTGTCTGAATGAATCCCCTAAGCCACTCAGTGGAGCCTCTAAAGATTAACCTGGAAATGAAGACTCACTTGTTGCTCTCCCCTGGCAGAACAAATGTTGGTAATAACAGGAGAGGGGTGGCAGAACAAGGCTGGTGCAAGATAAAATTGATTAACGTATATCCTCATCAACAAACTTATGCTTTCAAAACAAAATTAAATTCTCCCTCTCCAAATCTTAATCAGACGAACACAAAGCAGAGACCTCCAAAATGAACAGCTGTTATATCTTCCTGCTTGTCTGTTAGGATGGGAGGTAATGGCCTTAAGTTGTTGCAGGGGTGGTTCCAGTTGGATGTTAGGAAACATATCTTCTCAGAAAGAATAGTGAGGCTGCCCAGGGAAGTGGTAGAGTCATCTGCTCTGCAGGTGTTCAAGAACAGTGGAGACTATGCACTGAGGGACACGGTTAGAGGGCTAGTGGTTGGACTAGATGGTCTTAGAGGTCTTTTCCAACCTTAATGATTCTGAGATTGCCTCTCCAGTGCAGAGAGTTTTTTAACCATGCAACCCTCATGGTTTTACTATGATCTCCAAAAGGATCCATAGGGCTGGGGCCATAGAAGCCAGAAGGAAGAGGGGATATGCCGTTGCTTTGCTGATTGGTGATATTTTTTCACTGGGATTGCAGAGTGAGTTAGTCACCAGCGAGGCTTGTCATATCTGCAGGACTATAATAATGCTATGGGTAGCCTGCATTGCACAGACCCATCCCTCTCATTCTCTGTTCTTTGATATCATCTAGAAAAGTTGGAGTGATAGGAAAATAAGGCAGCTGCAAATGTATAAACTCAGACTTAGAGATTAATTGGATTTCTCTGTCCATACTCTTTAAGAGCATAGAATCATTTGAGTTTGAAGGAACCTTTAAAGGTCATCTTGTCCAAATTCCCTGCAGTGAACAGGGACATCTACGGCTCCATCAGGTGCTCAGAGCCCCATCTAGCCTGACTTTGAGTGTCTCTATGGATGGGGCATCCACCACCTTTGTGGGCAACCTGTGCCACTGCTCCACTGTCCTTATCATAAAAAAACTTTTTCCTTATATCCAATCTGAATCTCCTTGAGTCTGAAACCATATCCTCTTGTCCTGTCACAGCAGATCCTGCTAAAGAGTGTCTCCTTTTTTCTAACAGCTCCCCTTTAGATGCAGACAGGCTGCTCTCAGGCCTCTCCAGAGCATTTCCTTCTTCAGGTTGAACAGCCCCAGCTCTCTCAGCCTATCCTTGCAGAAGAGGTATTGCATCCCTTGGATCTTCTTTTTTGCCCTTCTCTGGACATGCTCCAACAGGTTCATGTTTCTCCTGTACGGAGGACTCCACATCTGAACACAGGTACTCCAGGTGAGGTCTCACAGTGCAGAAGAAAGGGAGAGGGTCACCTCCCTTGACCTGCTGACCATGCTTCTTTTGATGCAGCCCTAGATACATCTGGCTTTCATGGATCACGTGGACTTTTTTCCCAGACAGTTACTGCAGGAACTGCTGGAAGCTTGTGTCCCCATTTTTTTTATCTCCCTACTGGAAAGCAGTACTGCTTTCTACTGAGCACAGCTTACCTTGTATTCCATGGATCTGTTTTGATCCAAGGTATGTCAATCACCTTGAAAATGTCTGAATGTTAAAATCCGTGCCTACAACATTTTTACATGCTCCTCTCCTTTCTCCTTGTGGGTGTCTGTGCTGGCAGTCTGTCTCCCTTACTGAGTTGTCTCACTAACATCTGCTACCTCCAAAACACTGTCTCCTGAAAACTATAGCTTTTAGGACTTCTCTTTAGTAACCTGCCTGGGAGTATGTTTTTACATTGCCACAGATTGCCAGAGTGCTTTCCTGGGCTTTGTGTCCTCCCTGAACTGAAAGCAGACCAGTGGGAAGTGGTCTGTGTTGAGTGTGGAGCTCAAAGGGATTGAATGTACAAAGGCAGGCCATGTGGTGTGCTCTGCTGGAGGCTGCACATTACAGCACCCTAGGTACTAATGGGTTAGTTCCACTAAAAAGTTCAGATATGTAGCTCTTCACCTGGGACCTGGACTTCATCTGGAGAGGGGAGAACATTAGCAGACTGTAGGAAGGTGTAGTTAATCAACTAGGATTCATTTCTACCCATTCTGCCCACTGGCTTCAACTTCCTTGATGTGTTAATGAAGGGGGAATTAATAGCCTGATGTGATATAGCCAGAACCCTAGGTTTCAAAGGAGCAGAAGGGCTCTGCATCCAATAACTGTACCCACTGCTGCTGCAGGTTTATTAATGTCCTTGCTCAGTCTCTACTCCCTCCAACAGATGTGTGCAGCTGGTGGGCTCCCTGCTAGCACAGGCTGCTCTTGGATCTGCTCTCTGTAACACATAGGAGGTGGGAATGCTCTGCACCAAATCCTGAGAGCCCATCATTGTTTCTGCAAAGGTGCTGCTCCGCAAACGCAGCAGAAACAGCCACCTGTGGATCAAATACAGCCTAAGTAAACTGATCTGCACTGTTTTGGGGCAACAATAACAAACTGCTGCTTTGCCTAGAATATTTTGCTCTAATGTGTGGTCAGACACAATCCTTACTGTGTTTTAGCTGCAAAGAGTGCATGGATGCTCATAGCAATGACTTCAAAAGTTTTAGTTCAGTTTGTCTTTAAGAACCATTGCAGCTTTATGTTCCACTTGCAATGGTAGTGATGGTGCGAGTGGTGAGGATGGCCTCTGAGAATTCCAGGGTGTATTTTGAGAATGCTTGTATAGCACAATTCTGTTCCTGTCAGTCTCAGGAGGATGAGAACAGGTCCTTCCACTTGTTAGTGGTTCCTCTTCTAGTTGAAGGGAAACATCTGTCCTTCCACAGTAGTGGAGCAGCTGAGTGATGTTGAATAGATATGCCATTTGGGGGACTGTAGCTGGCACTGGAACATAGAATCATTGAATCGTTAAGGCTGGAAAAAACCACTGAGATCATCTAGTGCAAACACCTACCCATCCCCACCATGTCCCCTGACCATATCCCTCAGTGTCACATCTCCACAGTTCTTGAACACCTCTAGAGAAGATGATTGCCACCTCCCTGGGCAGCCTGTATCAATTTTTCCTAATATTCCACCTTTATGAACAGTCATGGAGTAATCTGCTCACACATCAGCAGGGTGAGGTCGTGACCTCAAAGCTGTGGTAGGGTACCAACTTGTATTGCTTGGTCGAATCTTACAAAAGGTGAATCTTCCCCTATTATAGGACAAGAACCAGGATCTGCCAACCCCAGCAGATGGCTTGTGGCCATCTGAAGGGATAAGCTCCCCCCCCCCCCCTTCCCCATACAGGGATGGCAGAGAGGTACCACCATGCAGAGAGATCAGTGAGCTTTAGTAACACTGGAATAAGTGTGCCAAAGCCCTCGGACGTGCAGTGGGAACACTCAGAGTCATAATGCACTTATGTAATGAGGTTGAGCCATATGCATTTGCATAGCTAACTGCTGGACTAATTAGCACAGTTAACTTCCTACGTGCCCAACAAGAAGAAAAAACCCTATAATGTAGGTCTGGACATTTCCAGAGCTAGTGGAAACTGCTATATTGCTGCAAAAGAATTGAATGTACATGGAGAGGGCTTGCAAGGGTTAACAGAGGATAACAGACATGAAGAAATATACATCTTTTCAGTAAAAGTGTAGTTTAAGTTCAGTAATTGCCAGGTCATGGATGTAGAGAATGCAGTGAGAAGATCCACTCTGCAGAAATTTCCAGGACATATGGTGAGGAAGTGCAAAAATCAGATAGTTTTGTTTTGTTTGAATTCCTCTTGGGAAGAAGGATAGCTAAAATGTGGAGTAAAGCGAGCCTCCATTACTGCCCACAACAGGTGGGAAAACAGACCAAGGGAACTGAAAAACTCAAACCCATCTACTTGTACAGCCCTTGAAAGTAATTCAGTTCATATGATTGGGGAAAAAATATGAGTAAGAATAACTTCACTATAAACATCTACAAAATATTGTGACTGAAACTGTGGGGACTAAAGAGATGGAATTGCAGAGTAAGCTGGGACTGCCTAGCACCCAGCAAGAGGTTGACACAAGCTGTTAGATATAAGTGTAAATTTCTGTTTCTTGCTTGAGAGGTGCTATTCACTCCTCTAATGAGCTGTTCCCGGATGCTGGCAGCTGGGGCCAGGCGAAGTTGTCCGGTTTCCTACCAGCACAATTACATGTTGCAGACTTCTTGTGTCGTGGTTTCCATGAACTGATGTGCTGTGTGATGGTGGAAATGCAGAAATACTTAGTGGTGGCTGGAAGCTAAGCTCTAAGAGAGCTCAGCTGAGCATCAAATTCACCCCAAGTGTAAGAAGTGACGGCATCCAGCAGAGCCATGGATTGTGTCCAGTGGAGTTCATGGTTAAGGCAACCTGGTGGCATTAACCAGCAATGTAACATTACAGGTCAAATGAGACATAGACACTTGCTAGATAGATACCCTGATATTCCTGGTGATTTGCAGACTCAGCACAGGCTCCAGTATTACAACTGAGAGGACACTCAGCTTCATCCTACAGCACAGAGCAGGGCTGTGGGACGGATGCAGGGGGAGCGGAGGTGGAAAGCATCACCACGGCAGCATCAGGCTGCCCGGTGTGGAGGTACGTGTGGGACTGCGTTAGTCCCTGGCCCATTTTAGACCGTCTTTCACACCGCTCCAAGTTTTCACACGGGCACGGGCTGGCAGAGAGCAAGTACGCCTTCAGTGTGACAGCCAGGCGGGAGAGCTGGGAAGGTCCTTTTGCGGGAAGAGCTCCGCTGCGTAGGGAAGAGAGCTCAGACATCTCAGCATCCCTCCTGTGGCAACCCGCGTCCCCGCAGCATCCCCCAAACGCAGCCGGGTGCGTGGGGGCGGCGGGGCATGCGCAGCGCGGGGGCTGCCGGCGGGGGGGTGCGGAGCGCGGCTCTGCCTCCCGGCTGCCCGGAGCCGGTTGCCAAGCAGTTATCATTGTTTCTGTGACGATTGCAGAGGCTGTTGCTAATTGAAGGAGCCCCCCACAGCATCCTTCTCTCTCTGCTCCTTGCTTTGATTGTATAGGTTCCGTGGGGGAAGGCAGCTAGACTAAGGATTTTTTTATTTTATTTTCTGTTTTTATCTTTTTATAATTTTGCACGTTGCATTTTTTTTTATTTTTATTATTATTATTATTTTGCAGGGGTGGGAAATTTCTCAGCGGGTGATGAAGTGATGGACTAGTTACTCATCCCTCCAGTCCTTGTGTGTGTGTGTGTGTGTGTGTGTGCACGCGTGTATGTCTGAGCACACGCAGAGCAGCTCGCACTCATACACGCACACACTCACATATTCAAACCCTGCTTGCCACTGCAGCGGGCACAAATAGGTGAGCATGACTACAGCCAAGGAGCAAAATGCATCAGGGAAACAAGCCCAACAGCAGGATCAGGTAACTCTTCTTTTTCCTCAATTTCAAACAAATTCGGATTTGCATTGTGTAGCTCTGTGTTTCTCGTATGATTTTTGAATTTTATTTTATTTTGGCGTGCGTTCCTGAAATTGTCAACTGAGTCACCAGTCAGTGGCAGGAGGAAAGTGCTGTGCATCTGGGCTCAAGGTCTGCTGTCGGTGTGTGTAGAGGCTTGGGGGGGGAGGAGGGCTGAATTGTGCTATTTTTATCTGACTGCACCTCTTCTTCTGGGCTGCAGAGCTTTGCTCTATCAATATGTGCATGTGTGGGGCAGAGTGCTGGGACAGAGGCCCCTTCTTGTTGTAGGGGGGGTTACAGCCACTCTGCAGGTAGATGTAACAATGCAAAAGTGGGGTTTGGCTCTTCACTTTGTGCAGCACTTTGAGGGATTTTTTTTGGGGGGGGGACATTTCCTTGGAGGGATGCCTCAGGGTGCAGTATGTGCTGTCAGTGATGGCGGGCCACGATGGGGGGTATAGCTCCCGTGGACCTTGTGGAAAACTGCAGTGCTTACACCATATCTGAACTTAAGTCCTTTCTCTGTCTTGTGTTGGGTGCCCTTTGTGTTTCTACAGGGGCAGAAAAGTTAAAGACTTTATTCCCTCTGCCATGCCTGTTTGTTTGGGGGCATTTTTTATTTTTTTTAGAGCATTTCTATTTAACCACACTTAACCTGGACAGGATGAAATCTAAACTTTACCTGTCAAAAAATAAGAAGAAGAAGAAAGAAAGAAAAGAAAACAGCAGGAAAAAAGAAAAAAGCTACACATCCTCAGCTGTGAATGGCAGGCATGGGTAGAGGTGGTGACACAAGGGACAGCAAAGGTGCACCGGAGTCCCAGCGTCTCCCACCCCCCTCCCCAAACACTGCAAGTTCTCTGCTTTCATCTTTGGTTAGGACAGCACAGAAGGATAATTTAAACAGATCTCTCAGGGCACAAATTAATTCTTAAAATAGTTCCTCCCGACTTTGTGGGCTGAGAGCCTTGCACATCAGTTATGTATGTATATGGTTTTTGGACTTGATTTTTTTTTAGGGAAATAACAAAAGGGAAAGCTTGGGAGTTCCTTGGGCACCCTCACAGCACAAACAGCTTCTTAAATTCTCTGTTGGCACAGTGACATTTCACTAATGGCCAAAGCAGGCTCAAGGGTTCCATTGAAACAAGAGGAATGCAACTTTGGTACGGAGGGTGAAGAAACAATCTGATCTCACCTCTGTCGTGCCCCACTGCTTACTGGAATACCAATCTCCATCTCTGTGTGCTGCTGCTTGCAGTCAGTCTGGCTGTGGGAGGAAGGGGTGCACGGCAGCCTTTGCTGAACAAAGAGGACTTCTGCAAGCTGTGTGGAAGTGTAGGGTTTGGTAACTCAAGGAGCACGGGTCAGCTGGCCTTTATGAAAGAGCACAGCTTTTATTGCAAGTGGTGTTACCTGCCAAGTGCCATCTTACTACTGACTTGCTACTGCTTTGCAGCTTCACTCTTCCTCTGTGAAGTACAAAATGCCCAGAATTGGTCTCTAGTATTACGCAGAATTTTGACTGAATGTATTCTGTAAGTGGCTGAGTTGCAATTATATCCATATGGTATTCTTAAATAGTCTGAAAGTACATACTCTCTCAGCTCTGCCCCAGCATGAAATACAGTTATCAGGCATATATAAATATCAATGATATTGATGAATATTAATGTTTGAGCCTATAGGCGACTTTGCTTGCTCCTTTATTTATTTAGTAATTGTTTCTTTACACAGTATGTTATTAGTGAAATGGCCTTTGCGGTGGGTGGGATGTTGAATCTAATCTGTGTCCACTGATTTCTGTGCCCTTTTATCTTTTAACACCAAATGCAGATCTAAACCTTTATTCTATTTGAAATAGTTCGTAACTGAAAAAAAGGCTCTATCCAAATTCTATTTCCAGCTGAAAATTGGCTTCTGTATTTCAAGGATTGCCGAGGTTCTTTTCTTGCCTAAAAATGGTCAAGAAATTGAATTGAATTCTTTTCTGGGAGAAAATTGAACACAAAGTGCTAGTCTGTAGAGGACTGAGGCTTCAGAAGCAGCTGCTGCTGTCATAGAGGGATTGTGACCGTCCCTTTTCAGTATCCCCCGCTGTGACATCCTTGGGATCCAGAGGCAAGCAAGGGACACGTTGGTTGTGCCCTACCACATTAACCCAGACAGAAGCTGGGGCAGATAGATGCTGTAGAAACAGGGTGGAGAAAGTTTAAAAAACATCTGTGGATGAACTGTGGGCATAAGTTAAACATTTAATTCGGAGCCATGCTTTCATGCAGAAATGAAGGCATGCTCTGCCCTGAAATTTGCAAATACAGTGATAATTAAAAGATGATTAGGATATGGAGATAAGCATTGCATTGTCTAACCTCATGGAGCCAGGGAATAAGCATCCCTTTCTTCCCTTTGTTAGTTAAAAGCATTTCTGTAGTTTCCTCCTGATAAGCAACGCTGCCCACCTGCAAACCAGTTAAACTATTCGGAATTTTAATCATTTATCTCCATACCGCTCTGTGTCACGGTGCTGAACTTCAAGTCTTTTGAGCTTCATGAGCAGAAAACATCCTGTAAGATGTATAATCGGGTCTCCTGCAGTCAGATTGGAATTGCTTGCTCAAGATGTAAGTTGGATGCAGCTGCCTTTGCATGCTTTATGTTTTTGCCACAGCTGAGGTTTTCTTGTTCAGATGGGTGGAGATGGATGTAGCACATTGTGCAGTGATTGCATTTTGGTTTCTGCTCTCTCAAGTGCTCAGAAGTCCCTAGAAAACCCTGCAGGCACTAATAGGTTTGGGATCATGATGGAGAGGACTGGTGAATCTTGGTTTAGGTCTTGGGAACTGACAACAGGTCAATTACAGCTAAGTGTGCTGTGGTAAGTTGTGCTTGCTGAAGGTGTTTGTGCTTTAGCATGGGTCTCAACATTTCTTTGGGTCTAATATAATTCATATCTGAATTTAACCCAGTTCTTCGTCTTAACAGCCTCTGGGAGTGCAGGTAGCTCTGCAGTCAAACATAAAAATAAGAAGGTTTTTTTTTTTTTTTTCTTTTTAATGAAAATGTGGTGGAAGGCACAATGCTACAAATGAGACTTCTAAGCATTTGGAAAAATGAGTCAGCATATCAAACATAATGGGATCGCAGATTATCAAAGAACACCTTGTATAAAGCACATTTAAGGGATGATTGGTTAATTTTGTACTTGAACACTCAGAAAAAATGATTGTCCCCATTTCTTTTCTGTCATAGAACTGTCATAGACTTGGAGGGAGCAATATCCTGCTCCAAATTGTGCTCATGTCCCAGACAACATTGTTAATCATTGTTTGCATGCAACCCTGTGTACCAGGCCAAATATTAAGTAAGTAGCCAAAATAGCTCAATGACTGCCTGTTAGTGAAGTGGGCTCTGTGAAGGAGTAGGATCAGATCGATAGAACAGTTCTGCCTATTAACTCTCATTAAGATAATCAATTTTGAACTTTACAGAACAGATGAAATTCCAAATGATAGGTGTTTTCAAGTGGAGGGAGAACACATTTACCTTGGAAAACCAAGGCCAGGCTCAGGGATAGAAGGATGGAAAGATGAATATTTCATGCTCCTAATGTTCTCCTGCCACTCTGTACCTCACAGAAATAGCCTGTATCACGTTGCAACATGAGTACAGTTGGAGTGTCTAATATACTGTGCTAAAACTTGTCCAAAAGAAGTGTACGTTGTACAGGCTTTTTCCGTATATAGTTAAAATTTAGGTCATTTTGGAATTGTTGTAGCAAGGGAAGTCCATCCCTGTGTGCCCCATTGTCTTCCCTCAAAGTCATAAAAGCTTAAGCCATTGGAATCTGAGTCCTGTGCTGCTGTTTCGTTCCCAGAGTAGATTAAACTTAAAGATACATCTGTGCTTACATTAGGAAGTTGTGTGGAAATACTTCTGAGGTCCAAAAGCTTGTATTATACAGATCTTCACGAGGGAGTTATTTCGAAGCCAGTTCAAGACCAGTGTGGATGTCAATTATTGATTGAAGAGCATCTTCTCATTTAGCTTCATCCAAAAGGAAGACTGAGGTATGACTTAAGTCATTCCAGATCTGCTCTATTCATGTGAGATTTGTCCAGCAAATCATTGTATCTGGGTGCTCAGTATCTTGGTTAGTTCAGGTTTTATCTCAAAGGCTGCAACAATCCTGATTCTCTGTGAATCTAAAGTCTCTGTACATCATATGAGCAGTACAAATCTGTCCAAAGAGGGCAGAATGTTTTCACAGGCAGTAGAGTAGGTTCAGACTCATAACTGTGAATTTTATCTGTTGAAATAGGGAAGGGACTTTGCCCTTCTATGTTTTAGTAGTGTACGCTAGACCAAAAAGAGCAATAGTGAATCTTCTATGTTTTAAGGGCTACTGCATTCTACTGCATTCTACTGCATTTGGGATACTGCGTTCTAAGTTTGTGTTTAGAAGCAAACCAAGCCCCACATGCATTACAATAGAGGTCTGATTTATGGTGCCACTAGCTGGCATAGTCACAGTCTCCACTGCAGCACCCAAGTGGCTAACCCTAAAATCCACGGAGAATAATTGAGGAGCACTGTGACATACCTCTGCACTACCTAGATTTAACAGTGGGCAGGAAAGAGCTTGGCCTGGGGCTGTTGAACAGGTGGGAGTGAATCTCCCAGGAGATGAGCTAACTTAGCATATTATCTGAGTGACTTGTGGTAGCAAAATTCCTGCATTCTTGACTAGAATTGAAAACTGTCATATCCCAAGGGTGAGTCCCTGCTCGTGAGCATCAATCTTTCTTTCTGATTTTCTGCAGTATTCTGGCTTTGATTATTATAGCTGTGTAGAAACCACAGAGCAGTGTCCAGTTGTGGAAGGTATCTGGCAAAGAGAAAAGAAAGAGGAGAAACCTGACTCACAACCTGCATGGAAAACCGATTTGCTGGGTTTTGTTTGTTTGCTTTAATGGAAGTGTTTAGCATTAGATGTTGAAGTGCATCATTTTTTTAAGACATAAATCTGTTGATATGAAACAATACCATTGTTTCCTGATAAGAGTTCTGTAAATTACCTATCATTGTAAACTCAACAGAGGGTTTCTTCAGGAAGTTGTAGAGATCATTTGTATTTCATTCTGTTAATGATATCTGCTCTATTTCTCAAGAGATTAAATTTCCGTAATTGCGCTCCTGAGAACACTGTATTCAAGAACATGAAATTGCATCACATTGGCAGTCTTTTCAAGTCGTTAATTTTCTGTGAGGAATACAGGCAGCTGAGAAGTTGGGAGAAAGAGGCAGAGATGGATAGGAACATGCTTGGCATAATGGTGGCATCTCAGAAGGAGAAGGCTGTAAGAAGTGGTGTTCAGTACTGAAATGGAAGTTCTGGAAGGCCTCAGATGTGTTAACATCGTATTGTGTTTGTTGAGCTATAGTGTAACTTCAAAGGTATGATGTAATTCCATAGGATTGAAGCATTCCATTGGATGCTTGAGATTGTGTAAACTTTGAGCAGTAGCTACAGCTTGACAGATGGAGAATGTCCATAGTATGTGCTCAGCCAATTGTCCTTGGGACAGTATTGGCTGAGTGCTGTTCTCTCTGTTCCTGACGTAGAGATGTCCCTGTTCATTGAGGGGAACTGAACGAGATGACCTTTAAGAGTCCCTGCCAAATCAAATGATTCTGTGGTTCTATGGTGTCTTATGTTGCAGTCTTTCTCATTAAGTCCTTCTTTTGCTGATGGATCAAGACAGAATAATTTGTCTCTGAAGTTTTTCATTTATCTAGAGTTTAGGAGACTAGGATTGAACTGAACAAGAAAAACACTTTTTTTTTTTTCAACTCTTACCATAGATCTTTCCATGCTTCCTTTCAGTTGTGGACTATTATTAATGCTATTCATTGCTAGTTATTTCATGAGCAACATTTTTACTTGCTTTCTGTTCTTATGCCTTTAATACAGCTTCCTTATGACTTTATAATGCATTATATTATTGCATTAGTGTAATAATATTATGCATTATTGTCACGAATCATGGTCACTTTGGATGATGTGATAAAAGGTAGGTTTTTCATTTTGTTTTTTTGTGTTTTTTTTTTAATGATGTAGAGCACAATAGTATTTATTATTTGTGTACTTTGTATGTTTTGTATTCCAGTCTTTTGTTCTTTGGTCACTTTTATTTTTCTTTCATACTGTCTTTTGTCCTTCCATCTTCCCTCCCTGATTCTAAAGCGAGATCTAAGTAGGTGAAACTGATTCAAAGAAGGGCAAATGCTGGCAGCAACAGAGCTGAAAAACTGAGCTCTTCTCCAAAGGGCTGCTTCAGATGTGGAGAAGCACGGATTGCAGAAGTGAGAGGAAGGAGGGGAGCACTTTCAGCAAGTTTTCAAAGCCTTTCTAAAACATAACTGCGGAGAGAGAACAATATTTGAAATTGATCAAGAACAAAAGGCTGAGTTAACATCAATTCTGATTTCAGAGGCAAGTCTGAATGGAATTATCAAATAGCTGAGGGATGGTACAGCTGTCAGAGCATGGTACTTAGTGCTTGTTGAGCTGCGGACTTCCCTTATAGCTCTGAGCAGTTGTGTTAGACTTTGGACCATGGTGACAGTCAGCAGCTTCTTGTCTCTTGTTACCTTGTGCTGAAAAGAAAAGCACAACTTCCTGATACAAGCTTTCAAGATACTGTAGTAACTTAGGCTGCACAACTGAGTACTTGAGATATTAGAGAGACGCTGTAATGCAGTGGAAAGCACAGCAGTGATAGCAGAGCATCAAGGTCATAGACTGCAGCAAGTGAGGAGTCTTGGCCCCACCCCTTCTGGTCACTCAGGTGCATTGCATGCACCAGAGCTCTCCTGGGTTGGCTCTGCCTTCCTCCCAGGTGCTCAATCATTGTTTCCAAGCCGTGACTTATCATTCTGCTACAGATGCTCTCCTTGGTGTTTAGAGAAAGTATGGCAAGAGTTGAAGTAGAAATGCTGAAATTTAAAACTTGTTCTGAAGCATTAGATATGAATAAGAATTTCAGCAGGAAGAGATCAAGAATAAGCATAAATCCTAGCATGAATTTCAATAGTTATAAGCAAACTTGCAAATGAAACTTGAAAGAAAATACAGAGAATTATGGAATTGCATCTGATTCTAATATTTTGGGAACGTGAAGCAATTTTCAACTTTGAGGTAAGATACAAACCTTTCAACTCTCTGTTGCATAATGCAGAAAGCCCTTTTCTGAGAAATAGTAAGTTGATTTTTTTTTTCTCCTCAGTAGGAATACTGTAATTAGGAGACCATAGAGATAAAATGCGAAAGTGAGTAAAGGGATAATGATAAGCCAAAGATATATATAGTTGAGGATAAGAACAAAATCTTTCAGAAGAGGAAGGCAGATGGGCAGGAGAACTAGGCTGAAGTTCAGCCTTGCAGGCTGCACCCCTTTCTGAAAGTCAGGCTGAGGCTATGAGCCAAAACCAAAGCCTACAAGCCATAGGTAAAGCCCAGAAACTGTTACTTGTAGGTGCAAAGCACTTGACAAAAGTTGTGGTTGTTGTGGAAAGAGCAGGTGGGTGAGTTTATAACAGTTACCGGTACCATCGCACAGGGAGGTGATGGCAGCAGCAGTGAAATGGGGAGGAAAATTAAAGCAGGTCATGTTGTGTAGAGTTAAGGTGATGGTCATTGGTATGCCAGTCATGTTGGGCATGCTGTTTAATAGTAACTGAAGCCTCTGCCCTCTATTCCATCATGTGAGAGGGTATGCTGGGAAGGAAACAGCAACTGGCTTTGCCAGAAGAGAAGATCCCTGGAGGAACAAGAGGAAGAAAATGGTTAAATTCCTCTTCTTGCATTGAAAAGGATTCTGCTCTCCTTATTCTTCATCATATAATCCATCCTCGGGTGTCCTGACTGTGCCTTTTATTGGTGCTGAAGTAAAGCTTTTTTGAGAGGGAAGCTGTGTGCTGAATGATGTATGGCATCAGTCTAGTAATATATGGATTTGTCCTAGTCTGCTGGACAACATCTGGTCACAGGTGCATAACAAAGACTCCGTTTTGACATCTTCTCTTGTTCAACACCCCTGCAGTGCCAGTATCGTCGCCATGCTTCCAGGCTCCATTAGCAGCCATGGTGGGAGAGGCTGGAGGGAGAGCGAGGCAATCTCACTGCCTCAAGACTTGAATGTTGGTTGTTGTATTGTGTTTTTTTGTTTTTGTTTTCTTAACCCTTCTGCTTACCTCCTTACCTTTGTTAGCCTGAAAAAAAAAAGACTGTTGTTTTCATTATTTATAAAACTAACAGAGACTGAACTGAAAGTGAATTTCATCTGAAGGCCGACAGTGCCTTGACGAAAGTAGCTTGTATTACTGCTGAACTGCTGCTGAGCTTGAAATTGGAGAGATAATAAGCCTTCAGTGGAAGCAATTAGTCTGCAGTTTTTGACTCCATTACTTTCTCTTACGTTTGTAGCAGGTATTTAAGGCTTAGTTGTAGTATATTGTTTTCAGAAGTGAATTCACAACTTAGGCGTTAACTTATTGCTAATTTAACTCATCAGAGAAACCTCAATGAACATGTAATTGGGTGGATGAATGTATACAGTTGCGTATTATTTGGTGTATTATTTGGTCTTTAATTTAGCTTAATTATGCACCATGACCAACCTCTCAGCTGTTTTTGTGTGGAGTATAAGGGAGAATGCTATTTAACTTTCATATGGCTGTAGAATTTAGTAAATACATTAAGTTGTAAGTCAAACTTCAGAACAATGACAACCTCATGCTTTTATCTTTCCGTTTTCGTGACCAGGAGTGAACAGATTATTCTTAAATGCATATGCAGCATTTTGTGACTCCTTGAAGAGAGAAACTCAAGGGCTTAGAGAGAAAACCTGTGGCTAAATAAATTATATTAAAATGAGAGAAGAAAGAGACATATAATCACTTACTAGCTGTATAAAACTATCTGCAATGTACATGACATAAGCTGAGGGAGGTAGTAAGCAAAAACTTCAGGTTCTTTATCACTTTCAGACACTGGTGCTGGATTAAAAGAATTGCTCAATATGGGAACAATTTTTAAAGTAATTCTTAAATTTCAATTTCTGCCACTGCCTTAAGTGTAGCAAGTATTATCTGCTCCTTGCATTATGGGGAATCTATATCTAAACTGTGTTTTTGCTACTGAAGCAACCTGTACGCTTCACAGTTTAGTAGAATCTAGCAATACTAGCAGCCTTCTTTATCATGTTTTAATGTCCCAGTATGCCTAGTGTAAAAGTTCATTTACAAACACTGCTAAGAATGCTGATCTATTGAATGTAATGAGTATTTGAGACTAATCTTGGTGAAATTAATCTGTGGAGGATTCAGTTAAGTTAAATTGAATTCTTTTCAATTCCTAAGCATGCTCTTCTCCTCCCTTGCTCTATGCCACTGTCTGTGCATCTCCCTCCATCTTATATACTTGGCAAGGGGAGGAGACCAACTAAAAACAAGAAGCATATATTAGGCAGACTGGTCTCCAGTCCAAGTTCAACTCTGTTGTCTTGGCCCTAGCATTTCATGCAGAGAAAGCAATATGAAGGGCTGCCAAAAGAGTTAAGGATGGGAATATCCCCAGATACTGTGTTCAGTATCCTGTAGAAAACTGAGGCATTAAACTTACAAATGCAAACAAGTTGTAACTAGCAGTTTTATTCCAAGCATCCTGTGGTGTATTTTCATGTCGCTTTTATCACAGAAAGAACTGAATATTTTAAATGGTTCTTCTCTGTGTTTCTCACATGACTGGGAAAAATACTTCCTTAAAAAGTGAAATTTCTCCTATGGCACTGGACTTTGGGCTTAGGACCATAACATAAATCGGGACATGTTTGCACTGTGGACCAAGGTTGCAGGTCTCTTCATCGGTTGTTTCAGAGGATTTATTGGTACATCTGTTAGCTCACATCCTCTTATATGTGGGTAAATACTGTTCTCATGAGTCTTCTCGTGACCTGGAGGTGGGAAGTGACTGGAATGCCCATGGCAGCCAGGACTATAGATCTGCCACTACAATGCTTGGTATTTTTCTTATAAATTTCTGTAGGTTTCTAGACATTCCTTGAGACTCTTATAAATTTGAGAACTTCTTTGGCCAGTTACAATGCCCTTAGCATCTGGGTGGGTTAGTAAATAAACTGTTGTCCTGATAGCAATTGTTTTGCTTTTCAGTGTCCTAGTGTGAATTCTAGAAAGAGTGCAGTGATCAATAGCGCACATAGCCTGTGTCGTAGCCTGAGCCCAGATTTAAAGTCTTCAGTGCTCAAATGTACAGGGCCTTGCTGTATATTAGAGGTGTTTGAAATTACGGTGTATTGGGTTTTTTTTGCTGTAAAACACAGTCTGTCCGTGAAGAGCAATTTCCACTAGATCTCCTAACTCTAAATATTCTCAGAGACCTCTCAGATCTCCACTCTGAACATTTTTGGACAACAAGTGTAATTTTGCTTAAAAAAAAAAATAGTTACATTAAAGAATTTTCATCAACATGGGTAATCAAAAAGGAGTTAAATTGGTATGTGAAAGGATGGAGAACTTCCAAAGAAAGTTCACTGTTCTAAACATTTTTTTCTGCGAGCAGAGCATGGTGATTTTTTTTGTTTTCTTTTGTTTTCTGTTCTTGTGGATTTAAATACCTGAAAGCTGAGATGTTTCTTCTGATTTGTGACACAAGTGAAGTTATTTTCAGTTCCCAATTAATATCTCAAAAATTGTGGGGTTGGAAAGCCTTTCCTCATCTTGCTTTACTGAAAAAAAGAGAACTTGGCTGGCTTCTACTTCTGTAGTAAAACATTCTTGAAATACTGCTTTTGGCACGCAAAGATAGAAAGTATTTAACTCAACAGTCAATCTAAAATACACCTGAGAAATAATATGTGCTTGAGGCTAAAAGTATCATCTAAAATGAATCCTAGTGGGATGCTAGATGCTCAGGCTACTTAGGGTCCTCACTAAAACTGGATCTAGTTTCTCTTTGCTTTCGTTTCCCAATCAGCTTCTTTGTCATCCTTCTCTTGACCTAAAGGTCAAAAACTCAAGTAAAAATTCTTTCTCCAACTAAGTTGCTGCAGCACCATCAGCTGTAATGCACAAGTTCTGCTTAGTACAGTAGAGGAGAATGGATATGCTGAAGGTCTGTGGAACCACTTAATGAAAGAGCATAGTGAAGCTGAATGAGTGTGTGTTCTTTCCCAGGGGAGTCCCTGTGTAGGGAACAATGATAAACATTCAAACTGTGTTCCAGATCATGTTTCATTTTTTTCTATCCAGGTTTTTGTATTTTTGGTCACAAGTACTTAGGGCCATAAACTTGCCATAAACACTCCCTTCCATATCTACTAAACATATGTATTTTTCTTTGACTGGCCCATTTTTTGAGTAAACGCTTTTTGTCCATCAAGGAGAAATTGTTTTTGTGAGGAAAAAGGAATTCATTTGCTTTGAGTCATTTAGAGCGTGCTCTGTACTTTTACATGTGGTTGGCTGCTCATCAGGTGTAATGCATAACTTTTATTTAGTTTTATTGCTGAAACTGATGATAAAACAAGAGATGACAGTTGTTGTAAGGAGACTGAATTTAGTTGACACTCGGATGTTTATACTTCATTACTTTTCATTGACTTGACAGTTTCCATAGAGTTTCTTTCCATCATATAAGCCTTCAATTACCAAATGAAGATTAGTCCTTGGCTGCAAGCCAGAAGACTGTTGAACAGCTTTTTTATATTCTTTATCATCATGGATGTTACAACTAACTCAAGAATAAATCAACCAAGTGGAAACCTAAGTTTGCCTGAAAAAAGCGTGGCATTGACATACTCATTTGCTCTAATTGTCTTTGCAAATATTATCTGTCACTATATTCCATTTACTCTCATATCTGGTGAGGGAAGAGAGAATACACAAAAATACATATTAAGCCACGATATTAGTTTAATCAAACAGACTGATAATGCAGCATTTGCCCTCATTTGACACCACTACAGGGGCAGATGGATATGGATGGCACCGAAGTCTCCTCTGTACAAGCACTGATCTAAATGTAGAGCCTTGCTGTGGTAGCTGGGATGTGGCAGGAGGTGACCAGTTAACACAAAAAGCCAGAAAGGAAATCAAATAGCTGTGGGAGATGTTGGAATTAACAGATGAGAAGAGGTTGCTTGGAGAATTTTGATTCTACACAGTAAATTATCACTGGCAAACTGAATTGCTGCCTACTGCTTGGTGATATTAGAGAGCTGGAAATAATGCGTATTTTGGCCAGGCAATCATCTACTCTTCTTTACTGACAAACAAATAAAACCCAAATGAGGAGAAAGACTAATTAATCATTACTTCATGTAACCTTTAGCAGCACGGTACAGTACTGACATTTGAGTCTTAGCATGCGGTGGTCATTTAAATTAGGTCTGTTTCTTGTAAAATCCATGGGAAAAAGCATGGAAATAGTTGGGGATGTTTCAGGAGAGCCTAATAGATGTAGATGTACAAGTCCAGCTGAAAATGTCAGTCTCAAATGTTCTGGCTTTCTGTTTACCACATAGTTGTAAATAATGCCCAGAGGGGAAACTGTTGAGTCATGATAAATTGTTGAGCATCCAAGAGTTGTTGCTGGTCTCGCTGGGGACTGCTGCGTGCTCAAGGCTCTGTACTCTTGAAAATCCATCCAATTATGTAGGTGCTTATGCACAGGCTTTGAAGGCTCGCTTTTCTTGTGTATTGAAAAGAATGCTTTATAAAAGCTTTCTGCTCTTGCTAGCCATTTATTTTTCCCTCTCTTTTATTCTGAAAACAACTGAAAAGGTAGCAAAATAGAAGCAAACACATTTGAAATGCTGTGTAGTCCAGTGATGGCATTTAATTTCAGGAACCCAAGGGGGGTCTGCTGTCAGTATTAAGAATGCAAAGGCAGTGATTGCTTAGGCTTCAGAGAACCAGACAATCCTGTTGAGTTTTGTCCATTAAAAAAATGGAACTAATTTGCCATTTTTGTCATAGAATATATGTTCTGTTTTGTTTTGTTTTTTAAATTTGAATGTGACAAGTACTGCAAGCCCTTGGGATATAATATGTTCTAAAATATTTATTAATACTATTAAAAGTAAAGAAAGATAATTATAGGCTTGTTCTGTTTGAACATAGCCCCCTTTCAAAAAATGCTTGCTGCTGAGCTATGTCAGCACATAAGTTGTCACAAAATAATACTTCATGTTCTCTTTATGCTGAATGTCTTCAGATTACTTTTTAAAATATTCTTCCTGATAACCCAGTGATGTAGCTACGCTGCATGTCCCACTCTTGGCAGAAAGGGAAGCTTAATAAGATCATGAAATGTCTTGCTTGGGGCTTAATCGCTCTTGTTTCAACCTCCAAGACCATGCAATGAAGTGTAATTCTCTGCTGTCAGGATTATTGGTTTGGGTTTGCCTTGGCTCCAGGCAGTTTGCTACAAGGTGTAAATACGTCCTGTATTGCCCAGTGATTTTTAAACTGTTAACAATGCTTTATTTATTCGTTCAGTTACTCATGTTTCTGCTCTTTTAAATAAGATCAGAAGACATTGTGTCTCCAGAGGTCTAGAGATTTTATAACCATTTAAAGAAAGTGCTCCAAAAACAGATTCCAATAAGCAATTATGAATTTTAAGCCACCACAGAAACCATCAAATGAATCTTTCTGTATGTTGGCACTCATTAAACTTTTAACCTGAAAGCAAGAAATAACTACCTTAAGGCTAAGGTGCTTCCAGAGAGATGCTGGGCATTGTCTCTCCTCTTTGAGACTCATTATTTTCCAACTTCCACTGAAGTGGAATGGCCAAAGGAATAATTGATTTGGGAAAGAAAAAGCAGACATGTATGGTGTTCTTGAAAAATTGCTCATCTCCAGTGTAAAGAACAGTTCACTTCCACTGCACGTGGTTTACAACTTGAAGTGTTTATTTGTTCCTGAAGCAAGAAGAATTTTGTCATGTGCTGATTTGTGTCAAAAATGTAAAAATAAAAAAAAAAAAGGAAAAATCACTACTAAAAGTAATAATGACCATCCTCTGTTGCCTTGAGTTCTTTCTAGCAATTCTGCATCTGAAACTAAAGACAGTTTCTAGCCTGAAATGCTGCAAATGGACTTTCCCATTCCTTATGGCTCTAGCAGTGTATGACACTTGTTTGACTGCAATAAACTGTACTTTCAATAAATACTTTCCAATTTAATAAGGTAGTACTTCATTCCAATGATTCCACGTGACTCTCCTTCATTGGCTTTACAGTTCTATTCTGAATTGATTATATTACTTAGACTCATGTAGTTTTGGTTATTTTAGACTACTTTGTAAAGTCTCACAGTATGGAACAGTGCCCAAAATATTTTTTCCTATATTCATTAGACATGTATATGTAACTATACATACTGATCCACTCAAAAGAAACCTCTCCTGTCCAAAGGAAGAACCAAATAATGCTTCTTTAAAATAATAGGAGATTTGAAAAAATAGTCTATTTGTTTTCAGGAAAGCAGTCTTTGTTATTACAGGTTTTTTGTTTATTTATTAATTATGGGGAAAGTATGGGTAAGCATGATTTTTTTTATTGTAATACTAGTGAGTTTACTATCTAAGTCTTCAGTTTTTGAAGGTATCAGAAGATACCTTCTCTCAGAGAGAAAGATGGTCTGGTGGCAGAAGAGGTTAAAATGCTACCATTGGGTCCTTAACTCCCTTGTGTGTTTCTATGGATGATGGAACACTTAACTATTTTTTTTTCATAGATCCAGTAGTTCGTATTTGTGCTTTTTTCCCCCCTTATTCAGTGACTCGGGAATTCTAATGCTTTTTTCTTCTTTTGAATTTTAGTAGTGTTAATGTTTCTAGTTGCAATAGATCTAGATAGGAGCTATACTTTAACAATATGAACTTAGGATAATTAGTCTGAAAATTATCCAGTCTTAGGCACCTGAAATTGGAAATCCTAAATTAGCAAAACATTTGACCTCAATCGCTGTCTGACTCTGTTTCCTATCTGTGCAATGGGATAATATCCTCTTCACCACACAGAGGTGCTGTGGAAAGGAGGTGATTTGAAGGAAAGGAGGTGATTTGAGTATTTGAAACGCTCACGCATTGTAGTGATGAGCTCCGTAAGAACTGCTGTGAGAAAATTGGCAACTGCCTTTAAAGCAAGTTGGGATTGTGTGTTGCCAGTAAGGCCATGCACACAGTGGGTGAGGATCAAGTGAAATATTGAAGGCTTGTTATGTGTAAGCAGCCACTTGGTGCAATGAGTGAGGCAGCTGAAAGTATTAGGGTATGTATTTACTCTCACACAATGCATATGCACAAGGGACTGAATTATAGCTCGTGGACCTTGAGGCTTAAGTCAGGTTTTTCCCAACTTAATGCCTGCATGTGTTTTAACCATCTTTTAAGGCAGATTTTGTCTGTTGTTATTGAATAAGGGTGAGATTTTCAAAAGCATGTGGCTCATCTCACCTGCATTGCTGGCAGAGATAACAGGGCTTCTGTGGATGACTTCAGTTAGGCCAATGCTGAGTGCTTTTCAAGTCTCAAGCTATGCTGCAAATCGTCTGAGAAAATAGACTTGGAAAAATGTAGTATGTAAGTTGTGAACTCTGTGAAGTTCTTGACGTACCTACAGGCTGTTAGCTTTATTAAGAACAACCTTGTATGTGATGTGCTAAAATTAGGACCTGGCAGTGTTTATTGTTTTTTGGTAGTGCATAACATGAGTATGCACATTTTTTCTTATTAACCTTGAATGCAGAATTTCATTGACCTGATTCTGCACATCAGAAACGTTGAGGCAGCCTACAAAGGTTTTTCTCTGACATGCACTGAGTGGTATTTAAATTACACAGAGTGAATTTTTGGTGTTGTTTATACTATTGTAAGCATCAGAGATCAAAACCTCATTGTGTCTTATCAGACACTGCCATGAAGATCTGGCAATTTAAACTGAAAAATAGTAAAAGGAGGTTTCATATTCTGTTCTCCATGCAGAGAAGGCAAAATCTGGCTAGCAGGCACTAACCATGTAACTAAATGCCACATCTATCCTTTTCTTGATCACTCAGGAGTGGTGATCCCACCGCCACCCTGGGCAGACTGTTCCAATGCATTACCACTCCTCCTGCGAAGACTTTTTATTCCTAATATCTAACATGGTAGTTCTGTCTATGGATATAAAGCCATTATGATGGTCTATGATTCTGAAGAAAAGAAGATCTAAGTGCAAAGCAAGAGAATATGCATAAGCAGTAAAATGGAAAGAAATGGGAAGACAATGGAAAAGTGAATTTATTCCTAGGATTTGTTAAGGATCTCAGTGTGCGTGGTTATATATCAAGCATGCTTCAGTATCTGGGATCAAAGTCTAAATATGAATGATGCATTCATCTAAAAAGTGTGTGAATTTTTAAAAACAGTATTTTCCAAGGGAGATTCTGCAAGGGAAAAAGCATGCGTGCTCAAGGAGAATCTCTTCTCCCATGTTTGCTTTTAGGAGCAAAGTTCTACATGCAGCTCAACAGGCCTGGCTGAACAGTGGCACAAAAGAGAGTCTGAATTGCTTATTGCCTGTGGTGTTTTTGGTGCCATAATTCAGAGGGGAATTTGAACAAAGTGATTTCATCATTCCTTCTCTCTTAGTATCACATCTCTTTGTGCCATATAAGTACTGAAATCTCTTCTTAAAATTTGTTTTAAATTGTGTTTCTGTGTCATTTCAGTTTTTTTATTGTGGTTATTATTGGGGAAAACAATACAACTGACAATACTGATGAGATAGTAGGAGTTCCTATAAGATTTTAAATGCTAGATATGAATTAGTCTTAGAAATAACAAGGATTCATTCTCATACATAACAGGGATGTGTCACTGAATCACTGTACTTTGCTCTAAATGTGTACTCAAGAGTATCTGGGTGCAGTCGTGTAAGCCCATCTGTGACAGATCAGTCAAATTCTGTGTTTGTGCTTTCATAGCTTGAAAGCTCACTTCTTTATCTACCATGCTTCAAGATTTATTCCTGCAAGGAGTATGATTTCTGTTGCTGAAAGAATGTGACCAAATCTCATGTGCTGCTGCACACCTGTGGTTTTTGTGGGCATCTGTGAGATTGCTGTTTGTTCCTCTGTAGGAAAAAAAAAAAGATAATAAATCAACTACTTATTCCAATTTAGCTGGTTTAGCAGGTATATCATCCTGGCTTATTTCTGTAAGATTAAGGAAACAGATGAAAATGAGATTTCACCATAAACTGCACTACAAAGCTGCATTTAATACTAAAGTTAATGACTAACGTATTTGCATATTCCATTTCCTCTGAGGCTTCAGCTGTTTTTCTAGGGCTGGGTGGAGAGTCTGTTCTCCAGCTGAATAGAAACAGCATCCATCATGACAGTGGTAGGACAGCTCCTGGGAGAACTTTATAGAACAAGGTTGTGGAAGGACTTGGAAGCATCCAGATTTCTTCAGCTGTTGAGCCTTTCTGTTTCTGCAGATTGGTCCCCTGAAAGAACGAAGCCTCCATTCCTTGGTGGATTACCTGTTTGTATGCATGGCCTGTTGTTCCTTGCACGAGTGAACTAAAGCACAGATGCTGTCTAGCCCGTAATAAATTAAACATGCTTCCATTGTTGGACTACTTTGCTAAAGAGAGCACAATATATGTAGCTATAGCTATCAATGTTAACGCTCCAGTTGTAACCTTCTCCAAATTGTAGCAGCTAACACAACCAAATTGTGTAAAATATACATATATATATATGCTTGTAACTCTGGGAACAAAATTCCTATTTCCTAATAGGAAGGTAATATAGTGTAACTAGTAACTGTACATTTGGCTTCAGAAATGCTGGATTTATTCAAAAGGTAAATACAAAGTAGTGTTTGGAGCTAACCCCTACTACTTGAAATACTTCTATCTTTTTAGTTATAATGATTTCCTTTGTGACTCATTGTTTCTTCACCCAGGAACTTAAAATGCTTACTAAAAAGTTGTTTTTTTTAATGTTTATTTATGTTTAATTTATGTTTAGTGATCTCTGAATGACAGTTACGTTTCAGCAAAATCCTATTCCTTAACAATCTAACAATCCTTTCTAGATGATATTTTTTCCAGTGTTTATCCACAGGCTAGATTGGTTTTCATTTGCTGTCTAAATTATTTAAAGAGGTAATGTCTAAGAAAAAATGTGGAAATAAATAAGAAGGGAGGATTCTGGAATTCAAGCCAGTTAAAATCAAGATCTTTGTGAACCTCCATTCAGAACAGATCTGATAAACGTTTCTCTTTGCTTTCAACCCTCTTTGCTTCACTCTTCAGTATAGAATGCCAATCATATCTATCTGGGAAAATGTTTGCAGTCTACTTGCAAATGTCTGTTAGCAAGGAATTCTGGGCTCAGTTTTGCTTGAAGTATGCCTGAATTATATGAGCTATTCCAAAAGCGTCACATTATGCATCTACTAGTACTGTATGTACTACTGTTTGAAGCTGCATTGCCTTCATGTATTGTCCTCCTCAAACACTTTTCTGACAGTGAATTTAGGAGACGTTCTCTCTGTGTCCACAGGGGCAATATCTACTCCTGAGAAAAAGGAAGATAAACTCTTGATTTTTTCTAATTGCATGCCTGCAGTTATTGTGTATGTTTCTCTACTGGCAAATGTGCAGGAATGAGTGCCTTGGAAGCCGTTTCTCTTCTGTACTCATTATGAGTCTTTCCCTGCATAGTTCTAAGGAAATGCTTCTCAGCATTCCATTTTTAGCATAGATACATCAAAGACATGACTCATGTCTTTTGATAATCAGACTTCTGGCTATGCTTAATGGCCATCTTTTATTATAATGATATTTTGCAATTTTTTACGTGTATGAATAGTTTAGATCATTTCAAGGAGCTCTTTCTACTTGTTTGGCTTTAGCTATTAGTATTAGAAAATATATATTCTTTAATATTTTATATAAAACCTGTAAACAGAAAAATGGCTCTTGGGTGAACCTAGATAGGTATGTATGGCTGAACACTGTTGTGCAAGAGAAGTCATAGTTGCACAAGCATGATTTTGCTTGAATTAACAATAGGAAGTTGGAGGTTCTTATAAAATAGTCTTGGGCATATGCTCTTGAAAGAAGTGTTATACTTATGATAAAGGATCAATAGTATTCAAATGGAATCAATACCATTCAGATGGTATGAAACAGTCATTACTCATTTTGGCCCCTTACCATGATGAGCCTGTAAACACCCTCATACAATAAAAACTTGTGTTCTTAACATCTGTACTGTAACAACCCAGGCATAACATTGAAAAGTTTCATTGATGGTTCAGAAGCAGGGCTATCATTAGTCATTGGAGACCTTATTTAATTATATTGTCTGTTCAATAGATCTAAGTACATTTAAACTGCAGAAAAACCAGATTTATAGTTTTCTAGGTAGATAATTAGATGTCAGTACCTACAGGCTCAAATAAATGGAAACTTACATGAGATTGTTCTGGTAGGAACTAGACTGGAGACTGAATTGCTCTGCTAATTAAAAATTCTATAAATTCTTCCTTATTTCTGAGAGCTGTAACTTTGTTCCATTGAAAGGTAACATTTATGTCAGACGTGTTTAAACATGTTTAAGACACAGTTTGAGGTTAGGCCAAAATGACATTGTTCATAAGCAATCATTACCTCAAGTCATTCACTGTCCTTGCAAATTTCAGACATTACTTCTTTCCCCAGCATTATGAATGACATTTAATTATTTAAACCTAACTACCTAGAGCCATTTTCATGCCTTTTGTTGTCCAAGATGCTTGTTAGAGGGTTGACAGCTGACACGTACAGAGGAGTTAAGACCTGCATGTTTCTGAAGTGCCAGAGAGAAGAAAGAAGGATATCCTTTGACATTGAAAATAATCTTGAACACCTATGGTTTGGGAACAAGAATCCTTCTGTTATCCTCTTTATTTCTCCCTAGTGTCTTGCAGTGCCTTTCAATATCTGATGTTATTTGCCTTCCATGCAGTCATGCTGACCCACAATACTTCAGCAATGTTTAGTTTCCTAGCAGCCTGTTTCAGCTATCAATCTTTTAAGATTTTATATAACTTCTCTTTCTTGTCTTCTCTTCATCTCTCAACTATTCAGTTTGGTATCAAGTTCTAAATACCTCTTCCTAGCTAATAATTATGTATATTTTTGAATGGCTTAAAATTTAAAGATAACAAGCTTCTTGGCAAAATGCTTACAGATACAATTTCAACTTCCATAGAAATGGAAAAAAAACTGCTTGATGTTTACAGAAAATGTTTTGCCTACCTGAAATAATTACTGCTAGTGTTTCCTTCTGTGTTCAAGTTTCTGGTATTCAGAATGATTTTTATCTTCTGTATTTGTCATGAGCAAAACATCACACATATGATCCGAGGTGTATTAGTTCAAGACAGTGCAGGCCAACTAAGCTAAATGATAGTGAACTAAGTAAAAGGCCATGAGCCCTGGAAACAAGTTTTTTTTACATTTTGTTAGGATGATAGGAGGAAATTTTTGTATAGCTCAGCAAAGTATTGTGATAATTGCAAAAAAATTACGTCTCCTTACTGTAATTTATATTAAAAAATGTCTCAATTGTGTACATTGAAAATAGATGTAAAATAGCATGCAACTGGACAGTATCATAAAAATGATTCTACTCTAATTTCAAAGACCAAAATTTCAGAAGAATTTGTAATTCAAGAATGCAAAGGAAATAAAGAAAATAGTACTGTGAGAATGAGAAAATATATTCCAGTCACTCAGACTGACTGATTGGAATATGACTAACACCAGGACAAAATTTATACATTTTGTGAAGTATTTTGTATGTAGGAAAAAGTCTTTGTGTATTTGTACCATTAGCTTTTAAGCTGATTGAAAAAAATACTCCTAGACTTGATTTGAATGGATCTGTGCAGTTATGCTTTTTGTCCACGTCTTTGCCTTTTCGCTCACCTCTGCCAGTAACTGGAGTCCAGTAACAGATTTCATAACAGTGTGACAGACTGGGCAGTGAATACAAAAGCACCGAGTCCAAATATGAAAATTAGCGTATAAATAGAAAAAAAAAAAAGAAGCTCGAATTAATTCTTCCTCATGGGAAAAGGACAGAGAACAAAATGTGTAGTTGTATGGTCTAGTTGGCCTGCCAGCTGGCTGAGCAATGCAATGGGTTGTTTCCTTTTCCATGGCCACTTTTCTTACTTAGGCTGTCACTGTCCATAGCACAGCTGAAAGTTCCCTGATGCTTTTTGAGTGCATTGGAAGAGCTGTCATGCTCCCTTTTCAGCAACGGTATCTTTCAGATCTGCTGGAATCAATGAACTGTACTTGGGTAGATACGAAACAAATTCACAGAATCATAGAATCACTTAGATTGGAAGGAACCTTAAAGATCACCCAGTCCAAGCCTCTCTGCTGTGGGGTTGCCAACCACTATATCAGGTTGTTTGGGGCCCCATCCAACCTTGCTTTGAGCACCTCCAGGGACGGGGCATCCACAGCACTCTGGGCAGCCTTTACCTGGGTCTCACCATCCTCCAAGTAAAAAATTTCTTCCTTACATCTAACCTAAATCTCCCCTTTTTTGGTTTAAAGCCATTCTCCCTTGTCCTATCACAGACTATGTAAAAAGTCAACCCTCTTCCTGCTTACAAGCTCAGTCCAAGTCCTGGAAGGCCACAATGAGGTCTCCCCAGAGCCCTCTCTTCTCCAGGCTGAACAAACCCAGCTCTCAGTCAGTCTTCGTTGGAGCAGTGCTCCAGCCCTCTGATCATCCTCGTGGCACTCCTCTGTACCCACTCCAACAGCTCCACATCCTTCTTGTGCTGGGGGTCTCAGATCTGGATGCAGTACTCCAGATGGAGCCTCTCAAGCACAGAGTAGAGGATGACAGTTACTTCCCTCACCCTGCTGGCCATTAATAATTATGCTAAAAGATCATTTTAATTATTTTACATTAAAAATGAAATGAATATTAATGTATAAGAAGTGTCTTGGAGGTGAATTCTGAAGTCCTGAGCAAAACATTGTTGAAGTTGTTCTGTTTGGCTGTAATCATCCATATTCCCGTAGATTTTAGCACTTGTCCCACAGCCAAAGAACTTCAGAATTCATTGTGCTTAGTGACAAGAATATTGCAGCTTTGAAAGTAGATTCTCAGTCTTGGGTACCTTTAGTAATTCCCTAGAGAAGAGCATCTGTTGGCACAAATGGAGCGTGAAGCTGAAAGATTTTCAGTCTCAGATACATCAGTAAGAAGACTCACGCCGTAAGAGCTCAACAGCTTTGTAAATCTCAACCTGAAAGAGCACAATTTGCTTGAAGGATGCCAGACAGGGTACTGCCTTCCAACTGGAATTACGTGTTATGTGTGGTTTTGTGTGTTTGGTAATGTATTATCTTAATTAATGGCTTTCATTTCAGTGAAGGTCTGAATAAAGAGACAACTTTAGAGCCTGACAGATCAAGAATCTCCAAACAGATAATAGCTACTTGAGCTTTTCAAGGGTAACATTTAGCTTTCTTTAATTCATGTAATTTTCTTTGTTTCTTTCTCATCAATCTGCTCACTATCTTACATTCTTGTAACAGATTTTAAGGGCTTGTTGTTAGATTATTTTTTACTTTTTTATTTTGTCATAGGCTCTTGAATACTTAATGCTTCAATGTGGTTTTTGTTTGTTTTTTTTTTAATCGATGATAGTTTTGTTAATACCTAGTTGTGCTGAGACATCAGCTTTGCTTATGTCATCCACGTGACAAAGTTATAACTTGTGGCCAAGTTTTACTGCCAAAAAGAGGGAGACTTTGACCTTCAAATGAGCATGCAGAAGTCAGTGTGCATTCTCTTTGCTTCTGGAGATTCAGGACTTCCCTGAAGCCCACAGTCAGCAAGTCAATAATCTCTCATCAGGAGAGTTCATGGCTCTGGACCATTTTCCTGTAGCTGGCTGCAGCCAGGCTGGGAGTTTGTGCTCATGCAGCACTGTGTGGTCTTTGGAGCAACTCTGCATGGCAGAAATGTGCATCTGAGCAAAAACTATTGCAAATGGCACTGATCCCCCTCTATGATTCACATATACCCACACGTCTATATACTGACAGAAATGTGGTTGCCAAAGTGTAATTCAAAGTCATATGCAGTACAGGGGAGGATCTGTATTTCTGTTGATTTCTGTAGTGCACCCAGGATACTCCCATCCTACACAGGTGTTTTATTATTGCATGTTAATATGCACTTTGAAATACTACCCAAAGACCAGAATCAATTCGAGCTGTCTTGTGCTCTGCATGAATAAAAATAATAGTAAACAGTCCTGGCTCCAAAAGGGCTGCTGTCTGAAAGTCAACATGAACAAGTGAAAGAGATGGCAGAAGCAGGAGGTACTGAGGGAAAAGGGGGGCAAGAAGCTACTAACAAGTACAAACACAACGGGTGTAGGATGATTCCAATTAAAACAGAATTTCCTTCAACAAAAAAAAAAAATCAGAAATGAATTGCTGCCCTCAAACTTGGTGGAGTGAGGATATGTGTTCTCTGTGCACTTCTGTGATCCTGTATGCATGGCAGTACTTCTGATTTCTGCCAAATGCATTTAAAGAACTCGCAGCTACTTCAGTGTCATCAGGAAGATTAATTTTTCAAGATTTCTTAAAAGTATACTTGATTTAAGTTGTAGACCAATGCATTTACTAAGCATAAAGATCCCCTGTGCCCTCTTTTTCACCCATATCTTTTGGACTTCATTTCTAGTTGCATAAATATATTAATTATGTATCTGTAATGAATAAAGTATAAGTTGTTATTGCAGTTATGACTTCCATGAACCTTTGTATTACTGGTTGTGTAATATTCAGGGACAAATCCTGCACACCTGACTTGTGCATGTGGATCCATTGAATTTAGAAAAGATATATTTTAATGAAGAATTACTCATGTAATAACGACAGGTTAGACCATAGCATTCAGCTGGATATTTGTCTGTCAGTGCTATAAGTACCCATTAAAAATGTTTTGTTTTCAGTGACTCTCCTCTATGTGCCAAAGAGAGAACCATAAAATTCATAGTAGCAAAGCTTTAAAATCCTAAGTTGCTTATGGGACAGCAGGGTCTGCAGTTTTATATACAGATTTCCATTGTCTTCAACTCAAAGGAAGTAAGCTACTGCAGGAAAAAAAAAAAATATATATATATATATATGTATATACGTGTTAAGTAGTTACATAAACTCAGTGTAAAAGGTCGTTTATTTTCTGAGTAAGTGCATCAATATTTGCATTTTTTTTCCCTTAATTATTTTAATGTTTAAAACACCAGGAATTTTCATTCCTTTTTGGATGGCTGCAGGAAGTCTACTTTCCCTCCCTTTGCAGCAGCTGTAGTGGGTCCAGGCTATTTACACTATCTCTGAATTTTCCTTTACTGGAAATTGTAAGTAGTCATTGAAAGACATTATAATACATGTAGTGATACAGAGCATAATATTTTCACAGGCTGCCTATTTATCATGGCCACCTTGCAACAGAAGCATCGAGCAGGAGATGAGAAAGGATAACAGAAAGGGAAGCAACCATTTCATGTCTTTGTTGTTCAGAAGGAAGCATAAATAAAGTGTAGAGGTAAATACTAAAATGTCTGAGTGAAGAGCCAGGATTGTGTGTGTCTGAGGCATCTATATACAAACATTTATATGCTTTACTTGCAGCATTGTAGAAATATTAGATACAATTTTCTACTGCCTACATATTATACACAGGATTATTTTTTTCTACGTAGAGGATTTTATTAATGCTATATAAACTTGTTCTCAGGACTGTGCTATATATTTATACAACTGAGACATCTATTTTATTACTTTTCTGCTTCTTTATTTCTTGTTTACCAGTTCTGTCTGGGTGTGAGGGCCCATAGTAAGCTGTACATCAATTGAAGAAGGAAGATTTGTGGGTTTCTGTTGCTGAGGTGTTGGCCTCAGGCAGGGGGCTGTGCTTAGCTGTATGTGAGGATGATATTGTGCATCTCTGTGTACAGAATTCAGATGGAGATTGTTTCTTTCCCCCCCAGCACATCTTTTATGAGTCTTTTTTATTCCTCGTTTGTGATGGTCTCAGTTGTATCTGATGTCACTGTATTTTTCCCTTCTGCAAAATAACTATGATTATCCAATGCCGTCTCTCACTAAATCTGTTTTCATTTGGCACTGCCAGTTGCTGAATTGCCTCTTGATCAAGCAAATCAGCATTTCGAAGGATCCAATTTTATCCAAGTTTACTGACAGCAAACAAGAGCACACCTCATAACCTTGTATGACAGCACTGTTCACCTTACTATACAATGGTAAATACACACAGACTCCCTTCCCAAGAAGCAGATTAATAAGGACACATCTCTGACCTGAGATTAGTCCCCATCTTTCATGATGAAATCAGAACCAAAGTGATCCAAATGGCCTAAGAATATAAACGTAATGAAATACTCCATTGATGAGCCTACAGTGTCTACCTTTGTTGGAGTAAATAATCTTACTAAATTATTTGAAGTATTCATTCAGTTTAAGAGATTTAAACTAGCACATGCAGGGCCAGGGTTTCTTCTTATTGAATCCTGCCTACTCTCTAAGGGATTGCTCTTTATTCTGAAATGTTCTGCTATCAAAGAGTTCCACTTGTTCTGTGGTTCTGGTAGTTGGCTGAGGGGCACATATGCATCTATCTGAGGTTAGAAGTGTTAGTAACTCCTGGAAATAGGGTACCCACTCAGCGAGAGCATCGTTCTGATCCTCAATATAGAATCTAAGGTTTGCTTTGTAGCTTTGTTCAGTTTGATTTTACTTGACTGGAGTTTGGAAGTACTAACAGAATTTTGTCAGTGTCCTATTTCAAGAGAATCTTATTAATCACTTTCAGATGTGCTGCACAGAGTTTCCTGCTGTGTATTGTTGCTGAGGAAGGAAATTCCAGCCTGATATTTTCATTAACGATTGCAGAAAGTTGGCCTGGCACTACTTCCAAATGCTGAATCAAGAAAGTTTATAATGTGAACTAAATCATAAGAGAAAAGTTATCCTGTGGACAGTTCTGTCTTCATTAAGGATTATACTATGTGAAAACAGCAGCTAAAGCAGTTACCTGCAGAGAGCAGTAGCCTTAATAAAGCACTGTAGCTATTTTTAGCTTCTACTTAATACGATAAAAACTCACAAGAATATAGGGTGGCAAGCACTTGATGTATTCTTGTTAATGCTTTTAATACAGGTTAATGAATGTGAGCATCCACTTCTGTGAATGTTCTGGTTATGTCCATGCATCAATATCTTCACCCTTTCTTATTTAAGAATAGTGCTTTCTTAGAAAGAAAAATCCCACATCTTCTTGTGCAGGATTGAATAGAAAAAAAAAATTAGGCTCAACCTTGAATATTCATTTCTTGGTGGTATATTTCTGTGTGTTTGTATGCGTGTGTATGTGTGCATATTCTTGTGTGCCTGTGTGGACATCTGTTATTTTTTTTATTCTGTTTTGTGAACTGTGCTGGTGAGATGTAGACCAGCAGTGTTCTTTAGCCTCAGCAGCCTGCCAGGCACCATAGTCAATGACCTAATTTACTGTCTAATAAATCTTTTTAGTAGTATGGTGGTGATGGCCTGATGATTGGACTAAATGGTCTTTTCCAGCCTTAATTAATAAAAAATTTTATGTTGTGCCTCCATCAAATTCATCTAGTAGATGTGACTCCTCAAAATCTTCCAAAAGTATAATTTAGAATTAGTTTCTTACAGTTACTGCATGTAGCTAACTCACTTTTCTATGTATCTAGTTTACAGGCAGGATTAGGATTTTGCTTCTTCTTATAGATAGCTATATATTTGCAGACTCCTGATTCATTCCTCATATTGATATGTGACATGAGTTGGTTGTTGAAATGTATTTCAGATCCTCTCATATTTACATGATATTCTAAGTATAGAGCTTAATGCAGTGTTATATAGTGATTCAGAATAGAGGCAGGTGAGTCAGAATTGAGGAGAAATAGCTAAATTATTTTGACTGATCCTGAAGGCATTTCAATCATAAGGAGATACTGGGGAAGAATTTCTATTTTGCATCAGAAGGTCACAGTTTAACACAGTGAAAGAAAATGGAATGTGGCTATGGAGAGTATTTACATTCTGGACTGGATGGAAGATAAGAAGGACAGATAAGAGCCAGACCAGGTATACTTCAGTATTACTATTTAGAGAAATACAAACTGAAACATCTCAGATCTTAGAGAATAAAGAATTTAACAAGAAGTAGTTATGGAAGAATATTTAAAGTGAAAAAAATTAAAAATTCCTCTGTGAAGAAAGATATGACTTTCTTGGTAGGAAGTCTTGCTGATTTTATAGATTCTGTAGTGTATGTAAATGACCTGTTTGATGTAAAGTTGGTTCTGTATCCTTAGTATTTGAAGTACCACATAACCTGCAACAGTACTTTTAAATACTTTGTTATATAGAAGTACTGAAAGTTGTCTCATTTTTTTTATTTGCTCTTGATAAATGATTTGCTTAGCTTATTGAAGCAAGGCTGTTCTATTGAGTTCTGGTGGGAGCCTCCATGAATGATGTATAAGGTCTCATTTAATTGGTCTTTTGGTCTTTCCATTGTCTACTGAACTTACTTTACTTCCTGAGTGAATTTAATGAACTTGCTGTCTGTAGGGAACATTGATATTAATGGTGCTGTAATGTTCAAAGGCCCTGGGCAGGGCTGGTGCACGATGCTGTGCAAACATACTGATTTGATCACAGGCCCCAGCTTTGTTTTGCTGGTCTTCTTACTTTAGTTTCTCACTTGCAGCAAATTTAGTGAAAAAAATTTCCTTTGAAACCACACTGCAGTAGCATAATTGCTGCTAAGCAGCAGCAGGAGCATTGGAATAGGTCCTGCAGAGTAGGATTCAAGGGACCGAATAATTGGGGCCATTAAAAACATTATATCAGGTCTGTCTATGTCCTCAAGGGGAAATCATGTGGAAATAATGGCAGTGGGTCCTCCTATACTGGCTTTAACAGCTCAGCTTTCTTGAGTGGAGATGGTAGGTTTACTTTTTACTCATCACGTGGCTCACTCCTATACTGCTGCATAGATCACTATGTTGTGTGATGAGGGAACAGGGAAAAAAGGTACCCTCCTAATATTAAGGAGATATGGGGACATTCTAGAGCTCTCATTCTGACATTCAGTAAAAGAGTAGCGTAGAGCCCAGGAGTGCCAGAAAGGAAATGTTGCTCCCCTACACACATTTCAGTGTGACAAGAAGAATGTTGTTCCAAGATGGACATGAGCAGTGTGTAGTGCTTGATCACACCATCTGACCATGTCTGTCCTAGCCATGTGGGATATTCACAGACCTCATAGTCACATGGTTAATACATAGTTCTGCATGAACCTGTTACCATATGGTGATGTCCCATCTTAATGCCTCTAGAGGTAGTTAGGCAAAAGAGCTTGCAGGCTTCGATCAGGAAAATTATCTAGCTGTAGACTGCCCTGTTCATTGCAGGGCAGTTGGGCTAGATGACCTTTAAGGAGCCCTTTCAACTCAAAAGATTCTATGACTCTATGAAAATGCAAGGATGGAATGATGTGCAGGCAGTGTTAATTTTCATAATTTTTTCCAAATTTTATAAATTTTATTATAATTATTTCCATTAGGAGATCAGATCACCTCCACAACACAGATGCAGGGAGAGTATTCTTCCAGTATTAATTGTATGAAAATTGAACTGTCAGAGTTCCTATTCTTGTTTCCAGTTTTATCACTATTAGTGCAACTCCCATCAAATCACTTACTGACCCTGGACCTTCTCTCACTTTTTTCCTCTAAGAGCTCCATACGGTAGCTTTAGTTCAGATTAAACTTTGCCAAGTATTACAAAATGGATTGAAATGACTAGATGAAAACAGATTATCAGTGCAGGGCATTGTTCAATTATCTCACCCTGAGAAATTAAAAATGGGATGTCAATGGGTTTTGTCTTTCAATCGCCATACTAGCTAAGATCAGCCTTCCTGCTCTGAGGAGGGCTGGTTTGCATCTGAGGCACATGGTTGCAAGAGGCTTTCTGCTTGAGCAGGAGGAAAATGAAATGAGGAAAAAGATTTTTCTGTGTTGTCATGATGGAGTCCCTACAGTTCCTCAGACTCTCATTTTTAGCTCTGAAATGCATTCTGTGATTTCTGTAACTGGAGAGAGCACGCTTTACATGTGTTTCTGCTCCCTTCTTTCAAGTGTGTGATGAAATATTGCCAGTTATTCATATCTGTATCAGATCTATTTCCTTGTTCAGGCTAAGCACTTTCAGTGTGCTCCACAGCTCAGAGTTTAAAAGCCATGGCAGATTTATGTCTCCTTTTTCATTTTTTTGCACTTCTGTTTCTTGTTTTGATTTTATAAAGATTGATGAGAAGAGGTAAATGGGAAAGGACTGTTTGCACTGATTTCTGTCACAGCATTTTTTCTTATTTGATGTCATATTATGAATTTTGAGCCTTTTTAGATTTAGAGAGGAGTATTAACAGCCATCAGTGAGGCACAAGGACAAGATTTGCTCACATTTAATGACTCAGGAGGGGAGAGCAGCTCAGTGTTTCCCTGCCCCTCCTTTCTCTGTCTGACCATGACACTGTGTCCTCAAATTCAGCCTTGGTTGTACCCAAGTCCTAGTGCTTTCCATAACTACAAAGGCTTAGTGGTGGCCAAAACAGAAGCACTGTGTGTTGAGATCTGAATGAGATCAAGCCTAGAAGAAACTGTGCTACCAACACTCTACAAAGGACCTTCCCTTTCTCAGAGATCGTTGACCAGAGGGCCCTTTCCATTTACACAGAGGCAGTATGTCTCTCCTGGGAGCTGTTTATTGATGCTACCTATCTTTCTGCTGCTGTTATATCTTTTATTTGAGAGACCTTGTCTCAGCTCTGGATGGATGAAGTATACTCAAAATACTGTTTTAAGATGTTCTGCTTCTGGGAAGTGGGAGGTTTAGAAATAAGTCCTCGTGCTTCTCAGGTGCAGGAGCCCATGGGGCTCACATGAGCTTTTATTTGACCTTTCCAGCTCACTTTGTGAACAGATTTTTAGATGCTATTTTTCTATGCTCTATTTCTGATTTCAGTATACGTGAAGTAAGATGGAAGAGGGGTTCTCTTGATTGCTCACTATGACCCTCTGAAAAGAGGTTGTGGTCAGGTGGGGGTTGGCATTTTCTGTCTAACTAACAACAGGACTAGAGAGAATGGCCTCAAGTTGGTCTAGAGGAGGTTCATGTTGGATATTAGGAAACAGTTCTTCTCTGATGGAGTGATCAGGCACCGAAGCAGATTATCCAGGGAAGCGGTTGAGTGACTGTCCACAAAGGTATTCAAGAAATGTTTACATATTGTACTGAGGGACATAATTTAGTGGGGAAATATTGGTGGTAAATGAATGGTCAGAATGGATGATCTTGGAGGTCTTTTCCAACCTTAGTGATTCTGTGATTCCATGGAGACTTCATTTCTGTAGAGTGGACTGGGAGAGGACAGAAATGAGTGGCTGGTTTAATTTGAGAGTGAGCAGTAGATAATAATGTAGCTCATCCAGCTGGATCACTAGACTGAGTCTCTGGCCTGATGAGGCTATGTGATGTGTGACGAGAGGAAGGCAAACCGGAATGATGGATCTGACAAACTAGGAAATGAGGCAAGAACATCTCTGGTTCCCAGTCAATAGCTACAGCCTTCTCAAAGGTGCAAAGTAATTAACGCTCTTTTCTGTGATCTTTCCCAAAGCCAGATACAACCACGAATCTCCAGACTTGCTTTGTTGTTCTGTAAGATCCCCATTCTACCCTGGGGTTGCCCCTAGGCAGTGACCCCAGGATTGCCTGGGGTGTGTATCTCAACCTCCTGTTTCTCTATGGCAACAGAATTCCTTGACTGAAGGGTTTGTAACATTAAGCTGCAGTTGGAGAGTCCACTAGTTAGCTGACCTCTGAAAGTGTGGCAGATCCCATTCCCATGGTGCCATGCAGCTCATCAGTAGCCAAAGGATTTATCAGCACAGGGGGAAGGAATGCAAGAAGGGCTGCAGAACTGCATAAATCTAGCTTCAGGGAACCATGATATGCAAGCAGAAATATGACCTCACACTGAATTTATAAAGCTTAACCAATCTGATAGATCCTTTGACTACAGCTGAACAATGCTCGCCTGTTTGGGTGGAACCCCTTGCAGTTTTATGAGGTTTGAATGGCTTTTTGGAGATCTTGCATGGCTCTCTATAGCCCATTAATGCAAAAAGATGTTTCTAGGGCAAATCAGAGCTGTGTGATGAACTAAAAATTTATTTGCATAACCTTGATATGTTTATGTAAGAATTAGCTTTTACATCTGGAAAATAAAATACTGTGTAAACTTTCTGTGACCAAAGGATGTCATTAACATAAAATGAATTGTAATTAATCTTAGTTAACTGCTAATTACCTGTAAAATCTGATTAGAGAGAAAACTAAATTTGCCTGCAGCAATTAGTGTACTGATATGAAGGCTATGTCCATGTAAATATGTCTAGCTCTCTCTGCTAATTTATCACCAATGATATTTACGAGCTTTTTTTTTTTATTCCCTTTCTGCAAAGGTTAGAGAGAATGAAGGGCAAAATTAGAATAACGAATTTTTGTTTATTAACACAGCAACAGAACAATCTTGTATAGATATTGTATAGATTCCAACATGATGATATTATCAGAGAAGCATAGCATTTCAAACATATTAGCATAGAAATAGGTTTGTTTCCTATTACTTCAAATAGTTCTGCTTCCACTGGTTTGTCATCCAGCTGTCGGTAGAAAGCCAACAAACATTCAGTGTGAATTGACCCCCAAGAACAGTCCAGCCATTCTGCTATTCATTGACAAATGGATTTTGAAATATTCACATAATGAAATCCCTAGAGCAAATGGAGTTTAATAGCTCAGGGGTTCTGTAAAGCAACATAAAATCACAGCTGGACACACAGGGTGAATTTTGAGTAGGGATAGCAGCAAGTATATACCCACATACTAATGTGATTGAAAGGAGTGAGACATGTAATTCTCTGTTCTGACAGGTAGTCAGTCTTTTTCTCTCTTTAAGCACAAATTCATTAGCTGTCCTCTATCAGATTGTTTTAAAAATATTCCTATACCAGGAAAACTTCATAAGTACCACGTTCAAGACCAAAAAGGGGCCATCTACAGAGTATTCAGCCTAGTAAGCACACAGACCTGAACTCTTAGCACTGTACAATCAGCTACCATTCAGAAACACCCTACGCTCATGACATATCACTGTATCTGCTCTGATAAGGTGTAACCTACCTCCACCACCTTCACACAGCAAGATATTTTCCTACGGAAATAGTCACATCTTTGATTAAACCACCTCCATAGTACATGTAAGCATACTGCTAAAATACATCTAGGGGCTTCACACTATTACCCCATATGGGAATCCATATAAAAAATGACTCCATTTTTATAGTACAGTAGCTTCCCACTGAAGGAATAACACATCCTGATCCTTTCCCTTCCGTCCTCTAAGCAGCTCTCCCAAACCTCACCAAACTGATTGTCAGAAGCTTGATGCAATCAGGTTGTTCAAAACAACAAATGCAAAAGCTGCCAAAATATCTCCAAAGCCGTCACAGAAAATAGTTCTTGACAAGCAAATCACTAGTGAGTTGTACACATGGGAACCTTGGAGTGTAATAGGCTTTCTCTAATATACCAAATACCCTCCTGGAGTTAAGCAAGTGAAAACAAACAGTGATTTTTGCACCACAATAATTCTGTGTTGCTAATTGGAAATGAACAGAAAAGCTAGTCCTCAGAGGACAGTGCTTCTTGTGGGGAACTGCTTTATCTCTGTTTGGCTGAGCCTAGTTCTCAGGGGAGATGTGCAAAACTCCTTCGAGGGAGGAAGTTTGGGCAAAATGCACCGCTTTGCTGGATATTAGAAATATAGGCACAACTGAGTCATTTTTAATACTGCATTACAGTTTTTCTTAAGCCTTGTTTCTTGATAAATCCTTTCTATTGCACCTCCTGTCCAGCTGATAAGGAAATGAGCCTTATCACCTCTCCCCTTGGTTACCCTTCCAGATGCCCTTCTCTCAAGTTCTTCAGCAGCTTATCATGACTAAACAAAGCTGAGAACAGCATGTCCCAGTCTGTACTGAGACTGAAGTTTCCTGCCTCTAATTCAGCCAAAATCATATTAATTGCCTTATAAGAGATAATTGGATCTTCAAATCTTGTCAGTCTTGTACGAATGGTGTTTAGGTGTCTACAACTTTGTAAGTGCGCAGTGATGGATACTTAGTGACAGATTTTCAGGCTATGGTGACTGTTCTCATTTTAGGATGAGAGAGAACCTCTCATTCTTTTTACAGTGGAAACCAGGGGGTGAGCTCAACATGCTTTAAAAACATGTTTTGATTTTTCGCAGCTGTGTTTCTCTGCAGCCCTTCTTTCCTTTGTTACTTGATCATATCTGAAATCTGCCCACTTAGTTGTATTCTTCAGGAACTGCTCAGTCAGTTGCCAATACTCAGCAGACAGATGCCTAAATGGTTTTGGCCATTGAATATTTAAGAAATTTTTCTGTCTGCTATTCCCTAACATTTACTTGCACCTCAAACAGAAACAGTTATAAAATTGCATCTCTCTTTTAGGCACTCTACAGATTGGAGTGATTATGGAAAGATGAAATATTAATATTTCCTTTGACAAATGGGTTAGAATGAATCACAGAATGGGTTAGGTTGGAAGGAACTTAAGAGATCATCCAGTTTCAGCCTCTGCCATGGGCTGGTTGCCCCCCAGCAGATCAGGCTGCCCAGAGCCCTTCAAACCTGGCCTTGAGCATCTCTGAGAATGGGGCATCAACAGCTTTTCTGGACAGCTGAAAAGCCTACTCAGATATTTGTCTATTCAGAGGGCAGAGAATCTGTTTGCATGTGTGGGTTTTTTTGAATCAGTGCTCTTATGTCAGCTTGTTTTTGTGCCAGTGCTGTCAATACAACCTATAGCTTCTCTGCAAACAAGACTGAAGTTATCTAAGAGTAGCTTCCTACTCTGGAAAGCTTCAGCTACTGACAATTGATTGTCACTGATTATTTTTGTAAACGCAGTGTAATCCGTGTAGTAGATCCAGTCAAAATTATTTAGAAACCTGAAACTTGCATAACAATTCTACTTGCTCATTGCTGCAAAATTTTTAATCTTCTTGTCCTCATATGCTATAGTCTGCCAGGTGAGTTCATCTGGTAGGCAATAACCAAGACCCACAGCTGAAAATACTTGTTTTCTCAGAAAAATACCTTTTAGCAGAGCTGATTTGATTGGATTCAGTGGCAGCTGACTGTTCCTTGTGCCACAGTCCCAAGTTGGACTGCAGTTTTCATGCCTGGTGTCGATTCCTTATAGGTTCATAGGTACATTAGGTTGGAAAGGACCTACAAGATCATCTAATCCATTCTTTGTAGCTCACAACCAAAGCTTGAATTTTGGCTGGTTCTCCTTACAATTTTATGACAACTGGCTGTGATAAAAATACTTAAAAGACCCCCCAGGATAAGAGCAGAACTTATTGCATCTTTCTGAATGCCAACAGCTGAGCTTTACATGTCTGGAACAAACTCCTGCTGACATTGTCCCTTTCACTAACATCTCGTCAACATTTTTGAAACAGACAGCTTTCATTTCCTTTCTCTTTCTGGATGCTGCATGTGAGTGATATTAGCAACTAGTGAGCAAGGCTTCACAGAACACATGCCTTCACAACAAACTGCCCATCCCAAAAAACAATGGTGCTTTCTCACCAGCCTAGTCTGGGTCATGTCTTTTCCCATGCCCTGATGCTGGAGGTTGGGATGTTACAGTAGCAGGGTGATATGTGGAAATGTGTGTGAGAAATGCAGTCAAAAAACTTTATCTGCTACAGAACGTTGTGCACCAGGCTGATTATGCAAATTGACACTCTGCCTGTTGCTTGGAGGTGAGCACTGTAATGCAAAAGTAGCTGAAATGCAGCAGAACTGTCATTTGGAGGTAGAACTATTAGGGTGAGTGATGGAAGGAGGCAGATTTGAGAGCAAGGTAGCGCTGCTGTTTTTTGCCATCTCAAATACTCAGTAAAAGAAGTTTTTAAAATCAGATAGGGAAAAAAAAGTGTCTCGTCCCGTAGAATAACGTGGACCTGGAAGTTTTTAGATTGGAAAAGGTATCAAATTCAAACTGACTGAAACTGTTAAGTAAATTTTCTTACAGCTGTTTCAGAGACCTCTCTGTGGTGAAAAAACGGGGAAGTATGCCTTCCTTCTGATAGTCAATATCAAAGAGCTGGTAAAGTATTTGACCAGATTAAGAGATCTTTGGTTATTGGGTATTGGCTAAAGGCATTTAACAGTGCTGTCTTTATTCATGGACATGTGGGCTTCCTGGCACCAGGACGGAGAGGCTTGCTTGGTTTTCTTCCTCCTAGTGTTGAGACTGAGCCTCTGATTACTGAGGCTGATTCTTCTTTTATATAAGAGACAAAAGCAGCCAATGATTCAGTCTATTAAAGCCAAACTGCATCAAACTGACTGGCGATTCTGTGCTGGAAATCAGCAATGGGCTACTGCTTAGAATAAAAAACAATCCTGATAACATCATTGATTCAGGGCTATCCAGTCCACATCTTTAAAATTCATAAGAAAAACAAAAGGAGGCTTAACTGATGAATTAATCAACACAGTCCGAACTTCTCTGCAGAAAACAGATTATCTTTGAAACAAAGAAATGGGAAAGGGAAAAATGGGAAGGGATGGAAGGGAGGGCAAGGGAGGAAAGTCTGAGCAGGCTTTTATGCCCTTCTAATGCAAGAGGCTAGGTAGGACTAAATTCCATAGATTTCTAAGAAAAAGGCAGAACAGTCTGCCTCTTATATTGCAGCAGAAGAAGGAGGTGTGAGGGTCTGAGACAAGCTTGCTTGCCTTTCAGTGCTCATACCCATGTCATTTTCGCTCCTAATTCTCCTGGACTTCTCATCTGTTATTCCTTTGGCACAGATATCCCGTGGGATAATCATTTGCCTGAACCACCCATTTAAAAAATAAACGGCATAACAAGAGAACCTAGCGAGATAAGTTGAGTGAATTGTGGCAGAAACAACAGGCATCCTCACAGATCCTAAGGAGAAGGCAGGTGGGAACCTTGCAGCCCTCCCAGCAGCAGCACACTCCATCGGTGCCAGCTGGTTCCCCTCCACTGCCTGCTCCCTGCAGGAGCCAGTGCCCCAATAGGACTGATGTTGATTTTCACTGATGGAGGTCTGTTCAGCATAAAATGGAAGAACATTTCTTTTAGCTGTTTTAAGTCTGTAAAGGAGGTGTGAACAATGACAAGTCAGGGTGAATGACTGGTTTCCTAATTCAGATCATGTCTCATGTTGGTTTTCACATCATCAGGCTGCTAAATACAGTTGTTTGGCTGTTGCCAGGTTTTCCTTTCCTTTGAAGTACACAGATAATGTTAAAAATGGATGAAACGTCTGAAGGGAAATGTCAATAATATTCAGATTCTCTGCTGATGTAAACAAGCTCAGACTACCATGGAGATGCTCTGAGCTACCCCAGGCAAAAGCCAGAGCCAGGAAGGATGGCAGTTCTCTTGGTGTGCTGTTTCATTGTTCCTGTTTAGCTGGGATTATCAAATTGCAACTTCATTAGTTGCTAATTTCCTTTTGTTGTTTTGAAAATACCAGATGAAATTAGTTTTTTTTCTTCCACTGAGGAACTATATGCTCTCTTATTTTCCCATGCTGTCCAGATTTATCTGCAGTGTATGGGAAAGGTATAGGACTGTGGATCCGGTCCTGCTCTTTCCATTTTCCAGACAGTGACATCCATAGTGCTGTGCAAATGATCATTATTTTATTACTACAGCAGTTCCAAAGCAAAAATGAAAAATGGTTCTACCCTCAAGGTTGGGAAAAAGTTAATATCTTTGAACCAAATTTAAAATGTTGCAGTCTGTCTTGGCTTGTGCATAGTTTACCTTTAGAAAGAGTCAAATTCATTTTGGAAACTTCACAGGCCTGTGCGTGCTCCATGTAAGAGTGCAGGAGGCAAGGAAACGCTGGCTTATTTTTTTCACTACAGCTTACAATTTGCAGGTATTTAGATTGTCCGTCATTAGCAAAGGTTTCCCACTGTCCTCTATATCATTATTCCAGCTGCAGCTTCATAAGAGGATGTTCTAGGTTAGAAAAAGAATTTATTGCAGTGTCAGGTATCTAAGATTAAAGCTAAAATAGCATTTTAAATGCTTCTGTGGGATGTCTTGAATGTAGATCAGCTTAAATACATCTTCCTATCTTCCTAATCACACACCTTTTGCTGAATAGATAAAGTTAAGCAAATGGAAATGGAAATCTATTTGAAATAGAAATCCAGAAAAAAAATATACTTATTTTATCTTTGACCAATACTTGTATAGAGTCTGTTCCATTAATGTGTTATCTCGTACAGATGACTGGGTTTGTTGGAGTTGGATAAGATTAAATGAATCAGTTACTGCAGTGCATCTGTTCAGTCAGGGCACTTTGCTCTCAGTTTGTAAAACAGTTTTCAGACTAATGAAGTATGGTCAATCACCTGTGTTTTTGCTGGAATCATCTTGCTGTTAATTGTGTCACAGCTATGGTTAGGTCAATTAATGTTGCCTTTGTCCATTGGCTATTGCTGTGCCAGAAGATAAGGCAATTTTTCACCACATGGTGCAGATGCAGAGTCTGTACAGATCAGTGTTTACTGATTTCTTCCATGTAGGAACTCTGTACATAGTTCCTATTTCTTGCAGCACTGGTTGTTATGTTCAGATGTGCCTCATTGCCAAAATGGATGAGTTAGCAATGGGCAAGCTGGTACTTAGCACTGCAAGAGACCTGGGAATCATTCAGCTTTCAGAGATCCCCTTTTAAATTCAGTGTATTCAGCAACTTCTGAGAACCACATATTATCCACAATTATGCTGTTTCAGTTTGTGGCTCACTGATGGATGAGAACGACAGGAAAAAACATTTCAGTATGTAATGTATGCAATGTGTTGATTAGGTATTGCAGCAATTTCATTGAGGCATGAATTGAGTAATTGGCTAACAACAAAATAATGAAGAATGGGAAGGAACACGGGAGAGAAGACTGTGTTAGCTGTAGTGTCACACCTCCTGGTTGATATTTCAAGGGACATCAGACAATGTAGAGCCATCTGCTTTGATACTTACGTTGAACACTCCAGAGGGGAGGTTTAACCAGGTTAAGAAGAGTGACCTTGGGCTAGATTTGAAGAAGTCAGATGAGGTGAAAAGGAGCAGAGTAAGAAGTGATCTCTCTCTGCAGATGTTCAAGACCTGCCAGGACACCTACCTGTGCAGCCTGGTCTAGGGAGCCTGCTTTGGCTGGTGGGTTGGACTCTATAATCTCTTGAGGTCCCTTCCAACCCCTACAATTCTGTGATTCTGTGACCAAACTCATTATTTGTACTAACTTTGGGTCGCAGTCTTCAGAAAGGAGAATGTGGTGGTGCCATACCCAGCTGGACAGAGTACAGAGTCTGCTGTGAGATGTCCTCAGAAGGGACGAACCATCAGGATCTTTTTTCCCAAATAGGAGAAATAACGAGAATCTCACCAATTCAGTGAGACTACAGAGGGAAAAAGTTTCACCACACACTTTTTTTGTGGTGGTGCACGGGGAGAAATATTCTGTCTCTCCGCCTTTTTTTTTCTTTCCTTTTTAAGTTATGCTCTTTTTCTTGGATCTAACTGGAAAAAACAAAAACAAAAAAACAAAAAAAACCAAGAAATGATGAATATTCTGGTAAAAAAAAAAAAAAGCCTAGAAGAGCAAACTGTAGAGAAATTAGGTTATTTGCCATTCTCCCACCTCCCCAAGGAATGTGCCAACCATTCAGCAGCTGGGTGCTCTGGACTGGATTTGTCTCAGTCTTTCTTGTAGCAGCTGTATAAACAATTAAATATTAATTGGACTAGAAAAACAGATTGGCCATGTGGTGAAAAAAGGGACTCACTTGGGACACATAGGCCAAGTTCAGCCCTCAGCTCTGAACCCGCTAAGCTACATTTTTCTGACCTACTTCTGAGTTGTTGGCCTTGGTCACCAGATAATATTTTATCTCTATTGCTGTTGCCCGTTGTCTCCCTCATGTTCAGACCCTACTAAATATAAAACAGCTTTTCTAATAATTTTATCAAAATTAGCACGTTCCCAGCAGAAGGGTTAGTTTCAGTGCCTTGGCAGTGTCACATTCAGCACTTTTGTTTATATATTTTTGAACACTTTCCAAATGTAAAGAAATATTTCTTCAGGTGGACCCCTGGCTGCATTTTCTTTTTCCCAGTTGAACTTTGAAAGCTGAAGCATGAAAACAGAGATGCCTGCTACCTTATTCTGCTTTTTTCTGTCTTCCTTCCTTGCTAGCTTCTTTTTTTAGCACAAGACACACAGCATATACTGTTTCTTTGTACGGCTGGGCATCCAGTTACCTGGATGCAGAGCTGCCAGCCACTGTATTTTGTCATCACACACCATGCAAATCGACCAAAGAAATAAATGTGGAGTGACGAAAATGTTGCATGTAGTTCAGAAAGCAAACTAGAAGGACCAGATGTCCAAAAATGATCACAGGGAGATCCACATGGATGTATGTTCAGGAAGGAACAAAACTCACTTTTTTGATTTTAAGCATAGAGGTTTTTTGTATACCAAATCATTGTTGTGAAATAGCTTTTCACTTGTATTCAGGTTTGCCTGAACTTGGCATTCCCAATTGAGTGGAAACTGAATTAAAAAACGTGGCTCAAAGAGAACCCGACTAAAATTTGTATCTTTTACTTGTTTACTGATTTTAATTTGATTCCTTTTGATCTCAGGAATGTTAATAACCAAGTGTGATTAGCCAGAACTCCATTCTGGCACTATTTTTCTTCTCACAGTTCCCTCAACATTTTGCTAACTAAGTGTAAATTAATTACAGGACAAAATGTAGCAGTGATGGTCTGCATTGAGACAGCATGTTCTGAAAACTGGACTTAATTGTTCTCTGCTTCCCGTGCATCTTCTTTGAGGTTGGCGGGGCTGGCATTGGAAGAACTGTTTTTCCCTGCTCTGTTGCTGCCTGCTGCTGCACATCTTAAATTTAGAGCTGATAAGACACAAGGGTGATCTTAGTAATGAAAAAGCCATGAGATTCGCAGTGAATTTCCAAGAGAGCTTGGGTTCGTGTTGTCATTGTTTTTAACACTGTCATAACAAGCATGCATTGTATTTGTCAGTATTGCCACAGCTTGCTGTGCTTTTAAATTCTGCTGGGTAGCAGAAGCATTTGCCAACAATTGTTACCTGCTGAGGAAAGTGAACAAAATGTGGAAGTTTTTGTTATTGTTTTGTTTTTCTTGTTACATGAAATGATTAACAGTTGAGTCACGTAGACTTCTCTTTGAGCTGTTTTAATGAGTAAACCTGCAGAAGCAAATGTGTAACAGGGGCATCTGTTATGGGAGGATGGAAATGTTGGCAGAGAAGACTGAGCCATGCAAGCAGGAATTTCAGGTGGAGAGGAATCTGTTTCCTAATGAAGACCGGTTTCATAGCAGCTCCCTTGTGCCAGCCCTGCGTTTGGCTGTTGTCAGTGTAGATATAGCAACGAGCAGTGAGGCGAACTGTATTAATGAGGGATCTGTTCTGATTTTGCCACTCCTGCTGGCTGATCTTTTGTATTGTGTGACTTTGCCAGTAGCACAACATTAAGGACAAAGCCTCCAAATCATAGAGTAGTAGAATGGCTTCAGTTGGAAGGAACCTTAAAGATTGCTCAGTTCCAACCCCCAGCTCTGGGCTGGTTTCCACCCACCAGATCAGACTGCCCAGGATAGCATCCATCCTTGTACCTCCAGAGATGACACATCCACAGCTTCTCTAGACAGCCTGTGCCAGTGCCTCACTGCCCTCTGAGTAAAGAAATTCTTTCTAACATGTAACATCTTCCTTCTTTTTCCTGCATCATGAAGGCCTAATAGTCTTTATTTGGTTAATTTTCCAAGAAACACTCTTTAATAATCCCATAGCTAAAGAAATAGAAGCATTAAGGAAATACCAGGAGTGTGTAAATGTGCACACTCACAGCTCTTGCACTAAATAAGTCATGGGAATTGAAAGACTCTGGAAAGGGAGCTTTAAATCATTAGATCCTTCTGATCTCTCCATGGAGGCATACAGTTTTAATTCTAACTATTTTGTTTATAGCCTTCTGACCCCTTTCCTGATCACTGATCCTTGCCTACATGCTGGTTGGCATCATGGTCAACCAGTGTTGGCTGAGAACTGGAAGGTGGGAATCGGTTTTCTCCAACCTGTCCTGCTTTCCATTGCACCATAATGGCCCTGTGGGTCAGCAGAGCCATTCTGTTAAAAGACAGACAGATAATGGAAGCACTTATTTGGAATAGATTTTAAAAAATAATGACCTGTAGTATGTTTCATCATTGGTCATTACAGGGAATTCAACATTTGCTGGAGTATCCCTGTGCTGTTGCAGAAGGTGTTCACTTCTGTAGTTATTGGTCTTTTTGTGATGTGTGCTCCATCTGGGAGCTCTCAGCTGCGTCTGTTCCCTCTGGTTATATGTCTGGTTGACCAGTAATTGGGAAAATTTGTTAAATGTGAACATGATTTCTGTTGACCTGGGTCATTAGCAGACAAGTGACAGGCTTGGCGACTACCTGTTTTTCTAGTAGGCTTGCTGTCCTTGCTGGCTCTGTATTATAAATCTGAGAGGCTTTTTACTCCATAAGCATGAGGGAGGCTGTGACTGGTTGCTGTGATACTGCTGGAGACATGGGTGATTGTTATAGTGCACTGGAGGGGCTATGCACTGTAGATTGAGCCCTTCCTTCATTGGGGCCAGTAGGAATGTGATATTTCTCCTATTAGTGTCTGCACCCTGATCCTCCTTCAAGCACAATGAGCATGGGACTACGTCAGCATGTCAGGGAGGGCAAGCCCTTAGAACTTATCTAGTGCAAAGCTTAGCTTGTCTTAAAAATGCAGTCAAACACCAGATCGGATGAATGATGCTGTACAACTTATTGATTATTTTTCCTTTGGATGTGATCTACTTCTGTAGAGCACTCCTCAGAGCAAGAATCCTTCTTGCTGATAAGTCTTATTTAGCAGGGGGAAGTAGAACTGAAATTCCCAGTGTTTTGTGCAATCCCATGGAGTTGAACTGATGCAAGCTATGTTGTTCTGCCATTTCAAAAGAGAGATAAAGTATGGAATTAATTACAATATTGATTCCAAATTAGCCATGTTAGATTAAACGGTTTGTTCAATGCTGGACAAATTTTAAAATGTGTTCAATAGTGCATTATTTATAATCTCCATTTAAACAAGAGAATCCAAATATTTTATGTAAGTAGAGAAATGGATTCTGAAACTTATTCCAGAGGCTCAGTGCACTTCTGGGGATTTTTTTTTACAAAAGAACATAAGGATGACCTTACAAGGGCAGGCAGAGGATCCATCTGGTCCAGTGCCTTGTCTTGGACAGTGCTCAGTATCAAACATCTGCAGAAAAGCATAAAAAAGGGCAAATGCACAGTTGTCTTTTCTCAGATCACCCTCTCTGTTTCCAGCTATCTGTTGAGAAGGGCTTGCATTGCCAAAGATGGATGTCTCCAGATGTAACCACATGTACTCTCACTGAAATCAACGCTACTGCAATAGATTGATGTTGCTGAAACAAATGTTAAGTCCAGCTTTTAGTTTTCACCAAGGCATTGCCATTCAATCCTGTACTAAAGAAAGAATCAACAGGAAAAGATGATTTTATTGCATTATACCTCAACAAGGCCAATGGGCACCTTTAACAGGAATCGAAATATAATAAAAGCCAGGAGTGCAGTAGTATGTCAGCGATAAAAATCACACATCAGGATTATGAAGATGAATTATACAGCAGTTTGCTGCTTCTTTGAGCCTGAAGATTTCTCTAGAGAATTCAAGGTTTAAGTATAAAATGCAGCTGATAGAGCTGCTCACATTGTTGCTATGACTTACTCGTGTTTTCCCCTGAACTGATATATTTAAATAACATCTAAGGTTTGTATCCTGTAGCCCTATCAGTTCTGAATCTCCTCAAACCACGGGAAATGAAAGGAGTTGAGTATCTCTTTGCAGAAAAGACTGGTTCTGTCTGCAGAATTTCTGAAGGTAGCAATTGTCTCAAGATTGTTCCTGCATCTGTGCTCAGTAGATAGGGTTTACAATCCCAAATTCTGTCTTTGGTGTTGAGGAATGCATTGCTAGGCTGAATTTTGCTCGCGAAGATGCCGTTCTTCAGCTGAGATGGGAGTAAAATTTCATATTCTCACCAGTCCTGTGTGTCCTTTTTTCTGATCAGTTCCTTCTTGTTTGCATTCCTGACCCTTTGCATTCAGATCCAAACCACATACAGTTACTACAAATGCTGCAGCTTTCTGTCCCACTAACAGAGACGTTGCACACCTTCCAACAGCTCAAGTTTCAAGTGAGATCTGGCAACAGCAGTTCATGTGCTCCTCCTGCAAAACATGGGAGGGAGAAGGAGCTGTTAGGCACAGATTTTATCACAGTTCTCTCAGTATCTCTCTTAACTGAAGAACTCCAGGAAACACTTGACTGTATGTAGGCCTCTAAGCAAGCAAGCAAACAAACAAATAAAAAACAACCCTTGAAATGTATGTGCTGGCAGGATCAAATCCAGAAACATAATGACACATTTTAGGTTTTCTGTATGAAGATATTCATGTCTTTTGAAGTAATGTGGTAATTTGGTGCATGTGTGAGTCTGACTTCTGATCCCTGATTACTGAGGAGTTGACAGAGCTCAGCTGTGAAAAAAAGGTGGAGAATCGTGCTTCTACTCAGTTTTTTGTTTGTTTTTTCCTTGGCCACAGTATCTGGGCATTTGAGTCTTCTGTGCAAAGCAGAAGAAGCTCAGTACATGAGATTTACAAAAGCACTTGCAGCATATTTTCCTTGGCTCTAGGGGAATTTCAGGTTGGATATTAGAAGGCATTTCCTCTCAGAAAGAGTGATGATACATTGGCACAGGCTGCCCAGGTAGATGGTGGGGTCACCATCCCTGGAGGGACTCAAGAAGCATGGAGATGTGGCACTGAGGGGCATGGTTTAATGGACGTTGTAGTGATGGATTGATGGTTGGACTAGATGGATCATAGGGGTCTTTTCCAACCTTAATGATTCTATGATTCCTAATGGGAAAGTGTCAGAAGCATGCTTTAGAGGGGGTTTATGTACAGCAAGGCAGTGAAAACAGCCACAGTTTTACACAATAGCTGTTGCACAGGGGTGTCTGAATCCTAGTGCATAGCAGAGCATCTTCCATACCTGTATTTTGCTGTTTCTTAGCAAATTTCTGGATGAAATCCCAACCAAATCTCTTCCCTGTGGTTGTGAATCAGTGAGAATGCTCTGTGCATACTCATTAGTCTTCAAAATCCTCATGCATAAAGAACTCACAGTTAGGAAAAGAGATGGTGTTTGACCAACGGCTTTCTTATTGAATTTCTTTTTATGTCCAGTGCTGAGAAATGTTGTACTTTAAATTATGTTTTATTGATGTTGATGTGCTTTTTTTTTTCCTCCTCCTTTTCCCACATTGTGCTGTTTTGTTGATGTTAAGCAATTAATAAAACTGAATATTTTGCATCCCATTGTCTGGACAGAGTGACAGAGCTCATATGTGTACAGATAAAGGCAACGACAACAAATTCTCACTCTACTACTAAAACAAATCTGTTCTGTGCTTGCCTCTCAGCATACTGGTGCTGTAGGATTATCATTTTTTATGTTATCTCTACCAGAATATCTTACACTGTGTGCTATGGAACAGGTGGCCCAAGGAAGTGATGGAGTCACCATCCCTGCAAGTTTTCAATAAAAGGGTAAATGTGGCACTCAGTGTCATGGTTTAGAGTGGTCACAGGCATGGGTTGATGGTTGAACTAGATGATCTTAGTGGTCTTTCCAACCTTAATGATCCCATTATGCTATAATTTTATTTTAAAGGAGTTGTCTGTTTTGTTGTTTTGAATTCGCAACAAAGGATACGTAATTTTCTCTGCCAGAAAGGTCCTGTGCCACTTGATGCCCTGGGAGGTTGTAGCAAAAGGTTACAAACAAGTCAGAGGCAATTAAAAATCACTAACAAATCACTTGCAATGAGTTTATCAGAGTACGGTGTTCAGTTTGGGTCCAATGAAAAATGTTGTGGCCCTGGAGAGTGTCCAGAGAAGGGCAATTGAGTTGTGAGCATAAATCTGGTGGGGATGGTTCAGTGTGAAGAAAAGGAGACTCAGGGAGACCCAACTGCTCTCCACAACTCTATGAAAGGAGGTTGTGATGAGGTTGGGGTTGGTCTCTTCTTCCAGGTAACAGAGAGAAGATGAGAGGGAATGGCCGTAAGTTGTGCCAGGGGAAGTTCAGGATGGATATTAGGAAAACATTCTTCTCAGAAAGGGTGGTGATGCAGTGGCACAGGCTGCCCAGGGAGGTGGTGGAGTCACTGTCCCTGGAGGTGTTCAAGAACCGTGGAGATATCTGTGGGAATGATGGGGGAGGGTTGATGGTTGGACTAGATGATCTTAGAGGTCTTTTCAAACCTTAATGATTCTGTGATTCTATGATTATTTTACAAAATTTGGGGTTGTTTGAAGTGTTTGTGATTACTTATTCAGGGAACTTTGATAGAAGATGAAAGCAAACAAAAAAAAACCAAAACAAATATAAAACCCACCAGCTAATCCTGTAGTCATTACTTTTGGACCCATAGCACTGCGACAGATGTCTATACAGGACTTTGGCAAGTCTGGTAAGTGAGTCTGGGTTAGGAGTTTCTGTGGGGTCTCAGCATATGGCTGAGATCCTCTCCTAAAATAATCTACTCAGGACTTCTGCTGCACAGTATACTAGCAGTCAAGGAAGCATGTGCTGCATTTGGTAGTTAGACTGAAATAGCTTTCATTTCCACTGATAAGAGTTGTTAGAATAATGAAAAAATTTGCATTTAATTAGGAAAAAGGAGTTGAGAGAATATGTCATTTTCTTTTATATGACAGTTAGAAATGTGTTGTACACGGCAGTCTGGAATTTATGTGCCACTGTTTTTTGCAATTAGTGATCTTATTTACTGTCAAATAACTGATTTTAGTAGAATTTCTGTGAAACTGCAATTACATCTAGGGAATGAGTAGATCAATCCCATCTGCATATGCTGGGAGGACTCTTCCACAGATACCACATGTCCCAGCCCCACATGCTCAAGATGTGTGTGTGTGACTTGCTGAATCCAATAAGTGCAGCAGAAAGAAAATCTCTGTTTTCTTCAAATGAAAAATTGAAGTAATATAACTTAAGCTTATTTACCAAAGAAATATTACATTCCCCTATGCCATCCACTAACACGGCAGTTCCGAGCAAGGGGAACACATCACTGTGTGTTGAGGAGAATATTGGATGGAGATCAGGACCTAATCCTGCAGATGTTCTTCCCCTTGCTGTAAAAACTGTAACTTAGAATTCTGAGAAAGGACTACAGTGCCAGGCCACGACATACAGAACAACTGAATTATTTCAGGATATGAAGGAAATAATAAATCATGCCGGGATTAAGCTACTTTTTTTTCTTCTTTCTGAAGCAGTGTGTGCTTCCACTGTGCTTCTCTTTTAAAATGAATACGGTTCAGAATTCCTGCTTTGATCACTAATTGGGATCATTTGGTGCATGAGATGCTAGTTCATAAATTCAGGTAACAGCTGAAGAATGTGAAGAATCATGTTTTGTACTGTATACAGTGCACAAAACCTTAACACATACATGAGTATGCAGGAGTGAGATCAGCATTATTGTTGTGAAGGGCAAAAAGCATCTTGCAGATGTGTTCATCTACATTGTCCCTGCAGTGCATAAATGAATGTAGGGGTATGTAGTAAGGCTGGATGCACACCTGAGCTCTGGCTGGAGATCTGCCTTGCCACTCCCATTAGCTACCCACAGCAACCAGAAAAGCCAGAGGTGCAATTTGAGGTGCAGTGTTCCAAGTAACCCTTTCAAACATGTGTTTTGAGGAGCAGCTGTACTTTTGGCTTCACAATCAGAGCATGGGCCTTAGTTTAGTTAACATGATTTTGCTTTTCAACACCATTTACTGACATTCAACTTGGTCTTACATTTTCCATACCTCAGAAGGTATCTCAAAGTGGACTTATTTCCAAGCAAGAATCAGAGAGTCTGAGCTTGATGTATTCATTATTAATGATGATATATCAGTTAATTATGGTTAAGTCTTTGGGGAAGATATCCTTGGAAAGTGAAGAATATCTGAAGAAAATATCTTCTGAATTTTTACCCGTGCATTTCACTAAACCCACCCAATCAGAAGGCCTCATTTACTTTTGCAGGTTGCTGATGTTAGATAGTCCTATGTGGAGTCAGGAGTTGGACTTCATGATCCTTATGGGTCCCTTCCAGCTCAGGATATTCTGTGATTATATTTCTTCAAATATTGCTGTTTTTATGTTGTGGGAGCTAAATTGTATTCATATGATGACTACAGCCATTTGCTAGACCATCTGTCTTTCAGGTCTATCAAAAGCCTAGATGGATGATAGTGTAATTTGGAACTAGGTATTCCATTCCCTTGAATTTACTAATGTCAGACTGAATATAGCTCACTCCTGTTTGCAATAATTGTGATCTAATTACCTCAACCAAGCTGTGACATCTCAGTAGGAGTAAGCATTTCTGTGATTCTTACTCAGTCAAGTGGGCACCTAGAAAGGATTTCACATAAATAACCTACCATGTGTGAGTGTGACTGTGTAACCAGGATCTTTGAAATAAACTGGATAGGGAACATGCTCCATATGTAGCCTTCTAATTCTCAGGGATGAACATGTCCATGGTGTGGTGAGGAAAAGCCTCTGTATCTCCCTGAGCAGCATAAGCTGTGTGGAGACATCACCAAAGAACAGAAGACCTCAGGCTGGAATTTCCTAGACCAAGCCTGTGCCAGGAAGGAACAGGTCACAGTTACATCAGGTTGCTCATGGCCTCATCCATTCCAGATTTAAAACTCTTCAAGGCTGGAGATTACACAGTCTCTCTGGCCTATATTCCAGTGCTTTATCAGCTGTATTGTGAAGATATTTTTTTTCATTAAGTCTATGAGAATTTCCTGTGTTGAAACTTGTCACCATTACAATTGCCCTTTGCTGTACATGAATGATCTACCAACAAATCTTTCTCTGTCCACAAAAGGCCTAAAAAGAAAAGAAAGAAAGAAGAAACATGAGAGATTCTCCCATTCATCACTTGTGTCCATTTAAAAGTTGCCTGTAAATTATCTTCAGAGTCAAGCTCTATGCACGTATAATATGTCTCTAGTATATACAAGGAGAACTGCATATGGTCCTTAGCTACATGATTGTTTGTATTTTTTTGCACTCAATGCCCTATTCTATTCAGTTCCTGGGCTTGGCAGCTTCAGACATTAAGCCAAGGTTGCATAGAGAAATGAATCACTGTCTTCAAGATCCGTTGCGATGTTGAGAAAGGCATTGTGAATGTTACATTAAGTGACCCGAATTAGAAGTGTAGATTTGGACATTCATCTGTCTAAGTGTTGATTCTGAATTTGTTAAAAAAAAAAAAAAAAGGGTAGCAATTCTCAGTTCCTTAAAAAAAATACGTTAGGAGGACAAGTTCCTTAAGTGAATAAAGCTCTGAGGTTTTGGAGAGATTAATACTGCAGACCGTGTCCGTACTGCGAGGTGAAAACCAGGCTCATGAGTGTGTTGATCACACCTGCCTCCACAGCCAACATGTGGCTCGTCAACAAGGACAGTTTAAACTTAACTGTTTAAATGTACTGGCTCTGTATTTCAGTTTAAACGTAATGACTTCACGTTTCAGAAGAGGTGATGACATCCTGAGCTGTGATGTGCTGTGACACAGCCATGCCCAGTCCATTTTCTTAAGAACTAGAGTTTGAGCAATGCTGTAGTGCTGAGCTTTGTTCTGTGGGCTGAAAATAAACCATGTGAATGCTGGGAGAGCCTTAGACCTCTTCTAAGGGCACAGAAATGCTCATGAAAATTTTTCATGGGAGTAAGTAATCTTTTAAATCTAACAAGGTTTGAGTGTCGAGAAGTAAAAAAAAGTGTGAAATTTATATGGGATTAAATTAATTAGTGAAAGAGATGCATTGAGCGTACCCACAGTGTGAAATAAACTTGGTGAAATAAAGGAGATAAGGCCATAGGCAAAATGATCCTGGGGCATGATGTGGCATCCAAATGCTTACAGCCTAAAGAGGAATTGTAAATCTTGGCTTTTTCTAATTCTTGAGGCCTGACTTTGCAACCTCAGTTGTTTAGAAGATATTTTTAAAGGTATTTAATAATATTAAAGCTTCCCAAACTGGGCTGGCATTTTTAGAGGCCAAACACATTAGCACTCATCTGTAACAAACATTCCATATTCAGATGATTCATATGATACTTTGGAGAATCAGCTGGTGATGGGTATTTGGCTGAACATGTGGAGGCTTGTGATTTGTAGTGAAGGACACACTAGCTATGGATCTGAGCAGATGGTGGTCATTACTTTTGCCAACATGTGACTGTGTTTAATTATAATGGAAGTGCTGAGGCAGATTATTTTCCTGAGCTGTTTACATATATCTTCATCACAAAGTGAGTTAAGTGTTCGAGGAAGCATTGCATACAAAACATCAGAACAGCATTGAGTTCATTTTAATCATTGCTGTATGGCCCAGTGTCTAATATTTAGATGTTCAAGGTCTCATATACATTTCCAGGTGGATCCTTCACTTGAGAGCAATGGACTATGTTCTTCTCATTGTCTGCTGGTCATTTAGTACAATTCATTCTGATGGAAACTACGTTTTTCCTTGAATTCATGATGAGATAGAGTAAACTCTGGCTGCACATAATAAATATGTCTGCACACCTTTAACTACAAATACAGCTAGCCATTTTTATACCGCGTTATATGGAATTATCTGTAATGCAGTACAATTCCATTTTAGGGATTGCACTGTTTTATGTTCATATGCTCTCACTGGGTCATATTTTCTATTTTGTGGGTTATTATTGTTTGGCTAATGACACTCAAATGTCTTTCTTTCTCTTGTCCTCATAATGTATCTTCAGTAAGAGGTAGTGTGGTCTTTTGACTGTGAGTTTGTGGCTGTGGATTAATTTTTAGCAATTAAACACATTACTGATAAAACAGTTCCCTCTGTTCCATAATTCAGCCCATTACACAGAGCCCAGGGAACAAAAAAACAGCTGCAAAGAGCGCAAAGTGTAGAGAAGACAATCTGTGGAAGATTCTTCCACCTCAACTCCAGATTTCACAGCTAACCTTCAGCCTCAATGGCATCACGCTGATATTTCCTGCCTGTTTAGGGGCATATGCGTCTGAAAGAATTTCTACATGGTCATTTATGAATGTAAAAGTAGTGAAATCCAGCTTCTTCCTTCAGTAACAAATTCTTTTATCTATTGCCATATGGCTTATTGTGTTCCCCGTGGTTGCTGGACCACCACTGAGACCTATCTCCTATCCTACCTGCCCACCAGGGTCTCTGATTTCACTTGTTTGAGATTAGGACCTGAGATGCTTATAATTCAGGGTGGATGCATTGTACTACAGTACTCGGTAAGTCTCAGTTTGCTGTCAGGTGTCTGTCACTGGGTAACAGGAGCAGTCCAGGCAAATGTTGGAGTCGTTGACTGTCTCTAGCATGGGAGAAGAGAATGAGATGCATAGAAGTGGTGGGAACCATGATGTTCTGCTGAGAGCACAATGAGAGTTGACAAAATTTTCCTTTCACCCTTTTTATTACACATCTAATTATACAACTGTGTCTGAAGTACCACTGAATGAGCTATTTTAATTTATGAAGTTCTCTAAAACTTTGTTTAAGAGCTCCAAACACTTCCATTATAATGAATTTTAGTAAAATAGTTGTTTGAACTACCAGCTTATAATCAGGCTAGTAATAAAATTGTACTGTAATTTACTGTATACTTACAGTACTTAGAGCGTCTTCTGTTTTGCTATACTGTGCTTTTTTGAGAGTTATATTTGTCTTAGTTGTAGCTGTGATATGCTGCATTCTGTTTGATCTTATCACAGTTTACACTTCCTTTATTAAACTGAAATAACAGAATTTACTTAGAACTAACAGGAGGCTGTTTTTGTTCTTTGAGGCTTTGTGTGCGACTGACCTTCACTTAAGCATTTTGTCCTATATAAATATTTCAAGTGAGCCATGAATCAGGATTAATACATTAGGTGACTACCAAATCATTAGTAGTGCAGGATGTAATAAAGTTGCTGCCAGGGCTTTATTAAACAGGGCATGTTAGTCATTAAGATAAAGTAATGGTGTTTGTAAATATGAGATCAGAACCTCATTTCCTCTGGGTGTCTCATCTTAAGCAGGTGTCAGTGTTAGGAATGGCAAGCAGCAAGGTAGAAAGTGAAGCATCATTTAAATCTCTATGGTGACTGAATTCTGATTAAATAATTTACTGCATCTCTTCTCACAAGGAAGATGATGCTTTACCTTATTTTCCATTTGGCCTCAGAACTGTAATCTGGATAGTGCTAAGAGCTGATTTGTCAGAATCAGAAACAAATACTGAAAGAAATGGAGCAAGGAAAAACTCATAGTTTGCAGCAAGTACACTTTTTTTCTGGCAGTAACTGAACTGGAATGGGAAATGAAAAGAACAAACAGGAAAAAAACACCAGAATTACAAATTCTGTTACAATTGAAAATTTCTTGGTTTCATGGATACTCATCCACTTATTGTATTCATTTTTTGGGGTTGACACATAGTTTGAATTTTAGTTGGGAAAGCATACCTTTTTTTTTTGTGAGGGGGAGGATAATAGCAGAAAAATTCACTTAGTCATCATTTTCTTTAGCTTCCATTTCAATGAATTCCCACTGACAAGGACATCAGACAGATTAATAAATATGAGCCATAATTTATATTCAAACAGAAATTCTGTGTACCTACACCTGTGTTCCTACTGAGAGGGCTGAGCACTCTTTTCCCTTCTCCTATGAGATGTAGTTATCCAGAGATGGGGAAGTTGTCCTTCCCAGAAACTCATTTGTTAGTTCTGAGAAAAGTAGCTTCCATCCCTTTTCAGCTGGGTAACTTGGGCTTTCCATAACTTTTAGGGCATTAGCATTGATTTCATGACAGTTGAGTTACTGTTGACTTTTTTGTCTGTTTCTACTCTTAGTTAATTAATCCTCTGAGATATTGGTGCTGATTGTGCTGCATATTTTCATTTTTAGTCTTTTTCTCCCTGTTTCAAGTAGCAACTCAATTGTTCCTCTCTTATAACTTCTGGTGAAAATGCTGTTTTTATCTTTTTTGCATTCTTTGAGCATCTCACTCAGCATAGATTTTTCTTACCTGTGTATGAGGAATACATGTCCCCAGGTATTTCTGGGACTATCTGAGCAAAGGCTACCTGGCTATCTAACTCTAACTGTATCAATTCTATAGCCAGGACAAGAGCCTTTTTTGATCCTTTAGAAAAAAAATCTTCTTTGACAGAGTGGTGAGACATTGGCACAGGCTGCCCAGGGAGGTGATGGAGTCATTGTCCCTGGAGGTGTTTGAGAAACATGGTGATGTGACACTGAGGGACATGGTCAGTGGGCATGGTGAGGGTGGGTTAAGGGTTGGACCAGATGATCTTAGTGATCTTTTCCAATTATTTCCAGTGATTTTATGATTCTGTGATTATTTTTTTCTCTTCCATTTCAAAGTGAAACTTGGAGATTGAAGATTTTGGTTTGCTCCTTTCTAGCACAGTGGAATTTGTCCACAGGTTCCCATCCTTGCATTCATTCTTAAAATATTGTACTATTATGTAGTATTAGGGAAAAAAAAATAAGAAGCTCAGGGTGGCTTTAGAAATGAATAGGTGGGAAAATAGTGTGTTACTGAAGAGTTTAAACTCTATGTTGACATGTGTTCTGGTTGATGGATAGGCCTTGTAAACTACCCTGTGTTTTATAATTGTCTTTAGCTGAAGTAAACATTTTTGTTTGCATTGCTCACTTTTGTAAGCGGTAACTAAAGTGATTTAAATGATCAATTTATAAGTATCTGAGTTTTGTACCTTATTTCACGGTGATTTATTTCTGTGTAGAATGTGCTTTTACTACAAGTGACATTTCAACAGCATATTACAGTCTCTGGAGTCCTTGAACTCTTTCCAAGCAGTGAGCCTGCTGGGGCTTAAGCCAGTTTGGAAATCTATCTGTTGGGTTGATGGATTATAGTCCATGTAGTGAGCACTCAGCCTCCACAAGGTTCATGGCATCTTCACCTTTAAGTATCTAATTTATGTAGAAATGCCAATAAATTATTTAGAAGGACATGCCTGCAGATATCAGCAGTTCTGGAGCAAGTAAAAATACTATGACTTTGAAAATCATTGTAAATGTTGGCACGTCTTCAACATTTGTGTATGGGATCTGGCTGCGGAGTATTTGAGAAATAAAAAGCTTAGTTTTCTTTCTTTTTTTTTTCTCTCCAAGATTTTCTTGTCATTTCTTTAAGAATTCAATGGATTGTTCTTGGAATAAAGTCCACATTTATTCTGGAAAAGCATTCATCCCAGAAACATGAGAGAACAGTGTGCACTCAGTATGACAAGGATATGAACAAGTTTTTCCTTTCTTCCTGAATCTTTAAGAATTTGTTTCTGAGTCTTCAAAAACCTCATATCTGTGTCAATAAAATGCACACCACAACGGCCCTTTCACTGACTGCAGGATGTGCTCTGATATTCATGCTCCATGATATTCAGTTCTTTTTCACTTCATACCAGATTGCCCATCTAATGTTTCTGCAGCAAATTCAGGACTTTCCCTTGAGACTGGTTTGTTTTGCTTGTAGCTAAGTAAAAGATATGCCAGAGACTTGTTATGGCATGGGTAACCAAGTCCCATTGCCTGGACTGGGCTGTGTTCAGTTACTTACTGTAGGCTCATCTTTACAGGCTAAGTGAGGATGCCATTTTAGCACAACATGCAGCACATCTTGCCCTGGAAGCCAAGCAGTCCTGCTGGGGATCTGCAAATGTTGACTATTCAGGGTAAACATCTAAATCTGCCTGAAAGCATCTATCTAAAAAGCAGTATTTTTGCAAGTTCTGAACACCTAGGTTCTTTATTAAATCAACAGGAATTGGAAAATGACCTTGAGAAAGCAGTGGGATAAAATTAACATGCATTAATGTACAGACTTACTCAAACCTGCTTTAGAAGAGAGATCCAGTTGTACTGTTTGTGTTTGTGTTAGCAAGATACCTTCAGGTGGAAGAACATTTGCAATTTTAGTCTTCTTTGCTCAAAACCTTCTCTCTGCCCCCAGAAGTATCCCTGACAAAAAAAAAAAAAATTGAATTAGTTATTTATTTGATTGTAAATGAGTATTATCATTGTATTGCTATGCTAGATGTCTGCCTTTTCCATAAGGATTGGGTAGCATTTTGGAAAAAAATAATTAAAAAGTAAGGAAAAAATACTGATCCTTAAAGGATCTATGTTACAGTACTAAAAGTTCTAGGTTGCTTTACTGACCTATTTTTCTCATTTTTATTCTGCTTCTCTAAATGTCTGGGGCATTCTCAGCCAGTAAAGGTAACACAGAGTCATTTACCTGCTCCATGCAGTGTAGGGCTGTGTGGAAATACAGACTATTTACAGCTTCCCTTCATTACTGCAGGGCTGTCTCTTACACAATGAGGCTGGGCTGCTCCCTGGGCCGCCTGTTGCAAAAGGAAGGAATGACAGATGAATATTTTTTTACTACTTTATTTAATATTTACATCATGAAATTGACATTAAAATCTGTAATTAAATTTAAACTTTGTATACAAATAAGGAAACAAGTTGTAATGCAAATAATGCAGGAATATGACACAGAATATTGCTTTTCTTTAATCCTGAATTTTGCTGAAGTAGTGGTCAAGTTTTATTCTCGGCTTAGATCTGTTTATATAAAACTTAAATGATTAATTTTTGTTTGCTTGTTTTGGGAAATCTAATTGAATTTTATAGACAGGATTAGATCTGTAGTTGGAAATGATTAAGAAATATAAGACAACAGCAGTTTTCTGTTATCCACAGTAACATCATAGCAAGGTACTTTCTAAGGGTGTTATTTGTAAACAGTTGTTATCTTAGTGTGGAGTTGTCTTATGACTTGTGAGTTCCCATCAATTTGAAATTTGAGTGGATTTTCATCTATGGGAGCAATTTCAGGCTGTGGCACAGATTTGTGTGTGTGAATGCCAATTGCTAAGCTTCTGAGCCATAGGCATCCCCTTGTGTCTTGAACCCCTCCAGGGTTGGAGACACCCCACCTCCCTGGGCAGCCTGTGCTAGTGCATTGCCACTCTTTCTTAGAAGTGTTTCCTAATATCCAACTTGAACCTCCCTGGCACAACTTGAGGCCACCACCTCTCATCCCGTTACTGTTACATGGAAGAAGAGGCCAACCCCCACCTCACCACAACCTCCTCTCAGGCAATTATAGAGAGCAATAAGGTCTGCTTGAGCCTCCACTTCTCCAGACTGAACAGTCCCATTTCCCTCAGCTGCTCCTCCTAGGACTTGCTCTTCATAAACACAGTTTTGTGCTGCCCTGGTGGCTCTGAACTTTGGCATCTATGTGGAAGCTCATAGCCTGCTTCAGCAGAGATATCCCTCATACCTAAGCAACTATTTTATTTGAGTCAATAAACATCTGGTGAAAATTGTTGTTTGCTGATTTGTTTGTTTTTACCATGGCTGGAGTACTTCAGTTTTAGGTGTGCATTGCTCCAGGGCATCATCTTGAGATGGAATTTGGTAGCAAAGACAGCCTTTCTTGAAATACATCCCGATTCACACAAATTTGATTTGTATCAACAAATTGGCTTTCTGACACTGTGTTGATATGTAGAGAGGCATACAGACTCTGAATACATTTCCTTATGACAAGGTTGGGGAAAGAGCTTTAACAATGTTAGGGGATGTCAGGCTTTTCAGCTGCTGACAGCCTTGGAGATACTCTAATGATATTAAAACATTTCAAGTTGTCAACAGTGACTTGCTTAGCAGAAGCTTTAGGGTCAACACTGCTTCTTTTAATTAAGCTCCCTTTGTGTCATGCTTGGACAGTCTCTATCACAGGAAGGTCATAGTTTTGATGGGAACTTTTAGCAACCACTGTTGAGACTGACGATAAACTGAAAATGTAGCTACTAGTGCAATGGTAGTCACTCCTGATAAATAATGTTATTTATTATGGGTATATTGTTGTGGACATCTATTGCCCACATCTCTTCCCTATCCCATTCAATGTCATTGCCATCATCTCTTTAGAAGCTGTAGCCTCTCTTCCGGTAATTGCCAGTTTATCCAGTCATCTCCTTACCTCTCTGGGAGTTCATGCTGGGCTTCCCCATTTAGCTCAATCTGGAACATTCCTCAGACGTGAGGACCTGTCTGAATGTCTCAGGGACTCTTTCTTAGCAGCTGCTCTCATCAGAAAGTAATCACTGCCTTGCAGTAGCTGGAGTTCCTACAAGGAGAAAGACAACTTAGTTTTATATTGTTTTGTAGATCTTATGTTTGTAGACCATGACGTGTTACAGCATGATCCAGAGGAGTCTTGTTAGTTGAGCTGCTTGTTGAAAGATTTAAACCTCTTGGTGAGCTCCTAGTCTGTACAGGGAGAGCAGTACAGTATGTTTTTCTCACAGAATAGATGTGTATTTAAGACGACTACAAGTATGTCAAACTATAGATACAGTATGTGATTTTGAAACAAGAAAAGTATGGTATGAAGAATGTGATAGGCAGCCAGCATGAAGATTTGTATTTCAGCTTTAATTTTTAATCACTATCCCAGTCCATTAGAGAAGTGAAAGTAGAGTATGATCAATTGATAAATGAAGTGCTTTTTTCCAAAAATGTTAATTTCATTGTCATGAAGTAACACTTGTTACTGCATGGAAAGTTATTAGATTGTATATGCATGAAGTAATACCCATAGAAGAAGTTAGATGAATAACCCATAATAAATCACAGACCACTGGGTATGCAGTTAATATCAAGATTAATTATACACTGACTTGTTAAGTCATTATGTTATAGATAGCAATGTTGAAATTTAATTTTTCACTAAAAACTGATGAATTCTGATACAGTTGTTTAACTATTTATAAGCACCCTTGAGATGCAAGCTTAAACATATTACTGTTTCATCAGTTTGCCTTGTATAATGGACCGGTTAGATTTACAGTATCAATCATATCAAAACTTAATTAGAGTTTCTGTTTTCTGGCTCAAACTTGTAAACACCGCCTTGTTTTTCATCTTCTGAAGCGTGCTGTAGCAGGATGGTTTTCTTTAATTTTGCACTCCTGATTGTCTTCTACTGTTAGCCTTCCATGGTGGCATCATTTTAACCTGATTTATGAAGGTGACTAAAAATCAGGAAAGCACAGGATATATTCAGCCATGTTGAGGAAGTGTTATGAGATGCCTAATACGCTGTTTGTGTCAAATATAATTTATATTCTTGAGTCACCAGCATAATATTCTATCTTGAGTCACCCCCCTAATATTCTATCTTTGTCCTGATTAAGGATAGGATTCATTTAAAAACCAAGGCACTCTTCAGTTGGGCTCAGCTCCTTGCATTGTTAGCAGGAGTTGAATGATGTGAGATGATGCAGGGGCTTGTGTACAGGGCAGACATCCTCCAGCAGGGTAAGGGTGCCCTTGTTATGGATACCTACATTGTGTCTGGGGTCTTTCCCTGCAGAGCTAGTGTTTATTTTGGTTAACCGTACAGCAAAAAATCTAAGAGATGCTTAAACTCCATATCCTGCAGAGGACCATGGGACTTGAACACAAATCTAAATGGTTTTCCAAATACAGAAAGGTGTCCTGTTAGATGCTCTCCTGAGTTCATCTGCACTGAGAAGTCCTCAAGGGCATATGAGGCCAAAGGAAACCATTGCCCATTCCCAGCATTTTTTTCCCTGTGAGTAGAGGAGAGCATCTTACTGGAAAGGAAGGAGGAAAGCCGTAGAGCAATATTGTGCATTAACTGCCAGTACTGTTTCTTATTTGGTACCGAAAGGATTTAGTGAAGTAATAAATACAGTCACAGGTTTGATGAGCTGCCTGTGTTACACAGTATTGAAGTGGTATTTATATGAAGAAAGCAACAATACTCCAACACACACTGTGCTGTTACTTAATATAAGAAAGACAGACAAGTAAAAACAATAATAATAGTCACACTCAACTTTTTTGGTAATTACTCACTTTTCTTCAGATTTTCTTAATTTCCCTTGTGTATCTATTTTTTAAATTCTGTGCAGCCCACATGCATGACAGTTAGAACTCTAAAGAACTGTGTGCACCATTCCTGCAACACTCAGAGCTCGTAGCTTAAATGTTGTGCACAAAGAGGTGCACACCATCTAGACTAAGGAAAATGCCATCCCTAATAGACATGGAAAACATTTTTGATGTGGCTGGTTCCAAGCACAGTCCCATTATTGGGCAGGTCAAGCATCCCCACTTCTGATCCTTCTCCCATCTACGGCATCAATCCTTGCTGAATCAGGATCTTTAATATGCATAAAAGATGCTATACTAATAAAGTTTTTTCAAACATTTCTCTCATCTTGACTTTTACAGGTAGATCTTTTTGCAAAGTGCACAAGTGCTGAGTTTTTGTGGACTTGTCTGTAGTGGGCCCATGGGTTCAGAAGCCTTGTTGTCAAAGGATGGGAATTATGTCAAGGCATCTTTTATTTCCATGTGGGATAACAACTTCCTGCCTAGATGGCACATGTCCTTGTTCCTCATGAAAAGTTATAGGGCAAAGTTAAAGTATCTCCTGTAATTTCACAAAGATATTTGACACGAGCCTCAAGCTGTCTTTTCCATCTGTGCCAGACACTTTTTTGTTGTTCCAGAAGGTGACTGTGTGGTGCAGCCTGTTACTTGGGGGCTTGTTAAGACCTTGGAAGATGGATTATTTTACAATTTATATCTTTAGCCTGCAAAGGGGATGTGCTATGTGACCACATAGCTCATGCCAAGCACATTGCCTCAAGTGGCACTTGTTCCTGGGCTCCCAGCATTGATGGAGGAATTACATTACCAGACCCCAGGGAAAAAGTAGAACTCTGCTTATTCCTTGCATACATATACATATATATGTATATATAAAACATAATATATATATAAAATCTCTATATATTTTACTGAAGCAGGCAGATTCCAGCTCTTTTTCCTATTCCCCAGTTTCCCCAGTTTTTCTCTCTCACAGAAAGGAAAAAAATGCTGAAATCACAAATAAATTGTGACAAAGACATTAAAAAAATGGAAATTAGGAAGGAAATTAAGGGAAAAGTGGGATATACTATTGATATGAATTTTAACGTCCTTCATAAAGCATAAAATAGTGTGAATTTTCTATTTTCCTCTATGAGGCCATGATAGCAGCATTTTATGAAGTCAAAATACTATGTAGAGAAAAGCAGTGCTCTCTAATTCTAGGACAACAGAAACACTTTGAGCACTAAAGCACAACCTTAAGATATTTCTTGCTAACAAGGAGTGATAAAACATAGCTTTTTCCTCCTTCATTCTCCTCCTACTGAAAAGTAAATGAGGGCATGTCTGCTTCACCGACACTGCCACAAGTTCTGGTTTTAAATGAGCTTATTTGGGTTCCAGGAGTGTGAGGACAGGTATTGCAGCACTTGATCTATGCTTCAAGTACAGCATGACCCAGGCACATGTAGCAGATGCCTCCCACTACCATCTACCATGATGAAATGCTGGCAGGAGGACACCTGGCAGTGGGGTGTACTTTTGGATTTTCAGGGCGTAATTTTCCACTGTGAGCTGAAATGATGGGAAATAGAAAAAAAAAAAAAAGAAAAAAGGGAAGAGAAGAGAAGGAAAGGAAAGGAAAAAGGGAGAGAAAAAGGGAAGGGAAGGGAAAGACACTAGCTTTTACTTCTACAGTTCCTCTGATGCTTGCACTTCTGATTAGGCATATTTTACATTAATTATTCACAGCAGCCAGAGTCCCTCACCATATGGGAGTGGGTAGCTGAAGCTCTGAGCCCCCACTGCAGCTTGTCACTGCTCCTGCCCCTGGAAAGGGGCTGCAGCCATGCCCATGGCTGTGTGTTCCATCAGGGGAGCCGAAATTCAGCTCCTCTCAGCTCACAAAAGGACAGTTTGTTTCTCATTTCCTTTGAAATGAAAACTAATGAATGAAAGAGAAGTGAGTTCTTGTGCAAAGCTAAGTAGTAGGGTCTGCAGGGAGTGAGTCTGTGCTTCCCCATGCCAAGAAATGGAAAGAAAAAAGGTCTCTATGTGTGCATATATATTTCACTGTTGAAGAAATGTAATGTAGTGAATGAATCCATGGAAGTCTGTTTTAATATGTGTGTTTCATTTTTTTTGTTGTTGTTTTTGTTTTTTTGTTGTTTGTTTGTTTGGTTTTTTTTAATTAGGCTTGCTTCATTCTCTGTATTGAAAGGAATGAGAAAAATAACTGCAAATATTTTAGTACCGTTATTTTATTTTATTTTTTATTGTGAAGTAATGGGATTTGATATTGTATTTTATGCTGGCAACCAAAAGGCTAACTCTTGGCCCTCCCTTCATCAGTAGCTCAGACCAGCTGTGAGAGGAGGGAATAAATGCTACATAGCAGGCTGATTTGGCAAAAAAAATACTGCTTTATTTGATAACAGGTGGAGATTGGCTGGAGAGCAATAGAAAATCCCTGTGAAAGGACAGACCAGGCAGAGTAGGACAGCAGTGTGAGGGAGCACTGAAAGAGAGAAAAATGCCAGCTGCATAACAGCCATGTCCTCTCTTCCTCAAGGCAGTGTTTGCTAATGGCTGAATATTCATCTCTCATGGTTAAATAGCTGAGATTCTTCATATAAACAATAATCTGCTATCTACAGAGGCAAGTAGCAGCAGACCAGAGGAAATGCTGATAAATGCACAGGTATTTATGTCAAGGAAGGGGAAGGAAAATAAGACCAGCTCGTTTGACCTGCCTGTCCTGCTGCTGCTGTTCGATGGCAGCCAGCACAACAGCCAGTGTATGGAGCATGGATCAGCTGTCACATCCTTTTGTCACTTCTTTGACACAGAACTTTTCACAGAATCCTTGGTGCCAGCTTTCTGTTCCTGAATTTGGTGACAGCAAATGTTACATGAGAAAAGGATGAGGTCTGTGACATGATATTTTTGGGAAACACTGTACAGAGCTGCGTAATGCGGAGAATGTGTTCTTGCTGTAACTGAGCATGAGGGTCACTATGCTGCTGGTGTGTTCTCCAGGTAAGGTGGGTACTGTGTATAGTCACTGTAAGGTGAAGAGTTCGTAATCTGCAAGTCAAAGAAAGGGTAATCAAGAGCCCATGTGTATAATTTCCCTGGAGGTGTTCAGAGCCAGGTTGGATGGAGCCCTGAACTGACTGATCTGGTGGATGGTGTCCCTGCCCATGGCTGAGGGTTGGGATAGATGATCTTTAAGGTCCCTTCCACCCCCAAGCCACTCTGATAATTTGTGGGATCCAGTTTTCAGTAGTACCATTATGGAGGCAATACCTTGGAGTTAGAGGAACTGATAGTCAGTATTAGTGTAAACTTGAAACTTTGAGATCTTTTGTGCAGATGTGAGTCCAGTAGCATCATCATTTTGCCCTGAAATTTCTTCATGCCTTCAGTTGTACCAAGGCCATCATAATGTTTTGCTGAATAGGAAACAGAGTTCAGAAGCCAAATTCTTTTATTTTCTGAGTATACAGAAGTGTGTACAACTGGAGGTAGAGGGATTGTGAGCTGATGAACGTGAGGAGAGCTGACAGACGGGATTTCTAACCATATTGATTCTATATTGTATTACAGAAAACGCTGATCTGTACAGGCCATTAGGAAGGAGACTCTTGGTTTTGATTATGATTCAACATTATCTTTCACTGATAATACCCTTTTTGTAATCATTAAGTATGAAAAATGAAATGCACATTGCTGATATTTGTGTGTGCACGACAGTGACAATACAATCTCTATGTAGTTTTAAATTAAATTCTTTTGTTCCTTTTGTTAATTTGAGTTTGATGCCTTTCCCCAGTGCCAGAGCCTAATTTACAGCAGAGAAAATTCCTTTAAATTGATTTTTAAAAATGCACTTACTTACACTACATTAACTTTTTCATTCCCTTATGGTAAGTGTCAAAGAAAAGTGATTACTGTAACTCTAGGTACTAAAGAGATGTATATCTGGAGTATATTAATTGGTAGATTTCCTATTCTTCTCTGAATATATTTTTTCATGCAGTGATATCCTGGCTACATTAAAGCCACAGAGAGTTAAGGATCTGAACACTGCTGAGGGCATTAGCCTGTGCATGGTACAACAAGAGGTTTCACACAGACAACCTCATGGGGGGTGTTCTGAGAGGGCTGACATGGGGTACTTAGTGAAACAGTTCATATTTGAAGGGTTTTTTGTACCATTGCTTGTGTTTAAGATGTCCTTAAGTCTCACAAGGTGGGTGCAGTGGACAAGGAGATGAAGATCATAGAATCATCAAGGTTAAAAAAGACCTCCAAGATCATACAGTTTAGCCATCCACCTGTCACCAGTATTTCCCCACTAAACCATGTCCCTTAATACAACTTCTAAATGTTTCTTGAACACCTCTGGAGACAGTGACTCTGCCACCTCTCTGGGCAGCTCATTCCAGCACCTAACTGCTCGTCTGGAGAAGATAAAGGACCTTCTTGAGATGTTTAATCAGAAGTTGTCCTGAAGCTTCTTAGTAATGTAGAGCATTGTGGAGATGGCACTCTTGCTGTTGAACCTGTTCAAATCTCTGAAGAACAGAAAGGAAATTCTGCTTCTGGAGAGTAAGGGGCTGGTGAAGTGCAGAGAAGAATCTCCTTGTTTCTTAGGCACTCACTTTCTCTCTTCTTTTTGAAGCACTTTTTTGTGGATGCAATGAAAATGCCGTTCAAATGTCATTGTGTTTGCTTGGGCGATTTTTCTCTTTTCAAACCCTAACACATGTTCAGTGCTGTTAAGACACTACCATGAATTGTTCAGGGAGATTGAAAATCATCAAGATTATTCAGTTGCTTTGCTGCTGGATGACAGTGACCCTTGACAAACAGATCTAGGAGAAAAATATTGTAATGTCTGTTGGTTTTATGGATTTGGAATTAGGAAAAGGGGAATGTACCCCATCTAATAAAAGAGAAGGGAGAACTGGCTTCGTAGACATGGAGGAGGCTGAGGTACTCAATGAGTTCTTTGCCTCCATCTTCACTGGCAGTCAGGATTTCCACACTTCTTGTGTCCCTGAACCTCTAGACAGGGGCTGGGAGAGAAAAATCACTGGCACTGTTAGAGAAGGCTCCAGGGAAGCTTCATTGTGGCCTTCCAGTACTTGAGGAGAGCTTATAAACAGGAGGGAACTGACTTTTTATGCATTCTGATAGTGATGAGAAAAGAGGAAATGACTTTGAACTAAAAGAGGGAAGATTTTGGTTAGACGTTATGAAGAATATCTTAACTCAGAGGGTGAGGAGGCTCTGGCACTGCTGCCTGGAGGAGCTGTGGATGTCCCATCTCTGGAGGTGCTCAAGGCCAGGTTGGATGGGGCCCCAGGCAGCCTCACTGGTGGGAGGTGTCCCTGTTCTCAGCAGGGGTTTGGAACAGGATGGTATTTAAGATCCCTTCCAACCTAAATCGTTCTATGATTTGATGAAAGTATCCATGCTTGTTGTACCGTGCCACAGCTGATACAGCATAATATGGGAAGGAAAGCTGGCATTTTACTCTCCCAAGAAAAATTGACTTACTGTTTGTTGGTTGTGTTTACTGACACCCAGAAAGTTTTGAAAAAGAAAATAAATGACTACATAGTTGTTGTTTGTTGTTTTTTGTTTTTGTTTTGTAACGGGCTGTGAGAGCCCTGGTAAAAATAGAAATCAATTAAAACAGACCAAGCATTAAGACTCATAAACTTTTTAGACCTTGGAGCCACTTTGCCTGACAGTAGCACTCGGTGCTGGGCCAGTAAGCTGGCATTTCACACTGAAAGCCCAAGTACCCTCGAAGAGCCATAATCTGTCAAAATGCAGTTTACCTAAGCTAGGACTGGACAAGTGCCAGGGCAAATTATGTCTTCTTTTAAAAAGCCTTCCTGGCCATCAAATCAGGATACGCATGAAGTGGCAGAAGCCACTTCTGAGGTTTGAGAATATTTGAGGTACGTCTGAGCATTTAGGAAAGATGATGTGATACAGTCATCTTGCACAGTGGGATAGGTGGTTTGTCTTGAAATAAAAGTTCTGTTAGGGAAGTCTAAAAATAATCTGAATTTTAGCACTGAGAATAAATCTGGACTTGTCAGTTTATATGTGTCCTGCACTATATTTTAATTTTAATAGGATATTCAGACACTTGAGGAATGTAGCATTAAAATCCGATTAATTTATGCTGTACGGAAAAGATGAACAGACTCCAGCATGCTACTGAAAATGTTGTTATCAACTTCAATAAGGATATGTTCTGGTTTAAACTGGGAAGGAGTGTTTATTTGTTGTGAGATGCTGCTGACTTATTTAAGGAAGGTATATGTTTATATATATATTTGCTGAACTTCTATGTTTAACACATCTGAGTAGGACAGAAATACGTTATTTTATTTATTAAAGTTTGAGTGTTTTAGTGTCCACCCATCAGATTTTATCATCAGCTGCCTGTAAGGCTGGACATTTTTCTTCGTTCTATAAGTAAAAGAATTTTGCATTGTATCTCACCAGGGACGCTCAGGTAATTTTCATTGCTTTTGCAATCTCATTATTATGGGCTTTGATCAAAGCTTTCCTTCCCCATAATAGTCCTGAGCTGTCACTGCAGTGTCACCTCACACCATCCACCCTCCCCTGGCTCTGTCCCCGTCACCACTGTGGGACTTGGGAGGTCGGTCCTATCTCTGACCTGCTTTGGCCAAACACTCCATCTGCAGGGCTTTTGGGAGCCATCACCTTTCAACACTCATGTTGGTCAGGGACCTCATCTAAAATTCATCATCCACCAGAAGTGGAAGTGATGATGAGAGAGGATGGTGTTTTGAACTTTTAAAAAGCAGCTGATTTATTTAAATCTCTGCTTAAAGACAGTGGTTGGCACAATCAATTGTACTGAGGGTGCTTCTTTCTGGATGTTTTTTTCTTTTGATGATATTTGTTTGTTTTTTTATAATTATTTTATTTATTTACCCACATACACATGAAGCTTTGATTGTTAATGAGTGTCGCATATGTTTTGGCCAACCTTGGCCAATCAACCCTTCCACTCTCTTGCCTGTTTTAATTCATGCATACATATATATTATAAGTAGTGTATCACAGGTTTGCTTCCAAGTAATCTTGCAAGGTAGTTTTTATTTTCTTAGCACACAGCACAATTTATACATCTTGGGTTTGATGTATACCTCAGGAGAGAGCAAAATGAAATGATAAATCCATTTTCTTCCTCCCTGCTGTACCCATTGCTTTGGTATTCCTCTCCCAGCTGTCCCCGCAGTTTGACAGCCACAGAACTCTGCTATCTTCATGGCTGCTTCTCCCATTGTTCCAAACAAATTATTTAAGAATTAAATTTGATTCACTTCACGTTTTCTCTCCTGAAGCATTTAGAAACAAACTATTTATGAACTGGATTATAGAGAAAAAAAATCTGTCTGGGATTTAGTAAAATATAATATTAAATGATTTCTTATGCTGTTTTTCTGCACAGGGAGATTAAATCCCTCACCACTTCCTTTACCACAAATTCTTTCTTGGTATTCAGAGTCACAAATTGAATGGTATTTTCTTTCTGAAATACAGTTTCTCTAAAAACTGCAATTGTTTGTTAACAAGTATTAGCATCGTGGCATTTGATACCCATATGATGTGTTGACAGCTGAACTTGATTTCAGAGGTCTTTTCCAACCTTAATAATTTTATGATTCTGTGATTTGTTTGGAACTGGGAGAAGTGACAGAGGTGAAAGGGAGTTTCTCCAAGCTTTCAAATCTTGCAGACAGATACAATTTCCCATTTCTTGAGACTGAAATTCTTCAAGAAATAAGGTGGAAAGGTTACATTCTAGTATGCCTTAGGAACATCATTTTTTGCAGATACTCTTTTTATGGAATGAGATGCTTCAGGGTTTGTGTGCATGTTGTTTTGTTTTGGATTGTGTTGGTTTGGATGGAGCCAGGTTTTCAGTGCTTTATAGTGGCAAAACTGGAGCTAAGTAAGCTCTGTGGTGCACGGGGGTCCTTGGATCAGTGATGTAATCTGCAGCATCTGGGCTTGCCAAATTTTCATGGATCTGATGGAAACAAATGAAATAGAATCCTATGCATCAAACCAAGTTGCGCTGGTGCTATGGCAGATATTTCACCCTAGCAAATAGTTTGGTTCAGTTTTAGTAGAAGAATGTATGTGCTTATATCAAACACTGAAATAAAGTCAAAGGAAAGCTGTTGATTTTATCAAGTATGTTGCTATGGGAATTAATCTTTAATTATGCTTTGAATTGCAGTAGCAGCTACGGGCCCCTGTGAGGACTGGCAGTTTCACTGTGCCAGGAGCTGTAAAAAGATCTAGGTCATGGCAGATGAATGAACCAAGCTGAAGGTGGGAGAACAAGGATGATTAATAAAAACGCATTAAAGCAGAACCATCACAATTCTTGAATAAATGCATTTGAAATCACATATGTTGTGTGCCATACACACATGCAGCCATTGCCATCTCCTTTCTCCCAGGCTTGAGACAGAAGATGGCCATGTCCTTGGCTGGAGCTGTGCTTCATGCAACAAGCCTAGCTTTGTTCACAGCTTGTCATTAGCTCACCTAGAGTAAGAGCTCTTGGCAGGATTTCAGAGGTTTGAGGGAATTGGGCTTGTTCAGCCTGGAGGAGGCTCTGAGGAGACATAGTTATGGCCTTCCAGTGCTTGAAGGGAGCTTGTAAACAGGAAGGTTACTGACTTTTTATGTTGTCTGGTATTGATAAGACAGGGGAGAATGGCTTTAAACTAAATGAATGAAAATTTAGATTAGATATTGGGAAAAACAATGTTTACTCAGAGGGTGATGAGGCACTGGCACTGCTTCCCTTAGAGCTGTGGATGCCCCATCACTGGACATGCTCAGTGCCAGCTCGGATGGGGCCATGGGCAGCCTGACCTGGTGGGTGACAGCTAACCCATGATATGGGGTTGGAACTGGGTGATGATCATTAAGGTCCCTTCCAACCCAAACTTCTATGATTCAGAGTCCACATTCCCTGTTTTTGACTTTGGAAATACCTCTTCGTCTCACTATCCCTAAGCATGAGGGAAAATTGGGAATACTTAGAGTAATATATCTGCTTATTTATGCATGGAAAGGCACTTAGAGAGTGTTGCAATGTGGTTACTATACTTGGGTACAAAAGTCATGTCAGATGCCAGTTCAAAAACCAAAAGATGCTAAATTAATAATGTAGTGCTATTTCTTTTGTAGGGAATCCAAAATCATTTCATCACAGTGCTCATAAAAATGATGGGAAGTTATTAAATATCCATTTCTACAGAATAGAACAGCTAGGAATTCCAGATATTACTGTATTTAGATCTTTTTAAAGATTTTTTTTTGTAAATTTAGAAGTTGCATTGTATTTCACTTTACCAATGGAGCTCGAAGAAAAGCATTAACAGTTGTCATTTTTATCCTCCTAAATCATTCTATTGGACTTTTGTAGGAAAGCACACATGCATACAATGCCTCATTTGTAAAAGCAGACCAGATTTTATTTGCTCTCAAGTGTCACCATTAGTGTCTCAACAATGGAGTTTGCTGTAGGAAAATAAAGGAAATAAATAGTTCCAGCAAAAGCTATTTGGCTTGAATTCAGAGATAAAGATGCAGTTATTTGATTATTGCTGTTTACCTGTATTATGGTGTTCTCTAAGTACTTCAGTGGCTGAGGTCTGCATTCTCATGCCAGGCAGAGTACCAAAAAGGATTCCTGCCCATGAAGAGCCTCCATCCTAAATTCAAGGCAGGAAGGCAGCAGAGGGTCCAGGCATGGAGGAGTGTGAGATCAAGTAGCGTGTTATCAGTCAGCAATAACAACAGTCTCAGGAAACCTCCCACTGTAACCACTGCTACGCTAACAGTTTGTTGCTATTATCATTATAATAACTATTTTGTTTTTGCTACACAAGGTTAATCATCTATTGATATGCGCTAACAACTCTTCGTCTTATTTGTAGTGTTATTCAGCGCTTATTATCTGCAGCAATTTTGTATTATAAAGAGCTAATTAATGACAAGATGATTTTTCCTCTGAAGGTCATAGGAGTTATTGCCAGGGACAACAGTGTTTACTTCCTAAACAGTGTGTTTATTCTGGGCCGTGATTGGAAACTGGGGCCTGACATGCAGCCACCATGCTGTGTCATCAGGAAAAAGTCATAATTCAGAATAAGGGAGCACAGATAGAAGGTAGAACGCACCCTGTTTGCCAACAAACTCATTAGAAAGTTTCTTTGTTTTCTGTGTTTGAGTGTAGCATTTCAGGTCATACTCAGGTTATTTAGTTAAAATAGGGAAGCAAATCAAGAAGCAGAACTTGCAGAAATGCTTGCAAGAGTGGCTGGTATGAAAACCGTACAAAAGGTTTTCTATAAACCTCCTCTAGAATCCATAAAGTTCTTAGACAGGCTTTTGTTTCATATAATTACTTTTTATCTTATTTTATTGTACCCTTTCTGATTTACACTGGCATAACTTGAGAGGAGAGCTCAGTCTCCTGTCTGCACGTGTATCACAGAATCACAGAAGTGTAGGGGTTGGAAGGGACCCCTAGAGATCATCGAGTCCAACCCCTCTGCCAGAGCAGCTCCCTAGTCCAGGCTGCACAGGTAGGTGTCCAGGTGTGTCTTGAACATCTTCAGAGAAGGAGACTCCACCACCTCTCTGGGCAGATTTGGGTTTTGCAGTGGGTGCAGATTGGTTTGTGTATTCTGAATGGTATGTAGGTGCATAACACCAGATAACACACACTCTCAGTTACTTTTCTTTAAGCACAGAAGTTAAATCTCCAAATTGAAAAGTTCTCAAAGACCCACCATGGCCTGCCCCCTATGGCAGTGTTGATACTTCAGGGACTTTGGCCCAGGATGTACAGCTTTATTCAGTAAATATACACTGCTTGTCAAGTTATGTCTGCCTCATCCTTCTCTCACTGAACAGTATTGGCATAGATATTGAAAACAAAAATCAGCATTGTGACTGAATGCTTGTTTCAAGAAGCTATTATATTATTGTAATATTACCACCACACAGGCAGACTTTTAGCAGGGTTCAAATAACTATGCCAGAAATAATTTTGTTGACAGCATCTTGGATCAGAGCACATCTATCCTTCATCCCTAACATGTCAGAGCAGTCATTTTTTCACAGGGAGGAAAACATGTCACCACGAATCTGCATTTTATAGTCTTAAAATACTGTGTGTCTGGATTTATGGCTTCAAAGACAGGTTCACAGGTGGGTAGTGTTATTTTTTCAATCATAAATGAAGATGAGAGTGATAACATTTACAGTTTGTAATACGCAGCATCAATGGAGGGTGCTTATCTTAAAAGCTGTGGTAACATCTGTTTTACTTCCCTAATCCAGAAGCAATTAATGTTTTATGTAAAAGATAGAAGGGGGTGGAAACAGTGAAGGGAAAAAGGAGAAAAAGGGAGGGTGACAGGCTCTCACTAGCTTGCAGAGGTCATGTAGGCTTTGTGTGCGTTCTTTGTAATAAGTAGAAGGCAGATGATTCACACAGATGATTGGCTGTTTTAACATGTCCTATCCTGTTTTTAGGAGATTTGTTTTGTCAGAGCAGAAACTATGTATGTTTGGTTTATATTCAGTTGTGTTTTATACTCAGATTTCAGTATTGAAGACAAAGTAATAACTTTAGAATCAACAGCTGTAGTGGAGGTGTGGCGTCACAGGCATGGGTTGGTCTTATTGGTCTTTCCAACCTCAGTGTTTCTATGAATCAACAGAAATAAAAGTAGGAAAGACCCAAGACATGGGTGCTAGTTTATATGGTACTGTGTGCAGATTACCTGTAAGTGATTCCATCAGAAGAGACTTAAAATGACAGAATAACAAAACTGCTATACAGACCTGTCCTGAATAACACTGTTTGCCTTTGTTTGAAATGTCATTTATCACCTCTTGCTTTTTATCCAGGAAAAATTTCTGATGATATTTTGAAAGCAAAATGAAAACATTTCTTCTGCTTTGTTGCAGTGTATTAAACCCCAAAGTTTTGTTTATGAATATTTTTCTTGATGTATTAGAAATTCCCCATCTTAGTTATTGTGGTTTTCTTCCAGTATTGGTAGAACCACTAAAGAATTAATGGAGTTTTGATATGGTAATAGATGTAATGGGAGTACTGATTCAGTGAAAGCTTGAGAATATGCATGAATGGGGAGACTTCGTGTTTTGTAGGTCTGGGTGTGTAGAACTAATTCAAACCCCTAAAGTACTTCGGTCAGCTTTAAAACTCCTATTTGGGGAGCTGCTTGCACTTCCCTCTATCTGTCCTTAAGATATGGCCAGAGTTTGGCAGTGGTTGTACAGAAGCACAGTAGTTTTTCAGCTGCTTTTCCCCATTTCTCCCATCATCCTGTTGGATCACCCTGTGCCCTGCTGTGGAAAGAAGAATATCTCTGCCACTTTCTAACAAGACCTGGACTTTTTTCCTGGGTTTATTTCCACTCCCTGAAAAATGGAGTCAAAAATACTTTCCCAGTAAAGCTGTTCTGTTCTAAGATGAAATTAATTGATATTTTTAAGGTACCTAGGGTGAAGATGCTATAAAAATGCAAGTATTTATATTCTGTTTACTTGGTGACAAAATTACATTTCTCAAGGACCCTGGCCTACTTTTCAGATTGCTCAATAAATTTGTTCCTTTTAATTATTTTGCATTTCAAATAAAAAGCCAAGCACAGCTGAGAAGAAGGCAAGGAGGGAAGAGGTTGCAAAAAATGTTGAAAATAAGCTCTCTGGATCACAGAAATGCTTATTCTATTGCAGAGCTTTTTGTATTCCTTGGGGAGGGGAAGAGGAGCTGAAGACATACCAGACAGTCTGTGTTAGAACCATCACACCCCATAATTTAAGAAATGAAGCAAAAATCCTAAATTAGTGTCAAGGTTTGGCCTGGTTCAGCCTGGTTCCTTGACACATGGGTGAAGGGATTCATGGACCCATCAGCATACTGATGACAAACCATAAAACCATGACAATTAGAGAAGTCGGCATGGAAGATGAGCATTTAGAGTGTTCAGGCACTGAGGTCTGAGGAAGGTCATCCTTCTAAGAAAGTGGAGAGCATGGATCTTTCATACTGTAGCTACTTCAGTGCATGGATCAGTTCATTTTTAGTATGTAATGATAAGGGAAAATCCAGGAAAAAAAGCATGAGAGGAATAAGGCACAATAATTCAAGATCTTGTGAATGTGAACACAGGACTTCATAAAAAATTCTGTCTCGAGAGCAGAGGAACTGTATACATCATAGGTGATTATATGGTACAACCACGGTGAAGTCAAAGCTAGGCAGTGAAGAGTGATGGAGCCTTTATTCTAAAGATTTAAAGACATGAGTAAATACAATGGGTATGCTTGACGTGACGCCTGTCTTCATGTCCTTAGACCTACCAACATCAGAATGAAAGAGGTGGTTTGTGTGGATGTGATATTTTCTCAGAAGGCAAAAAAAGTCACCATGGAGATATCCTCATTGATTTTATCTCCATACATGCCTCTGTGAATTATTTATCTTTGTGTATTCCTCTCTATCTTATTTTAAAAGTCGTCTGAAAGTTACTGGAAATCTCTTCATTCAGACTTAATGAAGGGAGGTAGGAAATTGATCTTTGAAAGGTGAGGTTGGTGTGGGCAAGCAGAGCCTGAGCATTCTATAGGTACAGTGCACTTATTTATCCATAATCTGATTTCAGAGGATTTATATTCACACCACCATGTATTGTAATATCATGAACTGTACTTGGTTCATACTGCTTGCCCAACCATTGCCACATTCTGCAGTTGTGCAGGATACTTTGCTCTTCGCTTTCTACAGTTTGTCTCTTTCTCTCAGTGCCTTTTCTAAACATTTGCTTTCCTTTGATATTTCTAGGAGCTGGTGGGGAGTAATCCTCCACAAAGAAACTGGAAAGGAATTGCAATTGCCTTACTTGTTATTCTCGTTATCTGCTCCCTGATTGTCACCTCTGTTATACTCCTGACACCAGGTATTTATCACCTTTAACTCATTTTCATTCTGTTTTCTTCTGTAACTTTACACTTCCAAGAGTAAAAGGATTGTAAGCTGACTTCAAAGTCAACATCAAAGTCAACATTTAGCATGTTGAGATGCTGAGTTCAATACCACTTTGCAAGCAGATTGGTTTAGAGTTTTACATTTTGATTCAAAGATCAAGACCACTGCTGAGCTGAAGGTACCAGGATGAAACTTGGTTCTCTAAGCACAGATTGCAAGTGTTGTTTTAGAGGTAGAGGGCACCTGAGACATTGGTGGGGGACACTCAGTTAGGCCATGGCACTTCCTGAAGTCCATGCCCACGTGGGGCTGCAACCACCAGTTCGGTGCGTACTCGGGAGCACCTGCATTGAATTCCTATGTGTAGGCACCTAAATCTTTTCACATTCAATGTACTGATTTTTATATTAGACTGTAGTGTTTCAGCTTTACAAAGCAATTCCAGATAGGTAGATGCTAGATAACTCCAGCAGATAATTAGAAACTTCCCTATTAGAGATTCTTTAAGTTAATTTTGTTACTGAGCTTCAGCAAAGTTCAGTACACAGGATCCTTATAAATGACTTCTCTTGCAGTAGCTGCTGATGTTGTAGGTTTGAATCTTAATGTGATATCATTGTGATTATTTATTATGTATTTCTACAGCTCTTGAAATTTCAGTGACTACTTAAGCAGAGAAAATAACATGCTTTTCTTCCTCTGAGAAGCTTTTATCTGAATATGAAAGGACAAATTAATGAGATAAAAAACATAGAACGTGGTGTCAGAAAGGGTTAGGAGCTACAGAATAAGGTAGAAGGTCACCTGTAGAGGGGTCTAAAGGAGAAGGAAAAGGTCTCCTCCTTGCATGTGTATGTGCAAGCACAGATGGAATAGGAGAAAGGTGACAAGGGAAAAGGAAACCATAGGAGATGGAAGAGATCAAGGTGGTGAAGCAGAAAAATGAGATGGGAACCGTGAGGCAGAAATTTCTAGGAGCTCATAGCATGTGAACTCACATGCAGTTCTGGCCCATCTTCCCTGACACCATTCTTATTCTGTAGTCCTGGTGTAAAATAAATCTGAGAGCGACAAATCAAGAAACACAGTGCTTCACATAGTTAATTGGAAAATGAGTGAAACAATGACTGATGTGTCCTGTTGGTTATTTAATGACATGCTGTGTTCAGTTGTAACAAGCTCCAGGATTCGTTATGTACATGGTCACACCAGAATAAATAAGTAACTACATTAATTAAAGTTAAACTTAATTAAGAATTATTCTTCAAGTTGCTTTTGCTAGGGTTCAGATTGACACCTTTGGATCATACAGTTCATTTCAGAGGTATTTTCAGGTGTGGCACGTGGTCTGCATTTACATCGGGCAACAGATACTTCCTGTGATGAAATTGTCCATACCCATTAGGTATGGAAACATTACCTCTGTTTTATGGAAGTTTAATCCCTGGCTTTTCAAACATGAATGCTGAAGCACAGATTCTTAAACCCATACTTGTGGGCCTCACAGTGCTGCCAGTGCCTCTCACTGCACAGATGAGAGCACAGGTACAGCTTCCATCAGAGAGCAGGATCCCATGTAGGTAGATACGTGGGGAGGAGCTAAACATCCACTGAGTCACAAATCGTTCTTTCCATGTGACCACCTGTAATAAAGACTATATAGATTATATAGACTTTATGGAGACTGTCTCTTTAGTGTCTATTGAGGATTTTGTGGCTCTGGTTTCAGTTCTGCACTCTGCTGTAGATCTCATTTAGGACTTCTCCTGAGCTTTTCTTCTCCTCTATATAGGAAATGACTCACAATTTATATATATATTTATTAGATATACACATATATCAATTTATATATGTATATACATTTGTTAGATATATACATATATCCAATTAGTAGATATATATATATCCACTAATGACTGTTATGACTATACATACTATGGTGCTATTGTCCAGGTAAGTGGTGATACAGAAAAGATGTACTGAGCATTGAGACCCTTTTGTTAAAATTCTCTTAGGAAAAAAAAGAAGTATGATTTAATATGATTACCTTCTGTTTTATATAATATGAATTGGGAAAGTGAAATGCACACATTCAGAATTAAGTAAAAATCATATGTGCATTTGTGTGTTCTTGGTATGTGAATATACAAAGACATTTTGTATTTCTATGTGTGTATAGACATGTATACAAATAAATCACCCAATTTTTGGTACATATGTAGCAAGAGTTTCAAACAGCACCTTTGAGAGTGTCTCTGTTTAAAACTGAGGAAAGTGCCAAGTCAATTTATATGCCAAAATTTCAAATCTCATCTTTTGAGATTTCTGATTTAGCAAAATGGTATTCGGGTTGGTTTATCCCTTGTTGGTGTTTCTGCACTGTCCCCTGCATGCAGATAAAACTCTGAGCTCAGAACTGCTTCTGTTTTTAACATGGATCCAGTCTGCTTCATGGTGAGGCTCTGCCAAGGGTAAAATACGATAGCTTAGATTGCTGCTGTGGCTTGGCAGCAGCTGAGATCAGTTTTCTTTGGGCCACTGGTCCTGGAGCTTGTTACAAGGACATGGTATGGCACAGGGTAACAGGAGGCTCATTTCACAGGCACTACTAAGTGAGACATTGAGGATGGCTTGGCAAGTGTCACAAGCAGAAACACTGCTAATCCTGACTGTGGATACAACTTCTCAATAAGGTAGGAGAGGGGAAGATAAAGGAGCCTGCCCAAAAGAAGTGGAATATGCATCTACCTGTGCTAGAATAGCTCACTGGATGGAGAAATGTTTATCTTTTGGTATCCAGAAAATAAAGTGGTGGATATTTTAACTGTGAGCCATGGAAGGTCTGGGAGAGGGAAGTAAGGAAGCATAGCAGATTTGTGGATTTTCATGGGGAGCTGTTGCCAACTGTGACGCTGGAAAAAATCCTCTTCTCTGCATCTCTCAAGTGGGGTGATGCATCCTGGCATGGACAGAGTGAAATTCTTGAGAATACTTCACACTTAAGTCTTTCTTCTGATGATAATATTGGAGTCTAATCTGACAGTGCTGTGCTAGTACAAATATAATTTGCATTTAATCTCTGCATTTCTTGCTTGCATCTATCTTGGCCCTCTCCCTGGCTGGGAAACCATTGTTCTTTTAGTATTTCCTTTTGGCTTGAAGGTCCGTTTTACAATGCAACATCAACGCATGCAATGCAGAGATGCTCTAAAACATGCTGAGCATCATTCAGTGCATGCACAAGGTAATTTGGAGCACATCTGGGATACAGTCAATATGCAGAACCATGGTCCATGCTCAGACAAAGAGAAGTGGTTGGTTGGATCGCTGACTTGTATCATCAGGATGGTATTTCCCCATAATGCGAACCTCAGGGCAGCCTCAAGCAAAAGCAAGAGTATTAGTGTGGGGAACAGAAATGACTTGTTTAGCAGAGCTGATGCTGATTAAGGTGTTTAATGATTGAGGAAAAAAAAAAAAAAAGGATTCATATATCTCTCCAAGATTCTTTTTTAAAATCAGTTCAAACCTTCAAACTGTGGATTCAGCTTCAGAAAGGCTGAAATCCCTACTGGTTGAGATTTCTGAGAGGCAGGACACTCACCCAGCTTCAGGATTATCTCATAAACTGGAAACAGTGTTCTTTGTATTCATCCAACTTTGTGCTTAAAATGTAAGTGCATTATTACTAGAAAATTCTGAGGATTCTTAGGATTATAAAATCCTAACAAAGCTTTAACAGTTTTATGATTTGTATATCTTCTGATATTCTAGAACAGTATTCTTAAAGGAAGCAGTAACTGGTGAAAGCTTGCATTTTATAACACAATTGCCTGTGCTGAAGGAATCTGGCTGTGTGTGTGTGTGAGTCCTGACATTCCACCCACCTTAGAAAAATGGGAGGCTATTTGTATAAGTGATAGGAGTGTGGGATGGAGCCCTTCCTAATTGGCAGTTGCTCATTTTTCACAGCATATGGCATCTATATGGGTCTCATCCTAGCAGTTACATGTGCATTTGTATTGACATGTGCAAATGTTTATAGATACTCCTCTGCACACACATATATGTACCAAATCTTCAAGAAGACTCTAACCTACAGAAGTTTTGATTAAAAATTCAAATTATCATTAGGCATTGTGCTTAGAAAGTCTGCTTTCTGGAGTACTGTCTGAAGAGTGAGACTAAAAAGGACTGAATTTTGTATGGCTTTTGTTTCTTAGTAAGAGCAATTAAGTATTCAATGACCAGATGTGAAAAAGTGTAATTTATTTGTTTATGTTACATAGAAACATATTATTTTCCAGTAAAAACATGGGATTTTACAAAAAGGAGACAGGCTGCCTCTTTGGCATGCCCTGAACACTGTCTTTTGAGAATGGGGAGCTCTACGAAGGTGGAATAGGGCTCAGGTCTGCCCAGGGACTGAGCAGGAAAGCAAGGTGGGGTGGGAGCTTCTGATGTGCTGGAGCAGGTCTGCAAAGGGGTGGACATTTGCAAAAACAGACATACCTGTGAGCCTGCAGCAGTCAGGAAAGGTGGGTGAGATTGTCTGATCCATCAAACAGCCTCAGAACATTGCTGGAACTGAGAAGGAGCTTGAAAAACAGCATTGGTATCTCAGAGGGAAAGCAGGCAAGGGGGTCTGCCCTTTTCCCTTTTGTTCTGAGCTTTCTGGAGTTTTGGATCTTTGTTACATTTATGTTCTGGAGAATAAAATTTCACCAGTTCAGCCCATGTCCTTTTGTGTACACTGACTTCAAGGATATGTTGATAGATGAACCCAAAAAATCAGACCAGTGTGTGGTTCCCATCACACTTTTGAAACTGAATCAGAAGTAAAAAAAAGTCACTGTTTTCTCTCAAGTCTCTCAGCATGCATGCGTGCTCTTTGGTTGATGGGTTTCTAACGTGACACTGAAATCAAACGCTTCTGTGCTGTGTGCACCATTCCTGTGCAGGCCCTGGTTGGCATCTGCCATATGGGTCTGCTGCTGGAGAGACAAGAGGGGGAAAGAGGTTGTGGCAACCTCTGTGTGGTATCCACCAACTTGCTGAGATGCTCTAAGGTATCCTCAGGAATGATACTCAGGACAGAGTGGACAACTTAAGAATCCTGAAAGTGTATTTTTTCTGCTTTTTCTCCACTGGGACCAGGGGAATGGAGTGTGCATTCTTAATGAGCACTCCAACTTGCCCGTGTGTTAGACTAAAGGTCAATACATCTGAATTTTCCACCAAGATCACTGATCAAACAATTATTTAGTTATTTTCGCTCCAGCGCTATCACTGAGATTAACATTTTTTTATAGTACCTGTAGAACCATAGGATGTCTTGAGTTGGAAGGGACCTCAAAGATCATCCAGTTCCAAGCCCCTGCCATGGGCAGAGTTGCCAACCTCTAGATCAGACACCAGACCAAGATACCCAGGGCCCCATCCAACCTGGCCTTGAACACCTCTAGGGATGGGGCATTTCTGAGTAGCAGTGCCAGTGCCTCGCTGCTCTCTCAGTGAAAAAAGCACCCCAACACGTAATCTAGATCTCCTTTAATCTAAATCTCCTCAACTGTAACTCCTTGTCCTATCACTATCTACCTGTGTAAGGAGCTGATTTCCCTAGAGTCTATAGGACCTACTGCAGCTAATGTAGTCTGATGCTGCAGAGAAAGAAGGAATGATAAGAGCTTATCACCCTGTCCTTTCCCAAAGCTCCAGCACAGTTTATTTGTGCCTTTTCTTATGTCTTCATGATAGGGAACAGAGAGTCTGCATTCCTTCAGGTGGCATTTGGAAAGCAGCACTTGAACCACCTGTACTCTGATGTCCTGTTCCACCCTGCCTAATATTCACAGGTGATCTATGCTAGAAACTTGTGCCATGGAGGAAACTAATTGAAACAGTTTCCTGGATTTCCTCTGACCTATAATTTTCATAAAATTATGCGGAAGAGCTTGTTATAATGCATCTCATAGAGGGATTTGGCAGAGGACTTGTATTGACTTGAATTAATGTCTTGGTACACTGGAAGCCAAATTAAGCAGTATGATTGAATCCTCAATCAGACATTAAAAAAAAAAAAAGATACAAACATTGAAGTATCTCTTTTAATTTGGTAAAAATGATCTATATTGGCACACCTTTTGGTGGAACAAAGCATCGTTCAGAGTTAATTTTTAGTGGTCTCTGATAGCTCAGGGTCTTCCACGTAGTATTGTAGACAATATATTTTTCCCTCTAACAGAGGGCTTCAAAGAGTCCGTTTCCACTGTTTCTAATCACCAATGTGTTCTGTCAGTGTAACAAGTTTGGTACAATAAAAAGGTACAGAAGGCTCTGTGATACCAAGAGACTTCAGGCACAAGGATGCTGTGGTGAGGAGAGACCCCAAAGCACAGATGACCTGCTGTGGAAATACTGAAGTGGCCTCACATGCTGTTTTAATGAGCAAATGTATATAAGGCTGTTTGAAAGTTTTTCATGAAAGTTTTCCATAAAAATATGGTTTCAGCAAAAAAAAAAATTACTGTTAGGAACAAATTGGTCATGAAAAATGATTCCTCATCCTCCCCCCCCCAAAAAAAAAATCTTGATGGAAAAAAATAATCAAAAAGGAAGTTGTGGAGTTCATATTTTCTTTAAAAAAAATCATATTTGAGGAAATTAAAATCCATTTTCATATTAACTAAGCACTTTCATTCTTCATCTGTAAGCCCAATAATCCATTGATTCCACTCAGTTTGACTTAATGCATGTTCAGTCTTGATGGCATTCTGGATGGGACAGATTTTCTTACAGTAACATGTAAGCAGACAGAAATCTGCTGGCACTCACTGGTTGATACTTGAGAAATATGGAGACAAAGCAAAGGATTTAGGGACATGTCTCATATATCTTTTTCAAAAATTTCTGTGTTTAGGTGTGTGATTCCTGTAGAAAATCTGGTGTGAATTCCTAAAGTAACATCTAAATCCTTACAAGAGAAAATACAAGTGTGGTTTTGTATGACAACTTTTTAGGAAATAAAAGCATCAGTCAAAGAAGTAGTCACTTTATGTTTCATTTTGTCAGTATAAAGAATGGTTTCAGAATAGTCAATGTTGAATAATATTTATAGGAATAGTCAGAATTCTGACATCTATGACATCTATGACAATGTTTGTGTGACATTTTATATCTTCTTTGATCAGTTGCTGTCAAGCAATCCTTGGTTGACTCCATACATAAATAACTAAGAGGTTTCTGTTTGTGAACTATTAAATGGTCCTTTTCTATATTAAAAATGCAAATGGGCTTATGAATGACAGAAAGCTTAACATAGACCATTTCTGAATGAAATATCGTACTGCATTACTCACTTACTATACTTTCAGATACATTTCAAAGTAGAAGTAAAATCTGTTTTTGAATGTGTTACAGTTGAAGATAACAGCTTGTCACAGAAGAGGAAGATAACAGTGGAAGATCTCTTCAGTGCTGATTTCAAAATTCATGACCCAGAGGCTAAGTGGATAAATGGTAAGTGAGACAAACAGTTCTTCGGTTTGTTCCCTAGTCCCTCTTTATGTTTCCTCTTTTATTCACCCTATTCTCTTGTTTGCTCCTGAAATTACAGAGTCACGCAGTGGTTGAGGTCGGAAGGGTCCTCAGGTCATCTTGTCTAACCTCCTGCTCAAGGAAGGTAGCTAAAACAGATAGCCCAAAAATTCAGTCCTCAAATTTTTATTCCAGTTTTTCTCCTGATTAATAGATCTGCATTTGCAAAAACAACTACTCTGTTATTGCTGATTCTTACTTAAGGATCTCCAGTGAATTCATAGCTAGGCATTGAAAGCTGCAGCCTTTGTCCCTAAGAGCTCCCAGGATTCAGTAGGTGATTGTTCGAAGAAGTGGTTGAAGTCATTATTTTACCATAAACAAATCATTTTCTTTATATTCCCTCATCAAAATATTTTTTCCAGCAGGGAGATGAAGTGTTGCTAAGCAACTGGAAAACAGTGGCCCAGCAACAGCTGGGCTGGTGCTTGCACACACACCATGTGCTTTTTTTGTCTTATGCTGCTGTATGTTTTCTAGTCAGAGGAAAACCAAATAATGCTGGAATTAATACACGCAGTGTTTTCAGGAAGGAAACTGTTTAGGCGATGAAGATTCCATCTTCTGCTGGAAATAGCTGCAGTATCAAGAAGCTTTGGCAAGAATAGGATGATCCATGGCATGCCATTCATGTAGGTTCTGGTCCAGCTGCTTTTATCTCTGAAGTTATCAGTCTTCCTTCTGAATTTAATAAGTGAACTGGATCAGTTCCTTCCTTGTGTTTGGTTTTCGTTGTCTACTATGCCCTCTAGGAGCACTTATAATACCTACAACAAAAGAGAGTGCTAAAGGGTTGCATTGGTTCATAGGTTCATAGGTACATTAGGTTGGAAAGGACCTACAAGATCATCTAGTCCAACCATCCTCCTATCACTATCCCTACCCAACTACTAAATCAAATCCCTTAGCACCTCATCTAAACGCTTCTTGAACAGCGCTAGGGATGGTGCCTCACCCACCTCCCTAGGCAGGCCATTCCAGTGCCTGACCACTCTTTCAGAAAAAAAATGCTTCCTCAGGTCTAATCTAAATCTTCCCCGGCGCAACTTGTGGCCATTCCCTCTCGTCCTGTTATTATTTATCAGGGAGAAGAGGCCTACCCCCTCCTCACCACAACCCCCCTTCAGGAAGTGGTAGAGTGCAATAAGGTCTCCTCTGAGCCTCCTCTTCTCCAGACTGAACAATCCCAGCTCCCTCAGCCGCTCCTCATTGAATGAGCATATTCCCTGGTCACCCTCATCACAGCTGTCTCTGACTTTTCCCACCAATTCAGCTTGGCAGGAATGCAGTGACAGACAGTAGGCACCTTCACAAACTCACCTGTGGTGAGCAGGAGCTGTCCTTTAGGCTGCATACTCTGGGGGAATGGTGTTTGCCAAAACCACTCTTTGGGAAGAGTGACAAAGGAGCTATTAGTTATGCTGCAGCTCAGAGTCATTTATTTATCATCCATTTTTAGAACTGAGATACCTAATGGTCCTAATGAAGGAAGAAGTGTTTTTATTTAGACCTCTGCTGCTATTTTTGTTTTAATTATTTGATAGACTGTGAGGGAATTGTAATGAATGAAACAGACTTACAGAGGATGGAGCACTGCCACAGAGCTGTGTATAACCTCTCCTCTCTGGTGTGTGTGCCATTTTGTTGATATAAGGTGTTTTTTCCACATAACTGCTGTTTTCTGTCAAAAAAATACTTCCCATGTTTTTCAAGTTACATTCTCATATTGATGTCATATAGACTTTCATTAACAGTCCAGTCCTAGCATGTACTTAACTGCATTTCCCTCCTCCCATGTGGTCCAATTCCAGTGAGTTTTGCCTGCCCTCGTATTACTGAAATATTGCCTCTGTATAGAATATAAAGTTGTATTGTGCAAACCTACATGGATACTTTTGAAGGACTTGTCTTGTTGCTTTGCTACTAATACCACTGATGCTGATTTTAATATAATAGAGAATTTATTTGCAAGCCCATAACAACTTGGTACTCAAAAGTAATTTGCTGTTTAAAGACAAGACTGCAGTCAGCAGAGTCATCCATCCAAGGAGCCATAGCCATTTTGCAATGTTCATTTCTTGCTTGCGCTACAGTTCTCTCCAGCTGACTAAGTGATGAAATCTTGATCAAGGTTTCTGATAATCAAGGTGAAAGGGCAATAGCCTGATTCCTGAGCACACTTTCCCATTGGTCTCATATTCCCAGTTTAAGTGCAATTAAAAGAATGACCGAAGATGCCCACGGGAAACTTGTAAAACTTCATACAGCAACAGTGCTGAAATGGCCTAGCAGAAAAATTGCCTGTCTACATGCCACAAAATGAGTGATTCTAGCAATGTTCTGTAGAGAATCTGAACAAAAAAATAGATACCTGTGGTCTCTCCTTGTTTTCCTTTTCCTCGTATGATATAATGCTGCACAATACCACGATCACTCAGAGATCTGCAAAATTCATTTCTCTCAGCTCTTCAAATCTATATTTCCTTCCTTTCTGAGAAAAGTATTTATTTACAGGATGACACAGTGAATTATCCTGGAAACTTACTGAAATTGATGGGATGTGCTGATGTTTAAGCATTTTTTGATTCATGGTGGGCAAGTGGAAATAGCGTATGTCAGATCAATAGCACTGTCATTCCACTGATTTCAAAGGAGCTAGAGAAAAAGGAGAACTGGTCTCAAAGCTGACATAACTGCACTTCCAATGCAGTACTTGTTATTGTAATTAATACAATCACTGAATCATAGAATGGCTTAGGTTGGAAGGGACCTTAAAAGATCATCAGGTTCCAACCCCACTGCCATGGGAGGTTGGAATTCATTGGGTACACCCAGTTGATTAGGTGCAGCTTGCCATCATTACTTGTACTCCCAGCCTTGCTGTTGGCATCCTACAAGACAGAGTGTATTTTGTGGTGGCTGCTGCCAGGATTTGGGTCTGTGCTTTGGTGGCTGGAGGATCCAACCAGGAGTGCATCTTTTTTGAGCCAGACAGTGGCTCACTGTGGTGAGGTAATCCTTGCAGAGAGGTTGTAGCTAAACAAAAGAATAAAAGATGAAATGAAAAGCACAATATATTGCTCAGCAAGGAGCATGGGACACCAAAGGATGCCCTCGGGCTCATAGGAAGTTGGTTAATCCAAAAATTTGAAAAGCAAACTCTGCTGTCTTTGCTCCTTGCCCACTTGCTGCAGCTGCAAAACTGGCAAAATATTATTTATTCTTATCTGAAGGAGAACAGTGGATTGCTTAGCAAAAGGCTCTAAATGGCATTTTCAGAAATGATTTAGTTGTTTGGAAATCTGCCCCTCATTGAGAGCCAGAATGGCTGTGTGCCTGGCTCACATCTGAGAACTGCAACTGGGCATTTGCATAGTCCTCCTGAAAAATGCCCTAATAACTAAACATAATAGAACAGTTCTTTTATCTTTGATACTGAGGCACATGTGTTTTACTGCATGTTTTACTGATAGCATTATAGACTCTCTAAGCTCTTTTTAAGTCTAATATTTAATTTAATCATCTAGAACTAATAAGTTTTATTTACCATGCTGAAAAAAAAAAAGTCTTGCAGTAACTGAGGTAATTTATTTCAGTTTACCTTTAATAATAATGCTCAGATCAACAATACATGGAGAGCCCAAATGCCCCTAAGTCTATTCTGTGCAGTGTAAATTCATCGCGCTGTATTGATACAAGCACTGATGCATTTCAAGTGGTGCAGACGCATGTGGAGTAAATGAATTATTTATAACTTGTTTTGCATAGATATTAAGAACTTTATAAGTGCTAATATTTTTCATTGTGAAAAAGGGTTGTGTTAAAATGCTGCTTTGACAGCCCTGAAGACTGAAATAGTGTTGTTAGAGCTGTAACGTGGTCAGCTGGAGCGTAGGCTTCTCCAGGCTGCTCCTCCCCTGATGCTGACCACTTCTGAGTGACCAAACTCAAAGCCTTTTCCTTACGAAGGTTGGACTGAAGTGAAAGAAAAACTCATCTTTCTCTTGGTCAGCAGATGAACAGGTTCCAGTCTTGTGTATTGTTTGCAGGTGCCCCTGAACACACAAGTGCTGCAAGCTGGGGCGTGTACTCACCCCAGCTCTCATATTGTGTTAAATCAATGTGAACTGCTCACAGGAATTTTGTCAGAGTAATGTTGGAAGAAGCATAAGGAAAGATGGGTTATCCTGTTAGAATACTTGCTTCATTGCCCTTTTTGTTGAACAGAGATACTTACTTGCAGTTAGTTTTAATGTTATGTTGAAATGGTTTGAGAGAATGGGTTTACTGAAGTTAGTGGTTCATAGAAAACTTGTCACACTCCCGATTCTGGTGTGCCAGACATCGTATTCTACCTCATGGCAGTTTGTTTTTGTGATATTTGTGTGAGTGTTCTGTCTTTTTAGTCGTTCTTGAAATATGTTCTGAGATATACAAGAAGCTATCAGGAGCACAGCACAGTGGTTCGTGGTGTTGAAGGTTTCAGTGATCTCTGTGCCCCACAACACAGAGAAGCCATAAAGGTGACCTTGTGCTGGGGAAAAGACATGGCACTGAAGGGAAGTGCCATGTAGAACAGAAGAAAATCCATAGGAAGGACTAAAGGAGGTGGGGTATTTTTGTTTTGTTTTTTGATCTAGCATTTCTTAGCACACCCTTAGAAACATTTTTTCTGTGATCTGTGAACATTAAGAGGAAGTTAAGTAGGCACACAGTGATGTTTGAAGTTGTTTTGGTGCTAATTGAAGTTTCAGTGTACTTTAAAGGTCATTGATTGCTATTTGTAATCTAAATATCCTCATGAAGTGACAAATGAGAACACATAAAGGCTCATGCTCTGTCAAGACTACTGCAGTGGGAAAGAAGAGCAGAATAGGTTAAATGTCTTGAACCATAAGTTTGATTTTATAATCTGTTCTGGATCATCATCTCCAGGGTTTTCACAGAGCACTGAAGGAGTTTGCCTTGCTCCCTGCCTTGCAGCATCTGGGCACTTGCCTAAGTTTAGCAGTGACAGTAACCTATTCGCTAAAGACAAGAAACCCTGGAATTAATGGCTTTTTAACATACTATAATAGGCCGTGAAGGAGAGCATTTCTGCCATGTAGCTATTTTGTTCATTGCTGCTAGAGAGAATGAAATGAGAAATCAATTTAGCTCTTTTAAAAAATAATACAGTCTGCAGGAGCAAGCTGGGAAGCAGCTCTGTACTTGGCTTTAAAAGGGCTGCTGTGCCCAGCTTCTCTGAAGCACTGGGGTGCTGTTGGACATGTGTCACTGGTGGGCTGAGAAAGTCATCCTTGGGCAGCTGGATTTGGAGGGAGAAATATACCTGGGGATGTCCTGTTTGTTAAAAATATCACATACTATAAAAGGAGAAGTAACACGGTAATGCCACTTTGATTTTTGCTTGTTTTTGATGCCTGATGTCTTCAGGAGATCAAGATTTTCAGGTAGATAGACTTATTTAGGAATCTCCTGAGCCATTCCCCTGGGTGTACCTGCTTTTCAGACTTGGCACCTCTGAGCCAAAAGTCCTCTAGAAGTACCAAAATATGGCTTTACCTAATGAAAACATAAACACCCACATGAAAAAAGTCATCAGATCATAGAGTGGCCTGGGTTGGAAGGGGCCTTAAAGATCATCCAGTTCCAAACCCCTGCCATGGCCTGGTTTCCATCCACCAGCTCAGGCTGCCCAGGGCCCCATCCAATCTGGTCTTGAACATCTTCAGGGATGGGCAACCCACAGTTTCTCTGGCCAGCCATCAAAAATATGTCAAAATTGTTATTAAAAAAGAAAGAAAGAAAAAAAAGTGTTCTCAGGCATTCAGCACAACACCTTTGCATTTGTTATGGCCATGCATCACACGAGGTTGAGTGAAAAGGCCAAGAGAGGGACAGGGCTGGTGGTGTGAAGGTCACCTTTGAGGAGTGAGATGAAAGGGAGCAAGTGATGGAGAAGGTTTGGCTGTGGTGAGGATGAGGGGGAATTCCATGCATATGGGGAAGATGATGGGGGTGTGCAAGGACGAGCTGAGGCTGAGGTTGTGGAAATGATGAAAAGAGCCTGATCCTGTGTGAGAATGCCTTAATGGCTTAAGACAAATAGCTGAAAAATGCATTCAATTGCTCTGGTAAATTTATAGGGAACTATTAAAGAGCAAAGGATGGATGCAGGAGATGTTCTTGACTTCAGTTCTCCTTTTGTCTGAGCTCTGCTAACACCCACTCTACATAACTGCCTAACTCTGTTTCTATTTATACAATTTTTCAAAGAGGAGTTAAAATAGACTTCTCCACAAGCAATATAACAGTCACACTTTCACATGTTGGACCACCAAGCACTTCCTAAACTTTTTATACCCATTTGCAAAAACAGATTCTGATTTTCCATTCATGCTTGGCTCCACTCAAATTAGTGCTTCTCTCTCAGAATACCTCAGCAGCGAGGCGGTGCCTCCTGCCGTGGTAGTGTCTGCCAGCAAGGAGCATCTGTGAGGAATAATTTGAAACTGCAACAGGTGTGAAAACCAGGAGCATTTGGGCTCTGCTGTGTGTTAAATTTGTTTGCAGATTTGAGGTAGAAATCCACAGAGATTGGGTAGTAAGCCACCCCCGTTGCCATGATTTATGCTGCACCAAGGCTTTGCACGGCTGGTGGCTGATAGAAATATGCAAACTTCAGTGCTTCCTGCAGCTGGACCCAGTTCACATGGGGGAGAATTTTGACTTAAAACAAAGAAACAAACAAACAAAAAACAACAAGGAGAACAGCAGGAATAGAAATATGGAAGAAACAAACCCATGGGGGACTTTAGGAGATATGGCTCACAACAGCAGTGTTTCTGCAGCTGAAAGTAAAGAAACGCATGTGCTAGCTCTGTCTATGTGCTAACAGTTTGAGGCAAATTAGAAAGGGATCTGTTTTTTCAACTTATTCAGAGTGATCTGAAATCAAAACTCACTGCCGAAGGGGACACACTGGTTTTGCAGGGATTTAACTGGGAGAGGATTAGGTGGGTTTTTTTTTATTTCTGTTAGTTAAAATTGCAGGTGAAACGCCGCAGGTCCAGTGTGATGCTGATAAATGTGCTTCCATGGCTTATACCTGTAAAGCAGGCACCAAACTCCCAGCTGTCCCCAGCCTCTGATGAAGGGAAACTGATGGTCATAACTGCAGAGGTTGATTTTGTACCAAAAAAAGGTGCTTTTTCCTTTTTTTTTTTCTTTGTTTTTCCTTTGCCTCTTTGGATGTCTGTAGTACAAAAGGGAAAGAGAAGGGAGAAAAGTAAGGCAGCCCATATCCAGCTCCTAGGTGATGGTGAGATCATAGAATCAATAAATTTGGAAACGATCAATAAGATCAGCTAGTCCAGCCATCAACCCATCCCTAACTTACCAGTAATCATGTCCCTCAGTGCCACATCTCCACATTTCTTGAACACCTCCAGAGTTGGTGACCCCACCACCATCCTGAGCAGCCTGTGCCAATGCCCAAGTGCTCTTTCAGAGAGCAAGTTGTTCCTAATATCTTGTCCCTTAATCAGGCATCTGTCAGTGTCTGGCTGTGGTTAGGGTTGCCTTGAGAGAGTGTAAGAAATGTGCTCCATTTCAATCCACTGCTGCTGAGAAAATCTGAGTAGGCAGACGGGGAATTCAGTTTTGAGCTCCAGGAAAGGAAGGTCAAGATGGGAGTTTGTGTGGATTTGCTGAGGGTTTTCCTAATAATCATGCTGATGTGAGAATGCAAACGTTTTGGGAGAGGGACATGGAGGACATGAGCATCTAGAAAAACAAAAATAAAAGAGGGGAAAAAATGAGTTACATCATTGCAGGATAGCCACAAGAAAAAGAAAGCTAATAAGAAAGAAGAACCCTTCAGTGTGTTTGGCCCTCTTGTTAAACAGTTGATCCTGATAACAACAAACTGTCTGTACCTTTAACGGTGATTTCCAGAGATCTGGAATCCCCCCACAGAGTCCATTTTTAGAGCCCTGTATTCTGTAGGAGACAGAAAGTTTTCTTTTTTTTCTTTCTCTATCTCAAGGTAATTTTCTATTTTTTTTTTGCATTGCCCTTCATGACTGATTCCTCTCTGTTGGTGTTGACTTGGCATAAAGCACATTATCCTAACTCAGGATCTTTCCCTAAGCACTCTCCGCTGCTCTTGGATACTTGTTGAACATGGAGTACTTACAAAGGATAATTAGGGTAGTATGTACTCTTCCACTCGCCCCCTTTTAAAGAACATTAAATAAATATATATACCCTGAAACAGTAATTTCACCAATTAGAGATGGGAAGTACTGTGTATCTGGTGATTAAATTTACATCAGATATTTGTAATTGAAATTTCATCAGGCAAAGCTTTACTTATCTAAGAAAGAAAACCTCTAGTGAGTTTGGATCTCCAGACTGTATTAAGCTGTTGACCATATAAGAAGCAGTACATTTTTTATTCTTACAAGAAATAGTACCAGTCATATATATATATAATTCATTAAAAGAAATTTAGGGTGAAATAATTATTGCTGATCAAGGGAATAGAATTATACTTTAAAATGTAGATATACAAATCTTACATCAGTGAAAATTCGGTTAAGAATGGAAGAGACAGGGTTTGCCCAACCCCAGATCCTGTTTCTGTCAGTGGCAATAAGTGTATGCACAGGGATGAGAGACTGCAGCAAGATTTATGTACTGTTTAGCTCAGGGGAATATAAGATACTTTTTTATTATTTATTTAATTCATTAGCCCAAATATATTTCTCTTCCAAATCACTTCAAGTGTCCTCTGCTGCCTCCTTCATCCTTTATCGAGGAGTTTCTCAGGCCTAGGACCTGCTGCATGAAGAGCTCAGACTCTCATTTCCTCACTTAGGAATTTGTTCCCATTTGCTTTGCTTGCTGGCTTTTAGTACAGTATTTTGGATCATCTTATTTCTTGAATGCTTGCCATCTCTAATGCATCATCTTTGAGACAATAGGCTCATTGCTACACACAAGAATTACACGAAGTACCACGTGCTGCATGTCATACAATTTGTTTGATCCTAAAGAAAAGGCAGAATCTTTTCCACTATGATTGACATATGTGACCTTGTGCCAAATTATACCACACTGAGGGATTATAATGCCATAAAAATCATGGAATAAATGTGCCTATCATAGCTTTCCCAGCACTGGTCTAAACACATGCCTCAGATCTTTACTCTGGTGATTTGTCTGGCAACAAAAGGAAGAATCTCCAGTAGAAAATAAGGTGATGCTGTAAGTGATGCTGAGACAATTGTCACGCACGCTGTGAAATAATCTCTGATTATAGCTCATCTTAAAGGACATTTCTGATGTCATACTTAGTGGGAAAAAAAACAACCTCAAAGTAAACCAAATATAAATGAAAGAAGGAAAATAAAATGCAAGGAAGAAGAGAGTGGGAAACAGTTTCCTAGAATAAACATTTGATTGATGGAAAGAGCTGAACATATTACCAGATTTGTGTATGGCTGGGCAGGGAGCTCTCCTTCACAGCCCCATCAGCAGAGTATGGTGCCAAGCTTTCATGTTGCTACTTCACCTCAAAGCCCAGCTTCAGTTTTATACACGATTTGTCAATGCCTAAGGTTTGAAGTAAGTCACAAAATTTGGCTTCAAAGCTCACCTTATACCTTCTTATGAGATGAAAAGAACCTTGGGTCAAGTGAGGCATGGACAAATGTATAATATCCACCAATTCAGCCTAGGAAAAGTGTTAAATTTATTACCACCCTGGTAAATGCTTACTCATCTCATCAGTCCTATTCTCTTATTGAATTAAGAATCAGCATAGCTTATAATTTACAGCCCTCATATATATTATAGGTATTTGCCTTAATGTTGATTAGGCTAACCATATTGCCAGAGATCAGGAGCAGGGGATATCAGTCATGCATTTATTTTTACTTTTTTCCCTTTTTTTAATGTTTTACATAGGGAGGTACTTTTACATGAAGAATTATATACCAAAATATGTAGTATTCTTAACTTTTTCTTAAAAACTGGTTTTGATTTCTTTAAATTATTGGTGGTGGGAGAGTGGTTGCACTAGATGAACTTGGAGATCTTTTCCAACCTTGGTGATTCTATGATTCTGTTGATGTTTTTTTAATGGACACAGAATTGCCATCCAAAATGGATCTGGATATGAGGAACAGGGGAGGGTTTACTATCATTCCACATTTTGCATTTGCTTTTCTTCTTTCCAGGATAGGAAGCTGAGAAGATATAATCATTTTTTTCTTGCAGTTATTTTTTTTTAAGGAAAAAATATAGGACAATGCTCAAGAGACAGTGATACAGAAAATAGCCTGCTTTTACCAGTTTGAGGGACACTGTCACATTAATCAAAACTTTATGCTTTGATTGCTCTATCCAAAAAAGATAGACTGCAGTGGGAATAGGTGCTGTCCAAAGAAGCATAATGAAGCATTTAAACACATTAAAGATTGCTGAGTGACATAGAAATGATGTAAAAATGAAGAAAATAAAGGTAGAGGTGATAGTTTTTTTCACTGAATACAAACAAAATATATTGTTTGGTTTTAAAACCATCTGCTGAAAGTTGTTAACACACAGAACCCATTGAGAAGATACTTTTGGACAAAATATTTTTTAGGATTCAGAAAAGGACTGGTTGTGCTGTCGGCATAATCACATTTAATCCATTACATTTAAATGGATGTTCAGGTGTTCATCTTTTCTGCTTCAGTGTCTGTGTCAGCATGTTTGCCCTCCTAGCTGCAAACCTCATAGCTGATCAGAACTGATAGAGTGCAGGGCTGGAGTGATGCACAACACTCATTCCTTGCTGAGAACAGGAATAAGAACAAGAATAATGTGGAACAAGAAATCTGATGGATCACTTCTGTGATTCATGGTGGGCTACCTGTGGGAGCTGGGCCAGTCACTGTGGGCAAACAGGTTTAAGATGTCCAGAGAAAGCCATATACACAGCTGTTACTAATTTAATTTCCTCATTGGCAATTCATTTTAAAGCAGTTCATTTGGATGTTTAATTACAAACTGCTCCTCCTGGTTGCTGTTCCCTTGACTTGGGTGTCTGTTCTGCTTCAGGTGCTGCTCCTTGCTGGATCTGCAGCCAACATCATATCCAAACATTCATTAACAGCAATTTGCGTGTATTGAAAGCATTTCCATCTGCTCTGTAATACAGTGCCCTCTTGTGACCAGCACAAGGTAACCAAAATGGGCAGGGCATTGGTTTAGTGTCTTTCTTTGATTTTCAGAGGTCTGGAGTCAAGAGTGATGGCCACAGGTCTGCCACAATCCTTTAGCTCTTGGACTTCTGTGACCAAAATGAGGAGGTGTGAATGGGATCTGTATGCATAGTGAATATGCTTATTACTATACAAAGATCTCATTCAGTTGATATTGAAATGTTGGTACACTGTGCACAGTAGTAGTAAGAGGAAGAAAAAAACAACTACTCTGTGTGTTCTTTCTGTTATGGCCACTAACACTTGTAATCGGGCTGGGGGAGAAAGAAGAATCTAAGGAAAATGCATGGAGGAATTAAGAAAGCAAGCTGTGAGGTCATGCTCTAGTGAAAATATATTCATGGATTCCTTATTTTTCTCAGTGTCAAAAGGCTTACTCCATTCGTGTGTAACACACAGGGTTGTATGCTCCCTTCTGTGAAGGTGATCTAAATGAGGCAGCTAAGAGTTGCTGCTGTTGGACAAGGAGAGAGGGATCACCAAGCGATGCTGCGTCTCTAAAGGGTGCTTGGGACAAAGGTGCCAGCAGGGAGGTGATGATGGCTGCCACGTCAGTTTTTTGTTATTTTTGGTAGGACTTCACACACTTTTTTTTTGTTTTGAAGGGATGATTTGCCATGGATGGGGACAAATGCATTTACTCTAGAGGATTTCTTTTTTTTTTTTTTCCTGATGGCAGTCTCTCCTTTTTCTATACATGCATTAGGGAAGCAAATGGAAGCTGGGAAGAGGAGCTTTTTGAAGTTGAAATGCATTCTGCTTCTCACACGGACTTCGGCTATTAATGTCTATGCCACTGAGCCATGATCTATGCCTACAGAGCTCCCAGAATGGGGACCTTTGAAGTGAAGTTCAGTCTCACAAATGAGAGGAGCTGCAGAATTGTAGCTGGTTTAGCATTTAGGACTGGAATTTCAAAGATGTGCACAGACTAGGTCTATGATTTGGTTTCCAGGCCTTCTCTCAATGAGAATGAATAAGCTTTTTTGAGTTGATATTGTGAAATATTTGGGATTAGATGAGGGAAAAATAAGGAGAGTGAAACAGATTGCTGTTACGGATTTTTATAGTTTTAAGCTTTCCCAAGGCTCAGCATTCTTTGTGCTTTTGACAAGTGATTTACAAGCCTGCTAGAGATGCACCTTGATTTGGGAATTTATTTGAGCTATAATTATGTTTTATTTTACTGGCAGTACTTGCCAGAACACTGTGCTGGTGCACCAACTACAAATGTATTGAAGTGATAAGCAATTAAAACTGTTTCTTGCATAATAAAGCACATTCTTTCATGTTGTACTTACTTAATGTACCAGTGCAGTGTGTTACACAGTGTTTAGCTTAATTATGGTAAATCACCTATTTCAGATGTCTATTTCTACTTCTCACATTAAAAAAAAATGCTGGAAACAGTAAAAGAATAATGATCCATAATGCCAGGAAGATAAAAATGGGATTTCAGTTGTCTCCTGGAATTACAGGCTGTAGTGATGTTGTTAAAGGCAAGCTGTTCTCCATCCCATGTTGCTCCCTTGCATCAGCATCACAATATACAACAGATGTAACTAATTTCTGCACTGAGGTGTAGCAAGGCTGAACAAAAAGGAGCTACTGGTGGAGGGCAGGTGGATGGAAGACATAAGCAGCCTGGTGGAAGAGGGTTGTGGAGTGTTGCAAGTGCCAAGGTGTATATAGGGCCATTCTCATCACCAGGGTATGGAGATGGGGTTTCATTGCCATTTGTAGTACCACTGAATCATAGAATCATTACATTTGAAAAAGGCCACTAAGATCCAGCTAAGTCCAACCATCACTTCAACCCCACCATACTGCTAACCATGTCCCTCAGTGCCACATTTCCACAATTACTGAACGTTTCCATGGACAGTGACTCTACCACCTCCCTGGGCAGCCTATGCCAGTGCATTATCACTCTTTCTGAAAAGAAGTTTTTCCTAATATTCCTGATAATCATCACATATGCTGCTCTCTCTCTCTCTGTGTTCTCCTTAAGTCAGTTTGTTGCAATGTCAAGGGATGGGAAGTCCTGCATTTTCTCCTTGGGAAGCAGCTCAGTACAGAAATGGGCTTGCATTGTACTTTGCAGAAGGGATTTCAGTCCAGTTATGAGTACATGTGATAAACGCCACTACAGTGTATCTTGAAAGAGCAATAGGTATTAAATAGGTATTAAATGAGTCATCATAATGTTCTTCTACATGAATTTGGGTCTGTGTTTTTCTAGACACCTGAATAGGTTTCTGCTGTGGGGCTGACTGTGCTTTCACTTTGCATTATAGTACCTCTAGTTCAGTTTTACAGCAGTTAAGAAACATGCATGGCACTAACATTTGCTGCCTGTTTATTTGCATGCTTTGCCAAGGAACATATACCACACAGGCACTCTGAACATCAGTCTTTGAACATAGTGGGCTACATCTGCAGGATTAAAGGTTTTTAGGGCCTTGGTGCAATGCTCAGCAACATCTTCACCTCCACTTGCCCTTTTTCCTCTCTCTTGTCACAGGAAATCCAAAGCCTCCCACAGTTTACCTTCCATACCAGATACTGACACGGAGTGTTTGGATGTCTCTGCTCCACATATAAACTCATTGCTTTACCGGGCACTTAAGGGCTGCTTCATCCCCTCGTGGGTGGGCTTGTGGGTGAGAATGTGGCAGTCCCATCACCAAACACCCACTACTGCCCTGCCTGCTTCTGGGTGCCTGCTTCTGTTGTGATGCTGTTCCCATGGTGACCTTCTGAATTTCAACATAAACTAGCAGCCACCCTCAATCCTGCAAATGTCAGGTATTGCTACAAGCTGGTATTTTCTCCTGCATGCTACAGGCCTGCTGAGATCAGTCTGAATTTGCTTTCTCCAGTCAGAACCTTCTCTTTGGTCCCAGTGTGTGTGTGCTGAGGAAAGGGTTGTGGGATTTTCTCTTCATTTTTCCTTCTTCCTTTTTTTCCTTTTTCCTTTTACCTTTTTCTTTCCTCTTCCATTTTCTTCTTCCTTTTTCCTCTCCCTTCCCTTCCCTCTTTTCTATTATTTTAATTAACTTATTTTAATAAATTAAATTCTACTTCCTCACCCTCACACATTTTTGTGAATGAATATGATTACAGTACACACTTTACCCATTCTGAAAACACCCGCTCAGTCTGTAAAACTACCCATCCCTACCGTGTGCTTCCTTCCTGTTACTTCATGCTATCTGCTCAGTGCTGGGCAGTTGTGCCCCATCAATCCCTGCCTGGGAGCAAACAGCCACTGCAACAGCCACATAGCAATGTCCCTGCATGGGAAAGCCCTATCTGCTCTGGACCATTAATAACCCCACAGCAACCTTTTTGGGGAAAGAGACAGGGTAAAAACAATGGACTCATTTCCAACTGGAGCAACTGGCCTCATCAGGTGGAATAGGATGAGGTGTTTCCACTTACAACACTCAGAGGATTCTTTCAGGTTTTTCAGGCCCACTAGAAAGGATTGCAGAGTCTCTCACTACAGCAGCAGGGGTAAGAAATGACTGAAATGACTCTGGGCAGTCCCATGACAGTGGCAGCCATGTGGATGGTGCACTGCTATGCCACCTCAACCCTGCCCTCTGCCCTCTGGACACGGTGTAATTTGTTTGCCAGCCTTACTGGTCACACTGCTATCCAGAGGCTAATCTATTTCAAATGGCTCAGAATAACTGCAAGATTCAGGATTCCCTTATTCGCCAGTCCCCTGATGCTGACTTTCATCAGACTGAGATACTCAATTATCTTTCATGTCCAAAGCTACAATACTTGAGAACAATTGAGAAGTTGGTTTTTCCTCTAAATCTGTGGTTCTGAATGAGTAGAGCTCTCCTAACAATCCTCATATTACCTTTTGCCTTTCATTAATTGTTCCTTCTAACTTACTGCATGTGATTTTCATTTTTTGTTTTTTGTTTTTGTTCTGCTATCAGTAAACCAATAATTTTACAGGCTGAGCTGGTGTTTTCAAACTGGAAAAAGTGTGTACTATAATCATATTCATTCACAAAAACATGTGAGTGTTTAGTTGGCTGTTTGAACTGCCTTGGCTTGCTTAGCTGACAACTTGAGGGCCATCCCTGATGGCCTCATGATCTTTCTTCTGTGTTGCAGCTGGCACTTCAGGTCCAGCAATGTAGCAACACCAATGGGCAGGCTTCTGGAGTCTCTCTGCTTTTCTTGACAGTAAAACCCTGGGGTTGTTTTTTTTCCTACCTAGGTTGGAAAAGACCTTCGAGATCAAGTCCAACTATCAACCAGACTTACCAAGTCCAGTCTCTAAACATTACTTAATGTCACATCCACACATCTCACGCATCATTTACACTGAACATCAGCCCCAAAGAAAGGCAGGTATAAAAAAAGAGATGCAGTGATGACCTTTATCAGCTGTGGTGACAGCTATAAATCAGGCTGCAAATACTCATCAGCTTGCTGGACAGAATTCATTACTTACAGAGATTACTGCATTGCTTTTTGTCTTTGATTGAGATATGTCCCATCTAAATAAATGCTCCTTCAGTGGAACAAATGACACATTTCAAAACAGAAGTCCAAGAATACCATGCTTTGATTCTTTGAGGACTAAGATAGTGTGACTTACAGGCCAGCAAAAGCTCACAGTGTTTTGCTTGGAGTGTAACGCAGAGCAATTTGTTCCTCTTTTAAGCAGAGTAATTTTTCTGTTCATTAATTCAGATACTGCATTGATGGCTTATGTTAAATGTAATAGCAGAATTTACTACCCTAACAAATCAACACAGCTTTGTTTGTTCTTCCATATTTGTATCAGAAGTATGTGAAGCAGATTAGTACCAGATTTTAAGCTCATTACACTTTAACAAATAATGAAAAAGCCTTTCACTGCCTGATTCCATCTATAGAGTAACTCCTGTGTGATGAACTTGAAGTTTCATACTTTATGGAAGTATTACTTTTTGCAGTATCTCCATGCAGGAGCTTAGGGAGGAATAGAAGTGTAGTAGCAACGTCACTGGGAGCAGTAATGTAATTTCCATCAGATCAAGTGATGCTCAAGAAAGAATTACTGAGTATTAACAGGCCACTGACTCATTGGCTTAATAAGATGTTTCTCCTGTGTCTTGAACTTCGAGCTGAGGCTGAACATTGACAGCCAGGTTTTCCTATAATTAAGAAATGTTCTGATGGTGCTACAATTATCCAGATGCTTTACCAGCTGTATTTAAAATGAGCTTCTTTTCTACGTAGAATTTAGAATGTAATTGGAAAACAACCACTGTTGCCTGACATGGGATGATTATTAAAGCAGTAATCACCCTCAGAATGCTTGAAAATGAGCTTAGTTGTTCCTTTTTTCAAGGATACTTTAGAATACAAATTTGGACTACATGTTTTCCTTGTTAACAAATGATGCTTCAGCCATAATGGCCTAAGAACATATATAAATGGGAAATGTGTGTAGAGTGCATTATATTCTTTATTGTAATACTGCAAAAACCATTGGCATGAAAGTTTTTCTTCAGGACCTGGCACAGAAGCTGCAAGTTGAAGTTGTAAATAAGTAGTGTTGGATCAGACCCCAGACATCATCTGTGCCAGTGTCTGGCTGGGGACACAAGCAGATGCTTAGCAAAGATTTTTAAGAGTACTTTTCTCATGGCAGTAATTTGGAATATGCTTCTGGTCGCCAGAAATCTCTCATTCAAGGACTTGAATGAGAGATTGGATTTAGTGGAGGGTTGTTAGAGTTAGGGTAGTATGGTTAGGTCGTGGTTGGACGATCTTTAAGATCTTTTCCAACCTGAGTGATTCTGTGATTCTGTGACATTCCAAAAAGTATCTTCCCCCAAGATATATGATCTTTTCATCCATTTTTCTAATTCCTGTCAATTGTTTTACTCCAAGACCATGATGTCCACTGCTTTCTTACCTCCTGTGTGAAGAAGTAATCCCTTTTATTTGTGCTGAACCTGTCACTGGCTGACATCATTTAGTGCCTCCTAATACTTAGTTTGGAGGAGGCAGGGAATTAGCATTCTCTGCTTATGTTCTCTATGCTTATGACTTCTTCCACGTGTGTCCTAGTTCTTCAGTCAGTTCATTTACAGGTTGAAAAATCTCACTTAGTTTAGATGTAAATCAATATTTCAACATCCTGAATATGGTTGGGAAAGGTAATGAAAATGCCATATCCTTGGACAACACCATGACAACATTTTAATGCCATCATATCCAAGCAGGAACTCTTCATTACTCTAGTTCTCAAATACAAGTCTTAATCTAACTCTACCACTTTTATTCAGGTGCCGATAAAACTTATTCTGTAGTTAAAAGAAATACTTTGAGAACTTTGCTTATGTCTCTGAAGTTCTATTGCAGTGTTTCAAAGTCTCTTAACAGCTTGTTGTCTGTATTGCAGCAACAGTTTGGCCCCAAAGAATGAGCTTAACCTTATTTTCAAAATAGATTTATTCTTCCTGGTTTTTTATTGTAAACTAGTGATATGTAGGAGGTGACTGTTCTGTTATTAGTAAGTACAGTACAGAAACTTCACATCTGCACCTTCAAAGTAATTTACAGAGATGGGTAATGACTGTGGTCATTACAAGTTTGAAAATAAAAAAAAAGTCTGATGTATGGATAAGGAAGAAGCATGCTACCTTCATATCATCCCAGGACAACCCAGGACATGGGTTGTGTTTAATCATCCATCTGTCCCTAACACCTGTGGGATGCACCATGACATCATCTCAAGACAGTAACAGTGGAAGAAGGCAGTGAGGAGTGGTTTCCCTTACTGAAGCCGAAGGTGGAAGTTGGGTAGGACTCGTCAATTCTCAATGTTAGTTTAGCTAGGTTGCTAAAAAAAGCAGTAACCCTACTCCTGTGTCAAGAAGAACTGCTGAATCCTTTCATGGCAACATGCTTGCAACTTGCGTTTTATCTTTTATCTGTGGGGCAGTGCATATAAGCACTTACCAGACCTGAACTTCAGTTTGTGACATCTGACAAGATCACAGCCTCCTATTATTGTCATGTTTTTTCATCCTGAACCTTTGACCTGCCACCCAACCCTCATTTGGAGTCTCTTTCATATGCCTATCCCAGCAGTTCTGTAGTAGGTTTTGAGCTCTGAGAGCTGGAGGCTGCCTGAGCTGCTCCTGCTGCAGGGCTCTTGTTCTTGTGTAGACATCCCGAGTGCTGGGGTAGTCCCAGAGTGCAATGAGAGCAAGGTGAAATATCATGCTGCATGTAAAAACAGCTGTTTCTTCCCATGCATCTCCTTCTGGTATTAGGACAAGTGTCCTAATACAAGAGTCAGAAGGTCCACAGAAAATATGCTGTGTCAAAAAGTGAGTTGCCTTTAGCTTTCAGGGACGTTCTAGGTGTCTGGCCTAATGAACTCCCAGGGAGTTTAAGGATCTTGGAAAACTTTTAGTGTAAGGAATATTTTCTCACCTTGTTTTTCTACACTAACAATATGACAGTATGACAAACAGTTTGAGGCTATCCTGGAAGAAGCCACTTAATGTTACAGCAATGACCGAATTAAAAAATCTGTGCTCTTTACAGGAAAGCTCCCAGCAATCCTTTTGGATAAAGTGCATTGTCGGGTTATACACAAACAATGAAATTGCAGACATCCTTAATGATAACTTCTTTTTCTTCTTTCAGATAATGAATTCATTTATAGAGACCAGAATGGCTCAGTGATTCTGAGGAATGTTGAAACTAACAATTCAACAGTTTTAATAGAAAACAAAAAAATTGTAAGTATTTTCTGCAATGAGCATAATTTCCGTTTTCTTGCAGATGTATTGGAAGAATAGAGACTTGGGTTTCAACCCTATTTTGTCAAAGAGAAACAATATGCTGGTAATGCTATGAGCTAAGCAACAACTGATAATTTGAAATTCAGCTCCTTCTTCATTATTATACTGCAAGCTCAGTTTCTTTTATACTACAGGAAAGTATCATATATAGATATTTGAAGTCCTGCATATCACATATAACTGAAAGGTACATAATTCTGTACTTTGCATGCTTAATAGAAAAAATAATTGATACTATTTCCTGTCTGTTGGTAGCATTCTCTACATTACTCCATATAAATGCTTATGTTTTAACTTGTGGATTTACTGATTTCTCTTGTCTAATGTTTGTAATGTGATTTCAGTGTTGTTAATGAATAACAATGACGAGTAGAAGTGGGTTGAGTATGGGAGAGTCCCCAGGAAATTACTGGGGAAAGAATTTAGTAAACTGTTATGAAAATGAATGGAAATAAAATAAGTTCACAGCTGAAATAGTGTTATTTCTCATAATGAAGCATCATTTTTTGTAGCAGATGAAGTCAGTTTTGTCTTACAAGATTAAATGTTAGAGTGTTTTCAGAATTTCCTTAAAAATAATTTGAGAGTAAATATTCTTATGTTTGTCCTAGAAAAATTGTATTACTTTTCTCAGATTTTAGTGAGCATGAGGGTTTCCTCATTGTTTGGTTTGATTTATTTTTGATGTAGTATCATTACAAAAGTCCAGAATTAGAGAATAGCTAACAGACTATCAATGACCCAAGGTCTCCAGAAAGCAGTCTTGAAAACTGTAGACTTGACTTGGTCTCAAAAAATAGAAGTAAATCAACAAGAAAATTTTAAAACTGGATTCCAGGTTGACTTTATTTTGCAGTAAAACTGAGTATATGACTCATAAAAAGCTAGAGTACAGTATATTTTTTTTTAATGAGACAAGGAATTCATCACTGAATTATTACTGCAGGATTCAACCTTAAACTTCACATGCTGCCATTTAACTTTCATCCTTTGCTACACCACACAAGCAATCTTTTTTTTTTTTAATCAGAGTATAGCCCCTTTCTTCTGCTGTTCTGTACTTTTTTTTTCTTTCATTCTTTTGTCAGCCTAAAGGGCCATTACTTGAAGTGTCAATAACGTAGGGCCAGTAGGACCAGTGCAGATGAATGTTGTAGAAATAATGAATCAGTGCAATATGCTGGCTAGAACCAGGATCTGCTGATCTCTCACTTTGTCCTGTTTGATGTAACGGTGATTCTTATATCTGTTACATATTGCGTTTTCTCCGTGAAGAGTGTTTTCACCCTGCTGTGTGTAAAGGAGTGGGCTGTCTTCCATTAATATGAAGGTCTGCTGAAGTCACGCTAATTCCATTTGTCCTCTTTTATTCCTCTCATTTTTAATTTCTACCTTTCACAAGAAAAGTGCAGTGTTACAAGATTACCCTACGTTTTAGAGCCATAGCTTCCCCACTTCCTGCTCTACCCTTGCTTCTCTGTCCTCTAGGTAAACAAAACTGGAGAAAATCACCTCCATATTCATCCCGTAAGTTCTAGTATAAGAGCTGTTGTAATGCCTCTTTCTGTCACATTGTATTTGTCCTCTTCCTTGCCAGCCTTGAGTCAGAATAACTTCTGCATTGGAAAGTTTTCCTTTCTCTATGTCAGTAATATATCAGCAAACAAAATGTGCCTTCACCACAGTGGCCTGTTGGTCCCTTCTGCCTTTGGTATTGTCACACTTGATGTCTCCACTCTGCTGACCCTGGGAAGGTCTCTTTTCATGGGATGCTGTACATTTCCCTAAAGTCCAAACTCCCCCTTCCTTTCTGCTACTAGAGAATATCTCAGTGGCTTGAAACCAATTTATTAGGCGAGGGGACAGGATTTAAGAGCTTTAAAAGGCAATGGATGAGTGGTGTATTGACAGCACCTGTCTTTGGTGCAATTTGTATTGGCACTGTATGTTGTGAATCACACTGGAAAGGAAAAGGGATGTCTGTACTACACAAATGATAAGTGCATCAGGGAGAATTCCTGACGAGTCTGAGATTTCTGGCATCTCATTAACAAAACTCACAGTGCAGCGTTTTTACAGAGCTCAGATCAGGGTGCACAAGGAAAGCTGGATCACCACATCATACCAAAACTTTCTTGACTGGGGAAAATGGCATTAGGATTCCTCAGTGTTGTCTTAACTGGAACAGGCAGTGGTGTCTCCTTACTATTAGTTTGTTCTGGCAAGTATTTATTGCTTGCTACCTCCAGCACCTTGGCCAATGACTACAAGGGAATGAGAGGGAATTAAGATGGTTTTCCACTGCCTGCTGTCCACCAGCCTCTGTGCAATAGGTTCATGGGTTCATAGGTTGGAAAGGACCTACAAGATCACCTAGTCCAACCATCCTCCTATCACCATCCCTACCCACTGAACTACTAAATCAAATCCCTTAGCACCTCATCTAAACGCTTCTTGAACAGCACTAGGGGTGGTGCCTCAACCACCTCCCTAGGCAGGCCATTCCAGTGCCTGACCACTCTTTCAGAAAAGAAATGCTTCCTCAGGTCTAATCTAAATCTTCCCCGGTGCAACTTGTGGCCATTCCCTCTCGTCCTGTCATTATTTATCAGGGAGAAGAGGCCCACCCCCTTCTCACCACAACCCCCCTTCAGGAAGTGGCAGAGTGCAATAAGGTCTCCTCTGAGCCTCCTCTTCTCCAGACTAAACAATCCCAGCTCCCTCAGCCGCTCCTCATAAGACTTGTGCTCCAGACCCCTCACCAGTTTTGTTGCCCTTCTCTGGACACGCTCCAGGGCCTCAATGTCCTTCTTGTAGTGAGGGACCCAAAGGAAAATTATTTCCTGGGGTGGCAGGCTGATCTGCATCGTGGTGTGGTTATCTTTTCTCTTACGGAAACATACATTTGCCTGCATAAATTTCCTGAGTTTTGTTGTTGGTGTTGTTGTTTGTTGCTGTTGTTGTTTTTTATCTGGCAGTCTTCTTCATCAGCTTGAAAATTGAAAAAATAAAATCATTTCAATGTCTGGTTTATTTTCTAGGTCTCCTTAAAGGCCGTTCGATATGAAGTGTCACCTGACCGGGAATACGCACTCTTTGCATTTAATGTTGAACCAGTAAGTAAATAGATATGATTTCAGAATACAAAGCTAGTGGTAGCCTCTTTTTTTTATTTCCTATTTAATTTTTTTCCAGTTCTGTGCCAGTAAGATGGTATTTTAAATTAGTTGCTTCCAATGGAACAAAGAAAGAAAACCTCTCACTTGGATATTCTGAAAGCATGTCACACTGCCATCTAGTAGAGAAGAAAGGTATAAATTACTGCACAGGTGAAACACTGTCATTGCCAGGATTTTATAGGCTTTGGGAGGAGAGTTGTAAGGACATGTCTTTGCTACAAGGATTTCTATTCTTCTGTGTATTTTTTTTCAGTCATGCTATAAATTTCTTCTCAAGAACAATAAGCAGCTGTCAGTGTCTCCCACAACTGAAATAATACATTAATTATGGTGTCACCATTCCCAGTGCTGCAGTTAGGGCTGAGCTATCACACTTCCATTATAAATCCTTTTCTTCAGAGGCATTGGTATAAATCATTTGTAAGAAATCACCATTGGGTTACCTCTGAGTTTTAGATTAGGGTAATTCTTTTCTACCAAACTTCAAAAGAGAAAAGTATAATGAGTCATTTTTAAATGACTAAAGCACCAGGCACAAGGGAAGCAGCACTTAGGCATGAATAATATTTATTTTCTTTTAAAATTCTGCTGGTGTAAGATTTGAAAAAATTTGAATGATGGCTATGCTGTATTACTTGGATAAACTGTAAGCCCCATATATTCTGTTTCCATAATTTAGAATTGCACCAATTCCTCAAAATGAAAATAATTCATTCACTAGCAACTGCTAGTCCTTTTCCACACAGTAAATCAAGTTTGAGCTGCTAACCAAGGGAAATTTATGGGTCCTTGGGGTAGTAGAGTTTGTCACCCTGTTGCTCATCTGATTTCTTTGCTGTCATCATTGGTGTTATTCCTGAATCACAGTAGTGTAAAAGTTGGAAGAACCATGCCTGATGCTAGGAAAAGGTCAAATAAAACTGTATTGTAAACTTCAGGATTAACTCATAAACCCTTACATGGGGGAAAGGAAAACCCAAAATCAAAAGGGGACCTTTGGGAAGAAGATTTCAGGATGTGAATAGATGTGTATTACATGTAAGAACACAGAAAATTGCTCAAGGTTTCATATGTGAGTTTATAGTAGCAAGAATTCCTGAAACAGCTTTCTGAAACAAACCTATATTAAATCATCTCTTTTTCCTTTTCCCCTTCAAGATCCATTATTATGAAGAAGTGTACTAATAGAGGGTTAGTAAGCCATGTTGGGTGTCTCTTTGTATTTAATAGAATTGCAATAACTGTTAGATTATTTACTCACCTTTCTTCCATCTTGATGTGCAGACCGTGGCTATATATTGACAGAGCTTTTCATGTTTTCTATATTTCAGAATGTGTTATTGGCCCAAACTCAAATTACAATGTTTTCAGCAACACAAGAAATTGATTAACAAACCCTTGGGCAATTGTCCTTGTTGTAAAGTCTAAAGGAAATTTTAGGAAATGTGTTGTCCAAGGACATTTGTTTGAAGTTTAATTCTACAAATACTTTCAAAAAGAAACTTCTTGAACCTATTGTGTATGTTTTTTAATAGATGTCTGAAAATACTGCTTTATATTTTTCATTTACAAGTGTGATGTGCAATATCCGCTTCTGACATCATGGGCCAGCATCATAAAATACTTTCAGGCATTACTTTCAGAACAACCCTCATACAAGGAGGATGCTTGGCAGATAGCTATGGGGCAGCTGTGGGTGCAATGTGGCCAGCCAGACTGCTCTGCTCATCTTTCCAGTGCTTCTATTTCTGGAACTTCAGTCTTTTAGGTAGCACTATTCTATGAAAGCCTTGTGCTAATAGGGAGCTTTTCTCACCTTGACCACAGATTTGTTTTGAAACATCATAGGGAAGATGCCACGCTTCTTTTTATTTAAAACAAGACAAGTGTTTGTCTTGTTTTTGTTTCCTTACACTAAAACAAGCTGCAGCCTGCAAATGATAACCACAAGGTGAAGTTTTGGGAAAGAACTGGGGAATAAATGCACCCATAGGGAAACTTTGATTTCAAGTTGTCATTCATCAAAATGCATAGGGGGCATTTATTCACAATGCCCAGTAATTCCACATAAGTAAATTGGGGCTGAGCTACAACATCCCAGTACAGTGAGCCACGGCTGTCCCATCTGGGACCTGATGTCAGGACAAAGCTACCAGCCATGGGCTTGAGTAGATTTCTGTGACAGCATAATTTGCATGTTTGTAATGGTGATAAAAGTAGCAGAGAAAAGTAAATGAGAAGAAAAGTGATTTTCTGGAGTGACATGGTGAGACTTTAAATAGAGAATATTTAATTGACTTCATTATGAATAGCTGTCGTCATAATCCAGGAGAGGAAATAAAGTGGCCCACATTCTTCTTAAAGCTGTTCATTCTTCTTCTCCAATTTACCAGACCATTACTGTGTGCGAGCTAGTTAAGAGCAATTATGTACAAGAAATCCTGGCTGATTAATACGCACCAAACTGCTAACTCTTCTGAACAAGAACAATTAGGGCTTCGAGACTTTCATAGCTGATACAACAGACACTATTACCATTTTCAGGTTAAAGGAATGCATTTTTATAATGCTGAAAGCTGCAAAGAATTAATCATCATTATAATTAAAGGAGGTCCAACTACTTTTTTTTTTTGCAATTGTTTCTATGATGAGCTTCGTATTTCCTTCCATCCCTCCTGTTGCCTTGGGTGTCATAGTGACTTACAAGTGATTGATGATGTTTCTTTCTGGTTGGTGCTTTAGGCAGAGATTCATTGTGGTTCCTGAGCCAGAGGCAGGTATCCTGCTGGGAATCCAAGCAACAACTGAATTTTGCTTCATTAAGTGGGCCCCGCTTGGATGGAGAATTTGGATGGGTTTTGAAAGAACAAATGAAGTATGGGAAAGGGGCAGAGGAGCTGGGAGAGGTGGCACCAAGGAGACTTCAGAAGACCTTTCTCAACCACTAAACTTTGAACTGAGTGAATGAAGGAAATAAAAAACAGTTGTTTTTGCAATGCAGCATATTATTATAGTCGTTATGCTTTCTAATATTTGTCAAAATGTGGTTGTTATGTAGAATGAGTAGGCTTTGTGGTTGTCACTCCGATTACAACCTCATCATTTCTGTAATTAAGCATGTAAAAATTTAAATAATATAATACTTGTTATCTCCAAAACACTAATAGGTATGAATATTAATGACTTCTCCAAAACATCTTTTTGAGCTAGGTGAGCACTATTGTTACGATAAATATGCCTCCAAAAATTAGGTACTGTCATCAGTAATACTAATATTTTAGCTCTGAAAATTTATTACTTAATTGAAACATTTACCAGTGCTAGTTTACTCCTGTTTTCCTTTTGTGGAAATAACTATAATTCAGATTCAAATTCCATTCCAATCCAACTTTGTTTTCAGAAATAGTGATAGTGTACGTGTACAGCGTTTGCACTTGTATGGGAACTGCTGAATCACGGCCTGAACCACTGATTGGTCACCTGAGGTGAGCACCAAGTCAGCCATGGGGGCACAGGTGAAGGTGATATACCTGTGTGGGTGGAAGGGGTGGAGCCTAGTTCCTCCTCTCTCAAACCCCATTTAAGGGCTGACCACCACCAGGGAAGGATCTCTTCTTGGAGATCCCTCCCATGTGGAGTCCTCTGCGAGCCTTGTCATCTTAAAGGTGAGCCATCTTCTCTTTTGTATTACCTGTATAACTGTTTATATAGAACTACTCAAAATATACCATCTTCTATACTATTCCCTGGTGGAGTATCGTCATTAGGAGTTATTTACTCTACATTTGGCGAGCCAGGCAGCTCTAACTAAATCCATAATGTCGTTTATTTGGAGTATGTTTAAATGGGCCAAGGGGGAGAACGTTACCCCCCTAGAACAGACAATCCCTGGTCTAATTCCAGGATTCATGGGGTCACCCTACTATGGATTGGCATCTGTTATTGAGAAATGGGGACCCATGCGGGTTCCAGGGACTGCCGCTCCTTCTCCATCTTATTTGACTGACTACTTCGTAGGATTAGATAAAGACATACTTGTTACCAAGGAGCGGCGGTTAGCTGCCTCTGCAGTAGCCTGGCCATTAGTAATGGCCATACTCAAGTTAGATGTTGCAAATGTTAATATGGAAACTGAAAATCAGTTATTACGAGACCGTATTGAGAAACTGGAACAACAGCTGGGTACGTTAACAACCAAAAAGCCTGGCCTAAATGTCCCCACAAGACAAATAAGGAATATATTGGTAGAAGACACCCCAAAATCAGAGGAAGAAGACTCTGATATGACAGGGGAAAAGATCTCTAAGGCAGATCTCGAAACTCCATCTATGATGGACCCATTCGAGATTCGGCCTATTATAACTCAAAAAACAAAGAAGGTACAGGATAGACCAGCAGGGGTGCCTCCTGACCAATGGCCCCCTGCAGAAACCTGCCTCCATGTGACCGCTCGTCCATATACAGCTAATGAGTTGATGGACCTAGTACAACGGTTCCATCAGAAACCAAGAGAAAGCATACCATCATGGCTCCTAAGGTTATGGGATGCAGGAGCTGAAAGTGTTTTAGTAAATGGAACAGAAATGTCAAAATTAGCATCTATAACGATAAACCCGGCATTAAGACAAAGATTATATGCAGCTGTCCATTATAATGAGGAAAACCATTCTATTATAGATTGGTTGATGGCTGCATGCCGCTTAACATGGCCAAACAAAACCGATATCCCTCTTAATACTGGTTTGTGGTCCTCTATGGAGGACCTCCAGACCTATATCAGAGAACTGGGTATGAGGGAGGCTCTGTATGCGGACACTTTTGAAAGCCCCGATACGGAAAAATTTACAGCGGGCATGAGAGATCTAATACTACAGCAGGCCCCCTCCCACCTATATGGGATGTTGGTTTCCATATTAAATCCATTGGTGGCATCAGAAGCCATCGTACAGCAGGCAGCCCAGTTAGTAGCAGACTTAGGGGAGACGGAGCGCGTAAGAACCAGGCGTAATGTTCGTGTAGTGGAAGATGCTGAGGCCTTCCCTATTAGAACTAAAAAGCCTGCTCCACGGATGCCCCGATCAGGCCCCGTACGGGTATCCCGGAGGACTATGTTTAATGATCTCATACGGGCTGGGGTTGCATTTACCAAAATTGATGGGCAACCCAACCATGTTTTGTTACAGCTGTGGAAACAGCTTAGAAATGATCAGAAATTTCAGAGTGCTCCCAGAAAATCGGGAGTACGAATTATAGAAAAAACACCAACAACAACCTGGAATTTGGCTGACTTTATAATACCGAACAGAAGGAAAAAATATCCGCAGGTGTCACAGGCTACAGTGCCTGAGCCACCTGTGGCAAAAGATTTAGATCTGGCAAAATTCATGGATTAACGGAAAATTCTGGTCCCCATAGGGCCTCTAGCTGTGACCGGAGGCCCTATGTAGAACTAACAATATTCTGGTCCAGGACAAATGTGCAGAAGGTGATGGCTCTAGTGGATACTGGCGCAGAAACATCGATTATATATGGAGACCCAACGAAATTTAAGGGTAATAGAGTGATGATTGGTGGGTTTGGGGGACAGACTATTCCAGTCACCCAGACGTGGTTGAAATTGGGGGTTGGGCGTCTCCCGCCCCGGGAGTATAAGGTGTCGATTGCCCCAATTCCAGAATATATCTTGGGCATAGACATTCTATGGGGTCTGGCTCTCCAGACAACTGTGGGAGAGTTCAGACTACGGCAGAGGTACATTAGTATCCGGGCAATACGGACAATATTGAGGGGCCATGCGAAACATGAGCCCATTTGTTTGCCAAAACCACGCCGGATTACTAATGTAAGACAGTACAGACTCCCGGGTGGACAAGAAGAAATATCAAAAACAGTGCAGGAATTAGAGAAAGTAGGTATTATAAGGCCTGCACACAGCCCATATAATTCCCCCATATGGCCAGTACGGAAGTCGGATGGAACATGGAGAATGACGGTGGATTATAGGGAACTGAATAAGGTCACGCCGCCCATCCATGCGGCCGTACCCAATATTGCCTCCTTAATGGACACTCTTAGTAGGGAAATTAAAACCTACCATTGTGTCCTGGATTTAGCGAATGCGTTTTTTAGCATACCTATTGCTAAAGAATCACAAGATCAATTTGCATTTACGTGGGGAGGCAGGCAGTGGACCTTTCAGGTCTTGCCACAGGAGTACGTGCACTCACCAACATACTGTCATAATTTGGTGGCACGTGACCTGGCTGATTGGAGGAAACCAAACAGTGTGAACCTATACCACTATATTGATGACCTCCTGTTAACATCCGACTCACTGGAAGCAGTAGGGGAGGCAGCAGATTCATTAACTGCCTACCTAAGTGAAAGAGGATGGGCTATCAATCCTCAAAAAGTGCAAGGTCCAGGACTGTCCGTAAAATTTCTAGGGGTAGTCTGGTCAGGAAAGACCAAAGTATTACCTGATGCCGTCATAGATAAGGTTCAGGCATTTCCAGTCCCTACAACACCAAAGCAGCTGCAGGAATTCCTGGGTATATTGGGATATTGGCGTTCCTTTATACCTCATTTGGCGCAGCTGCTGAGACCTTTATATAGACTTACCAAAAAGGGCCAATTATGGGACTGGGGGAGAACAGAACAGGATGCTTTTCAACAGGCGAAACAGGCAGTTAAACAAGCCCAGGCACTGGGTATATTTGATCCTACCCTTCCAGCTGAGCTAGATGTTCATGTAACTCAAGATGGCTTTGGCTGGGGCCTGTGGCAACGTCAGAGTTCTGTTCGGACCCCCATTGGATTTTGGTCTCAGGTGTGGCATGGAGCAGAGGAAAGATATAGTATGATTGAAAAACAGTTATTGGCTGCCTATTCTGCATTACAAGCGGTAGAGCCAATAACCCAAACGGCCGAAGTTATAGTCAAGACTACATTGCCAATCCAGGGGTGGGTAAGAGATCTGACCCACCTTCCTAAGACGGGGGTGGCCCAGGCACAGACGGTGGCACGATGGGTTGCCTATCTCAGTCAGAGGAGTAGTCTATCTTCCTCACCGTTGAAAGAAGAGCTTCAGAAGATTCTTGGCCCAGTAACGTATCATAGTGATGCACCAAAACAAACTTCGGTTGCTCCACCACAGAAGAGTCCCGTCCAGGAAGGAAAATATCCTATTCCTGAAGATGCCTGGTACACGGATGGGTCCAGCAAGGGCAACCCAAGTAAGTGGAGAGCAGTAGCGTACCATCCTGCCACAGACACAATCTGGTTCGAAGAGGGGGATGGTCAAAGCAGCCAGTGGGCAGAGCTGCGGGCGGTGTGGATGGTTATAACCAAAGAACCTGGTGATGGTATCCTGAATATTTGCACAGATAGTTGGGCTGTGTATCGGGGGCTCACTCTTTGGATCGCACAGTGGGCCACCCAGGATTGGACTATCCACTCCCGACCGATCTGGGGCAAAGATATGTGGTTAGACATATGGAATACAGTCAAACACAGAACTGTGTGTGTCTACCATGTTTCTGGTCATCAACCCCTACAGTCACCAGGAAATGATGAAGCCGACACACTGGCCCGAGTTAGATGGGTTGAGAACTCTCCATCTGAGAATATCGCTTACTGGCTACATCAAAAGCTGCGGCATGCTGGGCAGAAGACCATGTGGGCAGCCGCTAAAGCGTGGGGACTGCCCGTACAACTATCGGACATCGCTCAAGCATGCCGAGACTGTGACGCCTGCTCTAAGATAAGACCGAGGTCGTTGCCTGAAACTACAGCCCATCTTGCTAGAGGACACAATCCTCTACAGAGGTGGCAGGTTGATTATATTGGGCCTCTCCCTCGGTCTGAGGGGGCGAGATATGCCCTAACCTGTGTCGACACCGCGAGTGGGCTAATGCAGGCCTATCCAGTACCAAAAGCCAACCAGGCATACACTATCAAGGCACTCACAAGGCTGATGGCTGCCTACGGGACACCGCAAGTCATCGAGAGCGACCAAGGAAGTCATTTCACGGGTGCAGTGATACAACGCTGGGCAGAAGAAAATAATATTGAGTGGCGATTCCACCTGCCATATAATCCAACGGGGGCAGGCCTTATCGAACGTTACAATGGTATTCTCAAGGCTGCCCTGAAGACAGACTCTCAGTCCCTGCAGGGGTGGACAAAGAGACTCCATGAGACCCTGCGGGACCTGAATGAAAGACCTAGAGATGGCAGACCCAGTGCCTTGAAAATGTTACAAACAATATGGGCCTCCCCACTTAGGATCCAAATTACGGGCACCGATAATGAAGTGAAACCTCAGATTGGCAATGAGAACAACCTTCTGCTCCCTGCCCCTGAGGACCTAGAACCAGGTACCAATAGAATAAAATGGCCCTGGAAGGTGCAGGTAGGACCACGATGGTGCGGCCTACTTGCACCTTGGGGGAGATTATTGGAGGTGGGGGGTTCGGTAGCTCCTCCGGTTATAGGTACATGGCCTACTGAAATAATGGTTAACACTCCAGTCTTCATTGCTAAGGGGACCCCTATCATGTCTCTGTGGCAGATCAGGACACCCCCTTTGGTGCCTGATATAGTCGTACAGCCACAGACATCGGGTCAAAGGGTTTGGTACAGGCGACCAGGGCGTGCCCCTGTACAAGCTGAAGTGTTAACCCAAGACAGGAATACGGCCTGTATCTTGCCCTGGAAAGCGGATCTTCCCCTCTTGGTACCTCTAAAACACTTGTATTACTCCCCATAAGTCTATGAATCACCAGAAGGAATCAAAACAATACTGCAGTGTTCCAGAGTTGTTATAAGACCATGTGAAGCATCTGGTGATGGTCTAACCGGGACTGATGACACGTAAGATGGACCTGCACTGTATGATTACATGCTTCCAGTAGATACCACCGAGCACTGGCCCAAAGAAGAGTTCGACGGATGCGCCGATCATCACTCATATCAGATTACATCAGCATGCGTTGCGACGGGCAATTATGTAAGCGTCGCGATGTATTGGGTCTCTGTATCAAGGGGAACTCACCTTATGGTTACTTGATCAGTGGTTCATGTCGTGAAGGGGTGGAGTGTATGGGAACTGCTGAATCACGGCCTGAACCACTGATTGGTCACCTGAGGTGAGCACCAAGTCAGCCATGGGGGCACAGGTGAAGGTGATATACCTGTGTGGGTGGAAGGGGTGGAGCCTAGTTCCTCCTCTCTCAAACCCCATTTAAGGGCTGACCACCACCAGGGAAGGATCTCTTCTTGGAGATCCCTCCCATGTGGAGTCCTCTGCGAGCCTTGTCATCTTAAAGGTGAGCCATCTTCTCTTTTGTATTACCTGTATAACTGTTTATATAGAACTACTCAAAATATACCATCTTCTATACTATTCCCTGGTGGAGTATCGTCATTAGGAGTTATTTACTCTACAGCACTAAGTGAAGTGAGCACAGTTAGAAGGATTCCTTAAAATCAAGGTAGCTGTTTTAGCAGTTTGTATCATTTTTTGATAACTGTGTAAACTAGTGGAAAGCTTGTGATTTTCATTTTCATATTCTTTTTACATATGCATGCAGAGTTGAATCTTAGTTGCTCGTAAATCAAAAGGCTCCTTCTCAATTGCAAAGCAGCAAAATATATGAGCAATGCTGAACATTATTGGTGGCTGGTGGCTAAATCTAGTTTCCCAAGTCACTGACATTTCCAAGCCTAATGCAGTGTAACTCTGTTTACTCAGAGAATGTTAGCCATTAGTAGCATAAAAAACTGTTGCTGCAGTTCTTACATGAAAAGAAGAAAAAAAATCAGTCCTACGAATGTAAAACTTCTGTTAGTTAACATGTTCTTCTGTTGTTCAGAAGTACTCAGTCTGTAAGTATATATTCTTGCACGCGTCTTCAGGCAAAATATCTTTTCTTGATTCACTGGAGGGCTGTAGTCAGTGAGTTCTCAGTGAACTAGTGGAACTACATGGACTTGTTGAATCTATTATAATTTGCTAAACCTTGACTCTCTTCATAAAAATGGCACCTTCAAGTCATTCCTATATTACTAACACCATTCAGATATTATTTATATTTCAGTAAACGTTCACGACTTCTGAAATTGTGCCCTTTCTATGAGTGTGCCAATGTGGAGTTTTAGCCAGGTGATTCTGGGGAACCAGAGGTGAAAGGGCAAGTGTAGAGTCCAAAACCTGGGGAGGAATAACTACATGCACCAGTGCAGGTTAGGGGCTGACCTGCTGGAAGAGAGCTCTGTAAATAAGGACCTGGGTGTACTGATGGGCAGCAGGTTGACCGTGAGCCAGCAGTGTGCCTTGTGGCCAAGAAAGCCAATGGTATTGGTCTTGAATACATCAAGAAGTGTGGCCAGCAGGTGGAGGAAGGTGGAGGAAGGTGATCCTCCCCTTCTATTCTGCCCTGGTGATGCCACATCTGGAGTCCAGCAGAGGAATACAAAGACAATTAAGGGCCTGGAGTATTTCCCTTATGAGGAAAGGATGAGAGACCTGGGGCTGTTCAGCCTGAAGAAGAAAAGCCTGAGATGAGACCTCATCACAGTAGAAAGGGGCAGTGGGGAGAAACTGAAAAGCAGTACGTTCCATACTAACACAAGGAGGAGGTTCTTCACTGTGGCAGTGACAGAGCACTGGAACAGGCTGCTCGTAGGGGTTGTGGATTCTCTTCCTTCTCTGCAGATAGCCAAGACTTGTCTGGGCACGTTCCTGTGCAATCTATTGCATGGAACTGCTTTCGCAGCAGTTGGATTGGGTGATCTCCAGAGGTCCCTTCCAACCCCTACAGCTCTCTGATTCTGTTGAAGTGGGGGACTTCTTTTTTCTGAATTGCCTTACATTCTTATCTCCTGTTTTGTGTCACATTACTACAGAAGCCAAATTCAGTACAGCAAATATCCTTGTTTAATAGTGCACTTTTTATCCTGTTTGTAGTGACAAAGATAAGAAGTGCGCAGGCTCCATTTACATAACAAAAGCAAAGAGTTGTGTGTCCAGAAGAATTGTATTAACAGAGAAAGTCTCAAGAACACAGCTGAGGTTCATTTTCTGGGTGATGATTTACTTTGGATTTGAAGCTGAAGCGGCAGCTGTTATTTGAGAAAACTTGGAAGCAATCATTTATTTTAAATGGAGAGTGTGTTGTGATTTCTTTTAATTATGAATCTGTTCTTCTTAAAATACCTTTTGTGAAAGACTTCTTATCTTTTCAAATCTCAAAACCACCATCATGAATAAATTCCCTAAACTGTCATTTTCAATGTGGGCTGAATAGCAACAGGGCAGACTAAAGAAAATTATCAGAGAAGTTGGACTGAATATCATTTCTCCACTTCCATTTACTTTTCTGCACTGTCAGACCTGGATGTGTGCAGCTTACCCAGGACATCAGTGCTGTGCAGTCATCTTGGATTAAATAAACCACAGCTGGAAGTAAACAAAATCTGAGCAACTGGGACATTTTCCTGGGGATGCATCTATGTTCAGATAGCAATATCTGTCAGGAATAGCGATGCATCAAGTTCTTTTGTTGCATGTTGCTATCAGCCATTGGTTCAGCCTAATTAGTATTTTATTAACTTCTGTAGAGGAAAGAGACTAGGGAGGTTTGCCACACAGCTCTGGAGGGATTTATGGATTTTTAGAACTATTAGAGAGTTTTAGAACTATTAGAGAGTGTAGACAGTGTCTGCTCAGGTGTCCTCATTTGTGCCTTTGACTGCTGAGCCTTTGCAATCAGACGTTTTTTTTCTGCTGCACACTTCAAAAATTATAAATTCTCTCTATGGGGGAGTGGATACCCATTGTAATTGAGTAAACATATTATCACGTGGCGAAAATATTTGTTCTTACTGCTCACCAGTGATCACTCTTTGCGATTTCTCATACATGGCGTGCATGGAGTAGAAAGTTTTGGATGCAGAGACACAGAATGGTGGAACACTAATTAGTGAGACGTTTAATCCTGAAGCCCCTTGCAGGAGAAACCACAGAGTAACCAACATTTTATGTTAGTAATGTTCAGCACCAGTTTTGGACTAACCCAGAGGAAGAAAAGCAGTCAAACTTATTTCTTATTTGTTTTGGAGGAGTCTTGTAGTTCATTTCAAATCCCTACAAAGCTCCAGCAGAAAATGTGTTCCTTTGTGTACCGTAAATGGTTCTTTGCTCTTAAAAACAGTCCTTCTGCTTTGTCATGGTGTAATCCAGCTAAAATAAGGAAGTAGATAGGGGCTGTGCACTCATACATGATTTACAAGGACATTTTGGTAGTTGTGTTCCTAGCACAGTGGGGACAAAAGGAATTAAGAACTTCTCATTGTAGACAGAAGAAATCAGTGGATGAAGGCTTTCTGTGCTTATTATCAAAGAAAAAAATGTTTTTACCCCTTAAATGTAGGACTGGGTTCTCTCTGCAACATCCTCAGGATGTACAGTAGGATCAGGATCATCTCAATTTTGAAGGTGTAAGGATCTGTGCTTATCACAGGTAGCCACTATGATGACTTGTAGTCTTATAGTTCTTTCAAAAAACAAAACTGCTTAAGGATTTTTAGCTATGTTCTTCCACACTGCGGGAGAATATTTGCAGCAGAAATGGGTGTATATGAAATGATTGTCTGAATACATTCATAAAGTTTGATGTGATGTGTTTGTCATGAATGACAAAGCTCTGCCCTACAGGTATAATCCCCAACCCCCACATTCCGGTTTTGCTAATATATGCTCCCTGTTTAGTGATGGTTTCAGTAAAAATGCACCAAATATTGTTTTTTTACTGAGTCTCTTTTCTAGCCAGTGTTGTTTGATGTGATTATGACAAGAAAATATTGGCTGCAAAGAATAGAGACCATTAAAACCTGAGTGTGGTGACCTCAGCTGTCCCATGGGTTGATGACTGGACTAGATGATCTTAGTGATGTTTCCAGCTTTAATAAGCCTGTGATTCTGTGATCATGCCATTTTCTACTAGAAACAAAGGGTTAAGCTACTCCTTCTTTCTAATAAAAATGCATGGAGTTAGGACTAACTTTTAAGCCTCATGATTTATGATGCCAGACTTCAATATAAATTGCACAGATGAGACTCAGTACAAAATAATACCTCAAACTAAGTCTTGCTTGTCTAGGAGAGGCCAAAAAACTGTACCTTGTATTTATTCAGACACAGATACATATCAGTGAACTGGAAAGCAAATGCACTGTTCCAGGGAAGAGCAGAAAAATATCAAAAGTCTGAAATAATTATCCTGTCATGCAAGAGCACATAGGTGTGTTATGTATTGGTATCAGCCATCAGCAGTCTTCCTCTGTAAATATTTTCTTTAGTAAATGAGATTTTCATCAAACAGAGAAGGGAAAATTAATAAAAAATCAAGGCAAAACCAGATGATAAAACCACCAACCTTTTTCTATGTCTGGGCAACCTTGCATTTTTCATTCTACTTCATTTTCTGAGTGTATAGATGATCTAACTTGAACAGATAGAGTAGCAGAAATAATGTTCTAACAAAATTCACAAAGCATCTTAAAAATAGCCTGAAATTTATTTTTGAATAGAGCATAGGCAAGATAAGTGTACACGGTCTCCTAGATAGTCAAATTCAGATAGACAGCAGATATATCACTGCTGATATATCTTTCTTGTACATGTATGAGAAACGGTCTGAGTGAAAGATGGGGGAACCTTCCATGCTTTAACAGGAATGAAATAGACACAACTGCATAAAACTTACTGAAAAAATAGACTTAATAAAGAGCTAGGTTCCTTGTCACATCTAGGAGCTTTGCAATTATAGTGAGATCCCATTTGTAGCATCATTTTGCTTCCTAAGTTTTAAGGGACAATACAATTCCAACTCATATTACATTGTGATAATTATAGATAGCTCTTTTAAAATGTTCAGGAAAGAGATACATTAAGAATGGGATAAAAAATGGGAAAAGGGCCTTAGAATTCAAAAATCAGAAAGAATTTAATTTTTATGTCTATGCAGGGACATAGGAAACAGTCCCAGCCTGCAGGAGTTTATGATCTTTTTCTTCTGATTTCTGATCTCCTATATTTATTCATTTTAAATCAATGAAATAGGAAGAAAATATATTTAGTGCCCTCTTCTGGAAAACCAGATCTTGTTGTGCGTGGCACCCCAATGAGGTAAGTCTCTGTAGTCAGAAATGCTTATCTCCTGATGGAAATGTTTTTCTTCTTAGCTGTTACATGCCTCAATCCAGCTCTGTGTTTACACTGAATAAGTGTCTTTTATCTCTTTAACTGCCTGCAGAACTCTGTGGTTTTTTTTTTTATCAGAGCTATGTTAAAACCAATCATTATTATTTCTCCTTGGGCAGCTAACGACCCAGATTTGGAACAGGGAATTTCTATGCATTTTTCTTCTGTTCTCTATATGAAAGAAAAAGAAAAGAAAGAAATAATATAAGAAGAAGAAAAAAAAAGCATTTTCCTAGAAAAGGAAATGAATTATAGGGCTTTTAAAGTATTTAAAATCAAGAATCCTCAGATTTTTGTGTACAAGTGTGGAAGAATACCGCTACTGTGATAATGATGGAGGCACTACTGTAAGGACATGTGCAGCACACGAGGAACTGGGAATGCTCTGTGCTTGTTTCTGCCTGGTTTCATTTCCCCTCTATTTCTGAAGAGATCCCCACCATCACCACCATTGACCCCTCTGAAGATGTCTGCAGATGTCAAGGATGATACACAAATGCCCTGCTGCTAGAGGTCTCTTATGTGATACCAGTTGATTTTTCTCTATCTCAGAAAATAGAAATGTTGCCTATGGTGAATTAAACCCACGCATGCATCGAGATACAGCTCAGTCTTCTGATCTCATATAGAACTGGAAAACAAATCTTTCACTGAAAAGAGAGAGCTTCTTTGGACCAAGGTTCCTGGCTTATATCTCAAGGCTTTCACTCTCCTTTCACATCCACTTCAGCACTCTTTCCCGTCTGCTCTCTAACAACGTTTGAAGGTCACATCTTTCTCATCTTGGATTCCTTTCTTTGAGTCTTTTAAGACTGCCCCAAGCTGATTTATGTCATAAAAGCTTTCAGTGAAAGTGCTAACTTCATTGTAGTATCCACCCTCACAACTGCTAGAGTAAGAAATTCTGATATGCAAGGAGAAAATGTTAATGAAAGAACATATAGTGCTCTATACCTAAACTGAATTATTTAGAAGTGAGTAAATTAATTAGATACATTAAATATTCAGCCCATTTTCCTGGCTTGGTTCAAAGCAGCATTGTTTGGATTATAAACACCACAGAGAGGATTTTAGTCTCCCCACATTTAGCCTGCCCAACACAAGAGATGTTTCATTTAAAGACAGTATCCAATCCTTATTAGCATTGGTTTCTCATACTGTCCTTCAGCCCCAGACTTGTACCTCCAAAGCCAATAAAGGTGAGAGTCAGTGAAGTAAATATGGATGTGAACAGCACAAACTCCACAGTTGTATTAGCTTCCCTGGGCTGCCTTTGGAAGTAGTGTTCTGGGGAATGTAGGCCTGAGGCTAAAATGAATACCAGAGGATGATTAGAGGAACCAAACCCCAAGTGTGCTTTTGGGACTGTTGTCTGGGAAGAGGGTGTTGCTACATGAGGTTGTAGGTGCAAAAATATGAATGACTAGAGAACTCAACGGCAGAGACAGCCCTCATGGAAGACAGCTGTGAAGACAGCAGCTCCAAGCTGCCACGAGCTTGACAAAGTGTTATAGGGAAGGATGACCATATCTATGCTACCTCTGGTCTTCTTTCTGAATCTGCAGTGATCTACTTTCAGAGACAGGACAGCAAATTGGATAGACTCTAGGTCTAACCTATTACAGACCTGTGTTATGACCAGTGATATTTCAAGAGAAGCACAGTTGCATGTTTGTGGGGGATTGTACAGACTTGAAGGTTTTATGTTTATCCAGTACTGGGAAATTGTTGTCTCCTTCTAAAATTTTTATGTGGTTGTAGACTACTTTTGTGCTGTTATTAGGTAATAATGCCAAGTTATTTGTTTCTCCTTTTTTTTTTTTTCGTTTCCTCAGATAGAAGCATTGTATAGTATGCTATAATCACAACATTAACTTTGTTCTCAATAACTTTATTCTCATTTCCAAGTTTCTGAACAGGACTTCAAAAAAAAACCAAGTGCAGTGTTTGGAGAATGTATATCCAATCCTTCACTGAGGAGGGGAATGTGGGTGTTTCTACCATGTTACATGAATATCATTAGAAATTTTAGAAAAGATCAAAACCAAAACAGGTTAATTATTCACAGCCCTCATTGATGGTTCTTAATAACAGATTGCAAATACTCCCTGATATCCTGGGACAGAGCAGCAAAGAGTGAACAAGTGCTGGTGCAAAACCAATATGGAGTGTTTTGTAGCTGCCGTTTTATTTACCAGTAAAAAATGGAGCAGTCATCCTTTTAAGCCAGCAACTGCAAGTGGCTGCTCGTGCTGCTAATGCCAGTGGAGCATTGTGAAGGACAGGTGGCTCGGGAGCAAAAGGAGGTTTTTGTAATTGCTTGGCAGGGCAGAGCTGTATTAGAGTGCAGCAGCAGTTGGCAGATTGGATTAACGTTCTCCTAGGGGTGAGATCTGGCACATGAGTTGTATGTTAATACCTGGAGCCTAAGTTTACTCTGGAGCTGCATTTGTAACAAAAAGAGCATCCACTTTACCTCTGCCGTGTTACAAAGGAGTAAATACTAAAGCTGGCATCAAAATTCCCAATAAGCATCATTAGCAGAATAAGGCTCTTATACACATAATTCCAAAGGATATATTTTAATCAAGAATTACTATCATGAAATAACAGGGAGATAATCAGTTTGTGGGGTGTGAAGCAGCAGCATTAACCTATAGCACTGCAGACCATCTATTTCTGCAGTGGATGCAGCCATCATACTTTATTTGTGATTAACTTGCACGCTAGAGATACTACTGTTTGTGAAGGAGTAATTCTTTGGTTTAGCTGGTTCAGAGAGCTTTGGGCTGGGAGCTGAAAAATCAGCTAATCTAAACACACACAACCCATCCGTCTGTGGGAGAGGTTCAAGTTTTGACTGTGTGTGCTGCCTGCAGTACATGACATTATTACAAATTGCTTGAGTTTGCTTCCAAAAAACAAGACCCTGTGGCATGAATATGCCATCCCTTCCTGATGTCATCTTGATGTGAGATCACTTCTGCTCCAAGGAAGCTTCTCCACCATGGGTGGCAGGAGGGCTGACCATCCACAGTTCTGCACAGCTGCAGAGCTGCTCCAATCATCCTACACACAGCAAGGACAAGCTTACAGCCTTAGGCTCCTTCAGGCTCATATTGCAATGATTTAATCTGCAGCCTCAGAGAAAACTGGATGAATCACCGAAAGATTTAAAGAAATGGAGCCATGCAAAGGTTTTTCCTGAGGATCTCTCGTGTTCTTTCACTCTCCATCCCTTTTAAGACCACGTCATTCTCTTCTTCCAAAGCAATTGCTAAAATTTCTTCCTAGTTCTGGAGATAGCTAATTGTTGCTTCTTGATTGTATATGTCATTGGGTAGCAGCGGAGCAGTGCCTTGTTCACAGTGATGTAGCAGTGATGAAACTCTTACTGTTTGGTGCTTCTTGAGACATTGGTTGCTAGGTGTTTGCAGCATCATTTTACCCAAGCACAAATAGGCTGATGCATTGGGAAAGGATTTCCTTGCCTTTTCTCCACCATAATTCATGTATTCCCTGAGTATAGTTCTTAGTGCATTTAGTTCCTGTAGAAGAGAGACAATTATAGCAAAGGCAATCAGTTGTCAAATGCTTTGTATGTCTGTTGAAACCAGAGACCACTTCTTCCAACTACCCCTCCTTCCTAAACCTATTTCCCCTGTCTGTGCTCTTCCCAAGTCCCTCAGACCTCCCTGGTATGGCACAACACTCACAATGCTGATCATCTGGATGTGATGAAGGGGAGGGCTAAGAGCATCCTAAATCAGGTGCTGGGAACAGCTGTGGGTTGTTTGGCTGGCAGTTGAACTGGTGAGCAGGATACACTTGATGATAGTATTTCATCATTGCATTCCTAATTTAAAAGAGGCACAAAGAGAAGTGGGCAGTGCTTCTTGGAAGAGTTTAGCAACAGGCTGGCATACAGCATGAGGCTGTGTAAGAGGTACGTTACTTGGGAAGGAATTAAGTATTAAGAGATAATACAGTCTAATGCAGTATAAGAGAGTTTGCTGTTTCAGACAGAATCAAAGTAGGTCAGTGTCACAATGAATTTGGAAGGTGAGAATGTTGAAAAGATCTCAAATTATATGGCTTTACTGAGTTGTTTGGTTCTGAAAAATAATCAAGCATAGGGTACAAAATGCAGGTATGGATTTATTACACCTGGTGTAGGGAGCCTACTTTGGCAGGGGGTCAGACCTAATGATCTCTTGAGGTCCCTTCCAAACCCTATGATTCTATTTTTTTTTTTCCATTACAGTGACACAAAAGGAATAGACACTGTGATTTTTTTCAGAGACAAATTCAAAGTTGTTTACTGTGGCGTGCCTATTAACAATAAAACAGTGGTAATACCTTAATAAAATAGCTGGGCTGGGGAGAATACTTATAACTAATGTGTCTCCACCAGGAGAAAAAAATGCAAAGGCCTTTACCTACCTGCCCACAAGCCATGACTCAAACAGAGATAGCCCTTTGTGCTCTGCATCACAAATACACGGGAGAATCAAGAAAAATGTAGTTTCACCTGCACATATTTCCGAAAGATTATAACTTGAACAAATCATTGCCAAGAAGTTAGTGCTCAGCTGTAGGGCTCGGTTTTTCTTTTCAGACGTTTGGAGGGTAAGTCCTGTTATGGGAAATGAAAGGTTTCTTCTCAGAACAGATGAGTCCGTCAGTTTTCAGGTAGCACAGACCCAACAAAACCAGTAGCATCATGAAGGATTTTTATGACAGTGAATGATGACTCATTAATTGCAAATTTAATCTTTAATGTTAACTTCCATCAAAATCAGAGAAGATTCTCCACACAGGTGCAGCAACCTGCTTTGATAGTCTGCAGAATGCCATAAAGAATTACAGCACAGATAATAAGGGACAAATGCCAAACCTCATTTCACCTGCATAGTTTGCATCACAGCATGAGTTACAGTTTTATAGGGTTCCGGGGCAGCTCTGAAAGGTGTAGTACGCAGTTGTGTCACATGTTTGGGGTTATTCAACTGGGCTGATTTCCATATGTATGTTTGGGGGATTGCCTGCTCGTAGCACAAGTAGGAAAATGGGCTGTATAATCTACTTACAGCAGATGTCTTTTGAGAGATGCCGTGTAGGAAACTCCTCTAATGGATCTGGCTGTTCCTGTTTCACCAGCCACTTTTGCTTTATTTTTACTGTCTTACTGTAGTGCATGAAAGTGAATAGATTATAAGGACAATTTGGGTCAGTGAAGTGTCCTGAGGGGATCTATTACTTGGAGAAATACTTTATTGTTACAGAATAAAAAGTGGTTCCTTTTACCCATGTAACTACAGAGGGATTTATGATGAATTATGTTAAAATGCTTTCTTGCTGTCCTCACACTTTAGGCAACTATTCTACATTATTATTTCTGATGAATAAAGATCTTTCTTTTACTTTTTTTTTTCTTTTTCTTTTTTTTTTTAAGGGTGCTATGATGATGCTTTGGATGCAGTATGTGATTTCAAAATGTGAAGAAAACACAAAATACTAGAAATCTGATAGTAATCCTTTGAACTGCACTATAACACGCTTTTCATGTTTTTTATTTTTAGCCTGCTCTGTAACTGTTCCCTTTAAAACTCTTAGTTTTATTTATTTATTTATTTATTTATTTATTTATTTTTCTATGAAATGGTTCAATCTAAGTAATTCGAGGGCATGAAAGACCAGTTGACTGTATGGAGCCATTTAGAAAATGCATGGAAAATATGTTTTGTTTCTGTATTTATCAAGTAACTGATAATCACAACATCAGGACAGCCAGTCCACACGAGTTTTATCTCAGATCAGCCAACTGTTCAATATGCTGAGAGATAAGACCCTAAATTAATTTTTGATAGAACAGCCTGTTAGAAGATGGAAGAGTTGGGCTGATTTGGGGAGTTTTCATCTAAGTCCCCCCTTTCTTTGCTTCTAACTGTCTTCATAAACAGGCTTTTTCCTGCCTGCATATGCCTCTTTTTTGCATTGATACAGTGCCTTGTCATGCAGACATAAAGAAAAGCCTTTCAGTGAATACAGACTGCTGTTCCTAGTAGAGCATCAGCCCACAGTGTGTGACAGAAACCAGCACAGAAGATGGAAGTGTAAACTACACTTTTCCTCTTTTTCTGATGCTGGTGGTATATCCCCAGCAGACAGTATTTTCATATGATGGAAATAGATTTCATGATGTACTTCTAAAAAAAAACAATCCAAAAAAAATTTCCATCTAAAAACTTTCCCTAATGCTTTGTGAGTTGCACATACTGCCAGGTTGGAAATGATGATGAAAATGTCAAACTTTTAAAAAGAAGTTAATGAAAGTGAAGACCCTGTTGTGACTAGGCTGTGCCATGTGATAAATCGGGTGAAATGTGGGGAGTAGCAAGGGCCCTATCTGTCTTTTTGGGCTAATGTCATGTGGTGCTGCAGTCATTCAGGGGCATGAACAAGAGCTATAAATTATGATTTAAATGAATAGTCACAATGAATGAGGGAGTCTAAATGCATTGTATTTGAAATAACTTTCACTTAATAAGATGTGCTGAACTAGAATCTATATCCTTGGAGGTCATACAAGGGCTTTCAAGGAGATGTTACCATCCACATACTTTGGTCTGATGTGCAAAATAAATTACATCTTTCAGTTTGTTTCTGTGGCTTGTAGGACACACAATTGATGTGTTAGTTTGGAATTTGGTGGTGAGGAAAAAGAGGACTCCGCTCTGCTGCTGTATATGCTGCAACATTTGCATTCCCACTGTTGTATGGTCAGGTCCAGGTTTCTCTTGCTGTTTGGGTAGAATGAGGTCAGTGGCTTCACAACCAAGTGTTGTCATATATCATCGGTCCTGCATTTTCTGCATTTGAGAGGTAAAAACAGACAGAGCCATCTCACAGACCCCTTGTGATTTCAGTAAATCATGCACATGTTGCAGCAGGTAATGTAGACTGAAAGTAGATCTGTGCTGTGACCTGGACTGAGAGTGGGAGTCCAGTGGGAGAGTGCTTCTGGCACTGTTTTAGTATAATGACTTCTACAGAACTCATTGATCACCACTGGCACAGAAGTTTTTGTGACCCAGTTTTCATAATACCTAGAGCCCTTTAGAGCAATCTCAAACCTGTTCTGACTTATGCTGGCAGGACAACTTGACACAGAGGGTCTACAGAGAAAAACTTTTCCAGAAATTCTGCTGCCTTTGCATGTGCCCCTCTACTGAGAGGAGCTGCGTGCTTCTGGTATGCAGCCAAAAATAAGGGCTAAGATGGTCAAATCAGTGCAATGAACTCATACCACATCCCTTGAGTGGACAGGAAGAATGCAAAGAGTTAATGTCGCTATTTTTGTTCATTATGATTAAACCTCAAAACCAGACAGGTTAAATGAAATGAACACTCAAGAACTACCCAGTCTTTGAGACTTTGGGTTATGGAAGAATGCTGATCTCTTTCCTATGCTTTTCCTTATCATGGGTTTCTCCTACTGATAAATAAACAATTGAACTTAGTCGAGATATTAAGCGGATGTTGTTATTATCTGAAAAAGTTAAAATGATTTCATATGGTTTGTGTATCTAAGGGGTAAGCACCCATTTCATTTTCCAGAAAAACGTTACATGGAGTTCCTCCTGGTTCCCTGTCTGAGAAGTTGCTCACTGTTTTCCAAACACGTTTCAAATAGTTGGGTACAGAATGGGCTGATGTCCTTGAGAGCTCAAATAATGATAAACATCTGATCCTGAAGTCTTTGCTCATACAAGTCATTGTTGTTTACATGAGCAAACTTACCAACCATAAAGATTTATTTAAGGAAGAGCAGCTCCTGTGAATGAACTAGAAGCCTTTGAACACTACAAGGTAGAAGCACAGCTGATGTGAGATATTTTAAAGTCTAGCTGAAAACACGAGAGAGGAATGACAAGTTATTGTTAGAAAATGATAGTATTATTTGAGATTTCTGCAGCTCTTTTTTTTTTACTCTGCTACTAAACCCTCTCAAAAACAAAAACAAACAAACAAACAAAAGTAATAAATCTTTTACCTTGGTCTCCATTAATGGCTCTGAGACAGCTTTAAGCCCTCCAGCATGGCTGTGGGGACTCTATACCACAAGCAGGAACATTAGCAGATGTCCTTCTCACAAATTCCCTGGCTGTTTCTTTTCCCTCCAGCCTGCCACATTTCTCCATCTTGTCCTGAAGCTTTCTGGTCATGTGCATTTTGGAGGCTGACTTCTGCTTCTCCTTGCCCAATCCCTGTTTTATTTATTTTTAACTGTTTTCTTCATCCTACTGCCAGGATGTTCGAAGACAAAAGTTGCTCAGTATTTATTGGCAATGTACTATTGAACGTTAGGAAAACAATGAACACGAATCTATCTTCCCATACCTATAAAACTATTTTAACCTTGGCAAAAATGCTTGCAGATCATACCCCTATTTCATCCTCTTGACCCTGTATGGCTTTCAGAGAGTAATAGATTCATTAGGGTTGGAAAAGACCACTAAGATCATCTAGTCCAATCACTGACTCCTCACCACCATGCCCAGTAAACCAGGTCTCTCTGAATCATGCTTTCTAGTTCTGTAGACAAATTTACTCCTCCAGTGCATTCTCTTAAAGGAATTGTAGCAATTTTAGAATTTCAGCAAGGCTGAAATAAAACCTAAGTTCACAGGCTTCAGCAGGGTCTCAATTTTCAGCATTGTAGGCTTCAAGAGCTCTTTGGCTCTGGTGTGATTAGCTGTAGATGAGATAATGGTGATTTATTTGATGCTATCAGCAACAGGTGAATCTGAAAAGGACATGTACTAAAATCAATGCTATCTTGCAGTGAATGCATTTGTGCTCCTAGATCTTCCCTGATACCAACACATCAGAGGATGACCTTGTTAGGGTTGACTTTATGTATCAGCATACCTAAAAAAAGGATTTGATTTTGGGATGTAACTTGTTCCTTGTGAGGAAGTGAATGAATTGCAGAGATGAATGGAGTCACATCAGTCTGGTGTCAGTCTGTGTTTTTACTTCTATAGTCTGTGGTAGATTTTTATTTATCTTTTTATTTCATTTTGGAGGAGGGGAGGTTATGCAGTAATGTAAAGATTCAAATCATAACAGAAGTTGGTTTTAATATATACAGGATGTTATACCAGGTGTTTCTCTGCATCTCTGTTAAGCCTCCCAGAAATAGATACCACTGTGCACTGAGTTATAGGAAGTTTTATGTGCTTGTCTGCTATGTGGTGTGCCTGGGATGGTCACTGCTGAGGCTTGCAGCACCATCCAGAACATCTCATGGTTTCTTGGATTATGTAAAAAATAATACAGGTGTGGGGTTTTTTTAAGTGCTAAAAGAGAGGTATTATTAAAAACAATGACAAAGATCAGATAAACTTGGTTTGTGAAGTGTAAGGGAACTGTTGAATCATGGCCTGAAGCACTTGATTGATCACCTGAGGCAAGCATTGAGTGAGCCACAGGAGCACAGGTGAAGACAATTCACCTGTGTGACTGGAAGGGGTGGAGTCTGGCTCCACATCTCCCAGATCCCATTCAAGGGCTGACTATGACTGGGGAAGGATTTCTTGTTGGAGATCCCTCTCTTTGGTTACAGGTGAGCCCTTCCTAATTTACTGGGTGTCTTTATCTACCATCTGGATAGTCCATCCAGAAATTTACTATCCAACTTCATTATATTGTCTGGGTGCTATTCTTTCAGAGTATTCACCCTACATGAAGAAAGTATTCATGAAGTTTCTACCTTGTTCTCTGGGGTGGAATGGTTTGTGAGAGCTACTGGAGGCAAAGTGACTTGAAATTGAAATAGAGGTCAAATTGAATGATTTTAATATGCTTCCTTTAAAGTTTATTTTTAATAGGACAGAATTATGAAATTAGGTGCTTGCATAAATGTGTATAATGTCATTCTTAAACTGTCATTTTACTGCTACTACTCTTGTATTGCTCAGCACTGCCCACCTTGAGCAACCACAGATCTCTGTTATGGAATGCCTCTTCACTCAAGAAATATATTTTACTAATTCTTAAAACACCGATCACAACTCTGGTTTTATTATTTGCTACTTATAAGTAATAAACTCTCCCTACTGAGATGACCTGTCACAAATTGATGAACTCCTTCCCAAGGTCCAAAGAGTACAAATTGATATGAAAATGCAACTTAGCATCTTAGCTGGACAAAGAAACATTAGGTCAATTCTGTGTCCAAAGTCAATAAGCTTTCATTTGCTGGCTGACTCTGGTTCTACAACCTGGTCAGAGATCACCCACTGTCACTCCCCATTTTATTAATGCAGAAATAAAGAAGAGAAATATGCATTATGTCCCTGTTGTGTTTAGTTGTAATGAGAGAATGTCTCCAGCTGACCAAGGTGTCCTCAATAATGACTGTTCTATATTTAGCCTGTGTGGAAAGCATGTGCCCCCAGTTCAGTCATAGACCCAGTAGTCATGGTAACGACTCTGAGCATCTGGATGTATACCATTTGCCAAACTGTAATGAAGTGCAAGACAAAATGAACACACAGCAGTATTAGGTGAATTAATGCATTGTTATTTTCTTCTACAGATTTTGATTAACTGCTCTCTAGCCATAAATAATAGACTTTATTTATTTATTTTCAGAAGAAGAGCCCTACTGATAGAGTTGACAATTACTAATCTATTTTTTTCTCTATTTCATTTTGTAGGTGTATCAGCATTCGTATACGGCGCATTATGTCCTCAGCAAAATTCCTCATGGGTAAGCTATTATTCAATGTTTTCATATTAAAACTCATCCAATAAGAATTCTGCAAAACAATGTGTATCATGCCCAGTGGTTTCATTGTGACAGCCCTTTGCAGAGGTCTGGCATTCAGCTGCAGTGTTCACTGTGCTGTGTGTTGTACAAAAGATGGCATAGTATGGAAGCAGAAGTACTCATCTTCCCTGGAGTATCAGACTACCTGAATTTCATATTCCAGTTTTCACAGTTTTGGCCAAAATGTAGATGTATTGGCTTCTGAATGGGAGCTATGGCTGGCCACTCACCAGAGCACTGTCAGAGGATCTATCCAAGGGTGTCAGTCCCTTGAATTTAGCCACATCTGAGGCACCACCCTTCAAGTTTGAGATCTCTCAGCAGATTCCCTTTACACAAATGTTCTCTCTAGCCTCCCAGCTGAGAGCAGACAGAGCCACAGTGTATTCACAGGATGCCACTGCACTCAAGTTATGCTAAAGCCATAAGCCTTTGGGTTGTTTAGTTTATCTTTTCAGAGTGTAAGTGTGCAGACAAACAGTAATCCCCCATACGCTTTACAAAGCATTTGTAAATTTCTACTGAGTGTTCATTCCATCCCATCATCCAGATAAGGAACGCAGATGTCAAACAGAACTGTTCCCAGTACTGATCCCTGGGTTACTCCACTCATTTCTGGTCTCTAACTAGACCATTACACTCTGGGCTGGGCAGTTCAGCCAATTTTTGATCCACTTCACTGTTTGCTCATCCAACCCACACTTCAGCAGCTTCTCTGGGTCTTATGGGGGGGGGGCAGTATCAAGAACTTACTGAAGTCATTGATGGCTATATTTTCTTCCCCCTCATCCATCAGATTGAACATTTTGTTGTAGAAGCTGATCAAGTCGGTTGAGTATGACCAATGTGAGGAACAATTAGCTTGAAGAGATCCTCCTTTATCTTTTATCAGAGGCAATTTTTTAAATCCTTCTTAATCAGCTCTATCTCCATGAGGTTGTAGATAACCTCCGGCTCCATCCTCATCTCCCTGCAGCTCACCTCTAATTTGTCTAGGGTCCTGTCTGACCATCCTTTAAAGTACACCTGTTTGTGTGCTTTTCTCTTTTTCTGCTATTCTAAGGACTAACCCAAATGGTCAGGAGTGGGATTCCATCGTATCAGCAAGGCACACATAGGTGTCTAATGACTCCTGGTGTTTCAGAGTGATATTTCCATAGCTTCAGTGGAAATGCATAAATCAAATTCCTCAAATCATTGTCAGCAAATACAGAGCTAAAAGCTACGAATTTGATGACAGGTTGTATGTTTTAAGTATTGCATTGGTGACAGCTGTGAGGGGATGGTAAAAACTAACAGTATAGTTGTGTTTAAATATAAGTTCAGTATTCACTTTGCTTGTTCACTAGGTTATCATTTCTACACATGATGGCTAAGCTGGTAGCGGATGCTTTGGATCCTTCTAGTAGCTGACAAAACCTGTGAAGTTTTAAGAAGTGCACCTGTTCTACGCACAGGGCAATCATAGAATCACTGTACAACTCAGTTTGGAAAGGATCTCGTGCAGTCCAACACCCAGCTCAAAGCACATTGCTCAGAACTTGAGCTGGCTGTGTTTTGGAAACCTGCAGTTGAATTGTGCAGCCTTACCAGGCAACCTGCCTGACTGTCATCATGTGTGAAATATTTCTCCTTATGTCCAGATGTTCTTCAAGGATTTGCCTCAGCACTCTTGTGCAGAGACACGCATACATACACTCACAAGATAATGGAAATAATAATAACAAGCTAACAATAATAGTACTAAAATAAAAATCTGAAATAACTTTCTTTGGCTTCCACATAGCAGCCAAGAAACAATGCTTTCTATAGAAGAAGCTGTACTAGGGATATATATTTTGAGATCTGTGAGCCCTGGAGCTCACGAGACAGCTTTTCTCTACAGCTTGTATCTTGTGATTGAATCATCATTAAAAAAAAAAAAAAAAGAAAGAAAATCATGAGCTCGAGGTTAAACTGTTTTGATGTTTGGGTAGAACATTAGAATATGGAGATTTCTCACCACCATCAGTGTCAGTGCTCCGGTGTTCCAATGTGACACATTACAGACTTCTTCGCTCTCTTTCCTGTCTCAAGTCCAGTCTTCATTTTTGCTTTCTGAATTTAACTTTAAACTCCATCCTGCTGGCCAGTATATCTGACATTAGCTTATGGGTTGAAAGGATGTTGACCAAGAGGATGAACACATAGCACGAGCACGTAAGCTTTGTATGTTAAGTCTGACTAAAATCAAAATTACTTGTCAGATAGCACAGTTCTGTCCTTGGAAAACTAAAGGTGGAAAACAGAAGTACTGTGCATAGGATGTATTAGAAATGCTAAAAATTATCAGTGTAGAAATCCAGGAAGTGCCCTACTACTGCAGGACCTTTCTCCATCCTGACAATGAGCTTCTTGTCCCCTGAGCTGAATTATTTTACACAGACATGTTTTGTCTTTTTCTCCAAGTTTGGTTGAGTCATGCTGCGGGAAGTTGGAGGGGTAGATCTGTCAGAAGAGACATACTCGTTATGCTAGGAAGGTTTGGAAAGAGAGATGGTGCTGGAAGGCATGCAACTGTATCAGACATTAATGTCTCCACAGCATGATGCAATGTTGGATCAAGCAGGAAGAGAGATGGAAGGATTGCTGTGATTTATGTTGTGAAAAGTCTGATTTAGAAAGCAGTTTGGATCGTAGATATGTATATAGCCACTGCAAACACCACGCAGTAACAATTGCATTGATCTTTCCTGTGGCAGCACAGGATAGCGTTGAAATGCATGGCTTACTAGCATTTGCATGAAACGTGAGCATTCGTCATTTGTCTGCACAAACATTAAATATATTAGGGCTGTGCAAGAAGAGAGAGGGCAGGTGTAGTGAATGAAGTGGTGACGAAGAAGAGAAGGGAAGTAGAGCCTCTGTTGGATAAAGGCATGAAAATGTCTTCACTGCACATCTCATATTTAATACGGGGCACTGTCTGATGGATGGGTGGGGGTGAAGATCATTAGGTTAGGACCCAATGTGTCGACAGAGCACAAAGTGCAGTTCAGTTTGATGCCCCAGGTTCTTCAGTGACAACAAAATTCATAATCGAGGCAGCATCCTTGATCTCCTCCTGCCAATAACAGAAGGGGTATCTCTGCTGAGGTAAACTATTAAGGAGGTGTATTAATCTAATCTTAAACATCCTTTTTAAAATAACCTGACATTAATCTGTAAGCCTAAGTTGCTTTTAAAGGGAAATTTCTAATTCATCCTTCCATGTTATGCAGACTCTTCAGATTCAGCTGTGTCTTAGCTTTCTGTAAGTGTGATGTCCAATCTGAGTACATCCTCAGCTTATGTGTGGACATAAAGGGTGTGGGACTGTAATGTTTTCCCATAAGAGCTGCTGTGGAGATGAATTCCCCAAATAAGGAGTAGCACAGTTTAGCTCTCTACAAGACACCTAGTATTCCAATGACATACTCACTGAGGATCTTATCTAAAAATGAAAATAAGGCTGAGGTAGAAAAGATAACAAATAAACCTGCAAGGATTCTGTATGGATTTGGTGAAGTGCTGGCACAGGCTTCCAGAGAATTGGTGGAGTCATTGTCTTTAGAGGCATTCAGGAAGCATGGAGATGTGGCATTGAGAAGCATGGTTTGTCACCTTCACGAGGATGTGTTGAAAGTTGGATTCAATGATCTTGGAGTTCTTTAACGATTTTAACCTTAACGATTCTATGATTCTATTGTATTGCTTATTTTCTTGTTGTTGTTTTTTTGTTTGTTTTTGTTGTTTTTTTTTTTTGAAATCCCAGCCATCTTGCAAATTTATAGACTCAGGTTAGAAGCCCCTATAGCTTGTGTTTCTGGATTTATATGTTCATTTATTTGTTGTGGACTGAGGTTTTCATATTTCACAGGGGAAAAAAAAGCTAAGATCTGCATTCTCATTTTCCTGGGCAGAGGACTCGGGCATGGAGAGGAGTTAGGTTCAGTTCTGCTTCCTTGCATGACATCTGTCTTCCTCCTGCTGCTCACCCAAAAACATGATGCTGGTGCTGGGTGCCATCTAGTGGAACAAGGCTCTTCTCTCGCTTTTCATCCACCCTGGCTCAGGAGATACGTGCCATGCCCTCTGTTTTTCTCTAGTTTAGATACCTGCTGATAACTGTTCACCGCTGTCTGCTTGATAAATCCTTTTGCAAAGCTCCTCTCATAAGCCCGAACTTGTACTTTCTGCATTGTAATTGCCATCGAGTTGTAATTTGTAGTTACTGCCACTGCATCCCCTCACTTATCTAAGCAATAGGCAACTCTCATGTGAGGCACAGGGAAAGAGTGGAGAAAAATAGTAGTAACTGTTTCATAATATTATTTCACCTAACTCAGAAAAACAAAAAGTTACCTAATACTACATAGGCACAAATCAGCAACATGCTTATTTTATCCAGCAACCAAAAATTGCTTTATACTCTTGTGAGTTTTAAAAACAGTGGTCCTACTAGGTCCAGTACTAGTGGATGATATTTGTCATTCACAGCCTGTGTTGGACTAGGCAAAAGGTTCAGAGTTTTCTTGATCAGTTCACAAGACCTTTCCCCTAACCCTGCTGTTAGATTTCCATCACCAGTATTAAGCTCACTTGATCTGGCACTACAGGTTCTAGGCAAGGGCTAATTTTGTATCCCACAGGGTGCTCTATCTTTGATTTCTAGCTGCAGTCAAAAGTAATCAAATTAGAAAAAAAAAAATTCTGTGTTGTGTTTGCATTTCCCAGCATAAAGCCCAACATACAACTTGTGTGTTTCCTCAGACCTCCTAGCCCTCATCTCTTTTTGCACACTGTGCAACCTGGTTCAGGGAGCCTCCTTTGGCAGGAGGGTCAAACTAGATGATCTCTAGAGGTCCCTTCCAACCCCTACAGTTCTGTGGTTTTGTGACCCACTGCCCGCTGAGCACAGCTGAGTGGCAGGGATTGGTACTGACACCTTGAATGAAGTCTCAGCACAATGTTAGCATATCCAGACAGTGCACGCCAATGGGAGCTTGTATATCTGCTTATCGTGATCAAAGAGACATTAGCAGTTATTCCCACTCCTCAGTGATCTTATAAAGGTGGGGAGGAAATTGTAAATAGCTACTTCTATAAAGGATTAATAGAATCCTAGGCTCCATTAATGTTGGAAAAGACGGCTAAGATCATCTAGTCCAACTATCAACCCATCACCACTATGATTTGTGTTCCTTTCCAAATTTGTATGGCAGAAGAATCAGAAGAATGTGGTAAGGATATCACAGGAGCAATTGTAGAGTTTGGTTTAGCTCTTCCTACATAAACTTCAGAGCATTGTGGTAAGGATATCACAGGAGCAATTGTAGAGTTTGGTTTAGCTCTTCCTACATAAACTTCAGAGCATTGTAAATTATTGCACTACTCCCCACATCATTTTCCCATTAACCTCAAGAGAAGTCCCATGGGCGGCGTATGAAACGTACATTGGTGATCCACCCAATCTGTAACAGGAGCAAGAACTCAGTCCATATTCAAAGCAATGGCTGTAGATTTCTGCAGAGCTCTTACTAATGTTCCTTTCTAATCCTTTTATACATGCTATAGCCAGGGAAAAAATTAAAGCCCATTAAAGGAAGTTTAACTAGACTTTCTATATACCCTACTGCTTAGCAATTTGAAAGACAGACAAGTTTTCCTCACACATGCTCTTTTTTTCCTATTTACAGTAAAAGGTAGAAAAGCCTTCAGAGAGCTGGCCATACTGGAGTCAACTTCCAGACTGACCAAGTCTCTTCTGTTTTGTTCTATAATGCCCCTTCTTTTTTGCATTCAAACATCTTTGCACAGGAAGAATCTTCCTGTGCTTCTGTGTCTCTGTCTGTGAAACAAGGAGAGAAATATTGCTTGCCCCACAGTGGTGATATGCAATAATTACTGTAGAAGTGCTGCACGATTTCACTCTTCAACATTTATAAGCTTGTACTAGAGCCGCATTTTATTTTAAGAGAAAAAAAAACAAGGTAATTAATAGTATCTGTTTTCAGCTGATTAAATTTTACTATAGGAGCTGTATATTTTTCACTAACAATGACATAGAGGGGTTGAAACTACCTCTTATAAGAGATATGCAAAAGAAATAGTACTGCAATTTTTTTTAAAAACAAATGTGTTGTGCAGTTTGTGAATAATCTGCTAATGTTGCATCTACTCCTTATTCTCTCTTTCCCAATTGTTAGTCCATTGTTTGTGTCATATTTTGAAGTGCTCTCTGTAGCAAATCCAGTAACCTCTGCTTTGTTGCTTGATGATTCTTGTGCCAGACTATAAATAACAACATACTCATGATCAGATATGCTTATCCGATTGTTTTAGACCACAGAAGACTGGACAGGTTATCTTAGTATTTTGATTGTGGAGCCTGAACTTAAATTCCCTGGAGCAGATAGGAAATTTTGAGTTTACTGGAATTTGGCTGAAATCCTGATGGATCTGTTGGGTTCCTTGCTTTTTTAGTCATCTGAATTAAACACTAAAAGACAGTGCTTGAACAGTAGTTAAAGTACGTGTGTTTCTTGCTTGGAAATTCATTTTGTAACTTTTTTAATAAGACAATTCCAGCATTTCATTAAGCAAAGCCTTTATTTGAACATCTCTCACTTTGAAGTGGTGGCAGGTCGAAAGCAGCTCAGCTTTGAGAGGCTGTTGGAGCCTGTGCCAGTGGGAGGAAAATCCCTTCAGCAGCTCAACCCCATATCATTTCCACTGGGGATTTGCCATTTATTTGCCCATGTTGGTCACTGCACAGCATTTTTAATTTGAAATGTTCCTCCTCTGTGTAGGCAAAGCAATTCTTTACCACATGCTTCTTTTTTCTAGAGTTAGTTGTGACGTGGGTGGACACTTTAGAAACCATACATCGTGATAATAAAAAGGAGCAGTCCCCTGATGGGAGGATTTGATGTTAAGAATGAGAGTAATGACTAGAGAAACTGAAGGGGAAAAAAAAAATCTTGAGTAATTAATAGTTAGGTGCAGATGTTAGCAGTTTGGCAGAGAAAAGCGCAGCAGTCGACTTTCTGATATTAAAGAAAAGGTCAACAGTTTATTGTTCATTGGAAAACTGAAAAAGAGGAATAAAGAAGAAGAATTTGAAGCAAGGTCTGCCATGTTATTTACCTCAAGCAGCATTCCCTGAAAATGGAAATAAGACTCCTATTGAATTCTATTCTTAAATTATGCAAGGTTGCTCAATACAGACACAGAGCTTCACTAGTGAGAAACTCAGATGTTTTTGAAATATAATAATGATATTAAGAATGTTAACAACATCTGAAGGCCATTTCTATTGTTTTGTGTATACAGGTAAGCGTAGAGATTTTGAGGAGTGGTTTGCTGTCCTCCAGAGTGAATTGTACCAGTGTCTGCTGCACATTTAAATAAGTTTCTTTTAGACCTGCACTAGAATGACAAGCCAATACCTTAAGTTTACTTAATTCTCAGAGGAAGTTTGTGGCTCCTTTTTTGATAAGTGATTGATTTTTTTTAAAGGGATATTAGTATTGTACGAGATTTTAGAGGTCTAGTACCAAAAATTACATTCATGGCTGCTATACAAACAGTGGTAGGGTATAATCAAACAGATCTCTCAGCTCCTATTCTCTGCTGTATTTGACTAGATAGCTAAATCAGAACCACATCTGTTTTAGATTCCCCTTTACTTTTTCTTTTTTTATGCTCTAACTCCATGGAATTAATTCATCTTGGACAAAATGCTTGGCAAGCTAAGCTGTTTTTAAGACTTGTTCAATGATTAGATGTGGATCTGTATTTGAAATTAGTCAATTCAAATTGCTTCTATTGCTTCATCTTACTGAAGAGTTCACTGAAGAGTATCATAAAGAAAATATGAATATCTGTACCTACATACGTTAGATATTTAGTGGTGGATAAACCTACATGAATAGAAGAGCTTTTTTTGCCTGTTTAAGCACTTCTGTTTGAATTCCAGCATGATTCTTTTAGGTGCATCTTCTGATAGTTTAATTTCTTGATTATCTGTTCTGGTAAGTCTTTGATTCCCATTTGTATTATGTTTTCCTCTTACTGAGTCTCTGTAAGGCTGTAAATCTCCTGGGAAGCAATTTTCTTAATTACACCTGTCTCCCATTCTCCTTGGTGAATACTGAAGTAAACAAGTCATTTAATTGCTTAAGAATGTCTTTTTGCTCCATGAGAAATGGCATTGTTGCTTCTTGAAAGTCTTCCTCTCTTTCTTCAACCTATGGTTGGACTATCTATGTTTCTTTATTCATTTATGAACATATGTTCTACTCCCTTCAGTATCATTTTGCAAATATCCTTCTTTTTTTAATTCATCAATAATTCTTAAATATGAAGAATTTCCAGTTCTTTATAACCTTTCCAAATTTCTTCTTTAGATGGCGTTCTTTCTTCTTTGCAGAAAAGAAGAAATCTATTTAAGCTGCTGTCTGGTTTTATGCTATTAAAAGTAGATGTGAAGACACCAAGTTCTAGTGCTGAGACAGATAGTTAGGATAGATAGCTTTTTTTTTTTTTTTTTCTTTATAGCTAACCATGAAAAAGTCTTACAGTGATATGAGGTGTTGTGCTTCGGGCTGTTGTCTTTCAAGATATTCAGTGGTGGTTCGATTAAAATAATAGGAGATATTCCCACCTTCCCTACACTTCCTTCAACTTATGTTTATGTGATGTTACAATCTTGAAATTATGATATTTTCCAAAGTTATGTCACAATTAAGCAAGATGGTTCAAAGTTTTTTTTCAGTATCTCACTCCAGCTCATATATTTAGCTCTCAAATATTTAGACGCGTGGGAGTGTTGTTTGGTGGAAGTCACTGCATTTTTGTTCATACCACCTGTATATGCGAAGAATTTCAATGAAAATACTATTGTCCTATATTGGAAGTCAAACTAAAACATTATTCAAACAGACCCAAAGAAGAACAGCCATACCACAGGTCGGATTTTGACTGATTTTTTTTCCACTTTCAGTCTGGCTCTGTAGAATATTTTTCTTGAAGGATTCTTGAAATCAAAGGAGTTTCTCACTCAGTTAGTGGAAATTATTATTTTGTTTTAAGCTGCTTTTGAAGCCATTGTTATACAACCGTTTGTCACGTTTGTACTCAGCAAGATTCAGTTCTGGTGAGGGAAAATGGTCTTTAGAAGAGGAAAAAGAAGGAATGGACAGAGTGGAGGGGGAAAAAAAAGATAAAAGAAGGCAATCTCTTTAAAACTAGTTCTTCATTAATCACAACATTTCCTAAGGTCAAAAACAAGCAAGCTGATATAACTGTTTAGCTTGTTTTATTCTACATCGATGTTTTTATCTGAATTACAAGGTGGCATGCTAATTACGTTCAGGAATGTTTCTTATTCAGCCTTTTTGAGTAATGAGTTCTCATTTAAAGAAATGAGTATATTTCCCTGTTTAATAGCTCAATAATCTTTTGTGAACATTGTGCTGAAATCATCCCTGTGCCTTGAACAGCCTAACAGCCTCTGTTCTTGACAATGTCTTCTTAACATGGAAGAGTTTATACAGCACCCACTCCATCCTCTGGCCTAAAACAGCATTATTTTCCCCTTCTTTCTCAGGCTTTAAAATCAATCATCTTAAAAGATGAAATAAATAAGAGCAACCATTTAACAAGCCCTTGCCTTGTCATTTCTTTGGCTTGAAAAATTAGAGTGCTTTTCCACAAGGAAAGACTGAAAGTGGTGCAATGATGCAGTGAACCTACTTCTTCATGTAAACCCATAATAGTAGATATACAGGCTGCCTTCAAAACAACATATTTCCAGGCAAGCATCCTGCACAAATGAGCTCACAGGGGAAGGCTTGGGTCCAAGCAAGGCCTAACAATGACAGTCTGTGATAAATATCGGCTCTTTGGAGAGGCTGAGTTGTCCTGTAATTTTGACTGATTCAAGAAAATATAAGTAAGAATTTTAAGAAGAATGTTTTGGAGGAAGGCTGTAGCTATGAAAAGCTATTGCTTTTCAGCAGTAACGTAGCTCCCAGAAGGAGACAGCTGGTTAGGCCAACATGAAACTTCCTGTATGCGGTGCTTGGGCAATGGACAACATTTTGGTGTACATTTGGTCTGAGACCCTTCAGGGTTCTGCAGGTCCAGAATAGGATGAGATAATGTGAGGTGTGTTTGATAGCTGCTCTCCAAATGTGTGTTTCAGTTTATAAGTCATGAAGAGCTTCCCTGGGGAGAGTGGTAACAGGTGGCCATCCTACTGTAGAGGCTGTGTAGGCAAGTACTCCTGCTATAGGTGATGTGGTGGATTTGTAACAGAGTTGTTTGGGGCTGCCACGGAGAGATTTTGTGTTTATGCACCCAGCATAGCCCGTGTAAGCATGTAGGAATCTACTCTTTCATGGTAGAGTTTACCAGTAGGTGAGCTTTACTTTTATGCCATTTTCAGGCTCGCTCACAGTCTTGTCTAACCTGGTCACTGTTAATGCACCTTATATGCTGATCCGGTTCTTTCTTCTTTCTATGAGAGGAGAACTAGAAGAGTATGTCCAACTCTCAGGAGCATTTCTAGGGGAATCTAGGATCTTAAAATGCTTTCATTATCCCATGGTAGAAAAGAATAGCTCAGTATGAGGATAGCTGCCTAGCTAATACCTCCCTGCAATGGTCTGCGTCATGACTTGGACATGCCTGCTCTTACACATTGAATGTGTAAGAGCATTCAATTTAAAGAAAGTTTATAGTAGCTCAATTTGTAAATCAAGCACCTTCACACAATATGCAGTTCCATCATTCAGACTTTCTATCTGCACATTTATCAAATGGCAAATAAACAAGATTAGGCTACAAGAGAAATTTCCCAGCTATTCTGAGCAGCAGAAAAACTAATTCAGCAGATGCAATGATATTTTTCCTCAGAGAAAGGGAAAATGTCTTTGCTTTTTTGTGTCTGCAGCAGAGCTTTTTCCTGGTAGACCAATGGAGGGCTTTTACCTTCTGCTTTGTCTTTCACCTTATCAGCCACCAAAGCTGGTTTATGCTGCTTTTCTCAGTGCATTAGAGTTTTCCTCTTCTAAAACATGATGCAGTGAGCAGAACTGACAGGACTTGTCTGGGCTCTGGTCTGAATTACACAGTGTAATTGGTACGTCTGTTGCTTAGCTCCACCTGGGTTATTTGAAGCATTACAGGTTTCACTTCTTACAATTTGTCTAATTTGTTTATTTTGCGATGATATTTCCCCCTCTATTTAGATTATTTACAGTATCTTGCTCCACTTCTTATTATAAGTGAAAACAAGCAAACAAACCACCAACAAATAGATAACTCATTTGTCAAATAGTGAATTACTTTTTTTCTCCCGTGAGAGGTCTTTATTTGATTCAGTAGTTTTCTCTCTCTTTCACTCTGATGTTACTCTGTTGGGATAATCAAAGAAGCTAACCAAAGAAATTGAGTCTTAACAGGTACAGCTGACTAGAAGCTTAAGTAACTGATGCATACAGACCTGCAAAGATACAGAGACTGTAGGCCTGTTCCTCTGTGGGAACAGGACTTCTGAGGCTGCTATTAGGAGTTCAGTATGACAGTCGCTTATCCTACAAAAGAGACTTTAAGCTGTGCATAAAAACTTACTTATAATTGAAAATCATCAGAAAAGAAAGGTGTAATTATATTCCACCAGTATCAGTGCTGAGTGACACTTTGCCAGTAGAGCCAAAAGCTACCTGGGTGGTGCGCGTTGAGTTGAAGGGTCATTGCTTCAACAAACTACTCATCTCTCCACATCTGCATCAAACCTGTCATCACAAGCGCTTTATTGTTCAATCAGCTCCAAGGGACATTTCACAGAGACATTATGGTTTATGGTTTATAACCACTCTCTAACCGCAGTGCAAAAGGTGCCATTCCAACAAGATCAGTTATGTAAATGGACACTGTACACATTGGTATCCTGTTTCATTTAGGGTCTACCCTGGTTGTAGTTGTCTCTGAACAGCAGTGGACAGGAAAAACAACATATTTGAAACACAGTGTAAAATGCATTCCCTTGCTGCTGCCTTTGGACATACATCCGTGGTTCAATGGGAAGGTCCAGCCGTGGGAAATCTGATCTGAATAGGCAGAACATAGCCATGGCACTGCACTGGTCACAGACCAGGCAACAGAAAGGATTTTGTTAGTGTCTAATTATTGCTCTCAGTTTTGTTCTGTTTTGAAAATTTGGCCTGGAAAAAATTGCCCGTATCTAGGTAACAAATGCTGCAGAGCAGCGTTTTGCTTAGGGGCTAGGCAGGCTTTGACTCTTTTCACTAGTTTTGGGCAATGTTGACCTCAGATTGCCTTGTTAATTCCTATCTGCAGACAGATAATTCTCTTACTTTTTAAAGCCATTTGAGTTCTGCTAATGTGACATACTGTATACTTACTTTATTAGTGTTTTTGTTTGCTGATCATTACAACACATGGTTATAGTGATGTGACTTCAGATTATGAAATGTAATTATTTTTACTGAATAGTTTTGCTTTCTATGATATGATGAAATGGCATTATACTACTCTGACATTTACAAAAATAAAATTCCTTTTTCTGTATTGCATTTGCTGCATCTCACTGTTCAGCTACAAAATAAAGGTGATAGATGAAAGAACAAGAAAAGTATTTTGATTTTATTTTCTAAAGGATAGAGATTTTTGGTACTAGCAGGAGATTTTGCCTTTAAAGTCAGACTGCATATCGGTTATTACACATCTGCAAAACATGCTTGCCATCATATACAAAGGAAAATTATTAGACTGGAAAGCTGTAAGTTGATGGAGAAATTATATTTTTCTTGTGGCATTATGTTTCAAATACAGAATTATTGTTTTACCTTAGTAGATATCATCAGTATACACAATTACTGTCTTTACCATCCCTTGACTAATTCTTAAGGTTTAGGGAAGTCAGTGGTAAAAGTAATGTTTTTAACATCATATTGATAGAAAATATGATTTGTCAGTTAAAACTTTGATCTTATCAATGCTTGCTACTGGTGTTGTTCTTATCATATGATATATGCTGAATTTGGGCACTAAATTTTAGATGTTTCTGGCTGAAAGATGCCTAATGGAGCATGGTGGATTTCCAAAGTAGAGTGTGCACCAGCTTACGTAAGGACATTCCTGAAGTTGAAATTTTGTTTTTCTCTTTTTGCAGGGATCCCCAGAACTTGTTTCCCCCTGAGGTCAGCGATGCAAAGCTTCAGTATGCTGGTTGGGGTCCAAAAGGGCAACAGCTGGTAAGAGAAAGAACAAGTGTGCAAATGAATTTAGAGACTATACTGCTATTGATCTGAAGTAAAGACAGAATAATCATCTCATGACTAGATTCCCAAAACACATGTGGTAGCTGCTGGTATCTCTGTGGAGTTGTTGTATCATATAAATTATTTATAAAATTGCCAAATGTATAAATGTACTGCAAAGTAATTGTGTCTAAAAATGCAAATAAAGAAGATTTTATGAAAATTGAGAGGAAGCACCTGCTTCTCCTATTGTTGGGTACAGGACAAATTTATAATAAAACATATGAGCTAGTGGGTGTATAGTTGCTTCATAAGGCTGTCTCCAGATGTGCAGACTTGGCACTGGGAATATTTCAAATCTAGAATAGATTTGCTCTTAGTAAGCCCTGTTGTTGTCTACAGAATAGACTGAAATACAAGTGCATTTGTAACAGCTTGAACCAGTGATTGAGCACCTGGTGGGAAGGTAGGAGCGACCCAGGGGAGCTCAGGTGCATGCAATGCACTTGAGTGACCAGAAGGGGTGGATCCTGGCTCCACCCCTTCCTAGAACTCATTTAAGGATTGCAGAGAGGCAGCAGTATGTTGCTGGAGATCCCTGCGTACCTGAGGTATTCTGAAGGTAAGCAGCTTCTGATCTTGTTTCTATGCCCATGGCTGTTGCATTTGAGTAACTCCTCACTTGTTGAGCCTGTGTTGAGCCTAGGACCTTGCCCTTGCTACTCTGGTGTTGTTGCTATACTTCCCATTGCATTACAGTGTTGAAGGAAATGTTTAGGGTATGCTTTAAAAAAGGAAAAAAAAAGAAAGCCACAAGTTGTCAGATTTTTTTTTCTTGTTTTTCGTGAAGCCTTTTATGCTGTAGTGGTCCTGAGATCTCCACTGTTACATCTCTTGGCTACTGGATTTGCCCATTTTCCACAGCTGGCTACATCTTTGTTCTTCATTTCCTGGTGTAAATTCAGTAAGGCAGCTTTGTACGTGCCAGGCATTTTCTGTTTTTTCTGACTTGCAGTTCTACTACCCCTTTTCCCAAAAAACTAAAAATAAATAGGAGCTTAAGAATAGCTTGGAAAATCTAGCATCTTTCTCCTCTCCCTAGGGTTTTCTTCAGGGGTTTCTTTTTCTGTGTCCTTAATACACTGTTTTCAAAGTTAGTGATTTAAGAAACTGCAATTGTCACTGCAAGTCTCTAAATCATGTTGGATGAAAAATAACAGGTGCAGGAACAAGAAGGTCTCTCCCTTGCTCCATCTTGAAAATGAGATTGGAGAGAGTTATTGACCTCAAGACTTGTAGAAGTAGAGATTAGGCAATTTTTGTCTCTCTCCAAACTGACTTCTGAGAAGCTTATTTTTCCTCATTTTGCAGACGTACATACCTGAGTTTTGTCGCCTAGCATGTGCCATTTCAACTTCCTCCATCTGCTGTCCAGAAGATTCTTGCTGGGCAGTTTGTACTAATTCACAAGAGTCTAGGGTCTAATACTGACCAAACTTCTGTATTTGTGAACACCAGTGTGTTCACATCTTTAGGCTTCTGGGTACTGATAATGTAAAATCAGCTGATAACGCATGATGTTAAGCATCTAGAGACTCCTTTTAGGATATAGCAAAGAAAGCAAGAAATAAAACATAAAAAGGAAGATTTTATTTATTGTTTTCTAGAAGTCCAGCAAGTTGAGCTTCATTACATAAGCATACATGCAATGTAACAAAAGCTACATCTGGTAATGGAAAGATAATACTGAGCTGCTTTACTGATTTTTTTAATTTATTTTTTCCTCCAGTTCACAAGGGCAGATTCCTTTCTTTAGTGTATTTTTGCTGTGAATTTATGTGATTCAGCACCCTGAGTCACAGTGTGATACTGGTTCATGTTTGTACCAAGCTGAGTGTATACTTAATTTTCATCTTAGAAAAAAGGCTTGACTTTTTTTCATGCCAAAGATAAGACAACCAATGTACCTACTCTGTTGACTCCGCCTCAAAGGAATTTTTCTAAGCAGAAAGAAAATGTATCAGAAAGGATGAGTTATACATGCAAAGGATATCTACAGTTCAGAAAAATAAAAAAGATTAACTCTCAGCTTCATCTTATACTGAAATAATTGATATAACTTTCTGCCAATTCTTATTAAGTAATATCTTAACTCTCTAATACATAAAGTTTGGTAAATACTCCTTTTCTGGGCTGCATGGCAGATTGTTTTTTTTTGTTTTTTTTTTTTTTAATAATTTGAAGTACTCATGACTGTTTAACTCTATCTTGGAAATATTGCTCAACTGTGGATTCCTTCTGGATGTTTCTGTTTTTGGCTTCTGAATACGTAATGTGTTGGCCTGTAATTTAGCAACATTCTCTATTTCTTTATTGATAAACAGCATGGGGAGGAGACCCTGATTAGTAGTTTGAAGTGTTACCATGTTAGCACACATGCCTTTTGATCTTTTCCTCACTGGTTATTCACCTTGAAATAGATGTATGACTGTAGCTTATAAAATAAGCAGGTTTTCACATGCACTAACTTAAATCTATCACAGCTAATTCTCAGAAGAGAATTGCCAAAGTAAAAGAAGCCTTTCTTTAAAAAAAAAAAAAAAAAAAACTGCAAGCGTTAGAAATGAAACTAAGAATATGAATACTAAACTGATCAAGTTACTCAAATATAATTAAGTGAAGTTAGTTTCTTCTTCTGTGGGGTGCAAATGCAGAGAAGAGCTGCGTTCTTTTCAAGTTTGTAAATGTTAGCTGGTTTGTGTTTCAAGGAAAGGAGAGAGAGAAAGAAATAACATGTTGGGAACTGTGTATTGGCTCCCTCAGTCAGAACCAAGCACGTTAAGTCCCAGGGAAGGTTGAATGGGTTTCAATCATCCTGAGGATACCCTACTTCTCAGAAAACGGAACGTTTTCCCATCAAAATCTCTTGATTCCTGCTTTGCCAATGTGAAGGAGAGGAAAGCTGGGAGAGTTTAGTCCTGCAGCTTTCCATTTCCATTGTATCTTTTGTTTCATCCTTCCAAGAAGAACTTGTGGTCACTTTGTCTGTCCTCTTTCTTGCTTGCCTTTTAAAAAAAAAAAAAAATCTGCAGCAGAAGAATCTGAGTAATTTGCATTCTTTTCAGTTTAGAATAAACAGTGGAACATTCCCAGGAGCAATTTTTCTATTTGTCTTGTGTCCTTACTCGTTAAATTATATGCCAGTTCTTGGATTATAAACTCCTCAGAGCGTGGTTCTTGATTTCTCCATAGCCTGCAGGATACCACACACATGCTAACAGATCTGTGCAAATAGTGGCAGACATTGGAACTTGGAAAAATCAGTATCAAGGAGTCAAAATGCAGAAAAGCTTTCAATTCTGGCACCTTGAAAAAATGCTTTTGTCATTCTCAGCTTTCAGCCCAAGTCTTAACAAAATAAAAGTCTGACGAAGCTGATGGAAGGATCGTGCCCTTGACTGTATTGAGCTTTTGAGTATGGGAGAGGAGCCACCAAGTTTAATTAAAACATTTTTTAAGTATGGCTGTTAATAACGGGCTACTTCTCTTCTGTCCTACCGTGTGAAACGTCATTTATGCCTTTGCAGTGTGGAAAATACTCTTGAATTTACTGCACTGCTACTCAAATTCACTTTCTGTGCATGAAATTGGCTGTTCAAGGTACTGAACAAAAAAAATACTAAATCAAGATAAAATCAACAGTGTGAAGCCCTCAGTATGTGATGGCATCAGCCCTGTGACCTTCAGGGTGATTTTCAGTGGATATGTTGTATTTCTATTAAGCAGCATCAAAGCATGATACTTTGGCACAATGTAAGGGTCTTGATGTTGTGATAGGACTGCAAAATAAAGTCTTGTGCTCTTTCTTTGCTCTGTTCCATGTATGCTTATCCTGGATATCTTCTCTTTTTCTTATCTTGATGTTTGTGACCTGACAGTAATATACTTTCTACCTTCTAAGGTTTCAATTCCGCCACCAAAAAAAAAAATATCCAAGAAGCTTTTGTGAATTGATCTTGCTGGATTATTTTAATGCTTTATAGCTTTGCATGTTTAGAATGCAGAGCAACCACATGAGGTTTCCATTCTATGCCTCCCTCAGTATTGCCTTTGCAAATTAGAGTTGCTATCAGCCTGAACTCAGTTCTCAGAATTTGAGAGACATATTTGTCCTTCTCTATTTGAGTGCAGAGATTTCCTTTGCTGGTTTGCCTGATGGTGGAGGAATGCTTTAGGAGCAAGACCCTCTAGTGCATGTCTGTAGCTGAAGTGTGTAAAGAATCCCAAAACTCTGATGTGTTTGTCTGGGTTACTCCAAAATGAACGCATCTAGGTTCAGAATGTTTGCCTCAAGGGCAAGCTAGGGGATGTACATGGGTGCTGTTGTCATAAGGAAGGCACAAGCAGTAGGACTACTCTAATAATGCACAGTATTTTCCTGCATTGCCAGTGCTGGCATACAGTTACCTGGTGTTGTTATACTGTGGTTGTCAGAGGCAGAAGACTCTGCTGTGCTGCTGTTTTCCCTTTTATAATTCCCTGTAACAATCTGACAGCTACTAATGATAACAGTGACACATCAGGTATGGAGGTATTAGTATTTATTCTTCAGCGAAGAAAATAGGTTCTTGTTCGTTCTTTTACTGTTTCCACTATCTTTTTATACTACCTAAGATGTGCAGAAAGAGGATCATAATTGCATTTAATCGCTGGATTTTTTGCAATTATTGCAAACTTAGAAAGTGGTTGAAATGGGTTTCTCTGGCATTCAGAGAAATAAATCTTTTCCAGTGTCAACTCCTTTGAAGTAGGAGCTAGCTTTTATTCTTGCAGATTATACAGCAATCAAGTGTATGATTTGTTCTAAAGCAGTAAAAGTTGTGTATCACAGCAGGTGCATTAAGAGATCTCCATTTCAGTGAAATGCAAATGCCAAGGAAAATGAGGAGCAAGTCTTTCAGCCTCTGCCACATTAGGGCCTTGCAAGTGCCCTCAAACAATAAATGCTAATGCTGGTAAGCAGCCTGTTGTTATAGGTATTGCTGTCAAAAAGAGCAATGCAATTTAGAGAAACATTGGAGTTCATTTGTATATGAAACATTTGAACAATAGGTCCTGCCATTCAGGGTCACAAACACTCAACTTTGCTTTCTGTTATCAAGTAAGTCCAACACCTAGCACAATGTCTTGCTGACTATGATATCTAGATGCAGGATGCTGGTTAAGTGGTGACACCTGGAACTAAAGTGGTGTGACTCCTTTAATTATCAGGTTGTTCCTTGCATGAATTCATGCCATCTTAGTTCCAGGCAAAATGTCTGCACAGATCACAAGTGAGGAGGATTTCCACAGGAGGTACTGAGTCATTTCTTGTTCTAATCTAGTGGGGCCTTTGAACTGCTAAGCATATAATTGCTGCAAGTCTATTTGTTTCCACTAGTATTTCACAGATATTTATGTTCTTATTATTAAGCTGCACTTCTCTCACTTTTTATTTTTACAATGGCATCTGAATCAATATTTAACTGTGGTCTGATGTATGTAATTATTCTGGCTTGGTTATCTTAGTTGTAAGGAAGAAAATGTTCCTTTCTAATCCCTGTGTACACCCAATTCACAGTTAGAAGACTGCTTTTTTTTTTTCATAGCTCCTGAGTTCTGGGAAAAGCAAGAGTTTCAGAATAACCTCCACTTCATCCCCTTTCCCTGTGTCAAAATCTTTAGGAAATCTGCAGTGAGATATATTGTGTATACACTGAATATGGCGGCAGGTTGTTGTAGTTGGAGATTCTCTTTCCACTCCTCTTTTTAATCAGTGGACATCCCTGAAAAAGTGTTGTTGTGTTTTCACTGATGATGTTTAAGACAAGAGAAAACGTTTCAACAATTGCTACTGGAGGAAGTTATGGGTACTACAAATAGCATGATGGCCACTTGGTGAACATAGGTTCATAAGTTCATAGGTACATTAGGTTGGATGAACAATCTCAATAAATTAATTAATTAAATGGATGATTTGCCGTAGAATTTCTACCAATAAATCAGAGAAAAATGTACTTTTCTTATGCCTAAATGTGAGAGCCATGCAGTGACTTAGTACTGAGAGCATTTCCCCTGGAAGCTGCCACTGCTGTAGACTTTTTCCATGACTTCATATTTATTACTCGGTTTTCTGTTTTAGTTATAGTATGAAAACGACAATAAGTTCCTCTTTCCCAGTGGATTTTGAGGATTAAAATATTGTTGGCACACATGCACAAGTATGTAGCTAACAAAGGCATGTGCTGATGGATCTGCTGTGCTAACTTAGAGCATTTTTCTTTTTTTAATCACAAAGCAATTCTCCATCTTGTTGCACTATACTACAAGTACTGACTTCTGTTGTTACTGCAGCTCACTTTGTGCTGCTGCAGTTGAACAAAAGCACAAAATTTCCAATAGTAGAACAGCTCAGACTGAGTTCCACTGAAAACATTTCCCTCCTTGAGATCAGAAATGTTGATGTTCCTTTACTTTGCTTGAGTCTGTGCATAAGTGTTTCTGTCATCCTGCTAGCTGTGATTTGTAGATGCAATCATAAGTTTCCTTTTACTTCATAAAGAAGCAGTCATAAGTAACAGTATGTTTAAATGCTGTATTTTAGGACAGTGCAAGCAGTCTCTTATTTTGCGCTGCCTAGTTTACTTGCACTGTGGAGTAGCTCACCTTTGTTTGGATTGGTCTTCTCACCTTCCCCAAATATTTGTTTGAGCCATGAGAAAGCTTCTAGGATGATTCTGTTAGGTCTTCTGGTATGTGCCACTCAGCTATTGGAATAAATGTTTGTTTTTTATACCGTACTAAACGTGTGAAAGAGGCATATTACGCTGAATTGCAGTGCTGTAAGGACATAGTGCTCCTTGAGGAACCCAGTTGCCAGTTTCTTTATGCTAGTGAATAATCCATGCGCTCTCCTTACCCAGATACTCATTCTAAAACACAGTAAAATAGTTGAAATGAAACACTGTATCATCTCATATTAAATAATCTAATTTATAGTGATGCCCTACATAACCATCAGCGATATTAGGTTATGGAATACAAGATAATCCATCAAGCAGAACTTAAAAGCAGAATCAGAGTTCCATGCTAAATGGTACATTTACTGATACATACTTTAATACAACAAGGCAGTTATAAATTAAAATAACCCCATTAGAATCCAGGGCAAAGAATTCCAAGCGGACATGGTTCTCTTTGTTGATGTGAAATGTTCTTTCTTCCCTGAAGAACAGAAAATAGGACAGCATATTTTTCTTAAAACATCTTTTTGAAAATCTTCTTAGCCATAATAATTGCTTATTTGGCCAGACTCTGGCAGATTCTAGGTGTAATTAGGATTTGTATGCGTTGTGGACTAGCCTGCTCACAGAGTATAAATGGAAATAGACTGTTTGTAATGATGCAGAGTTAAAAATGTAAAGATGCTTGTAGAAATCTCAGCAGGATGTTAATGCGTTAAGATCTTAAGCTGGAAGAACAGACAAAAATCTCTTCTGTGCCCAGTTTAAAAAGAAAAAAATGAAATGTGTCTCCAGGTCACAAAATTCAGTTATTGCTCTTATAGTTTATTGAATAGGGCTTTAGCTAGAATGCCTGTTTTGCCAGTTTAGGATCTTACAAACTCTTCTGCTTTCCAAAGGTTACCTTTATATCTCTAGTAGGAAAGGTCTATAGACTTCACTGAACGCTGTTCCCAGGATCCTCCAGCGATTGCAGAACAGTTCTGGAATATCAGGAAGCAGAACCTTTAAACACTCGTGTGAATATTTCTGGTTGTCTTTGAGACAGCTGGGATCTAGCCAGTGCTTGGAGAAATAAAAAAATAGTTCATTCTAAGACATAGAGGGATACTTTTCCATTCTTTATCTTCTTAGTCTCTTTGCTAGTTGAGGGCAATGACAGCAAAATTAGGGAGTTTTGCACAGTTTACAGGTGGTAATACTCTGAACTCCTTTGTTAAATATATGCTGCACATAGTTGCTTTGCCTTGTTTTCTTCTGCCTTTTGTAGTAATTCTGGTGCTTTTCCTTTGCAGAACTGATTGTGTTTCCCTTCTTTACATGAATCTCCATTCAGTTACTCTCTTATGCTACTCATATCAGATATGGCCCTTAGATCTCTGAGTCAAAAATACTGTTTTTGGAATGTCTATAAATCAGCTCTGTTCTTTTGTGCATCAGTCTGTACTACTGTATACTCTGGTCACAGTGGTCCTCTAGGCTATTTTCATCTTCTCTCTCTTGAAAGTCTTCCTGAAGAATCACTTTAATATGGGGATAGTCCTTGCTTCAGTCTATAAGGGCCACCTTTGGCCTCTTCTAGGAAAAAAGAAAAGTGAAGGAAATTTTACCCTTGTTCAAAGTAACCTTTATCTGTGTGCTGCATACCTTCAGAAAGTACGTCCTCTAAATCCTTCCCTGGGAATAAGTTATCTTCTTACTTTGAATTATAGCAAAGCTAAACTATTAAATGAAAAATTGAACTTGTAGCCTTCTCTGTCAATAATTTATCAAAATTTCATTCTCTGCAGTATGTTGATTAAATGTAATAGTTTCGTTCATTTGTCATCAATCTTAATGGTGACATTTTGGTTCTGTGAAGAAAAATCAACTTAAACTTCCTTTTACTTTTCCATTAAAATTTCTATACGTCTTTTTCTTAGCATGCAACTTGAACTCTGATGCGGGAGAATGAAAATGTTTTGAAGGCTTTTGACTTGATCCTTCTATCCCACCTGCTATCAAGGTGTTTTTGTTAAATAGCCACTATAGAACTCCAATGAAAATACTCCCTTTCTATATATATATGACTGCTGAGGGTCTGTTTGCTTTTATTACTCTTTTTTGAAGATCTGATTAGTTGGTGTAATCATATCATATGCATTAAGAACAACACTTGTGATGAATGTCAACTTTGATGTTCAGCTAGCTACCATTAATGTATTTTTTCATATTCAGGTATGTATTTAATGAAAAATGACCAATCAGGAACAAGCTTTAGAAACTGATTTTGCATTGATCATGCATTTTTCTGCTTCAGTTGATCTAAGAATTATCATTGTGAAACGCCAAGACCTTTTCAGTACAATGCTTGTTAGATTTCCATGGTATCCCAAAGTGAGAACACAGTTATTGCATCTGTTTCAAGATGCTGCAAGGACGCTGATGGGCATGCTAATTCTGTGGAGGAAGAACAAGTTTTAGTTTGGGTAAAAGAGCAAGGGAATCTTCCTCTTGATGGTTTTTCATTTTCACGGTCCTCATCTTCCAGATGTCACATGGCAATGAGGAAATAAAGCTACTGTAAGAGGGCCAATCTTCAAAATACTTGAATGGAATTAGAGGGAGCATAGAAACTGAGATGTAGGGAGAGACCTCTTGGGGTGCATGTTTCCAGGAAGAGCTTGATAAAATTCCAGACTACTGTGTCCATGACCTGACATTTCCAACCCCTGCTTACATGCTGTGCATTTGTTACTGCCTTCAACCAGTTATTTAGTATATAAACAGAGAGGTAGTACTTTTCTTCCTTGACACAGCAAGAGGCTAAAGCTGTCTTGTTTTTCAGAGGATTTCAGACCTATATGGTAACACCTTAAAACTATATAGGTAGTTAATATATAGTTCAGTTCAAAACATGAAGTTTTGTCTGGTTGTATTCAACCAAAAAGTAAATAGAAGATTTAGTTTAAGATATTTAGTTAATTTTGAAGAGTTTAAGATGTCATTTATTTTGCTGTAGGACTGTTCATATGTATGCCTGACTGAAGCAACAGTTGATGTAAACGGATAGGAACCTTAAATTGCACCTAGATTGGTTTCAGGTGATTGAATTCTCATTTATATCCTGGGGAAGGATATAAATGAAAGGACTATTGAAGGTCTGACTAACCGTGCAGAAATCTGGATTTACCTCAAGTGATCCCCTTTATTTACCCACATAGATTCTTATTGGGCTTGTTTGGAGATATCAGTGCCTGCTGCTTAAGAAATGATGTGAATGGCATTTAAGGAGAAGAAACCACATGAAGGAGAAACGATGTGGCTTGGATGTGGTTAGGACTGTGAGGTGGAACTCATGGGTCATATCTTGAGTAGATGAAGGTACCTGACATTTTCTTTTGGCTGCCTTATAAACAGTGGAAGCAGTAAGTACCTAAATTACATGGACTGCTTTGATTGACTTCTTTGGACTTGGAAGCAGCCTGAAAGCTGTAAAAGCTGCTGGAGGATGAGAAGTCCGTAGAGTTAAGCAGTTTTTCATGAGTATCTAGGACAGTCTGGTTTGTGTATTGGAACCACATACTTACAGAAGATGACAGAAGGTCACACCCAAGGTGAGGCAGGATTGATGCCAACCAATGTGCATTAGCAAATATGCAGAGCAAGACACATACAAGAACCATTTTTCTTTGCTATTTCAGTGAAAGGAATTTTATAGTAGCTGTGGTTCTGCCTGTGCAGAAGGAAGTATTATGAGTTTGGTATCATGTTGAAGCTGCTCGTGACTGTGCAAGTAATTTGATCAGTGTAACATGCAGTTCATAACAGGATAAGGAGCACTTCAGGTCTTTTGTCTCCCAGTCTTCACAAGCTTATAATAGTCTACCTGATGCAGAATGATAATTATAGTAAGGGTGCTCTTATGGTTAATGCATTGTATTAGAGTACAAGCTGCCCAGGCGTGACTCGTGGTTTTGCTGATGTGCTTATGTGACACTGAAAATTGCATTTGTCTTTGTATATGTAGGTTCCTAGAGCACTTTGGATGAATAGTATCAAATATATGTGGCCTCAATGCTTTTCCAGGAGAATACAGGTTTCCCATGTGTTCTATATGATACTACAAGGTGTTTTAGACACTCTGAGGGGCTTAAAATGACTCTGGGTTCCTTTGAATTAGTTGAGTCTTGTCTTCAGTATCCCTGTTTTGTTGTTGTTTTTTTCTTCACATGTTGAATGAAGATAATGGGGCTTACCAGACTACAAAAATATGCTGTTGGGGTACAGATGATCTCTTTCTGTGCATTAGTTCAACATCTAGAACAGTGAAGTCCATGGACAACTACCTTTATGCAGAAAACTTTACTGATTCTGTAAAATTAAATGTGTTTCTGAAAGACAGAATTCTAAAACGAATCTGTTATTTCAGTTGGTCTGCCAGAATACTCCCTCAGGTAAAATGGATTCCAGATTATCTGAAGACTTCTGTAAAGGGGGAAAAAAAAACCCCTGCAAAATTCACAATAAAAATGAAATAAGGATTTAATATTAAAAAATGGAAGATAAGAGTGCATTATGTTAGATGAGAAGAAAGTAGCATGCTGATTCAAAGCTGTGTTCCACTATTAACTGGTCCTTCTATTTTGCAATTGTTTTCTCAGACTGTTTTTGGACTGATTTGGAGTTTAATACAGGTTCAGGCCTTTGTGCCTGCCTATACATGAAGGCTGGGTCTTATTGATCAAACTCTCAGTGCAAAATAGGCAAACATTTCACATTGACTACTCTCTTGTGGGCTGACCTTGCAGTGGGAAGACTGCCCTCTGACATGTAGGATGTAGTCGCACTTCTCCAATGTGTGATTAAAGTAATAAGCATCCAGACATGAGCTTTCTACTTGGAGATGCTAAATTTTAAAGATGTCACTTGTTTATTTGGCAAGATATGTGTTAGAAACCATAGGGCAAAGAGAACACGGGCTCAGAATTCTTCCCAGAAGTTGGAGAATAAATCAAAGCATGAAAAATGCAGATTCCTCTGTTAATTCTTTTTCTCATGGTCTTTGAGGAAATAGGAAGCTCTCTCGCTTCTTTGTCTGGAACGAAGGGGGAGAGAAATAACTGTAAAAGGAGGTATAATATCTTTCAGTTCAGAATAGTTGGCCTTGAAATAGTTGCAGTTAAAATTTGAAATGGATCAGTCAGTGTTATGACAGATCTTGCATGTTTTCAGAGGATTTAGTTCATTGTTTATGTGTTTAGAATACATTTATTTTACTGGATAATTACCTAATCTTTGGCTAAAAGTTCTCCTCTTGTCATAGGCATGTGGTCCTATCAGCATAGTATTTTTTCTTAATATTAGCTTTGGCACATAAGGATGTCAAATGGCTTGCAGTAATCAGTTCTAATACAAATTGTGAGTAGGCAGAGATTTTTTCCTGGCCCACAGGAGCTAGTGATGTGTTGATACCTGAGGCTGAGGGGGCAGTGGCTTATGCTGAAAACAGTAGATGATATCCTGAGCCCAGTATAGGCAACTGCAAAATCCTCATGGATTTTATAATCCTGGGAGTGAGCAAGGAAGGTGTTTGTTTGTTTAACAAGTCTTTATCTCAATCTCCCGGGACATTCTAGTTATCTTTGTTAACAAATATTTCATCTTTTGAACCCTGTTATAACATCCAGTAGGAAGAGATGGAAGTCTTCCATAACAACACAGAATTTCACGTAAATTCTATTTTCAATAGGAGAAAATCTTTTTTATCCATTTTTAAAGAGCTTCTTTTAAGTTTTGTTGGCTACTGTGGTATCTGGAAAAGAAAAAGTAAAAATATTTTTCTTTTCTGTCTCATGTTGTTATCTTGTACAGCTTACGACTTGTTCATTTACAGAGTTAAAAATTGTTTTCTTCAGTCAATATATGGATGTTTTTTATTGTCTTACTTCTTTCAAAATATCTTATTTTTCAGAGGCATTGGAAGTGTAATCACCAAAATGGGCACAGTGCTCAAGGTGTGGATATCCCCCTGATATTGCCTAGCTTTATTCCTATGCCATTAGTTGCACTCGGTGCTGGACTTTGTGTGCTGTCCATCAGAAAAGGCAGAGACACTTCAAGGGTCCTGGGGCTAAAATCTTTCTCAACTACACACACCAGATGAGAAGGCACCAGAAATTTATGTATACTCTTCATGTTCTGTGCAGAGATTCATAAAACTGGAGATTGACCCCTTCTTTTGTCATTTTATATCATTTAAGATTGCTACGTAAAGCATAAAATAATGTGAAAGTGATGTCCATAGATTTTTAAATTCTTTCCTTACACAGATTTATTATTCTCTAATTAAGGATTAATTAGAAGGATTCTGTATGTTTGATAGAAAGCACGACTTTACTGTCACAAAATGTTAGTAGAAAACATATTTAAAGGAATCTAATACTCTCTAGACTAGAAGGTGAAGTAATCTGAAGACATTTCTTTTTGATGAATAACAGAATTTCAGAAGCTTTTTCTTAATTTATAAGGACACATTACATAGAAATCTTCTGCTGCTTCAGTTATTTTTTTATCTTTATTATGCTTGACATTTTTAGGGTACAAGGGACTGTAGTTAAGAGGGTAATTTAAAATTCTCTATAAGGTGCTGCAGTTTGGCTCTGAATTACACGGGAGACAGTTTGAAGTCAGAGCACTATATTATTTTCCATTGCAGCTACCACGTACCCTGTGCAGCCTGACTAATGTAATGAAGCTTTGAAAGACAAAACAGTGAAGACAGAAAACACTGCAATGCTTTACAAAGCACAGGGCAGGAGCTGATTGTCATTCTGCCTTATTTATTTTTCCTGTAGACTCATTTAAAATTTAAGACAGTACAAAATATTGCAAAACCTTCATTTGCTGGGAGAAGCTGGGCAAGAAATGGGCTGCATCACTTGAGTAACTCCACCTGGCTGTGCACTTGTTGCAGAAGTTTGCCCAAACACCCATCACACACGTAGCTCTTGGATGTAGAGATTTGGAATTGTCTTACAGTTTGGGGATGGCATCCTTTAGGGCACTGTGCGTTGCTGAGAACAGGTTTCTCAAGTCCCATTTTAATCAGTCTTCCTTCGTACCAACAAATACCACCAAAAATGTGTTGTGGGCAATCCAGGGTGTCTCTTCTGCAAACTGAAGATGTACAGCAGGGAGTGCAGAGCCTTGGTTGTGTCAAGAGGAGCTGCAGAACAGGATGGTGCACATCACTGAGACTGTCATGTCCCAGCGTTGTCTTTATCTTTTTACTGCCACCCCACGCTGTTAATATTATTCCTCAGTTTCTAGTGTTTTTTACTATAAACTATGAAAAACAACCTCATATTTTGTCCACAGTGGTCTTTTGGATTTCTTAATGCTTTGACAATCCTTCCATATGCAATCTAGATAACACATCTCTCACAGAGGTCTCTCATCTGGCTTCTCTGCTTACTAAAATCAAGGCAGGAAAATATTTTCCGTAATGAATCTTCTTTTTTTTTGTTCAAAAACATTAATTGGCTCTTCTAGTCTACAAGGGCTTTTAAAGAAGGGGGAAAGCAAGTTCAGGTTCTAGTCATGTTTTTATCCTTAGGCAAACTCACTGTAACGGCTGCCAAAATTATGTTAGGACCAATATTTTCTTCTGGAATCTTTCCAGCTCATCTTCAGGTGAAACACATGCCACAGTAGGATATGAAAAGAAGCTGAAAGCAAATACTTTTTCTCAATTCTGTCCATTCCCAAGAGCAGCATGAGAAATTGCATTCTCACGTTGTGCTGTAGATACCTAACATTTGCTCCAGTATCTCCAACCTTCTATAAACTCATCTGTAAATGTCTGCTGAACTCTATTAGCAGTTTTGTCTCTCAGTCTGTATGGATTTCCTGGTACTTTTTCCAGTACATCTCTACAGCCTGTGTGGATTTCAGAAATCTTTTCCAAATGCTAGACTGTTTCACTTTGAGGGGAGGAGGGAGAGCATCTCTGTGTCACTGCTGACATTTAGGCATCTAACCAAATGATGTCATAGACCAATGCATATATATATATTTTAAATGTCTGGGTAAAGTTTTGCTCACTCATATCTCTTAAACAGCCAAGTGAATGGTCTGATTCCCAAAAATGATCTGGTAGCAGTAAATCTAATGGAAATGTGTAAGGAGCATTTTGCAGTAACCAGTTCAGTCACCATCAACTCCATGTCCTGAGGCACTTCAAAACCCAGAGAGGTAGCATTCCTCATTTCATGCACTCTTCAATTTCTGAAATGAAGACAGGACCAAGAAAAATAAAGCTTATGTTGGAGGATCAGAGCATCAGTTTGTTGTAAATTAGCATCTTTCTAGTAGTTGATGGCACTGAAAGCAAGCTGTAGAAATCTTTTTTTTTTTTGACAAAAATGTATAAAAATGTGATTTGTGACTTCTTTTTTACTGCCAATTATTGTAAAAGTAAAATGCAACGTCTTAAAATGGAGCCACTGCTTAATGTTCTTCTCTTTTTTCTTTTTCCCTTCAAATCAGATTTTTATCTTTGAGAATAACATCTATTACTGTGCCCATGTGGGGAAACAAGCCATTCGAGTGGTCTCCACTGGAAAAGAAGGTGTTATTTTCAATGGGCTCAGCGACTGGCTATATGAAGGTAGGACCCAACATCTAGGGTGGCAGTTAGTTATGAATTTTTTATACTCTAAATCTGCAGAAATGTCTGAAATTAAATGTTCAACACTGCATTGCTGGGGACTGGTGGACATTTGCTGAAAAAAAAAATCACTGTTCTAACAGTTGTCTGAAGTGCTGGACTGAAAATAATGTGAAGTGATGTCAGAATTCTGTTTTTCAGGCTGTTTTTCTTTCCTTTAGTCCAAAAGTAATAAATCACAAAACATTAATGAACAGAGCTGCTTCATTATTCAGTGGCACCTGCAATCACTCAACGATGTGACAGTTTTCAAATCACTGGAAAGGACAGAAACACGGAGGGAAAGTTGCTTCTATTTTAAGGGAACGAAAGAAGAAGCTAGGAAACAATTTTACTTGATTGGTTGCTTGCCACAGCTCTAGGTGTGCTCCAGAAACTGCTCAGCTCTTGACAGCTAACAATTTTCCCAGAGCAGACCAGTCCTCACAGTAATTGGCTTCCTTCCCTTGAAAATGGACCTGATGGGGCAGGGAGTCATTGCTGGAGTTCTGCTTTCCTTCAGTCTTGCAACTGGCAAATGGCCCTGTAGTGTCTGTGAGTAGCTGCTGCAAAGTGATTGTCTACAGAACTATCCCAACCACCACTGTTCTTCTAGGGAGCATAAAAGCCATTAAGATAAGACTAAAGCAGAATGAAAATTAAAATATTCAACAGAATGTATGCATGCAGCACCCATCCCTCTCTCTGTTGCTGGCTAATACTGTCAACAGTTTCTTTCCAGAATGATCCTGGTTTGGGGATCTGGCAGGATTTGCTTTGTCACACACCCAGAGAAGCTGGTCCCATGTATCAGTACAGTTTTGGACACCACAGCACAAGAAGGACTTAAAACTGTTAGAGAGTTTCCAAAGGATGGTTACAGAGATGGGGAAAGATCCAGAGGGGTAAGATGCATGAGGAGCAGCTGAGGGCCCTGGGTTTGTTGGACACAGAGCAGGCTGAGAATGAGGGCTCGTGGCTGTGCAGCTCCTCACAGGGAGCAGAGGGGCAGTGACAGGGCCTGAGGGAATAACACCGAGCTGTCAGGGGAAGGGCAGCTGGGGGTGAGGGAAAGGCTCTGCCCCAGAGGGCAGTGGGCACGGCCCCAAGTGCTGGAGCTCACAGAGTGCTGGGACACCACTGTCACCCACAGGGTTGGGTTTGGGTGCTGCTGTGTGGAGCCAAGGGTTGGACTCCATGGTCCTTACGGGTCCCTTCCAAAACAGGATATTCTGTAAATTTTATGATCAGCATCCAAACTCATCAGACTCATTGGTAGATGTCTTCGATACCCACTTAGGTTACTTTTGATATTTAAGTTCACGTTTATATTGTACCACAAGTTTACAAGTGAATGCTCCCCTTGTGAAGCCCTTTGTAATCAGAAGGATGACTAATAAGTTGCAGCATGCTAATTTTCTTTAATTTCTCTCTTATTTGTGTGTTTGAAGTTGTGGGCTGTCAGGCTTGACTCTGTAGGTCAAATGTACATGTTGGTACTTGTCTTTTGCTGTAAAACATCACTTGGTACTTGAGCTTTTCTGATAGAGCCTTGTGCACAGCAGCACGCTGACAGGAGAAGTTTGTCACACTGGTGATCTCCATGCCCGTGGTGACACTTGTGCTTTGCTGACATGTGTTTTTATTCAATTACTGGGTTGCTCAGGCAATTTCTTGGCTGACATTGAATTTCAGGTTTGTCCTTTATAATGAACTTGCTCGTTAACTGTATATTAATATACTGGGATGATAAAGGAACCAAATACAGTTTGGATATACCAAGCCAGGTTCCGTAGCCTCTCTGAGTAATGTGTATGCAATAAGACCTCTGAGCCTCTTGTTCACAGGGAGTATGCCTTAACAGAAGTTAGGTTATAACATCCCCTTGGAAATGTCACTTTGTGTCCAAGTACATATTGTTGATGCTGAAATGAAAACTTGTTTTACTTCACGAGCAGCATAGAGGACTTCTAGGAAAGTCTGAAATATGTGTTCCCTTCACTCTAATCAAAAGGTGGATTGTGTAAGCAGGGCACCTTCCCTTGCACTACATCACCTGGAGGTGAAGCTGGGTGTGGGATCAGTAGTGAGGGTCTGTGGCAGGTGTGTGAACAAACTGGGGGGGCTGCTGGATCAAATGGGTCTGCAGCATCCTGGTGTCAGCTCTCAGCATGCGTGGAAGGAGGTGGACACCAGAAGGAACTGGATACTGCATAGGGGTGAGTGTTTAAGGACCATGGGGATGTGGATGACACCTCTCCCACTGAGGTCTGTGAGAGTTCAGGCATTATTGTTAGAAAGGCTGAAGCATTACCCTGCTAGCTGGGATGCTCTGCTGTTACGTTGTTACCAGCACCTTTATTTGAACAAATTCTCTCACTTACTTGGTTGCTTCATCTTTGGGAGGGGGGAAGAATAAAATTTACCATTCCAAGGTTAATTTTCACCTTTGTCCTTTCCTGCTGATTTTTGGGAGATGACTCTTCCACCTCCCTGGTAGAGCTGGGATGCTCAAACCTGTGTTTGCTTGCACTACTGCTCTCAGCGAGCTCTCAGAGATGATGCTGAGCATATGTAGGGATCTGGTTCCATCTGTGTGGCCACCTCCAGCAGATAGTCTGCGAGGAACCACTGAAACAGCATCACAGCAAGTTTAGCATGTTGCTCTCTGTGCGAGTGCTCTTTTTGTTGCTGAAGTTCACCACTGCCAGCAATGGCAGCTGAGCCTCCCCAGAGCACCCAGCAGGTTCATGACCTGCCTAACACTTTTCCTGCATACATTGCAAAAAATAAATAAAAATATTGGTATTTTCAGTCTGAGGAAGCCACTTGCAGTATTTTACTGTAATCTTTAAAAGCATATCACCAACATTCCTACTCCCCCGTTCTCTAGAGCTGCCTGCACCGTGGGCAGATTGCAGCCCTAGCAGTGATGCCTTTGGGGTGATTCCTGATGGCCGAGATGAATAGTGGGCACAGGGGGAACGCTTTTCTTCATAACGCTATTGCTGTTGTCACAACAGAATAAATGCACTGTGCTATTAATCACAGGTTTTTACAGTCTTGAAGCAAAGCAGAGCTAGAGGAGGTTTGACAGGCTTTTTTGCCCTGTAAAAATGCAGTTCATTTCAATTCAAGTTAAGCTCTGCTTTTGTAAATCTGCCAAAGGGGAAAAAAAATCTTCATGGTGTTTATGCTGATCTGTAGACTTTCGATAATATAGTGAAAAACATTTTGAATCAATCAGAGCTTAATCTACTTAGTGTATTTAGCTGGGAGGCTATAGATTGATACATAGATTACTGAAATATGAAAGCATAGATTAAACACAGCTTTTATTACTAAAATAAGCATTGACAACGTTTGCATGTAGACTAACTTAACATTTTCAGGGTTTTGTCTGATAGATGCCTATGCTAAAACACTGTGGGATCCCAAAAGAGAGAACTTAAAGTGCTGTGGCTGAAACCAGCTCAGCATTTAAACGGATAGCATGAGCAAAGAGTGTTTTTTGTCTTTTTTTTTACTTTCAGCTGAATCCTGCCTGAGCCTGTTTCAGGCTCCCTGTACATGGCTCTACTGAGCAGGACAGGGACCTTCCCTGGCTGCTGTGTTCTGAAGTCCTGATGTGACCTTGTTTCAGCAAGTCTGCATTCACAGACATGACTCTGATGTTGCATTCTGCTGTGTGGAAGTCGCAGGGGAGTGGAGCACCAGGCAGGCTCCATGTGCTCCTTCAATTGGTGGGAGGGGAGGGATGGATTTTTACCCACAGATGAGCTGATCCTACCCACAGACTGTGAATCTGAGGGTTTTGTTTACTTCTTGTGCCCTCAGACATTAAAAGCAGTACTATGTGAGCCATTTTGCAACCTGATCTGCAGGGTGTGTTTTGTTTGTGGTTTAGAGACTTTGCTTACAAAAGGAAGAGTTGCACGAGAGTTAATCCCTTGCCTCGTGTTCTCATCAGAGTGACAGTAAGGGTTTATTCTGCAAATCCCTAAAGATCACTTTAAAGCAAGGACCCTATTCCAGACCAGTACTGACCTGGTAGCTGTGACATCTTATCTGGACCCTACTTTAACCTCAGACCAGAGGAGCACATCTGAAAGGCTCACGTGGCGCTCATTTAGAACTCTTATGCAATATGAGCTATACGTATCTGACATTTAAAATTGATAGTCTGCTCTGTTGAGCTTAATGCACACTGGTGTTGCTCTGCTTTATTTTTGGCTGGGGAGCAATAGGAGGAGTGAAGAGACTCTTTTTCTGGCTCTGAATTGCATGTCTTATTAATCTTCATTCTGCCCGCATCTTGCTTTATCGCCAACGGATCCTCTTAAATGACTTTGTAGTGACACCTGGTGGGAGAGGCCAGGATGTCATCATCATTAAGACAATGAAACTGCAGAATTTTTTGCTGCAAGATCTAGTAAAAGTCTTCCAATTTCCCCTCCCGTGCACTTCCCTGAAAGTCCCCTTGAGCTTTTGGGAATGACAGACCCAAAGCTACTGACTGATTCACATTAATAGTGCTTCTGTTCCTTTCCTAGACTTTGCAAAGAGAGGAAAGAGAATGCAGTAATAAAGAAAAATCTTTTCCATAATTTAATCAGCATCTCAGAAAAGTCAGAGTGTATATTTAGAACGTGTATAGCTGGTCTCAGAGGTGCAGTGCCTGATAACAGCTGCCAAAACAAATAGCATTTCTCTTGAGCAGTATCTTTTATGCTTATAATATTTCAAGCAACTGAAGAAGGTACATTTCTTAAGGTTAGAAACATTAATCCTGGAAGTCTGGAAATGGCCTTAACATTGGGTAAATGCTAGATACTTCTGCTGGAGCATTGTTTCTGCCTAATTTGTCTGTGTGCTCAGCTCTTTCATGTATAATTTGAGAACTCTGAGCCTTTTGTGCTTGGAAACAGTCACTTTAACTGGACAAATTGGGAGGGGACATTCATAATTAGGCTGAATGCAAGTAAATCAAAAATAAATCAAAAAAATCCTGTTCATTGTGCTCAGAGGAGATGAGGTAGCCTGACATCTCAGAGTACAGGTCTAGCCTTTTCTAGCAATTAGATGCTCCAAGGCTTAGAGGGAGATTAAAAATTAGATCGAGTCATCGCTGACCATTTTAAGATCTCCTGGAGAGAATGATGTTTCACCAAAAGGATTCTCAAGGCAAGGCTCCAGTCAGTCAAAAGGGCCAGCCCAGATCGGACTATTAATGAAGCAGATGACTGCCCAGGGAAGTAGTGGAGTTTCTATCCTTAGAGGTTCTCAAGAAGCACATAGCTGTGGCATTTAAGGATATTGTTTAGTGGGCATGGTGGTGATTGTTCACGGTTGGACTGAATGATCTTAATGGTCTTTTTAAACCTCTGTGATTCCTCCTGTCAATGCACGTGAAGAACCACTGGTTTCTCATCTGTTTGTTTTTAAGAGTTAACATATTTTCAGTTGAGTAGAATTTTCTGTGGAAGTGGATAAATGTGCAGCTCTGCATATTCTCCACTGTGGAGTAAAGGGGCAAGGATAACAAAGAGTGCTTGGAGATGTCTTCAGTAGCACCACAAATATACCCTAAATCCACAAATCACTGAGTTTTCCTCATGAATGTCCAGATTATATTTAGGGCTTATGAGGAATTTTTTCCCTCATTTCTGTGCCTCTTCAGAGAGGGTAGGAAACCCAGTGTATTGTTTTGGAGACATTATTGCTATATTAAAATAGAAAGCTTTCTTCAGTTTTGTATACTGTGCATCATTCAGCATTGTCTATCCAAGTGCATGCAGCTGTTGTGTAACACTTTGGCCATGCAGTTCCCAGTTGGCCGTTCTTTAGCTACCTATTGAAAAATGTAGGTGACTTTTTTTAGCATACGTTTATTTGCATGCTGATTTTTACCAAATGTGTGGAAAATCCGTCCATTCCTGTCATAGGCAAATAAAAATCAAGAGCTGCTTTTAACCTCAGCCATGTTCATCATGCATTGATGTCTTGCTTTATCTATGTTTAAAAAGAAGGATAGAGCCTTAAATTTCACTTGGCCATATAATGAAAGGTTTGGAAGAAGTTCCATTATCTTCTAGTTTTGGTGGAGGTTCCCTTTCATATGGATTCCATCACTGAGGATGGGCTCCTGGCCCTTCTCAGTTGGTTAAGGGCAGAGAAAATTGAACCATTTACAGTGCATGTTGCGAATGCCTGCCTGGATGTCAGCATGCTCCTGAAAACTTTGAAATGTGCTGTTCCCTGGATGGGCTTCAAAGTCCATTGCTGCACTGCAATAAGCCTTGCCAGCTCTAGCCCAGGCTTTAACCTTCCCTTTCTGTAGAAGGTTGTTTAGAAGGGAGTGGCCAGCCAAACACAACACCTGTCATCCTCTAATTTTTGGATCACCGTCATTCTGGCTTCAGGAGAGCTTTTGGAAGGAAAACAGAACATTATTTACGAGGTCAGTGATCTCCTTGGTGCTGTGGAAGGAAGCCAGGTGGCCGTCCTGATTTTGCCGGTCAGTCAGCAGCTGCCAATGCTCCCAACTCCGGGGTGCTCAGGGAGCAAGATTGTTGGTGTTTTCACTGAAGAAGCACGTGCTTTCCCTTCTCAGAAACCCTATTTAAAATGCAGTTTCTTCAAGAAGAAGCATTTGAGCCCCCAGACTTCTGTTGGCACCATGCTCATGTGTTGCATACTTTAATGAGAGATATTTAGAGCCCCTAAAGTCTGTCGCTAAGCTGAACATAGATTTTCCCTTCAGTGCACCCCACTTGGTGGCTTTGGGTGGAGGAATCTTGGAGGCAGAACCTTGGTGTGAGCTCACCTCAGGCCCGTAAGGGAAAAGAGAATCCTCCCTTCTAGGATGTATTACCATGCTCTCATATCTAGTGCTAGCCTGGTCACTGTCAAGGAGGAGGATTTTAAATCAGATCCACTTTCATAATATTTCAGGTAGCTTCTTCCAGTTCCAATGCAGTGTCTTACAATTCATTCTTGTTCTGATTTTTCTTTCTTTCTTTTTTTTTTTTTTTTTTGTCTTTGGCTGCTTGTTTTGGTTAGGCTTTTATTATAGGATGATTTTCTATGATTCTATACCTGCTTTGGCAGGGGGGTTGGAGTCAATGATCTCTTGAGGTCCCTTCCAACCCCTATGATTCTATGATTTCTATATGTATATAACAAAAAGAAAGTGTCATATGCTGTGGTTATCAGTATTTTAATCTTAAACACTCTCTTGAGCTGCAACAGGTCTGCTTGGGTGTGATTAAAGAGATTATGAAATTAACATGAATCTCTTCCTGAAATAGATTTGCAGTCTACGTGGAACATGTGAGAGCAATTTGGCTACAGCACTTTAAATCCATAGTAAGTCTTCTGTTCTCTGCAGATTTAGCTGAGATTTGAAGCATCCCATAAAATTTAACCCAACTGTTCTTGCAGAATCTCCTCTCTGTTCCATTGCTATTTTACTGTTGCTGCTTTGTCAGATACATATTTGACACTTATTTATCTTATTTAAGAAAAAAGTTACCCAGTTTGCAGTCAAACTAAACCTAATTAGATACTGCCCTCGAGTATGTGAATAAAAAATGAAAAATTAACAACTGAAATATGTAGATCAGTATGAAAGGAGCACCTGGTATTTACAGATATCTACCAGATTCTGTATCACTGAGTCAAATATATCTAAAACATGCATTAGAAGTTACACAACACAACTGTTAGGACTTTCTACTTGTATGTGAGTTCTGTCTATATGCATCAAAGTCATTTACAGTATCCTTAGCAGAAGTACTTCATTTTCTGATTACGCTTGCATTTTGAGCAACTAGTTTGTAAACTAGCAATTTAAATGTTGCAGAATGTATTTTGATGTATGCTATGGTAGTCTGAATTCTGGAGTGATTACATGGAGGCTCACAGTAGTGAGCCAAATCTTCACTAGGGCCGTGGTGTAATATTCATGCTCTGTGACCACTATCAGAGTTGCAAAGAAAATATCTTAAACTGTCATTATTTCCAGAAAGAGTGTGAATGTTAGACAGCACTCAAGAGTTTTCCCAATTTTGAGAGCTTGTTTTTTCCCCATTAAGTCTTATTAGTGGTTTGTTCTGATAAAGCACACAGAATGCATGTAGGGGTTCAGGCTAACAGTGAACAAATAAAAGTGCTTAATTTCTGTGGTGGCAGAATAGGTTTTGCTTGTTGTGACCAACATAACAGACTCTAGAATGCCATAGAAGATTGAAAGAAATAGGGTTAATCTGCACAGAAAATGCTGCATGTAAATATTAGGGAAAAGGTGTCTGATAGGCATGGTGCCCAGGGGCACTGTAGGGATCTCTGTTCTGAAGAGTTTAAGAATTGGTTAGACACATTTCTATCATAGCTTGTTGAGATAAAGATCAGTCATATTTCCATGCATGGGAGATTAGGAAATGGCTTTGGGTTTCTTCTAAACCTGCAATAATATGGTTACTTTTTTTTATGTAATTTTGATGGCTTTTTCTGATCTTTTGCAGTTACACATGTTGGTTCTTAGATTACAGAGTCACTATGAAAGCTTTTAGAACATCCCTTCACATGTACAGGATATCTGTCTCTATATAAATACATACAACTGTTGCATAGACTACAGGGGTGTAGAAAGTAGAGCTCTTTATCATGGCAAATTCACATTTACCTCATTAATTCCTATGATTTTTAAAGTGCTGCATTCACAGAGTGATTAAGATGACAGAAGGAACTACAGCCACAATTGAAAAATGGCTGTAGAAGTGTTGTTAGTACATAATTGCATCAATATGACCTAGAAAATAAATTTCTGTATTTTTTTTTCTCTTGATGCACTTGATTCACTGGACAAAGAATTTTTGTTTATGGAAATTCAGGGTCCAGTGGAAAACCCTGTAAGAAGTTTAAAAGCTATCTCTTTATCTCATTTATATTTGGCCTGAATAAAGAGTATGTGCCAGAAGGAAAAAAAATAAGTAAGAAGCAAAAATAAATGTACTCTGTCTAAATTAGAAAAAGTGAAAGCTACACAAAGAGGATGAAAATTCTGCAGAGAAATGTGAGCCTCACTACAGATTTTACCTATCCATTGTTGCATAAATGTAGCAAAATCAAAAGAATATCAGAAATTATTACAGTAGTTGGTTGTCTGTTCATAATTCCCATACATCAGTTCTTCTACTGAAGAGATTAAATCAGTAACACGAAGTGTTTTAAGAAAAACCTGCAAGACCTGCTCCTAATGTGAGCTGGAAGCAGCCACAGGTTGGAGTGTGTCTGCGAGCAGGGAGGCAGTGACCCAAGAATAAAAAGAGTGAACTCTTGCAGGGCGGGTTGGACTGAGCAGTGCCCTGCAGAGCTGAGCTCAGCTGTTTCCTCTGGAAGAATAGGCAGGAGTTTAAATCTTGGTAAATCTTGAAAGGCAATCTCCAGCACTGCTATCTCTGTGTGCTCAATGCTGCGTGATACTTAGGGTCATGTATACTTGGGTCCTAGTATTGAGAAAACTGAACAGTTTTAGGTGTGTTTTCACGCTGCCCACTCTCCTCCAGGCTGTTATCTGGGCCCTCTTGCACACGAGATATGGGATTGTAGTGCAGCATTTTTTAGATTAAGCCCAGTGGTGACTGTGGTGTTCATACCAGTGGAGGTGGTTGTGCACCTGGATCAGGGGAACTGAAGAGTCAAGGCATATCTTTGAAGTGATTGGCATAGCTGCAGTTACAAGAAGATAAAGCATCCAAGGACTATATCACACTCAGCTCTCTATTAGTTTATGTCATTGTAAGTAACTGCCATATGGCCTTGCTTGTGCACCAGCTGTTCTATGGTCTTCAGCGGACACAAATCTCAAGGGGAAAGTATGCCATGGAGTAATCATAATTAGAAATGAGAAGGAAGAAAGAAAATTGTAAAGATTCTCTTAAAACTTTTAAATGGTAAACCAGCAAGATACAAGAGGCCAGGTACACATTGACTGGTTGTGTGCTGGTGTGAAGCAGCAGTCTGCAGATGCCATATGACTCACAGAATTGTAAGGGTTGGAAGGGACCTCTAGAGATCATCAAACCCAACCCCACCTGCGAAAGCAGGCTCCTTTCAGTAGCTCAGGAAGAGTCTTAGGATCACAGAATCGTTAAGATTGAAAAAGACCTCTAAAGTCATCAAGTCCAACCATCAGCCCTCCACCACAATGCCCGCTGAACCACTGCTCTTGGTGCTAAGGTATCTGGCTTTCAGCCAGCTCATGCTACCATCTTGGCTGCCTGTTTGCATGCCAGACAGTTTTGCTGAGACTTTTTTTTTCCCACAAAAATTACTCAAAACTTGTGCCCCATTCCCCAACCATTAGAAGCTTTAAGAACATGAAGTTCTTACCTATCAAATCTACACAAGAAAACTTTAGTCTGCTGTCTTGAGTGACATCAAATAGAGCAGCTACATGAACTGCTGCAAAAAGCTAAATATTGTAATTTATTTACAATTATTTAAAATGCTGCTTAGGAATACTTTAGCTGTCAATTTTGAGGAACATTCACTTTGAAGGGATTTTTGAGGTTTTACTGAGTGTGGAGGCATTGTGTAGTTCTGAAGTGACATGAAATGCTCTGTGATTTCATCTGTAACATTTTCTGTGACATAGTTAGGAATTCTTGATTATTGCACAGCTGGCTATAAATTACCCCACAAAAGCACCTCCTTTTTGTTTCACCTGGTGCTGATTACACAGCCAAGGGCAACCACTGCCAGTCAGTATATTTAAATTCCACTGTGTTAACAGAAAAATATTTCCTTTAATTCATATAGGGAACAAGTGGGTCAGAAAAGTGGATGTAAAATTCATACATTTCAATCTAATTTAGTATGTGTAGCACTATAACTTACATTTCAGATTCAAGGAAAATCATGTGATTAAGCAGAAATTTATACCTCTAACCATGTTCCTTAACCTTCTCTGAGTATTATTCCAAGACTTTGCTTGATTTTTATTTTTTTTTTTAGTGTTTCAAAGAAAAACCTTAATTTTATAGCATTGTATTTTTGAATATAACTGGTTAAGCCTTAAATCTGTGATGCTTGGGAATGAAATGGCACCTTTCCACTGGGACCTGCTACTAGTTCTATTCCAAACTGAGGTGTGTTAAAAGTTAACCTTTAATAAAAGGTTTATGTCATGCTTCAGGTTTAGTCTACTAATGTACAGGTTTTAAAATGAAGTAGAACAAATTGATTTTATTTTTTTAATTTTGAAAATGATTATGAGTTTACTTCTCACTGTGGTTTATAAGGTATTGCACAGTATAGCTGTGAAATCTCTCAAAGATTGTGTTTTCTTATGCAACTGAAATCCTCTTCTAGGCTGAATATTTTACTGTTCTTTTTCCTAAGTAAATATTCCTATTTCTTTCTTCTTTGTGCTTCTTGCATTATTTTATTTTTATTTTTTTGCTGGTTTTTGATCAGTCGAGGTTTGGTTTTTTTTTCTTCTCCAGTTAAGGTAATAAGAGCAACAAAGGTTGGAGGAAGGAGACTAACTCACAGGGAAGGAGTTAATACAGAAGGGCATGGGAACATGTGCTGATAAAATGGAATAAGTCCAGAATGGGGTTCCAAATATCATTAGTGAACAGAGAACCGTACAATATTGCATTAGCTAAAAGAAAAAACCCTTATGTAACAGGGCTTAATCTACTTGGAAATGTTTCAGTTTATTTGAAAATTAAACCCAACGATGCTGTATTAAATTTATAGAGGAAATGGAAAGCAGAAACTCAAAGGACTATAATTGTCACCTACAAAAAATTATTAGAGGGAATAAGATGTAATGAAGGAGGAAATCAGACAAAACTCATCTCCTTAGCCCTTCACAGGAAGGTGGAAGTTACATTGCCACCATGTGGTATGAGTATCGAAAGCTTTCTCACAAAGATGATTTGGTGAGAGTGCAGCACTCACAAAGCTGCACGATATGCAGAGAAGGTATAGTATGCAAATAGCATCCTGATTCAAAAGGAGAAGCAATGCAAGATGAAATCCCATTTTTGCTTTTGATTAGTGTGTACGGTTGGTTCTTTGGTGGTTGGTTTGGATTTATTTTTTTTTACTTCTAATTCAGAACTGTAACTGTTACATGAAATACTCAGTGGAAAATAGAAGTGAGCAGAGTACAGAGAAGAATTTTTAAAATATTTGTTTTTAAAATGAGGTCTTCTAGAAGTCTCTATGAGTATAAAAATCCATCATTATGCTGCACGACTTTTTGAAAATTTCTCCAGTTTCTGCATGCATTTTTTCTCAAATACTTCTAATAATCTTGGGATAGTTACCAGTGCTGTCACACTTATAAATATGTCTCTATGCTAGATAGAAACATCATAATTCTTAAAATGTGAAGTCTTCCATTTCCTAACGTGGGATTTGGGATTCATGAAAGTGTGTCAGCTTGTTCTTTCCCCCACCCAAATTTCGGTTGTAATTCTCCCTGGCACAACAACTGGTCACTGTAGATGTTACTAGGATCCAAGGACATGACTTCACAGCCTAAGTCTGATGAGTTTTTCACAATCCCTGCCTGGGTCAGATTACTGTTGACCCTGAGCTGCCATGCAGGCAGGGAGAGCCGGGACATAGTATCTTAGAATCTTTAAGGTTGGAAAAGGCCACTAAGATCAAGTCCAGCTGTCAGCCCACCACAGCCATACCGCTAACCATGTCTCTCAGTGACGCTTCTCCATGGCTCTTAAACACCTCCATGGACAGTGACTCCACCACTTCCCTGGGCAGCCTGTGCCAGTGCCTTATCTCTCTTTCTGAAAAGAAATTTTTCTTAATATTCAACCTGGGGTTATCCTGCTATCACCACCCTAAAAGATGGTTTTTTTTCCCAGGGGTGCATCACTGGAAGATCTTTCTTCTTTTTTTGGTGCTATGTGGCCCTTTCTCTAATTTTTAATTAACATCACTTGCAAGTGTTTGCTCAGGTGTCAGTGTAGCTAAGTGTACCACTTTCCTGTAGCTAGAGTGCAAGGATAAAATGAAATAAGCATTGCAGATACCACTTGGATGTATTTCTTGGTACATCTAATTATGACCTTCACAGAGGCAATTATACTGTCTTGATCTTAATGTCTTTTTCAATCATCAATTAATAAAACTTCTCATTATATCCTGGTAGAACTGGAGTTATCATCATCTTTTTGGAATGAGACAAACTGAGGTACAGTTATTGACCTGATTTTTAGATGAGCTGAGAGAAATTAGGACACAAAGCTGAGGTGAGAGTCTCACCTTGGGCCATAGATGTCAGGTGAAAGGCATGATGTAGCTAGCACAAAAACCCAGATGTGGTTGTTCTCTGTGTGGTCCTGGACATACTGGTGATAAGGTAGTTGGAGAGAAACATCTATAGGGTGTCATCAACAGGAAGGCCAGGTGACCCCAGAGAATTTCAGCAGGGGTAGAGGGCTTTCCAGCCCAGAGGGCACACACGAGCAGAACAGATGTCTGTTGTTTCAGCTGCCCCACCTCTGCTGCATTATTTCTCCTGTTCTGCACTACAGAGGGGATGACAGGCTCTCATCTGACTCGCAAATCACCCCCAATATAGGAACAAATCACTTCAGGCCTTCCCTTTCTACTCATATGACTCACAAGCATTTGCCTCCTACGTTAGTTTTGCTTTCCTTTGAAATTGAGTCATTGTCTTGTATTTGATTTAAAAACAATAGCAGGGGAAAAAATATCAGTATCCGTTGCTACTGTGTCAAAGTAGATCAAAAGCAATTTTTTAAAGGAGGCTTTCAAGATAGGCAGATTAAAGATTTGAGAAAGTGGTAAGAAACAGAGCTGAAGAAAAACAGCTCCTAAAATCAAAACATTATGTTTTTGTGCTATTGTGCTTTTAAAATTGAAGGCAACTGTCTGAAAACAGACAATGAAATAAATCTCACTCAATCGGAATTATCTGGAGATCACTGTATTTGTTGCATTTGTTTTGATTTTCCAGTCTCTACCTTAGACTGTGTGCACAGAGATGACTTAAAAGATTCAATACCTCATTTGAAAAATTAAAGTTCACTTGATTATTGAACTGACCCGTCCTGCCTTAGACAACATTACATATTGTTCTGGAGTATCACAAGCAGACTTGAAACCTTGGGAACAGGACAGGATGGAGAGCTGTGTCCTGAACTGCCTCAGGGCTGTACTGCACTGCAGAGGCTGGGCACAAAGCTGCTGCAGGTTTTTCAAGGATCTGTAAATCTTCGTGATGTAGTACATCTTGCCCAGATTGTATCACGGGTGACAACCTGAAGGGATCTGTTTCTGGCCAAATGTAGGATCCATTCCTGCTTCTTTGCTCTTTTCTCTAGGATTGTGTATCTGAAGTGACTGTGGATTTCTCATCTGCAATTGAGAATGGAAAAAGAGCATGTGGGATGGGAAATGCAGGAGGAGGCTTGAGATGGTCATTATGGAGCAGGAATGCTTTGAGGAAGTGCCCTGGGAATTTCCCCATGAGCCAGGTCTGTCTATGCTGCTCTGGCTCACAGGTACCCCTGATAAGCACTGTACCTGAAACAACAGCAGAATGAGCTGGCATCCTTCTGCTTGCACTCTTGGAGTGACCAAGTGCTGAGGTGAACAAGAGGATTACTTCTGCTCAGTCACGAACAAAAGTTCTTTTAAAAATCTGTTTCTTGGGAATTCTGGACTCAAAATATTGTGGTGTTTGTGTAGGAACTCCTCAGATTTCCACAAGTCTATCAGACATCCATAAATATGGCACATCGTCTGTTTACGTGTCTGCCTCTGAATGTTAGGCACCTGATGTTGACCTTGCTAGCCATAAGACTTTAAACTTCATTCTTGCCTCACAAGTGGTGAGCCACAGAAGCCTGTCACGTGTCAGAAATATTTCAGTGCTTTAGTGAGCTCCAAAATGATGCTAGAAAGAAAATTAATCCTGAAAATGAGAAAACTTTCATGGCATTCTTCTGGTTCCATTACCAGAGAGCATGTGGTGCCAGATGAGCAGTGGGAGTCATTTGACAGAAAGACAGACATAATAGCAATCTTCTTCTGGTGTGAGCTACCACTTGGAAGTGTTGTAGTACATGATCTACTTATTACTGAAGCTACTTACTAAGCTAATCTTATCTTTAATGAGGAGATTATGCAGCACAACAATTCTGACTTGCACCTCAGCCTGAAAGAAAGCTTCTGGAAGCGTGCAGGGTGTGGGATAGAAGAAGCAATACCTCTGTGCTTCCAGCTTGGAGAATGCACCCAGGCCTACAGGACAACCTGAGAAAGGGGAGAGGTGGCAAATAACAAATTACAGTCAGTGTGGCCTGAAGTAGCGCTGCCAGGTAGTATTTCATCACCGAGTCCTCAGAAGCTGCATTGCAGATCCCCCGTGACCCAGCAACATTTTCTGGGAGAGGTAGGTCACCAGTGGTCGTGTGATGGTTGGTTGGTTGCTCAAAGTTCAAGTACTACCCTGACTAAGCTTCTTAGTGTTAAACCAGCCAGCCAACTAACCAACCAACTCTTCTGTTCCCATACGAGAACTGATAATCACCTGAATGAACTATTTGCTTACACAGAATAGACATTACAAATGCAAGTTCACTCAGTGCTTATCAGTAAACAGAAGATCACAAAGCATTTGACCTTGATTCCTGCAAAGTAACATTCCTGAGGCATCTACAGATTGCTCCTTGCCATCTCAGTCCTTGAATTGATTTGAACTTCTCTTGCACTATGTGTCTGAAAGCACAACTGAGAAAGCTTTGGAGGAGAAACTAGCCCTTTGCCTACAACATAGCAGACAAAGTATGCCTGAGGAGTCACCTCTCCTGTATTACTTAACCTCATTTTAAGTTTGTAGTTTACTTAGTGAAAACAGCATGCTCTTTGCTGGCCACTTGAAAAATGAAAGAAATAATAAAACAGTTGTTGGGCTGCGCAGTTTTCCTGAATAAATGTCTATTTTTTGTTTCAATCAAAAAATAATGAATCATGTTGTGAATTCACAGGTATAAGCTGAGTGAATTTGGCTCCTTAGAACACACAAATCCTTAGTGGACAAGCATAGCATTTTTACATTTCATCATATTACAATGGAAAAACAGAACTAGACCCTTAGTTTATATCGCTAAATACTTTATTTATACCACCTATCTTTTTAGACTTAAAATTTCACTGAGCCAACTCTCTGAGTACACAGGGCATAGAGAGATAATTTGCAGGCAATTAGGCAACCAGGTTGCTGTTTTCATTGCACTGTATTGTGGTCCCTTTTCCACTTAGGAAACAGAGATCTGCAAAATAGAAACCAAACTTCCTGTTACCACTTTTCCAAGCAATGCTCTTCAAATGGAAAAACATTAAAGGTTTGTTCCATAATCTAAGCATGCTTTGAGTATTCTCATGTATTAGTGGAGTATTGTTAAGTCTCATGAAGATGAAACTTTCCATCTGATGTGCTGATAACATAACAGAAATTTATACCCACAGTCTGGAGCTCATAGTCTGCAGAGGAGCTGGAGGGAATGATCACTCTGAGGGTGTCCAAAGAGTAAGTCACAGTATTGGTCTGTCTGACCTGCTTGTCCCTGTCCCCATGGGAGTGGGTCAGTGTTCCCATCTTTGGGAGCACCAGATCCATGAGCCATCAATGGATCAGACAGTCATCCAGTCCTGAGCTGCTGAATCTTCCAGGGGAAATTCTCATGAGGAGATGAAAGACATCCAACAAAGTCTCAGAAAGAAGAGGAATAATATATATTAAAATTGGCTTCTGAGAGGGTAACCCACATCCAAATTGTTTTAAGGGATAAACCAAGGACCAAGGAGTACAGCTCAGCAGTTCTCATCCTACTCAGCAAGGATGATATTTTCTTTGCAGTTTCTTTGCAGTTGAATAGTGTTTGTCATCCAAACATTTTGAGACATTGCAAAGTATATGTTTTATAACCTGGCTGTAGGAAAGTACTTACTTAGTTGCTTCCCTTGCTGTGCCTGGTGCTAAAAAAAAAAAAAAGAAACTGTCCCATCCCCAAATGGCTGCAAGGAGTAGTGGGATATTGGTCAGCTGTGATCTCAACACAGCAGAGCACTACTAACATTGTGGATGTCGCAGTAAAAATATACCGGTAAGGCAGCAATGAGTCATTTTTATGTGGGAATTGTCCTTGATACTAAATGAGAAGTGTTTAAGGGTAGAGGTAGCTATGAAAGGCTTTGGAAATGAAGATTAGTCTATGTTAGATATCACAAGCTCTTAAGTAGATAAAAACAGAACCTCTACCCTGCCAGTGCAACAGATAAAGAGAGAAATGGGGGGGCATATTTTTTCTAAAGCCTCCCTTAATCAGCAAAAAACAGCAGACAAACTTATCTTTGGTAGATAGCTATTTGTGGGGTATGGGTTACATTTATTATCCAGTAGGTTATAAGCTTTATTATAATTTCTGGTTTTTGACTGCTACATCCTTAGGAACAATATGAGCTGGATGTGATGCGTGTCATTTATTACTCTCTGCATGTCATTTGTATGGTAATGGGGGAATTTCCCTTTGTCCCAAGTGATTTCTGCAAAATTCTACGTGCTGGCTCTCGCTATACTTAGCGTACTCCAGTGTAAATTAAAATGCACATTCATGATCTTTGAACAAAACAGGCAAGGATAATTAGTAAGTTGATACTATTCTGTACAAAGCAGTTCAAAGTAGGACTTATAATTTGCAGTTAATCAGTTTTGGGTTTTTTTCCTTAAAATTCTTAATTGCCTTTCTATGATATTCTTTTTTAATAACATTTTTTCTACCAGTTTTAGATCCAATTATGCAGGCAATTTGTTTTTACTGTTACAGTTCTTATACATAGCTATGTGTGTGTTTATATGTGTATTTCTGCATGCATTTTGGTATACATTTTTCTCAGAAATTTTATATACTAGTGTGGTTAGACTTTTGTCGAAAATGTGATAATAGTGAAATTTTTGTATAACTATGAGAAGCAAGATACAAAAGGGAACAAAAAATATTAGATCAACACAGCAAAATGAAATAAATAAATAAATGAATCTAAACTTCTGTAATTCCGTTGCCGGTATGAACAGTTAACCTCATCTGGTATTTAATTCCCTATCCAATTATAACTCTCATTAGATGACTCTAATTATTGTTGCTTTAAAGTAAAATGAGGCATTAGAGATGGGGGCTGCATGGGCTAGGAGAGTTCACACTGCCAAGATTCCTGCGTGCACACATTGTGTGTAGTCAAAACCAACCTGTTCTGGCCCTCATGGAGCCTTCACAACCACCAGTAGTTTCACTGGTTATTGAACAACTTGTGTTTTCTGCTGCTTCTGCTACACTGTTATTGGAAATGACTACATACACTGTTTTTTGCAAGGGATAATAAAAATAAGCACTTTGTCCTTATTCAAGTGTGTATCAGATATTTTGTGTGATTTCACAACTTGTGATGGGATTTGTGCATAGTAAATGAAAAGGGTTTACCACCATCTGGTTCTCACTCATGAAGAGTATTTTTTTTTTTGTGTTTCTTGCTAGCACATGCAAATGCCACCGATTAACTTAGTCAGACCACTCTGATTCATCTGTGGTACAACTTTATTATATGCCACTACCTTTATTAATAATAAATGTTTCTGTTATTTAATAAGAGTGTTTTTTTACTGAAACATTGCTATAAGCTAATTTTGCTTCTGTTTTTATCCTGCTCTCATTTGGATTATTCTTGGGTAATTGTACTGATCTCAGTAGTTCCTCTAATTATACAGCACTGTAAAATCAGATTCATCCTCTGAGTCACTATTCAGCTAAATCTTTTGGTTAGCCAGACCCTGAATCACTGTTCAGGTTGAAACCTCTGGGAATCTTGCCATAGCAGGGCAACATAAACTCTGAGTGGGTTTTTAATGGCTTTTCAGTGTCGGTCGCAGTTTACATTGGGTAAGAAAATTGAAGCTAAAATAAATTCCGTTCATGTGGTACAGTTCCTATTTTATACCACAGAGCCTTATTTTGCATTATTAACAAGTTTATTACCACTCCTGTTAGGTGACTAGCAGGTGCTGCTCGGAGTGAATAAATCATGCAGTTAATTCACATGAAAGGCAACTCATGCAGGAGCTGATAGACATTCATGAGGCTGAAGAATCAAGTTCTTTAATAGCAATGTCAGGCTGTTCAGTCTTCCTTTCTAGCCTATTTCTTTATAAAAATGTTAAAAGAGATTGCTTTGGGACACTTGCATTCTTGAACTATTGCAATAATCTAATGAATTTTTGATAGTCAAATTCAGAGGGTTTTGTGATCACTAACTTTCTTGATATGTCTGTAGCTATTGAAATTGATCCCTTGTGTCAGTGTTGGCTGTCCATCTTCTTGCTGTCATAAGCTCACAGATTAGCTGGGAAGAATATGTTACTTTTAATTTAAAGGAAAGGTGCAGTGAAAGCTGCTTGAGCAGGTTTGAATAGAGTAATATCCAGCATATAATGAAAGCCTTGATTTGTCTCACTGCATTGCACAGATAAGCAAATTGTATTTCCAGCCGTAGCAACCTGCTGAGTGGCAGGGAGAAAAAAAACAAGACTTGACAATAAGGAGCCCCACTGCATCACATCAATTGGGCAACATGAATTCTGTCTTGTCAAGGCCCTTAGCTATTGAGAAGCTATGAAGCGACCTTGCAATGAACATTTACCCTCAGCAATGAGCTGCAGTGCAAATGACTCAGAAGACTTTTGCCAGCAAAGGTTTTACTACAGATTTAGTGCCTCTAGCTAATAAGCTTTCATGGAGAGCTGACAAAGACGGTGGGGTTATGCCTACACCAAGTGATGGAAACATACGTTCTTATCATGTGTTAGCGACATACTGCAGTCTGTCACTTCAGAGAGGTTTTTGAGATGCATTTGCTCTTTGGAGTGAGGGCTAGGAATATCTGACTGTGTGATCTCTAGGTAATATATCTACTTTCTTAATTCAGTCCCCATTTTCATTATCACTGGGCATCCTGACGAGTTACAGATTTGCCTGTTTTGATGAAATGGCTGCGTGCCAGAGTAGCCAGAATGGATCAGGAGGGTTTTACAGTGTCTGGGACTCACACTAGGAACAAAGGAAACCTGCTAATTGTTGAAAACTATTGTGAGCAAGTATCCTTAATGTTTTTTTGAGCAAACAGCTAAGGGTTGCTAATGATGACATCACTGTGTGCATCTATTTTTTTTATTTTTATTCTTCTGCTTTTTTTTTTTTACTTTTTTTCAACAAATGTATTCGTACGAATGAGGAGGACTTTAAACTTTGATGATTTCTTAGTTATTGCAACCTGACCTTCTTCATGCAGTCTGGTAGGAGCTGTAGAAGACTACCAAAGAGCAGAGCCAGATCTGTAATCGATACCTCCAGTGTTTTGTAACACTCAAAAGAAGCAAAGAAGGTCTGGCAACTTCTTGTCAATAACATTGTTTACAACACCCCAGTGCCCTGACTCATACAGCAACTGCAGGATTTTATTTTTTTTTTTTTTTTGTGTGAAGAAAACACAACAAATTAGAAGAATCAATGGTCTGGGGAAAAACGATCATCCATTTCCAAGCCCTTGCTGTGGGCTGGTTGCCATCTACCAGCTCAGGCTGCACAGGGCTCCATCCAACCTGGCCTTGAACACCTTCAGGGATTGGGCACCCACAGTTCTCTGGGCAGCCTGTGCCAATCCCTCACTGCCCTCTGAGTAAAATATTTCTTCCTAACATCTAACACGAATCTCCCCTCTTTTAGTGTTAAGCCATTCCCCCTTGTCCTATTACTTTCAGTGTAAAAAGTCAATCTCTTTCCTGCTTGTAAGCTCCCTTCAAATACTGGGAGGCTGCAGTGAGGTTTCCCAATAGCCTTCCTTCTCTTCCCAAAGCTAAACAAGCGCAGCTCTCTCAACCTTTCTCCACAGGAGAGGTGCTGCAGCACTTCGATCATCTTTGTGACTCTCCTCTGGATCCACTCCAGCATCTCCACATCCTTCCCTGTACAGGAGGGGTTTGCTGGTGGATGGGGCTGTGCTAAAAAGCCTGGGTTAGAGCGATCAGAATTTGGCCAGGCTGTCAGGCAGAGCTTTCTATGCTGTGGTCACACCCTGGCTCTACTGTGCGCTGTTTGCTCTTCATCTCTATATCATTCCCTCAGGGCCTCATATAGCATCCAGTGGTTACATGCGTTCTTCTGGAGCACAGCAGTTTGTGAACCACAGCCTGTTTGCCTTCAGAGTTGATGAGTTTGACCTGTTTGTCAAGCTCAGGCTGGGCAGCAGCTCTAGGATTCATGTAGGAGAAGAGGTAAGGCTGGAGCTCACCTACCTGGAGGGTCATGTGGCATTGTCCTCAGTGCCCAACTTAAGAAATGGTTTTCTCTTCCAGACACAGGGAGAAAGCACAGGCCATATCCTCACAGCTCCCTGTGCTCCATCTTCCAAGTGCACAGCTGAGGTCTCTGCATGTCTCTAGCTTCCTTTCTGTTTTCTTAGAAAAGAAAGGCCAACACTTGTTCCATGCCTCCTCCGAAGCACAGCAAGTCCTTGAAAGCAGATAGCATCTTACATTGGGATGCTGCCTAACTAACCAGGGGAAAATGCTGGCATCTCACCGTGATGTTCTTCTGAAAGGAACATGGGGCTGCAAGGCTGCATGAGCAGAAAACAACATGTGTTAAAGCAATTAAACTGCATGACTAAGGGGAAATTAATGACACTTGCAGCCCACACCTTCTCTATGCACAGGCTCCTTTCCCTGAGATGAGGGGCTGCCATGTTCCCTTATCTGGTGAACACATGGGAGCACCTCGACTGTGTGATGCTGCTGCCATCAGGTGGTGATTGCTTGTGGATCAAGGATTTTGTGTTTAAAATATGCTATTTAAAGCATGTTTTCAATTCCCTCAGAGGCAAGTAATATCTTATTCTTCATAAGCTTGATGCCTATCACAGAAGAAAAGGTTATGTGTTTTGAGAAGGAATTAGAAGTCATTGGGTTGAGCACTGCACTCAGTTTTCCCTGAGGATCTCCGTTATGATGACACAAACACCTTGAGAACATTCACTGTCAGCATGCAGGAATCATGGGAACAGGCTGAGCATGGAGTGTTCTCTCTTCTTCGTTGTTATCTGTTTGTTAGTGTCTCTACCTTTTTACAAATGGCATAGAATTCTTTACTGATCCTGAAAAACGACTTTTTCACCTGACTCAATTATGCAGCTCTAAAAGAGGATTTGTTTCATTGAAATCAGGAGTACTGCTGGGCTATTGCTGACATCAGCATAAAAATATGTCAACATAGGAAAATGTAGATTGATATAGAACTAATATAAAGCAGAATAATATAAGAAAGTTATTTTTGTACATTTAACTACTTTTACTCTCATTTTATACCCATTAATGGAAGTCAATGTAGGGCTACAGGAGAGGTATAAGACAGAAGGGACAGACTCTTAACCATGTCTGTTGTGATAGGACGTTGGGAAATGGTTTCACACTGAAAGATTTAGATTGGATATGAGGAAAATGTTTTTTACAGTAAGCGTAGTGAAGCACTGGAGCAGACTGCCCTGAGAGATAGTGGTGCCCTGTCCCCAGAGACGTTCAAGGTCTGGATGGGGCTCTGAGCACCTGATGGAGCTGTAGGTGTCTCTGTTCATTGCAGGGATTTGGACCAGATGATCTTTAAGGGTCCCTTCCAACTCAGACAATTCTATGAGTCTTTGATTCTACACTACACCGAGAGAAAATGTACCTTGCATGTGTATGAAAGATGGCAAGATGGTCCCTGAAACACGTCAGTGAAGGCCAATATGAGCAAAGTGTTTTCCCTAACTAGGCAACAATACTTGCTTTCAAACTATACAATACTAATCGATTTGGCATGTGGTTGGTGATTTGGGATGATCTAGTAATTGATTTTAAAACAGATGCTTGCTGTCAAATGAGCATTTGTATTTATTTGATGTTTCTCTGGGAGCTCTTGGGGTTTTGCTATCTCAGAAGCCTTTTTGTTCTCCTTTCCTAGACCCCCCTTTTGCTTCTCTGATCTTTCTTCCTCTCATCTTCTTTTGATGATTCCTGCTGACAAATTCCTTTGAGGTTTCTTCCCCAGTATAAGCCTTGGCCTTTATGTTGGACTTTAATTTCATTTTGCTTAAAATTCTTTTTTATTAACAGTTTTTTTAAAAAGACTAAAATGCCATGAGCACACCAAACAATTTGGGCATCATCTACTACAAACTGCACAAGCAAAACCATTGATTCTGCTTCCTGAAATCACTGTGCTTTAAATCATCAGCGATTTAAACAAGTTACAAACAAGAGTATGTTCCCTCTGACAGACAAAACCTTGTGTAGTCCTTCAAGTGAAAGTTAAAATGTGCTGGAATTAGTGTGTCTATTGACATCAAACTAGATATGCTTGAATGTATGTCTGTGTTTGTGTATACAGTTGCTTGCAGGAGAATCAAACTATTTTCCACCTTTGTTGTCATCTGTGGATACAACATTAAGAATATTGTTTTGATTCTCAACTGTATTAAAAAAAATGCAATGTCTGGAACAAGAGGCAGTTTTTAACTGTATGAAGAAATTGATTTATTTAATTAGTAAAATGTCTTAAGTGCCTCTACCCTTCCTTTGACCTCTAGAAATGCAGGAAGTCTATATTTTCCAGGTGCAGTTAAAAAATCTTTCTGCTTAGTCTCCAAGGACACCTCCTCAGTAACTGAAGTTTCTTTTTAGAAGTTAATGATACTGCAGTTTTTAACCATAGCTCATCAAGGGGCTCCACCAAGGAGTGGACCCACTACTTCGATTTCCCAAAGATCTCTTTTCTGTCTGCAGCACAGATCTATGAGGGAGACATTTTTTCTTTGAAGAGAAAAAGTTCATTTCTTTTCCTGGGTGTTGGGAGATATTAGCAGTCAAAGGTTGAAGAGGCAGTAGGACCAGTCTTGCGCCAACTTGCTCACTCTTGTAGAAGGGCTTTCTATGACACTGCCCACAGGGATGTATGGGCAGACATGCCACCATGCTTCCTATGGAGGTGACAGTGTGGACATGTGTGCACGAGTACATCCAGAGGATTGTTTTGGAGAGACTCACTTTGGTGAGGTTCTGCCTTACACAAAACAGAAGCCTGTGGGCAGACAAAGGAAAATATTTGATCAAGGTACTGATTTTGGCTGTTCTTGTCTTGCATGGAAATTGGACTGTTGATGCTTGTGATACATGTAGCCTCAGTGGGTAAATTATACAGCTAATAATCTCTATTTCTGTTGACCCATGACAGCAGAAAAATAAATACATTTTCCACTCTAAAACTATTCCTTCTCTTCTCCAGTTTTTCTCATTTTATGGAAGTGACAGCATCTGTCAAAGAACTGGGCTGGACAAGCATCCTTGCCTTTTTTAAATCTCATTTAGCTCAGTAGTATGACTCAGGACTAACAAAGAATGCAGAAATAGATTTTTAGAAATACTTGAAAAAATGCATTTATTGGCCCCCATGACAATAACATTGATGTGCACTTATTAACAAAGAAGAACTCAACTAGCTGAGAGCTCTGCACAAGACTGAGAAGCAGATTTATCACAGAAATATCTTCATAGACATCTCAGTGGTGGAGTATGTTATACAGCAGTATAGCCACCTATTTGGATTTCCCAGTGTCGTTTACAGTACAGGATTTATGCACAATCTGATGGTTACCACTGAGTTTCCAGAGATAAATCTCCAATGGTCATGGCTCTTCTTTGAGAAATGTTTTACCTGGAGCAACATACAAGTCTCTAGTTTTACTGATCTTAAAAGAATTGTTGACGTAACTTCAAACATCCAAACAGGCAGATACTTCCTTTTATACACCGGGAAGATTTAGATTAGATTTGAAGAAAAAACTTTTTTCTGAAAGAGTGGTCAGGCACTGGAATGGCCTGCCTAGGGAGGTGGTTGAGGCACCATCCCTAGCGCTGTTCAAGAAGTGTTTAGATGAGGTGCTAAGGGATTTGATTTAGTAGTTCATTGGGTAGAGATGGTGATAGGAGGATGTTTGGACTAGATGATCTTGTGGGTCCTTTCCAACCTAATGTATCTATGAATCTATGAAACACATGCTGGGCTAGTTCTGGCTAAAAAACCTACCGGAAATCTCTCTTCAGTTGCTGATCCACTGTTAAGTCCATCCAGAGCTTTACATTAAGTTCAGAGAATCATAGGATCACCAAGATTGGAAAAGACTTGCAAGAATTGGCCATCTACCACCAATATTTCCTCACTAAACCGTGTCCCTCAGTACAACATCTAAATGTTTCTTGAGCACCTCCAGGGTTGGTGACTCCACCACCTCTCTGGGCAGCCTGTTCCAGCACTTGACCATTCATTCAGAGATTAAACTTTTCCTAATATCTAACCTGACTCTCCCCTGATACATCTTTAGGCCATTCCCTCTTGTCCTAGTTATACAGAAGAGGCCTACCTTCACCTTACCACAACCTTCTTTTATGGAGTTGTAGAGAGTGATTATGTTTTCCCTGAGCCTCCTCATCTCCAAACTAACAAATTGTAGTTCCCTCAGCTGCTCTCAATCAGACTTGTGCTACAGACTCCAGAACCTCAGTGTCTTGTAGTAAGAGGCCCAAAACTGAACACAGTACTCAAGGTGTGGCCTCACCAGAGCTGAGTACAGAGGGATGGATATCATGTGAACCTAAATTAATCTCACATTGCTACTTGCCACATGATATCACATGGATATCATGTGAACCTAAATTAATCTCACATTCCACTTGCCAGTGGAATGCTCCCCCCTGCTGTCTGAAGATGAGCTGGAAAGCATCTGTCAGGGAACATGTTCTAGAGAGATGTCATTTCTGCCATGGGCAGCCCAATCCACTCTGGATGCTCTTCAGGTTTCAATATCAAATCTATGTGTTGTAACTTTTAACGCATTTGGACTGATGCCTTCTTCAGCTGTATTCATCAACCAGGCATTCCTCAAGTTGAGCTGTTTGACTGCATTTTGGTGGATCACTAGCTGACTAGTATGTGGTGTCCAAGCATTCACCACTTCTAGGTCAGCTGTCTCTGAATGGTTTGAGGATGAATAACATGGAGTAAGTACCTTGCTTCAGGTACTGTGCATGAACCTGGACATGCAGAGCTGTGGAGCACAGAGGAACCAGCAGCCGACTAAAGAATTTCCACCCCTCACTCACAGCATACCTGCATCGTGTAGCAGCCAGTGATGCAAGCTTTGAGGAAGATAGTAAAAGTTTTGACCAATTATTGCCATAAACTATGAGGTCACAAGGAGTATGTGGAGGAGACTTTTAAGGAGAACCTGGTTTCTTACAGATGTGAAGTGGGATTTGAAGTGATGTTAGAAAGATCCAGATGTACTTTATGCAGCTGATTTTCAGATTGTGTGGTAAATACAAGTGCAAAGAATAAAGTGTCCTCAAGAATAAGTAGTCTGCAAATTACTGCAAATTAAGTCTACTTTCAACTGAAACTTTCTGACACAAGTACATTTTGTATTTCAAAAGAACACTCTCTGGTTTGCTAAAACAAACTGATCTCTCTAATAATGGCAAGGTTCTGGCTTTCTTTCAAGGCAAAGGTTCACACATACAATTAAACTTGATTAACAGAGGACCACAAAATCTTTTTTTGGCACTGAAATTTTTGGCATGTGACCTTCAGCAGAACTGCTTCCTTAAGTCTGAGGTCCCTGAGAAAAAGTTTGCAGAACAAAGTCATTTTTAGTTAATGTTAAAATGCCAAAGATTCATCTACCATACATTTTCCCTCTTCATTTATACTTCTAGTTATGCCTTAACTAAAGCCTTATGTAGCAATAAAAAGTCAAGAGTAGCATCTTTGAAAAAATAGGTGGGACAATGCAGCAAAACAAATCTGCCAGAGATTTGCTTTCCCACATGATATTTGCAACTTCCTAGAAATCTTCCTGGAGCCTCTCTTTGATACTGCCATTATGTACTGATTAATTTGTTATTTGTAGAAGCATAGTTCTTGAGAGTGATTTTCCCTTGCACTTTTCCTAATGTTACCTTGAGTGCTGTCTCAAAACAAATGCAAGTCTGGAGTAACAGAAGATACTCCATTTGATCTCTGACAGATCTAATTGCCCATCTGTTCTCCAAGTATAAATCCAAGATTTCTTCCTTTAAAAAATACTGTCTGGTGAATTTCTACTCTTCAGACCAAATTGGCATTTTGGCTGAAGCAAAAAATCATCGCAGAGTGTTATACTAAAATGGTGGGTCCAAACTCTAAAGATACTCATTTCTTCAATGACCACGATAACAACAGAGGGTGGAGCTGCTTGGACTTGTGTAGCTGAGTATCAGTGGTGAAAGTTCAGAAACATTCTGAAGCCTATTTAATTCTTATTCTCACATTAAAGTAATGGCACCTGTCTTCCCGCCCATCAATCTGTGCAGCATATGCAGGCTTTTCTGCTCCAGTTCAAATAGGAATGACTCACATGATATTAAGCCTCTTATTGGAAATGAATTACATTATTGCCTTTTGCAGAATGGTAGGTTTAAAAAGCCAAGTTAGTGTTGTTCGTGTTGTCAGTAGCTGAAGGCACTTTGGGCAGAGCAAATTTATAGCTTTTCTGGATATCTGTACGTTGAAGTCATCTTTCCAATGAAATGTATTAAATGATAAGAGAAAGTATTAGCATTTAAAAGTCTTTGAATTGATTAATGAGAACTAGGTTCCACCAGACTTCAAAATAACTTCTTATGATTGCAATCATAGAATCATTGTAGAATCATAGAATCATCATAGAATCATCATAGAATCATCATAGAATGGCTTGGGTTGGAAGGAACCTCAAGGATCATCAGGTTGCAATCCTCCTGCCATTGCCAACCACTAGATAAAGTACTAGATCAGATTTTCCAGGGCCTCATCCAACCTTGCCTTGAACACCTCCAAGGATAGGGCATCTGCAACCTCTCTGGGCAGGCTGTTCCAGCACGTCACCACCCTCAGTGAAAAACTTCACCCTGACATCCATTTCCACTTGTCCTATCACTATCTACCTGTGTAAAAAGTTTATTTTCCTCCTGTTTATAATCTCTCTTTAAACATTGGAAGACCTCAATGAGATTTCCCCTCAGCCTTCCCCTCTCCATCCTGAACAAGCCCAGTCCCTTCAGCCTGTCTTCCTGGGAGAGGTGCTCCAGCCCTCTGATGAGCCCTCTTCTGAACCTGCTCCAACAGCTCCACATCCTTCCTGTGCTGGAGGCCACAGGCCTGGATGCTACTCCAACTGGTGCCTTACCAGAGCAGTGTAAAGAGCAACAATCCCCTCCCTCTCCCTGCTGCAACCCCTCTTTGATGCAGCCCAGGATACCATTGGCCTTCTGGGCTGCAGGCAGACACTGCTGGCTCATGTTAAGGTTTTCATCGACCAGGACCCCTGAGTCCCTCTCAAGGAGTTCTCCCAGTCGGTATATACATCTGCAAACTTGTTTTCCACTCACATGCTTGAGCTCTGACATATTTATATTGTCATCTTTCCAAGCATTTTGTCAGTAACAGCTACACCTCTGACCCTGGCTGTGTTTGAAATACTGCTTTGCAAAAATTATTCTAAAAATGAAATAGGGATAATATTTGAGATGGCAAGCAGGCCAGCCTCTGAAGCCTGGTGTCTAACAAAGTGTTACAAAGCTGCGACATCACATTACTTATGGAGAATTGCCATTTTTCTTTACTGCTTACTAGCCACAGAGATTGGTAAGATTCAAATTTTGGGTGATATGCTTGAACCAGTGTACAAAGGCGGTTTGAATCAGTTGACATAAGTCAAGTAGGACTATATGAACTCTTTATGAAGGAGAAATAAATCAGTGCAGTATTCTCAAGGGAGCCCAGCTTTTCTACAATCAAATTGCTTATACACAAGCACAGGACACAGGGCAGGAGCAGCCAGGCTTTTTATTCTGTCATGAGTGTGTGTACTAATATGAATAATTTGATGTTTCTTGAGCAACCTAATTATGCTTAATAACTGATATATTCAGAGTAATTGTTATCAATTGTGTTCATTTGTGTATTCAGCATAATTTAATGAGCATTTTTAATTGATATTCCTGTGACATTCTCCCCGTGCTGTGATTAGACTGGGATTTTCGTATCTACACTGTTTTCATTTATTGCTAACTAGCAATTTACATCTAATAGTTGTTTTGTTGTTGTTGTTTTTTCTCTCTCTCTCCCTCTTTTTGTTTTTTTGTTTTGTTTTTTTTTTTAATTAGAGGAGATCTTGAAGACTCATATTGCTCATTGGTGGTCTCCTGATGGCACCAGGTTAGCATATGCAACAATTAATGCTTCCAGAGTCCCCACCATGGAGATCCCAGTGTACACTGGCAGCCTGTACCCTACTGTTAAAACATACCATTACCCAAAGGTAAGGAAAATTAAAACAAACAGTTCTGTTGTTCTGTTAAAAACATACAAACAAACAGCAAATTCATATTGTTTTTATTTTTTTCTTGGTAGGCTCAGATAGGAGACGGTATAATTGGGCATGTTTGTAAGCAGTGAAAATAAGAAGATCTAAGGAAAAATCAGCTGCTCCCCAGTGAATGGTCTTCATTTTTCTTTAGCAATATTATTAAAATTGCATTTTTCCAATCCAAGTATTAGTAATTCCAAATATAATGAAAATAAAATGTTTCAGTTCTTGCTTTGTGCCTCTAGTTGTGCTTCTGTTCTAGACAGGAGTTGACAGTATCTAAAATCTTACAACAATCCATAAAACATTTGGGTTTTTGGCATTTTTAAGAAAAGAAACAAGAAGGGAAATTTAGTGTTCCAATTTCTCTACAGTTTCCAGGATATGTACTCTGCAGCAATGTTGTTTCTTCTGTCATTTCTTGCTTATGTACTGAGTTCCTCAGAACTCACAGATTGGTCCAAACTGAACCGTAATCAAACAGAAGAGATACATATATGCAGGTTTTATAGAAAGTAACTGACTCAGTAGGTTTCCTACAGTAAAAGAATGAATCCAGATATTACTACATTTACCATTATCCTGATACACTCTTCTATCAAAAAAATATTCATAATAATAAAGGAATTATTTCTAGTCAGCAAGTAAAGCAACATCTTCTACCAAGGTTAGAGGTGTCCTATGTAGAATTTCGCTTTGATTCTGCCTACTGAGCTTTCCACACCTCTGTGATAAACCACCTTACATATGCTTTCCCTATGAATGACTGTGGCCCCCTTCCATAATCTCACACAAGGAGAGCACATTTTACAATTCATGGGCACATCATAAATCAAAAACATTCCCTGTTCTATGATATAGTAATTATTTGATTTTTATTTCATTTTATTTTGAAATCCAGGCTGGAATGGAAAATCCAACTATTTCTTTGCATGTGATTGGTCTGAACGGCCCTACTCACGATCTGGAAATGACACCCCCAGATGATCAGAGAATGAGGTGGGTGCTTTCTCGTACTAGCATGCCCAATCTGGTTCTGTTTGGGCTTTATATCAGACTTTCACTTTTTTGAGGTTAGTCTACAGGTACTTTTTTGCCACTACTGACAAGTTTCACTTTGGATAAATCTAGTTAAAAGAATTCTATATTTTTTTTCTTCCTTGTGTTTTTATTGAGCACTGTTCATTTTTTACACAAAATCCCCATGACCCAGTCTAACTTCACAGTAGGCTTATTTTTAGAGCACTGAGCAGAATGCTGTGAAATCCGTAACAACATTTCATTTCCCATCTAGGCATTGGCATTTGAATAGAGATAGTTGTCTGTGTACTGTATGGGACATCGTGAAGCAGAAACAAGGCAGATCTCTAATACTGCAAACTTGAGTGCTCTGCTTTGTGAGTCAAGCATAGGAATTAAATCAGAAGGGCTTTCTGCATACACATTGCCCTGTCTTCATTAAAAATATAGAAAGGAAAGCATTTTGCTGCTTTTAGGGTAAGTATATTTGAGAAGTTGGCCTGCAGTTCAGCCAAGCACTTAGCCACCCATTTCTATTTAAGCAAGTGCTCCAGTCTGTTTTCATTCAGCAAGAGCTGAAAATTTGGCTTGGACTTCAGCCTATGACCAAAGCTGGTGCTACATTTATAGGCCTCTGAGTACTTGAAGGGTGCATCACAATGCTCCAGCCTGTCCTTGGGAGAGAAACAGCTTTAGTCAGTGCCTGGCACACCTCCCTGCAAAGCCTGGGGATTAGAGTCTGGATTTCAGCAGCTTTGCTGTATGCTTGAAATAGCTTTACAGCACGACATCCTGCAAAAGAATTCTGCTTCTGCATTCTGCTTCTACATCTAGTACCTACAGTGACCCCTCCACCCAGCATCACGATGCTTTCTGTGCATGTCAGATGTGATGCAACAAGGTTTTCATTCCCAGCACATCACTTTCTCAAGTAGCAGCATCCGATCACACTTCACCTTTCTTGGCTGATTGCTAAATTAGGCTGCTGCACAGGCGTCCCAGTTCCAACAGACATACAGGTGTAGCACTGAGATAATGGAACAGGCCAGCTGTGATGGCAGGGAAAGGTGCTAGTGTGATCTCCATTATGCATGATCATAGAGTCATTAAGTTTGGAAAAGACCACTAAGATCATCTAGTCCAATCATCAGCCCACCTCCCCACTCCTACTGACCATGTCCCTCAGTACCATATCTCCACACCTCCAGGGGTGGTAACTCTGCCTCACTACTCTTTCTGAGAATGAATTTTTCCTAATACCCAACCTGAACCACCCCTGGTGCAATTTAAGGCCATTACCTGTAGTCCTATACATGATGAATACAGATAGTCTGTGCCTGGTTGTTGTGCATGTGCTGTGTAGTCATCTGATGAAAGGATGCTAAACCGCTGTAATCACTTACAGTGGAAGTTACCTTTCTTCCTATTAAGAAAATTAATGTCAGCCTCAGAACAAGTTTTCACTGAATCACTCTGAAAGTCTCCAATTCATATCCAGTTATGCAACAGCAGATATATGACCCATGAACAAACCAAATGAGCTGTGTTTGCCTTCCAAACCAACTGCTTCAGGTCTGCAGGCTGCAAGCCCAGCTCACAGTACCCACAGCATCAGCAGCTCCTGGACAACATCTGTTCAGAGAACATTCAAAAATGTTTTAATTATAGTAATAAGTTGAGACTGCAGGCACCACATGTTGCTAATAAATTTGTGCTATGTGACTACGGGTGGCTGTAATTCATTGGGTTTCAATCAATATTGTAAAATGATGCAAAATATGTCATAATTAATCAGCATTTTTAAATTTCATCAAACACACGATGATTTTCATCCCTGGAGCATATTATTAGTGCTGCTGGAGCAAGAGGAGTGCATTTTCATTACGCCTAAGTTTTCCAAAATGAGAGGATTAATGTGATAATATTTCATGAAAAGACACAAGGGGTGCACTGTACAGACAGTTACAGAAAAGAGTATAGAAAATGTAGGGAAAACTGATGATAATAAGGATCTAGAGCATTTCAGTGTGCCCAACTTGTTCACAAGGATGACACATGGACAGAGCAGTGAGTCCTGGTGTTCTTTGTATCTGGAGCAAAGTGTTTTGGTACAATCAGTACAAGTGAAAATAAAGGGGAGATATTTCATTTGTTTTGTTTTAGAGTTAAAGGAAGATTTTCCACGGAGTTGAAACATTTGTCAGAAAAAAAAAAAAAAAAAAAGTTGATGATAGGAAGTGCATTTGGAAGCAATAGAATATGGTTTCAAAATCTCTTTCCTCCTAAAAATCTTCCATTCTGAGCATTTTTACCAAATTTTCTGCAGTTCCATGCTTTGCTTCATTTGCTTGAGAAGAAGAAAGTGAATGAAAGGGGAAGAATGAGTGGATTTCAGAATTAAAATAAAATAAAATAAAATAAAATAAAATAAAATAAAATAAAATAAAATAAAATAAAATAAAATAATTTAAAGGTTTAGTATTTAATGTCTGAATGGCATTTTAATTTTGATGAGAAGCATTGGACCCATAAGAGTGAACTGCTACGTCAGCAGGTGATGGGAGCCAGACTGCAGACCAGTATATTTCTTGCAGCACATGGGCATCTCAGATGGCAAATGAAGCACTCCCCTGAGTGCAGAAGTCATAAGAAATACGTTCTCCTTCCCTCAGCTCCTATAAAATCCATACTGGGTCAGACAGTGCTTGGGAAATACCCCACTCCCCTCCATTGGCTGCTCAACCAGAGCAGCTATCAGAGTGCAGGTGTTTACAATTAGCTGAGATGAATCACACCTTACTGTCTCATTTTCCTCTGCAAAATGGGAGACATAAAATTTAGTTGTCTTACAGAAGAAGTGTAAGGAGAAGTAAATTAAAGACTCTGAGACTAGAATAATAAGTACTCTACAGGTACGTGCCACTGTCTGCTTGCTGGATGTCTGTAGGCTTCACGGAGGCTACAGTTAGAAATTGGGTCTCCATGCCCATCTCCAGGGTTGTAGGGAAGATAAATATAAGACTTAAAATAATAATTAAAAGTTCCTGAGCAAGAACTACATCTCCTGTGTTCCAGCAATGACAAAGATGTGGAAATTTAGTATATGTCTTTCAAACTTTAAATTGGATTTATGGAAAAAAACACTTCAACTCACAATATGTACAGAATTCACCTTCCTTTTCAGGGTGACTGAATCTGCTCAGTTCATTGTGAAGAGGATGAAGAGGTGGTTTTACCGTTTAATTTTGCTTCAGTATCTTTTTTCCTTCTTAGGGCTTATGCTCTTGCTGATAGAGCGTAAAATTACAATTTTATTTCAAGCACTGAATTTTCGGACTGCTGTTTTCTCACCTGGAAGTATCCTTCCTCCCAGTGTGGTGGATGCTGTTGATGAGGCCTTGTGTTATTTATCCCCAGCCAAATTCAGGCACCAAATGTTACAGAAAACTACAAAATCAATTCTCAACTAGTTATTTTGCTAGAGAAGCGTGTCGTTGTTGCTTTTGCCCTTTTTCTTTAGTATATGCAGGAGTGCTTGCCAGAACACAGAGTACTCTCCAGTGACACAGCACATTAATTCCAAAGGGAGCAACAATTCCTTATACATATTTTATAGCAAACAAATGAACTAATAAATTTTTATAGACTGTGTGCTGTGAGAAGTTGTATTGTAATTTAAGGGTGTCTTTGGCCCGCACAGCCCGTTGGTGTATTCAAGCACTATGAGCTCCATCAGCCCAGCAAGAGCCTTACCCTGAGAATGGAATAGTGCAGAGGTGGACATCTGTGAGCACCTCTTGGAAGGTGACCATCAGGATATTTATTTGTGATCCTGGATTTTCAAGCCCAGTCCAGCCTAAGTGGTTACATTAGTCAGTATTGCACATTGCTCAATTTTGCCATGTTTTCTTGGGCAAGATAGTGTTTATAAGTAGTGATTTGCTGTGGATGTTACTAGAACCTGAGTGTGTCCAACAATAAAGAATGGTGTAGGGAGTGTGGGATGACATTTTTGACGATGTAAAAAGTCACATCTCTACTGACTTCTTTTTGGCAACTAGTTGTTACTGTTCTGCAGATATCCAGCCCCTCTCTAAACTATGTCCTTCCTGCTCTTGTCTTTCTGATGCAACACATCTGAATGTTATCAGTCACATTCAGAGATCCTTTACTCTCCGTAAGCATAAAGAACCCAACTGTTGGCACTGATGAGTTTGAGTCAGTCAGTTGTCTGCTCAGAATGAAAATTGTTTGCAATTTCTTTTCCACCAGTGCATAAATTTGTAGCTCCAGGCATTTCAGTCCTTGGAAAACTGAATACCTTGAAAGGTTCTTTATCTCTACCCGTGGGTCTTTGAAAACAACTTTCAGAAGTGGCAGATAAAACACCTGCACAGCCTTAAAAATGTCATCGTTAGGGATTGAAATCCATACATAAGGAAGCCCAGAGACATCAAAATGCACTGTTTTAATAACCAGAAACACCTCTGTGCTTTCAGGGACTATTATGTCACCATGGTGAAGTGGGCTACCAGCACCAAGGTGGCAGTGAACTGGCTGAACAGGGCCCAGAACTTCTCCATCCTGACGCTGTGTGACGCAACCACGGGTGTCTGCACCAAGGTAGGGAGAAGAGCCAGGAGGTCCTTGGCCACCTACACCTGAGGAGAAGGTGTTCCAGCTGTCTCACCTGGGGACATGTCCACTGGTGCATGTTTATTTAGGTAGACAGAATATAAACCATGTTATTAGTATGTTATAAATTATGTAATTAATTCCAGTTAATTAATACCTCCAGAAGATATACTAATATAAATGTATGCATAACTATTAGCATCTTTCTCATAACTATTAGCATCTTTTCTTAAAAGATACCATCTTTTAAACCAACATGGAAATTTCTCTAGTAGGAAGGAGAGAGAGATGCAATCAAGCAAATCTATCTCTATGCTATACATATGCTCTGCATAGAGCACAGTACAGATTATTTTCTTAACAACCTTTGTTTCAACCTTTATTACTAACAAATTGTATTTCTTCAGGGAATAGTGTGACTTGTGTATTTTGTTCTTCTGCACAACATTTCAGATTCAGTCCAACTACACTTTGTACTGATAAACTTGCCAGGAATGTTATTTAATGGTCTCGTTTCATTTTAGAAACATGAAGATGAAAGTGAAGGTTGGCTGCACAGACAGGTAATAGTGATCTTCTCTTTGTGGTCAAACTTTTGGCCAGTTTATTTTTTTTTTTCTACCAAGGTGAAAAACTGATTTCCAGAAATAAGATGGCACGGTTTGTTGTGTTATATAAAACAATTTTCCAATACTAAGAAAGCATGGTGTGCCTGAGGTGTCACCTTCTCTAGTGTGCACAGAATTCTTAGCCTACGATTTACTAGGGTTTAAGAGACAAAAATCTGATGTTGATGGTAATTCACCTATTCATGGAGCAACCTCAGAGGTAGTTCTTCAAATCCTGCTCTGAGAGTGATGATTATTTGAAGCACTGTGGTGGTTGCTTTCTGGTCTTCTAGATTGGAAAGAGGTCTGCTGTTGAAAACAGTACTTTTAATTAAAAGGGCCTATGTCCATTTACAGTCAAAATCACGCAGATAGAATTTTAGGTCACTTAAGCTAAATGTGGCAAAATTATCTATTAGTCTACAGCTGTTATCACAGAATCACAGAACTGTAGGGGTTGGAATCAGATATAAGGTAAAAAAATGAATTAAATTGTCCATGGGGCAGCTGAAACACGGCAGGCTTACATGAATCCTAGAATGAGGAAAAACTGTCTGGTTTTCAACAAACATTCATTTCACATAATTCGTCTGATGCTCTCACTTTTATGTTGAACTACTGCTTTGTTAACTATGTGCTGCCATCCTCCAAATGAAATAAAACTTAGACAAAAATTAATCCCTATAAATTCACTAGGTATACTAGGCATATACATATATAGTGAGTTTAAAACTCCAAAGGATTTTTTATTTAGGAAATTTTCCTTTTTTCTTTTCAGAGAAGATTTTTTTTTTCTTAAAACCTGCTTGTATAAAACCTGTAGATTTTCAGCATGTAAATCTCCAGAAGATCATTTATAACATTTCCCCAGCTGGCAGTTTATGAAGGGATCTCAGATTTGATTAAGCTGTTCTTTAGAGAGAAGCTGCTGATATGAACTCAGCCACAGCAACGAACTGTTTTTCATGGAATATGTGAATGCTTGACAAGGAGGAGCATGTCACATAAAGAACTCGCACTATATTTTCAGATTTAAAGTATATCCCATTTTTGTAGCAGCTTGCTCTAAGGGTTCAAGAACTTATAGAAAAGGCAATACATCAGTTCAAAGCAAGAGCAATGTTTTCCTCTGTTCCAGTGGCTGTCCTCCAGCATTGGTCTATGTCTGATCCAGATTAAAATTGATTTTACAGAGGAAATAGATTTTGTGCTCCAAGCGATTCAAGTAATCTTTTGCAGTATTCAGGAATAGAGTGAAAATGCTGCCAAAGTATTCTCTGTGTTTACAATACCTGTGTTAGCTTAAATAAATAACAAAGTCTTCAAAGGCAAGTCATAAAATAAATGAATTGACCGTATTTTGTGTTTGTTTGTTTTTTAATTAAAAAGATGTATTTCAAAGAGTTATTTATTTTATAAATCTGAGAAGAATTTTAATCTTTTCCTTGCTATTTATTGGGACCTCCGTTGTCCTGAAACCTACAGCAGTATATTAGAAGTACTTATGTTTTACACTGCTGTGCTTCTTTAGTCATTTACCTTTTAAGCAGATAAGCATTAAAAGATGATGTTTTGTCCTGAATAACCATTAAATGAATTGCCAGTTTCTAACCAACCTGTTCCAAGGAATTAGTTTATAGTACTGCAAACATCATATACTTAGTCTGAAGCCAGAAAAGTATGTTTTTTATAAGCAATTTAGTCAAGCATTTTGTGATTGAACTTTGATAGCTTGCTATGGACACTCTTGATATTCTTCAAAAGCTTTTTAGGAGTCTGAAGAAATACAGAGCTTTTTCACCTATATTTCTGGCAACAAAATGACTTGAAATTCTAGTTTTGACTGAATGTATGATTACTTTAATAATTGCATTTTCTCTATTTACCTTTTACTCTACGGCACATTAATCTAAAAAATTGGAAAGTGTTTTTTCATGCCAGGGTGTCATAGTATGAGAATAATGTGAAAATGTCAAACGCTAGTACAATTCTCCCGACCTCTTTAAGAAGATGAATCACACATTTGGCAGCATCTGAAGAAGGCCAGAAGTGTGACTCAGCACAGAAAGATGACTCCTTTGCTGATATATTTCAATATACATATGGGCAAAGGACCCAATTTGGAACTGTAGTCAGAGGTTCTGCCAGCAGTGTGGTCGTATAGTCAATGGACCTCGAGCGTGATTCAGCCCACCCTGAAGAAGACATAAGCATATTCTTTTGGCCAGACCATTTGAGAATTAACCCAAACATAAATCGAAGAATATTGATATTTGTATCATTCCTTAAAATACAGTTTTGCAGCACTCCAGGCACATCATTTAAAAAATGTACAGTAACTTTACCCTTTAAGTTCATCTTCCTAGATCTTCCTAGAATAGAAGCAAACTTCACAGTTGGCTGGCAGAGGGAAAAACAGTGAAATAACAGAAGATACCAAAAACGAGCATGAGTAAATCTCCAAGGATAACATAGTTGACTTTTTGTCAGCTGTCTGAAATACTGGATGTTTTGAGTTAGGGAGCATAACTCATGAACTTTATTTGACTTTATTTTACCGTGATTGTTTGGCAACTCCATGAAATTTAATAATCTATATATGGAAGGTCATAGTAAATGATTCTGTGTTCCATTATGAGCTTCAGTGCATGAATGAATTTTATTCAAGCCCCAAAACTTTGGAGAACTCTGTCCAAAAAGGCCACTAGCAATATTGCTGTCACTGTGTAGCTAAAAAGCAGGATTAATTACTGAAAGTACAATGAGAAATGCACACAGTCTTCTAGAAAATATCTGTAACTCCTCATCAGATGGTAATGCCAAGATTTTCAGACCTTTTTGATGAAAAAGAATGGGTACCCCAAAGATACTTAGGGATTTTGGAAGATTTTGCTGCTTTTATTTATATACCTTCGAGTTCTCCTCTGATCGTAAAAGCCAAACTGACCTTACATACTATTGCTTGGATAAACAAATTCTTTGAAGCAACAATTACAGCTGTAAAAAGTTTTGCTTGTATTTTTGTAAAGAAGCTGTTTCCAGATGGTGATGATGGTCATATAAAGACAATGAGACAGCAAAGGAGAATTTCAGAGCACCTGCTGTAGATAAACTTTACTAGCATTTAAGTTGGATTACTTGTTTAATTGTGAAGGTGACAAGAATAAATGTAACTATAAATCAAGGTGCGATTCCAACTTCACACAAAGATGTGGATTTTGACAGTGATGTCAGTGTAACCAAGAGATTGCCACAGAATGGTTTGGAGACATATAACTTCTGAAAGTGCCTGCGTGGGCTGTCTGGACTCTCCTGAAAACAGTTCCTTTGGGCTGTATTTCCCTTTGCAATCCTCCTATTCCAAGTAGTGTTTGAAGTAATCTCTGTTTGAAGGATTTATGCTCTGTCTAAAGGTAGAGGTGTAGATAACCTCACTTCATTGTTCTTTTACAATTCCCTTGTTTTAATTCTGGCAGCATGGTAGCCTAATAGGCAGAATAAAATGAGGCTCTTTAAAATAAATACAGAGCTCATAGAACCTCACAAATAAGACTGACTTTCAGCATGCAGAACGCTTGTCATGTAACCATTAAGTAACCTGATGTTGCCCTCAAGTCAAAGAATGCAGCCCAGATAGGACCTCGAGGTCTGTAATTGATATCTAAATTCATCTGCTACAGCTAACAGTGCAGATTCTAGTTCTGAATAGAATCTTTGGTGCTTAGATAAGGAGTCCTGATTTGCATCCAGAGGAAGGGAATGATGCCCAGAGGTATGGGTTCTTCTGCTGTCCACTTGGATGACCCTGTTTGGGTGGAAGGTGCCATGGCTTCAGAGATGGCCTTTGGTGTTGTGCACCCATCCTGATTAGCATGGGGCAGCAATGGAAGAGGAAACTCAGCATTGCCCGGAGGCTAAGTGGGAAGTGAAGGAGGCAGATGGTCCCTCAATATACAAAGCAAAAGTAAGACTGTCTCAGGAAGGCCAACAGGCACTTCCAACGGATTTCAGTGAAATCTACCAAAATGCAGTGTGTTAAAAGTGTTCATGCCACACCTCTGTTTATCAGATCACTGACAGTTCAGTGCTGGGATGTTTTTCTGAAAGAATCATTGATTTATAGAATTGCTTGAGTAGGAAGGGACCGCCAAAGGCCTTCTGGTCCAACTCACCTGAAATGAACAGATATCTACAGCTCAGTTTGAATAAGATCAGAATAAGTGCCCACAGAGCAAAAAATAATTAAATCTGGCATCTAGGCAAAGGTGCATCAGTAAGACAAAGTAGGAGACTTCTGAGGAAGGGAAAAGCCATCAGTGCAGCAATTGAAGAGGATTGAGTTATTCAGATTAACTGTTTTCCTTTTTAAAACTTGAGAGTGAACCAGAAAAACTTCTCAAAGAAGAATTTCATCAATGTATGGAAACTTCTTCACAGTGCAGTGACGGAGCACTGGCACAGCTGCACAGAGAGGTGGTGGAGTCTCCTTCTCTGGAGATGTTCAAGACCCACCTGGACACCTACCTGTGCAACCTGGGCTAGGGAGCTGCTTTGGCAGGGGGGTTGGACTCGATGATCTCTGGAGGTCCCTTCCAACCCCTACACTTCTGTGATTGTTCACAATCAATAACACACAGCAGACCAAAATTTAAGCCAGATTTCAAAGAGTCCAGCCAAAAGCACATTAAACATTGTATTCTAAGGGAGCAGGAAGCAGGGAGGATATTGCATAGAGAAACACAGATGGACCAGCTGGGAAATGCTTCCTGCGCAACTGCAGAGTGGTGTTGTTTGACTCACACAAATCACATCAACTGCAGCTGAAGACGAGCTCAATTCCAGATGCTCAGTGTTGCTCATTATGGTACATTATGGTGGCCCCTGCTTGCCATCCATGATAAGTCACCATCTCTGTCACAACCTTAAACAAGGCTTTGTCTGCACTAATGAGTTGTCTTTTCAACAGGAACATACAAACAGCTGTCCCATAGCATTAGGCGAGTGATAAAGCCTGATGAAGTGATGAAGTCTAACCAAACCTCAGACAAATTTGCACAAAGCCTGCTCTCACTGGCAAAAACATGTTGCTGGAATATATAATGCAGAAGGCACAGCCAGAGAGACTTAGAGTGAACTCTGACATTTACCTCTGTTCTGGTGGAACAGTAGATTTGCCCATGCTGTCTTTCAGGGAGTTTTCTTCTGTCATTCTAGACATTTGGAAGTAATGTTATTTCATATTTCACGTTTCGGTACAATGTCAGAAACAAATGACACCATTATTTCATTCAGCGAGCTGTAGATGGGAATATTTTAAAATATACTGAAAACCTTAGTGGGAGAAAATCAGAAAAGCAAGCAGTTAGAATTTCAAGCAGAGTTGGTAAAACCAAGAAATAGTGGAAAATAATCAGTGAAGAAATGGTAGCAAATGAAAACACAGTAAAAACTTTATGAGAAAGAAAAATACTTATTTTTTGCTGTGTACGTTTGCATCAGCTCCAAGTTTTCCTGTGCAGTGAAGTTCTGGTTCAGTGCAGTACCTTGACCTCAGATAAAGCAAGAAGCTGGGATGTTTGGTAAACTTTGGACCCAGACAAGGCTCAACAGCAATTTTCCTGTTGCCACAAAGGAGTCATTGGATCAGTGCAGACAGGGCTCAGCTGATCCCCAGGGCAGCCTGGTGTCATAGGAAAGGTTCAGTAGAGGTTCAGCTCATGTGTTAGTCCCATCTATTTAACGTGCAAAGGAGCTTCAACCAGCTTCCTCAGTACATTGCTACTGTGTCATACCATACGGATTGTCCTTCCTTCCTTTGTAATCTGCTGTTCGACCATCTCCCACAGTGGAGATGTCCCATGTGCCTTGGGGTTCCTGTACTAAAGGAAAACAAAAGACACTTCCAGGAACTGCGCACTTGCCATATTTGTTATTTGAGTTCCTGGCACAGAATCACTTGTATCCCAGACTGAATGTTTCAGACACCCAATAAAAGTCAATCACCACCTTCACCTGGAAACTCTATTGCAAAGAGAGTTTGGCAGGAGTATCCTTCCCCTCAGAAATACTCAAGTGAAATAAATAATTATAAGTGAGCGGGAAAAGGCACAGTTAACTGCTGAAGTATGCTGTTAGTTGTGTTTCCTCGAGGACAGGAATAGATCAGTTCTTCCAGCAGGGTAAACAAGGTTTGACATACTTGTGCCAACAAGCTTCACATCATTTCTAAAGGCTTGATTCCAGCTGCCGTGAGCAGTCAGCTGTATGAGTGAACTTTTGGCTTCGCAATTGGGAGTTGACTTTACACCCAAGAGTCCTTCCTTCCTGCTCAGCACCCTGTCTTCCCCCAGCTGAAAGGTGCCAGCTTCCCAAGATTACAGATCCAATAATTTCCAAAACGTTCTCCAGTTTTCAGTGGGTTTTCTGCTTGCCTCGGGTTGCTATTAAAGGGCACTCTCTACTTCACTCTAAATTAATTTCACAGGGTTTTCCAGCATAGATCAATTTAGTGATAAAACAGTCCTTATTTTTGCTGTTTACAGAATGAAGAGCCTATTTTTTCCAAGGATGGTCGGAAGTTTTTCTTTGTGCGAGCCATTCCCCAGGGAGGACGTGGGAAGTTCTACCATGTTGCCATGTCATCGTCACAGGTGAATGGCTCGCTGCTGCTGCCTTGTGTCTACCTGTAGCAGAAAGCAATAGAAGTATTACTTGTGCTCAGGCCAGGTGGACCATGTTTTGCAAGGATGGAGTGCTGGACTTGTGCATAAAAGAAAGCATTCAGTGATTGGGCATAAAATAATACCAATTTTTGGCTGAGATACTTAGAAAAGTTAACCAACTCTTTTCAACCAGTATCATTGCTTTGCTTTGTTTTGTTTTATATGCCTTCTTAGTGTAAATAAGTAAATCTCCACGCTGCCATAAAGGATTAATCTGGAGCCTGTGGACACGCTAGATTAGAGGAAGGGATATAAAGCTGTTCTATACTGAATTTGTCCTGTTATCTTTAGAAGAGTTATAGTTAAGAAGATTTTGACTCTGCATTATTTCTATAGCTGCCTGTTCTCAGAAATATGGGAAGGGGGGGAGGTGGTGGAAATTGCAGGTGCTTGTTTTTTCTCAAACAGGTAGCAGAGTCTAAAGAGCTCCCTTCATCAGAACAGAAACATGAAGAGGAGCTTTACTTAGATATCTTTTAAGAATAAAGACATCAAATTCTCTTTTATTTTTGGTAGCCCAACAGTAGCAGCGATAACTTACAGTCTATCACATCTGGCGATTGGGATGTGACAAAGATATTGGCCTATGATGAAAAGAGGCATAAAATGTAAGTAAATTTTGGTGTGACAAATCAGTCATCCCCTGCTTAGCACTGGGCTCTTGGCTTAGTTACAGTGAAATGTGTGTGTCTGAAATGTCTGAGCACAGGAGATGGAGATAAGACAGCAGCCTCTGTTTGTCTCTCTTTTGGTTTTATCTCCTGCACCATTGCATAGAGTTTGTCTTAGATTTATTTTCTCTGTCCACTTCAAACCTTTCTTTCTGTGACTATAAAATGCAAGATAAATTTTTATAAAGGAGTGAGTGATTTCTCCTACAGCAACTTCAGATGCTAAGCTCTGAACAAAGAAAGGCAATTTTTATTGACCTCCTACACAATTTTAGAAATTGTCCTTTGCTGACCTCCAGACATATCAGTGCATTATAGAATTAGTGTTTAGTTAGAATACACACACAAAAAACTTGTCTTTTATGCTTGTCAAATAAATTCTGTATTATTTTCTTTTTAAAACAGATTAGACAGATTTTCTGAAAATACGTGGAAAGAAAATATTTGAAAGCTTTTCTGGAATCAAATGCCATATAGAATCCTTTGCACACAAAGTCTTAGATACAAGATTGAATTCTTGGTTTCTTAAGGTCATTGAAATGTCTGAATAAAGTCTCTGTAATATGATGAACTTTGAATGATCATTAAGAACACAGCATAAGGGTCCTTCAGGGTGTTGGATGCCCACAATTATTAGTAGCTTCAATATGAAAAAAGTGTCATTAGTACTTGGTAGAGCTGAGTAGCAGATTAGCAGCAAAGCTCTTATTTGTTTTTTCACTGTCCACTCAAGTGGAAAATGCTATGTACAGTTTATACGATCAAAATGGACATCAAGGCAAGTGCAGCATATTGGAAAAAGATCAGCAGGGCTGAATGTCTTCCCCACATGGGTGCTATGTTTGCTCCTGAGAACTTTCAGTATTCACATGGAGTGTATCTGAGGCATCATTCTGGACCCCCCATGTTGGCTATCAGCAGCAACATCAGCATATTCAAAGTATAGAGAAACTGCCTCACTGTCACTGCAGAACAGAGTGTTCAGTGTTTAACCAGAGAAGGCATTGTCTACAATCTTAACACAAAAAAATTGGGCAGTGAAGCTTTCTTCATTTATACTCTGTCCTTCCTGAAAGTTCAATTCCATTTTTCAAAGAGGACATTTCAATGTGTTTTGCATCAGATCCTGGTTAGCTCACTGAGAAAGAGTAAAAATAAAGTAAAATCTGGTTTTAGAATATACGAAAATTTGCCCAAAGGTAATTCTGCACCATAGACATTGATGAGAAAATGGAAAGGTTGTTACTTTTGTCACTTGATCCTTTTTTGATTGACTGGCATTGATAGTCCTTGTCCCAGACTTCCCATTTGCATGATCAGTCAAATGACTGTGAATGAAGATGTTGTTGTATATGATACTCATAAACATCCTCCTAATAATTCAAACCTCTATCTTTGTTGTTGTTGTTGTTTTTCTTTGCTTTTAAGTTATTTCCACAGCACGGAAGATTTGCCAAGAAGACGGCATTTATACAGGTCTGTAGTTTGTTAACTTCACATATAGAATCCCTCATTTTTAATATCTTGCATGAATCATTGCATAAGAGACTGCAGTAGAAACCATCACTTATCTGATTGTCTTTACTGGCGTCGCAGCACCTCACAATTTATCACTGGAACAAAGCAGCATAACGGTAGTGAGCAGAATGACAGACATTTGGAAATGTCTAAAATCAAGCAATTTTCTCATTTTCTTGGAAATTTAAAATGAGTCTGAAGATTGATAACCTGTCGTAAAATTTTCCAACAAAACTGCTTAACGCTTGAAGGGATTCAGAATTGCATAAACCACTGTTTCTGTTCTTCCAGACTGCAGTTTTCATTCAGGAAACTGAAAAGAAAAAGCAAAACACTATGTTTACAGATCCTTTTGTTTGTTTGTTTGTTTTTTGTTTTTGTTTCTTTTTGCAATTCCATATGATTTTATTGTCCTGAAGTAACAGTACAATGAGGAAAAGGTTGGTTTATGGGCAGCTATACGTTGTGTAGCTACAAAGAAGTATTTGCAGGAATACATTATAAAAGAGAGGAAAATCAAGTTCAAATTATAACCATTTGGGAATCATTATTTTCTTTTATATTTCTTCTCAGTGTTTGTAATGAAGGGCAGAGCTGACGATATCATCATTTGATAAGGGTCTCTCAGTACATTCGCCCTTTCTAATATGATTTCATACCTTTTATTTTTCCTCTATGTGAAAGAGACTAGAGCAAACTATGTTATCTACAATTCAATCATGTTTTCCTTCTACAAGCCCTATGCCTGTTTGCTGCATTCCATGCTTTTCTGAGAGAAGTTCAGCTCAGTGTTTATTTTCTTAAAGAAAAAGAAGTAAAGCAAAAAAAAAAAAAAAAAAAGCCATATCAACTGTTAATTTCTCATGAAAGATTCAAGGTGAAGTCAGCTGAGTCCAGGTACTAATGCTCAAGAACCTCCCTAACCTTATTTCTCCACATTGGTAATAAGGAAAGAGATGCCCAAAATGTGAACATTCTCAACCCTACATCGATTACCCAGTGACATTGGCTTTGCTTTAGGCATTTGATTTCCTCTGCTAGGTAGTTTGATTCTTTCTCATCCTTGTCCGAGGAACTCAGCTCAGAAGCATCCTTGGCCTATGTTCATCAGCAGAACTCCACTGGAGATACAGCAGCTTGTGTCAAATGAAGATCGTGTTTTGTTGGGGTTTTTTTGTTCCCTTTTTTGGATGTGATTTAATAGATTGTAAGCAGAATGACTTGAAAGTCAGAAACATTATCTCAGCCTAAAGAAGGTCCCCAGAGCTTCTAAGTTTAGTCTTTGGTGCCCCTTAACAAGTTGTCAGCTTCCTCTCTTTCTACCTTGAAATGGCAGAAAAGCCAGTCACCTGCCTCAAAGGAATACTGGAAAGATATATTAATGAGCATTCTTGAAACACTGTGAGGTTGCAAAATGTCATACCAGTGCAAGATTTTAATAATATTTTCTAATGATCTGTAATTTGTTCTTCAACTGACAGTAGGCTCCAACAAAATCTTTATGAGCATATGGACTGGCCACGTTACCTTTGGCAAAAACAAACCCCTAGTGCAGTCTTCTCTTTCAACTTGGACATTATAACAACTATTTAAATTCCTGAAAATAGCTTTATCCCCAAAGGCAGCTGCTAGCAAATCAAACCACTGAGGCAACTAGTAAGAAACTTTAAAGAAAGCAGTTTCAGGTCTTTATTGCCTGCTATAATATGAGTTGGTATAAAAACACTACTCCTTTCTTTCATGCTTTCATTGACTAAATTATAGCTTCCCCTTGTGGAATTGCAACTATGATTTTATTTTAAAAACTACATGATCCTGCATACCCACCTGACCTTGCAAAGATTTACATCAGTATCCGTTTATATACTGCCCATTCAAGCAAAAATAAAAAGCCATTACTGCTATTTAAATTCAACCAAATGGAAATGCTTTGTCTCTTGCTAATGTTCGGCACATTATATTTATGTTCTTGTTCTCTAGTAAAGTGAGATTCAAATAATGTTGCTTCCAGATAACATTTGCTCGGTGACCTTCACAAAATTGTATTAACTTTTTTTCAGTGCAAACACAAATGGAAACTTCAACAGGCAGTGCCTGTCTTGTGATCTGATTGAAAACTGTACGTATTTCAGCGCATCGTTCAGTCACAACCTGGAGTACTTTCTGCTGACATGTGAAGGTACGTGGGGATTGGTTTTGTGGTTGCTATGCTTAAGGATAGGGTTTAGACATGGATATCTTCATATATCCAATGTACCTGTGGGTAGTTTTGAAAGACTGGTCCTGAATGTCTGGGTGACTTTATTTATGAAACTTTAGTCTTAGTATGTTTTTTTTTTCTAATGTGTTTTGTTTTGCTGTTGTTTTCAAACAATAAGGCAGATGTGTGCGGTCTGTTCCCGTGCACATCTTCCTACTGAAGTCAGAGGTACGTTCCTTTAGCCAGTCCAAGCATCCTTAAGTTAAAATAAGACGAGGAGAAAAAAGATGAGAAAATTTGTGAGAGAGAAACTGATGAGGTGGGATTAACCATGGGCAACTGGGGATGAATTCCTTACACATGGCCTCTAAAACTCTAAAATGTAGATGGACTGTATTTTGTTGGATGTTTATAGGTAGACTGAAAAGCACTTAGTGATACAGACTAATGAAGCACCACTGTTGGTCCTAATTAACCTAATGGACCGCCTGCAAATCTGTGAATCTACAGATTTGGCAGCCATATGCAGAGAAGTGCCATTTCCCACTAAATAGTGAATGTTATTGTGTTCATGAAGTTTATCTCTTGACAACAAATGCCCTGCGTATTTTTCTTCTTGTATTTATTTCAGGAAAATTGCCAATAGCACCCAGAATGTGTCCATTTCCTTTCACCAAAATGATTGATTTGCTGTAATTACAAGTACTTGCTAGCAACAGTATCAAAGTTTCTAAGGAGTCTTATCATCAGCTGCAGGGCAGTGTGTTCGTATTGCAGTTATATCTCATTTACAAAAGCCCTACATCGATACCTAAAGAGATAAATGAGTTTTATTAGTATGTACATTAATCCAGGTAAGCAAGATAATGTTTTTCCACAATGAACTGTGAGTTGGATCCTCAGCTAATGCAAACAGTACCTCCATTATCAGGTTATTAGAGTTAGATCTCTTTACATCTGCTGAATGTATTTGGTCCGAATGTTAATTATTCAGTTCTGGATTGTCAAACTCTACTCTCAATGCAATGCCAATACAGCACAACTTATACTGTGGGTCTGTGAATGTCTTCATTTAGACAACATCGCAAAATATGCTTATACAAGAAAACAGAGTTCCTGAAAATTTCAATTTTCAATAATTTTATAAAAGTACCAGTCTGATAAATTTGGTGGAGTCATTACTTCCTTACATAACTGAAACTGTGAGGTTTGTCAACTTCTTCACTTTCAAGCAGTTTACAGGAGTGTTTCTTCTTAGTACGCTTCAGTTCAACATCAGGTTTCTGCTACATGCACATCTACAACAGTTAACCACCTTTGGTTCCTGCTGTAAATGATGTGGGCCTGGTGAAGGAAATCATCAGTTTTGTATGAAAAGCAGACTTACTGAAAATAACAGTCCCATATTTTTATTCTGACCAAGAAATTATACTTGCTCATTTGCCCAAATGATAATTTCATGGGTAAATGTCTGTATGAAGTTTTCCATGTTGTGAAAACAATTCCTGGACCGATATAGAGCCTAACCTCCACCATCTCTGAGTTTCACTCTGTCTCACTTTAATAACTCACTTTGTGATCTTCAGTTAAAAACTTCGAGGCATTTAGAGATGCAGACCCAGCTGTGGCCCAGATTAAACTTTCTAAAAGAAATGATGTTTTGTAAGATTTGATTAACAGACTGATGTTTATTAATTATTCTATGGTGCTTAAATGGGAATGAGGAAACAGCTATTCAAAGGCAAAACAGACAGTCTAGAGCACAAGAAAGGTCTGGCACTGCTCATGATCACAAAGGTCAAGAATTCTACTCACTGCTTCAGTACCTTAGATGCAGCATATAACTTTGGAAATAACAACATTATTAATATAATGGCACAGACTGAAATGGGAGAAGTATACCATAATGAAAGGTAAACTCTCTTTCAAGAGTACAGTGTAATGCTTACTGTCAGTAGGCAACCCTTATTGCAATCACTCAGTCCCAGAAGGCTAGTTACCTTGTTTTTCATCTAATTTTATATGCTCATGATTGAATTACTGTAGCAGGACCTAAGGAAACATGATGCTTTGCAGACTGCTCTTAGATTATCTCCTCTAGACACTGTCAAAAAAAAGCAATATATGCTGTAGCAAGGTCACTCCTGCTGTCCTTTTCATCATAAAATATTGGCTTGCACTTCTGTCTCCTCTTAGAAACTAGCACAGGCTCTGCCAATGATTCTCTGAGATAAACAGGAGAAAAATCTGGATGGAAGGAATCTGCCACTTTATACTTAAATTTAATTAAAGACAGAGTTTTCTCTTCTGGAATATGATGTAAAAATCAATTATGTAGAGTAGAAAAAGTAAGAATTTACAGGTTTCGGCTGTGGAAGGCATTGTATTTCTGTGTATTTGGTGAGGTTCGGGCATATGAAGTGCAAAGATGAGTGACACTGAGCCAGTAATGCACTGAAGCCCATATTTTGGTGACAAAATATGTGTCCTCACTGCAATTATAGTCATGAGGTTCCCAGTGAAGGGTTAATACCTGCTAGCTTTGAGACAAAAGGAATGGTGAGGAAAACCTCTGGCACAGGCATACATTACTGTAATTAATGCCAATTAATATGTGATGAAAATGATTGGGGTATGTGTTGTTTATGAATACCTACCAGCCTGCTAATTAAAGTTCTCCATAATCATACGTTTTCAGGAAGGGAATAATCATTTTTAGGGATGACACAAAGAAAATCAGTAGTTATGCAGAGGGGAGAGGGCTGAGGGGAAACTATTTATGCTTGGCATGCTCTGGTGATACACAAGTGCCTTTGCCACTGCGCTGTGTATAATCTTCTCTTTTATTGACCAGTTTGGTAAAAAAGTCAACTTTCACTTGGAAAAGAAATAACAGTGTATCTAAGGACAGGGAACACTATTTTCTTCTGACAAGTCTCAGGTCCCCTTCTATTTTTCCAGAAAAAGTATGATTGCTCTGATTGAAGACACTTTAGCATCACTATAGTCTGTGGAGTTCTTTGAAGATTATCTCTGCTGGAAACCATGTTTGCCTGCTAGTCTCTGCTGTCAGTGATGTGCAGGTCAACTGATGCTGAAGTTGCATCTTTCTTTGAAGAAAGGAAAATAGTCTCTCCTAACAATGTTCTAGTATTACTGCCTCCTTTGAAGGCCCTCTCTAGCAGTAGCTATCAGTAGTGTGGCTTAGATGCTGTAGATCAATAATCACAGGTAGCAGGAATGAAATAATTTGTGCTTTTCCAAGCAGGCAATTTTGCAACTGTAGACCAAAATGATATGTTGTACCTGAGCTATGCTTGATAATATGCTCAAAGGACCAATGGTAAAGGGATTTATTTGGAGGATAGGTCTGCTTTTTAGAGGTATGTCCTTTGAGCTAGCAACCACAATGCCAGTAGCACTGTAACCACGCTTCTTGTCCTACGGTGCTGAAGGATGCCTGTATTCTGGGTAAACCATATAAAATGAGTTTTATAACTCATTGGTTCTTCCAAATGACACCCTCATTCAGTCCTGTGAACAGAGAAGAAAGGGGACAAAGGAATGGAACAGGAAAATGTTGCAAATAACGGATCTCCTGTGAGAGAGTGATTCACATTACTGAATTAGTCGCAATGCGACCAATTCAGCAATAAAAAGAGTCAAATTGCCCATACCATTCTGCATCTAACTCATTCTGTCTATGCAGCTAGGAGTTTTGAAAATGAATGCTTCAAGTATGTTACAGAGGCAGCATGTAGCTATAAACTTCTCAGCTCCTTCAACTGTTTCCTGATAATTGAATTGTCTTCTTTCCTCCCTCTTGGAGGAATACAGAAACACCATCTGCACATGGGAACATTTTGGAGTAATACTTGCTCTCTAGGAAAATATTCTTCTCAGAGAGAGTGATAATGCATCAGCACAGGCTGCCCAAGGAGGTGGTAGAGTAATCATGCTGGAAGTGTTCCCAAACCATGGAGATGTGGCACTGAAGGACATGGTTAGTGGACATGGTGGGGGTGGGTTGATCTTGCTGGTCTTAGCATGCTTTTTCCAACCTCAATGAATCTATGATACTCTCAGCATTAAAAAATACTTTCATTACTTCATTTACCAAATTTTATTTTATTTTATTTTATTTCATTTCTTTTTTTTTTTTTTTTTTTTTTTTTTGGAGTCAAGAAAGAATTTCACCACCAAGTTTCATGAAACCCATCTGCTTTCTGGCAGGTTGGCCATCTCACTTTAGTACTGCAGAGCCCAGAGCACATTCTAGCAAAGTTCAGCCTTCCAGTCTGGAGAAGTCTAAAACCACACTGTGGAATCATTTTACAAATCTAGATTTTTCTACTCTCTCATGTGGTTGCAAGACAAGCTACTGCCCACATAGATGGCACAAGTCTGAAATGTTATCCTGCTGGAGGATCCCATTCACACAGAAAGCTTTTGTGTAGGTGGGACTAAGTTAAAAAAGAGATAAAATGAAATCATTAATTTACAGTGAGCAGTTCTTTAAAAGAGTGAATCAACTTGCCATTTGTGCTTGTCAGGACCATGATTCAGAAGGTGACACATCCTTAGTCAGTGCAGTCATGCTAAATCCAGTTATTGACTGCTAACTAGCATCTCTCCTGAATTCATAGAATCATAGAATGGCTTAGGTTGAAAGGGACATTAAAGATCATATAGTTCCAGCTCCTCCACCATGGACTGGTTGCCTGCCACCAGCTCAAGCTGCCCAGAGCCCCATCCAACCTGGCCTTGAGCACCCCCAGGGTAGGGCTTCCGCAGCTTCTCTGAGCAACCTGTTCTGGTGCCTCATTATTCTTTTAATATTGTCCATTTTCACTAGAACTCAATACTCCTGGGGAAAACAGCTTTTAGAGAAGTCTGGAGATGGACAGAAAATGGGAAAACTCATGTGCTGCATAGCCAAAGGCTGTAGGAGATCCCATACTGCTGTATGCAGTATAAGATAAGCTCAGCCAGCAGCCAGCTGAAATACCAGCATCTAGTACCATCACCACTGGCATAGTTCAGTCCAAGGATTTAAAAAACATTATTTTTTTAATTGTGAGCAAATATAAAATTCTGTGTGGATGCCATGACTGCATAATGACTTTGTTTTTTTGAGGATGTGTATTTTGGAAAACCTCCTATTTTCTTCTGTCACAGGATTACCAGTTGATTTAGCCAGGCTTGAATGTGTCCCAAAGAAAAGCTAAATTAAACTGATAAAGCTCTTGGATTTGCTGATGAATTCACAGAAACAAAATAACATTTTATTTTCCCCATCTCCTTATCAATTTAAGCAGTTTAATCTACACTTTTATAATACTGAGTTTATAATGCTGAGTTTTTGGAATGCATTTGTCTTGAAAGCCTCCTAAAATCTTGGATATATGATTTTTAATTGTAGGTATCTTAACAAAAAAAAATACTAGTTTTAGCATATAACTCCACTTTCTGGAATATTCATCACCAAAACATGGATACTTCTACTGCTAGGGACTTACTTTCTGAATAAATGTGTCTGAATTCTTTCTGTGTTGGTAAAGAAGATCATGACATTTGTCTTGCACCGTGAGTGAATCAAATCAGATTTTGTTTCACTTTCTCCATTAACATTAGAGGCCATGAGATCAGCACAGAGTCTTCATTGGCAGTAATATATATATCTATATCACTTTGACCGTAAAGAGATTAATATTTAATGTCTCAAGAAAATTGTATATAGAGATTTGTCAGGACACAGAGAAGAGGAAATAGAAATTTTATCATTGGTAAAATAAATGCAGCACTCAGCATTTAATTTGAATTATGGAAAGATACATAAAGCCCTTTGCAATCTTCCCCCATATGATCATTGTCACGCTTTTACCAAGTGGGGAGCAGAGGTACAGAGAGAATTAGTGACTTGCTTATGGCCACATCTCAAGTCAAGTATCACGACCCTCATTTCCTTCCTCATATTGGAAGACAGCCCTCCAAGGAAAAGCACTGTTGGCAACTGGAACAGACTAGAAGTAGATCTAGCTCCACAGCCAGTGTCCTTCAGTGGAAGGTGCATAATTACTCTCTGCAGGATTTTTGCAATAACATACTCATCAGGGACATGTCTGCCCAGTCCCCACAATAAGAGGCTGGTTCATGCCTTCAGGCAGAAGGATAATGAGCCTTTTTCTGCATCTTTCTCAATTCCTTCATTTAATCAGACCTTTTAACCTGTTTTGTATGGGCCAGACACACCATCACTTGAAATCAATGGAACAACTGAATATGAGAATATATTATAGTAACTATGGTCAAGCAGATGTCAAGAGAACCATACATCAGTGTGAAAGGTCTACCATTCCACAAAGCAAGTTCATAAAGCAATATTTTGTCTACAATATCAAACCATGTTTCTAATGTGTTGCCTTACATATCACATAGAAATCTGATGTATCAACCTCATTAATAATGTTTCTAGAACCAGATTAATTTTAGTCATCGTTATTTTTATGTTGACATACATACATGTGCATATATATATATCTGCAAGTAATGTAAGTACAGTGTAGCTCTTCCTTGGATACCTTTGGCTGTTTGTAGATTATAAAACAACTTCATATTCAGGCAAAAATAAATATTTACAAATTAGATGGATTACTTTCCTTGTTCCCTAAGAAAATAGCTATTTTAATTGTGGAGTGTTAGATTCTCTAAATCCCATGTTAGATGTGAGCACCTGTGATATGTATACTGAGAAGCAGGTTTTTATAATGCTTGTTTTAATTTGATTGTCCATATCTACATCTGGAAAGTTCGAAGATGTGTTTTAGTCACAGTGATCTGAGAAGTTAAGCTGCCAAATGCTAATTAAGAGACACTGGTTTGATTTTCTCCTCTGCCACAAGCTCCTTTAGACTCATGCAAGTATTGCAATTGGAACTTTCTAGAGCTGCTGTGAAAATAAGATCCATTACTGACCGTGATGCTGAGACGGGCAGTGTCAGTAAGAGGCATAGAGTCTCCTGGATGGAGCACGGTCTTGTAAGATTCAATGAATCTTCAATCCCTTGACTACAGAGAAACCTTCCTATCAGTAACATGGCTATTAGCATGCAGGGGAGCACCCCTGTAACAAAAGCAGCTTGCCAAATGGTTAAATCATACCCAAGTGAAGAGTTAACAAGGAGTGGTTGCACACTATTGCTGTTAGCACACAGCACTATGGAGTTTCATCTCAACAGCAGTTCAATAACTGGTCTGTAATTACATCACAGGCCTCAATAATCATGGGCCCAGTCTTCCCAGCTGCTGAACACTCCTAAATCCCACAGTGATGGCTGAGGATGCCTCATGCCACACAGAAACCCCTTGGCACATTGCAGGATGCAAGAGCAGCCTTATGTGCCCCCTCATCACTCAGTGCTTTTGGAGACAAGCTTAGCATTCAGTGGACAAAAGCTCCTATTTAACCTCCCCATATAACCAACATGAAATGCAGAGTGCAAATGCCTATATTCATTCACCCCTTAAACTTAGCTATGTGTAAAGCCTGCTGCTTGGCAGCAGTGAAGTATGTGGATTGTCTGTCAACTAATACTGTCATAGAACCGCCCATCATGGGAATGGCAAAGCATCTCTGAAGCACTATTTGCTGAAATTCAAGTGAAAGCTTTCTAAGTACTGTTGGTCCGGCTAAGGAGGCCAGCACTTGGCATTTCAGGTGACCTTTGGCAAGAATTGTAATAAATGATGCCATTGAGGCAGTCTGAAGAGACTTAATTAAATGCTGAAGTAACTACTAATGCTGAGAAAGGACTTTTATTAACTGAGTCAAGAGCCTATGGACTGAGAAGCTCGTTAGAGTTAAACAAATACAAAAGGTTGATACTCAGATTTTACTAATGGAGCATGAGCCAGCACACTTCAGTATAGCCATCCTCTGACAGCCAGTTTTAGAAGCAGTAACTCCCAGGCTCTGAGTGAGGTGGTTCCTACCTGCAGCCCCAACTGATCGTGCCTCTCTGTGCCCCAGCTTGCCTTGCTGTGAAATGCAATGACCCTTTATAAAGTGCCTTGTAGTCATTTTTATCATTATGTCCTAGAGGACCGTAGCATTTTATGTCCAACAAGTCTGGAAGAGAAAATCAGTGCTACTCCTGAAAGAGGCCTCTCCATCCTCTATCCATTCTTGGGGCTTTTCCTACCTGCACCACAAGCAGATGCATTCCTAGCTGTGTCCACATTCTGAACTGAATGAAAACTTCATATGAATTCAATTGATGTATATATAGTTTGGTGAGGTTTTTTTTATGGTGAGGTCAGCTCTAGAAGCTGTTATGCTGTTTTGTTAGATGGCTGCTCAAGCACTGTGGGTGGGAAATGCTGGAACTGCCTTACCTGCGTGTCAAGGAGTGGCTTATTTTCTGGACCATTTGAGATGTTGCTGGCTTGTTCTGGGGTGTTTGGTTAGAGCTCATGTTAGATGCGCTGTTAGGAGGAGCAGAACATAGTCATGTTTTTCTGGGTACGACCCAATGACATAAGAATGGATTTCCCACCCAGCAGTCACTCAGAGAGCACAGTGGCCATGCCTGCGAGGCAATCCCGGCTGCTGCTCACATATTGTGTCACTAGGTGACTGTTATCTGCTGTGACCAGAGTGGTTTCCTATGAAGCAATGATTACAGCGGCGCTCGACTTTTTGTATACCCAGTAGCAGGAGGTTGTAATTAGTGCTTCAAGGCAAAACGTGACCTCTTGGAACCTTTCCTGAGGGTTATGAAGCCTAAATTAGTTTCTGCTGTTTGAAAGCATGCACAGACTTAATCTGCAAGCCCTATTTATATTATAATTACTATATAATTCTCATTTGCATTCACTTAACTCCCTTTCTCACTTAGCAGCTAAGGTTGGCTCTGGTGTCTCAGTGTCTTTGTGAATGGGGCAGGGGTCAGGAGTCCCAGGGGTGAGGCACAGTGGGGAATTCTCTCCCTCTCTTGCATGCTTGTTTGGTATTAACACAGCAGACTGGCATGAAAAATCCCTTCGGCACAAACAGGAGCTATCACAAGAGCTTTTAGTCCAGGAAAAGAGAGGGTACTAATAGCAGTTCAGAATTTAAAGGAGAACTTCTTTTCTGTTGGCTCTTAACAACCTAGATATTAGTCTGAAATTAATTTAACTGGTATATTTTCTGGATGTTCCCGTCATCTTACATCTTCCTTTCAGTAAACTGTCCATTTATGTGTTGAAACATAAAATCAGAGAGTTGTAGAATGGTTTGTGTTGGAAGGAACATTTAAGATCATCTAGTTCCAACCTCACTGCTATAGGCAGGGAATCTGATCTGATCTGATATTGTTATACATCTTTAAAGCTGTGTAAAATATAAAAATACCCATAAATACTCAGTGATAGGAAGCAAGTGAAAAGAAATATGCATGAACATTTAAGAAAAAGGTAAATTGCCAACATCTGTAATTCCCATTGCATGGGAAAAAATGGGGAGTGAAACTCTTATACCCTTTAAAATCATTTCATTCTGAAAAGCACTACTTCTTCCTTGCTGTTTAGATGTTGACTCTTGCTGGTAAGTATGAGCTGTCTGGCATTGCCCAGAAACAGGTGATCTGTCACCTGTTTACATACAAATTTTATTTGAACTCCACTCATAGGAGATGAATGTCCATGACAAGAGGCATCCTCTAATGCTGGAAAAAATGGAGCCTCACACATCAGGCAGTGGCCTCCTGCATGCTGAAACTGGGATGCACACGGATCATTTCCAGCAATATGAGCAGCCCTGGTTGAACTCATTACTCTGTAGTGCGTAGTACAGATGTTACCATCCCACAAGATTTAAAGCTTCCTCTAAGAAGAACTGCTTCTTGCACCTCTCTGGCCAGCTGGACCAGCTGCAAGGTTTATTGCTGCTTTTGTCTCCTGTTTGCATGATACTTAGGGCTTTATTAATCAATCAGTACAACTGAGGTTATATTGAAACTTGAGAACTCGGAGGAGGAAAACAGCTTAATAACGGAACAATGAGAAGGAATGTTATTTGTGTTTTCTTTCAACGTGTTAATATCAATTATTAACTATTCCTTAACTACCTAGGATGCCATTGTGTAATTGAAAAAAAAAATTAATTACAAAAAGAATAAATTAAGGGTATCTAAATCAAATGATACAATATTGAAAATATACAAATAAACACAAAATACACAGTGAGGTTTGTAGGTAATAAGCAGTGCTAGTAATGTATTTTCTCTCAGAATGCAATTTTCCCTTGGACATATCAACATCTCTATTAGAGCAACTGGGAGGACTGGCAGGGACTGTGAGGCTCTTCCTGCCCTTCCACTGCTCCACCAGGGATGTGGCTCTGGGAGATGTGACGAGGACATGGCTGCACAGTCTCTCCATTGCGATAGCTATTTGTAATACTTGTTAATCACAGAGCCATGAGATCATGGGAAAATTCAGATTATCTGATCCAATCTCCTGCTCAAAGCAGTGGTAGAACAGAAGCCAGAACTGGATGCTCAGATTTACCCAGTCTGCTCTTGGAAGCCTCCAAGGATATAGAGTGCACAGCTTTCCTGGGCACCCTGAGATATCCAGTGGCTTTTCAAGGTGGACAGGTACAGACAGTATCCCTCTAATTATGTTATTTCTCTACAAATTAGCATGTACTAATCCTATAAGAAACTTAAATATATTTAAAGCATAGTGACAATACTTTTACTTTCATCTCTTCTCAAAGACTGGAGAAAATCTGAATTCAAAACAAATTCACAAATTAATGAGAGATTCAGTAAGAAATGACAGGAAATAGATAAGAAAATAGAAAAAAAAGAAAGGAAGTTGGGTGTGGAGATTTCTCTGTTCAGATCCATTCCTACAACTGAAGATCTGAACCATCATCCTGGGCCAAAACACTATTGCCTTTGGGCATGACAGTGATCTCCATGTGAGCTGGAGTGCTTCTGTCTTGGCTTTTCCATCTCCAGGTACACAGTCATGGTTCACTATGAGGTTCAGGGAGTCAGCAAGCAAATTTTTCTAGCAAATCTCATTTTTTACATCTGATTAGTTACTACAATGGGTAAATGTTTCTGCAACATTTTTTGAACATCATTGGTTTTCCATATTCCACCTTGGAACTGTGTCTTTTGAAAAACTTGGCCAGCATCTCATGAAAGGAAGAGTGTGTTTTCACTCATCCCCCAGGATGTGATGCCTCATTGGATGATATTAAATAGAAGGGAGAGGGTGAGGATTAGTTTAAGAATTGTGAAGGAAGGTTGAGGATTGCCTAAATGAAATAAGGCAGTAGATTAGGATAAAGAGAAATACAAGTCTAAATGGGGATCATTAGCAGGGTTCATTAGGAACTGGTCTTGGGAATGACTTTACTGAGATTTTGCCATGACAGCCTGGGAACCCAAAGCTGGACTCAGCTAATGGAATTTATTAAGACTACAAAGCTGATAAGCATCATCAAAATGCAGAGAGAAATACTGGAGGAGTTGGCTGTCTTCAGGCCTAGAAAGGGGAAGTTAATAGTACAAAAAAAAAAAAAAAAAAAAGATTAAGCACTTGATGACTGAAGGCAAAAATGTGTCTTGTATACTTGAAGATTTAAGAGTGGGTGAGTGCCTGGGCATGCAGTGCTCATCACTGAATATCTTCAAAGCACCTACCAGCTGTGGCCATGGAAAGGACATATGAACTTTTGGGATGGATCAAGCAAGAATTTTTCCAAAGATCCAAGCAGTTTTGCTATGTAAGTGCTGGATAAGACATCCTCTACAGCAGGGGGTAGAGTCCTGGTCATTTGTGTTCAGGAACGATGAACTGAAGGTGAAATGCTCTTACATTAAGAGATAAGAGGAAAGGAGAATTTGTACTACAAAAGGGAGCTAAAATAATCTAGTTTATCCAATGAAATGAGGACATTGGGGAGACATGATGGTTACGACTGCAGAGGGAATAGTTACGATAAGTAGAAAAATGCTTTTTGGCACAAAACCACAGAGGTGTAAATTGGAGTGACAGCCAGCAGAGCCTGAAGGTGTAGGGCAGCTTCTCTTGGAAGAATGAAACACCAGCAGCAATTACGTCAAGGAAAATATAGCTATATTTAGAGGGCATTAACCATATTTTTATACCATGCTATTGCCTGAAGAAGCAAGGGAGAGCTTTCACAGTCCTTCTGTGTCCCAGTGGCCACAGGAGGGACAGTGTAACGGAGTTGATTGGAGGGGCTGGTGTCAATCCCATACCCCTACACTGCTCTCTGTAGGAGTCTCAAAATCCCATGGAACTGACCTTAGTCCTGACCATACTTAGGCACTCAAGCAACCTCATCAGAGCTATTTTGTGCAATATAATTAACCTCTTGCTCATTTAACCTCTAGACATAGCTAACTGAAACTATCTCAGCACAGCCAGCCTTATTTCTGCTGTACACAAAGTGCACATGAAATCTATTACCAGAAGTGACAGAGCAAACACAAATGGTACCTTCCATGTGGTTTGTGCTGTTCTGCATGTTTCCAGACAATAAGACTCTATTGATTATTTTACAAAACTAGTTACATTTGAGGAAATAAAGATTAGATTAAAAAATTGAATGCCTTGAGGAAGGTGAATAGCAGCACAAATCTGTTTGATGTTTGTGTCAATAAGGTTGCCAAAGCAAACAGCACGAACATCTGTCTGTGGCAGAAGCTGGAAAATATCGTAGATGGGAAAATATTTTAATTATAAGCAGTGGCTCAATGAATTCCCCATGTCTTTATTTATTAGGATGATATTATCACCCCAACATATGAACTTTATGCACCACATATAAATAATTCATGGATTAGCAAATAAAGAGATCTGGAATCTGTACACAGAGATGGCTGTTGCCAATTATCTCACTTGTGCAGAGCCAGGCCCTCTCAGCTCCCATTGCTTGCAGCTGCTCTTTTAAATCATTCATCAGTGCTTAAGAGATACACTGGTGGTGCTGGCAGAGAGTATTTGAATTTTCATTGTTTACACACTGTGAATTTAGCTTCTGGTCTGAAATTATCATCCGCATTGAAGCCTTTGAGAATATGAATGAGGAGAATAAGACAATTCATCTTTTTTTCACTTTCTAAACACTAAAATATTTTTTATTACCTTGTTTTTTCATTCTTACATAATATTCTTTTTATAATTTCTACTTTGTTTTGAAATTATGGCTATTTAGACCATGAAAATATCAGAAATGCTTTAGAATATTCTATTAAAAGTGTTACAGAACAAATGTCAGGTGAATATTTTGTTCAAAGTCTAAGATTTTTCAGTTTTTATTCTGATATCTGTTCCTTGTTACCTATATATCTACAGAGTTGCTTCTTTCTGGTAATGTTCAAGCAGAACTCTCTTGAAAATAATAGTAAGAGCTGCTTAAAAATTGATGACAAGCCATAGGCAATGATTTTTCTTGTCAAATTACTGAGGCACAGACTTTCTGTGCACTTTCAGAAAAGAGTGGTACCTCCTTGATGATATATTTGCCCTTATCATTACAGCGATATGGCTTAATTTACTTCAAGCATAGATAATGATAGTAACAATTTTTTCTAGCATAGATAATGACAATAAGATGTTTCAAGTCAAAGCCTTCATGATAGAGCCAAATTTTTAGTTGAAAATTGTACATTCCTGTAACTAGAGCCTTGTGCAGCATTATTAGGCAGCAGGATGTGCCAGGCTCAGGGTCCCATCCAGATCTGGAAGGGCTGAGCAGTGAGGAGTGGTGGGGCAGGGGTGGCCTTGTGCCACTGCTGTCAGCTCTAAGCGAGCAAATTAGGTTTCACTCAGAGAGCTGCAAATGACAGTGGCTGGCATTTAGCAGATGGCATGTATAATGGGACTGTCACACCATTATAGGCTTTAAAAATGAAGTATGGAAGGCAGCTAAGGAGAACACACTTTCTAATTTCAAGAGTTCGGTTCTTTCCCTGTTGGGCGCTCTGGATTCGCTGTGCACGTGTTGTAAGACTCTTGGTGTACATGTATGAAAAGGCACATTATAGCATGAAACTGGGATGCTGTAGCTTAAAAACTGGCATTAACATGGGTAGTTTACACATTCTCTAAAGACAGAAAAAAGGGGGAAGATTTTTTCTTCTTAATGACTTTCAAACTATTCACAAGCAAAGTGTATTGATTAACTGAAACATCATCACTGGGAATATTTCATAGTGAGACTAATCTTTCACACAGTGCTGCATTCTGTACGCTTCTGTCTTTATCATTTTTCCTCATTTGTTGAAAAGGACAAATTGAGCAACTCAGAAGTCTACTTTTTCAAGGATATCGATACATAATTTAGGATGTTTTATTTGATATTGACTCAAACCAGGTATCTTTGTTTGCGACTTCACTTTAAACTATTTATTTGGGAAGATGGTGGTGAGGTAGTGAGAAACTAACTAAACATGATATATAATACATGGGTTTTGCATATTGGCTTTTTTCTTCATTGGTTTCTGATCGTTTTCCCAGTGCTAACATGGGGGGAAAAAAAAGAAAAATATATTAGAAAATAAAATGATGTTATGTGTTGTATTTCTTTATTCCTTTCTTGGTTTTAGGCATTTTTTTCTCTTAAAGCACTGCTCTAGCTCTGATTGAAATAGTTTGGGATGAATTATTTTATTTTCATTGGAGTTTTTATCATGTTTATTAGGTTTGTTGCATTTCCAGCAGGCTGGCTTCCGGGAATGAAGTAAAAATCAGGGCAGATTTATGTATAAATACGGTCAGCATATCAATGTGTATCAGTAGTAGAAAGGTAAATTTAGCTAAATCTCAGTGAGTAAAGCACTATTTTTCTCTGTGATTTATACTAATGTGGCTGCATTTTAAGAGGACGGTGCAGATAAAAGAGTTTGATTGTTAGTGAAGACATTTCTCAGTGGCTAGGAATCCAATGTCAGGCCTGCTGTATCAGTCAGCTGAACAGCAGATAAAACTTGACCTGTCTTCTTTTCCTGTGTAGAAAAAAGGTCTACATTAAACACTTCTGAAGCCATATCCTATTGAGAGGTTACTGGGCAGCACTAGGAAAACCATTGGCCTTACACCACCCTGAAGGCTTTCCTGTAGTCAACAACCTATACCACTTAACAAACTGGTGTGGGTTGCTCACATTAACACATTTTTGTTGCCCTTTACAGAGGACTGGGGGCACACTCATATTGCAAGAGGTTTTTGTTGGCCAGAACTACCCAGATGGCTGGTGCACATGAATAATAATCATAGTTTGTAGGCTGAAGGACTTGAGGTATCTTGAAGAGGTCTGAACCCCAAAGAGTAACAATTTTATCAATCGCAAAGAGGATCAATTTTGAAAACTGTCTTAATTTTGATGTGTAAAAGGACCTTTCCTTTTTGATTAAAAGAAGTCCAGTCCAACTGCAGGGTTCCCTTGGGTATCGCAATGTCAAAGTCCCAAGAAAGTAGGAACTAGCATTTCTAACCTTTCCTCCAAGAGTCTCTTAGTGGCAGCTTCAAATTCTGCTGTCCCTGAACAGACAGGGCTGAGCAGCGCAGCTTTGCTGCATCTCTATGGGAAAGGGAAGGAAGAAGAAATAAGACATAACTTTGAGGCCTTTGAGGGTCTTCTTCTTTCCAGAGCAGTATTGTCAATCCCTTTAGAAAAGCTGTGAGCAAAAAATGGTAGAACAAAGAGCTATGCTGGGTCAGACCAAAGTTCCTTTTGGTCCTGTCTCCAAAAGCATTGAGCAGGTGACAGTTGAAAAGAAAAAGGAAGGTAAGAAACTGGTTGGCTACAAAATGAACCTAATCCCATTAACCATCTCATTTTCCAGCCCCTTGGTGACTTTCTAATCTAGAAGCTGAACCCAAACTGCTGTGCTAAAGAGTGCAGCATCCTGAAATCTGTCACTTCCTGTGGCAATGAATTCTTGTCTTCACTCATGTGCACTACGTAGTAACGATAATCCTCTATTTTATAACACTGATTTCAGTACCCAAATGTTGCATTTTCAGAGAGAATATATGTGTGTTTTTTTCAGTGTAGGAGTTAATCTGGTGTTTAATTCTTAAAAAAAAAAAATGTTTACAAAACAGCAACAATTATCCATGGCATATAAAACATAAATGCTCTGTGCCGTGATGTTTGTGTGTCATTAGAATAATTTAAAAAGCAAGTGATTTAATTGTGTTTGTGCTAATTATAATGTTTACAAGTTAGGGAAAGATGCATTTAGTGGTCCACTGGGAAAGAGCTTTGAAACCTCGCATGTCTTCAAGTCTACAACACTGTCATTTATTCATAGATTCTTTCTAATACCTGGATGATTTGCTTTTTAGATTACTCTTACATTGAAAGCAATCCTCGGGAGGCTGCAGCTCCATGGAATTCAAAACCAGGTTCACGTGGGTATGTGCATGCATCAGTAGCTTTTTAACCACCTTGTTTCCTTCTTCTTTTCAAGGTCCTCGGGTTCCGATGGTGACTGTTCACAGCACAACCGATGCACAGAGTAAGAATGGATTTGTGCCTTTCATTTCTGCAGTGAAAAGTAGCCAGGCAAGACAGTGGAGTCTATCTGCTCTTTGGTAAATTCATGAAAGAAGGGAGTGAGGACTCTGCCTAAAAGCACGTCTTCTCAGGGAGCCAGACTCTGAGTTCCAGCTGTGGGCTCTCCCATGTCCCCCACTGCAGTTAAAATTGTCCGTTTGGATTCCCATGGATGTAGATGTGTCTCTGAAATCCTTCTGTATAAAATGCTGTTTTGAGAGTGTTGCTCTTGGGGGTATGAGAACGGTTATTTATGAATGTCATTTGTTGCCAGCTTTCTCAAAAAATGTGCAGTTCAGATTTCTCCCTTCTTTTTGTTCATTTTTTGCCCCAAGTCAGCATGGCAGGGACACCCAGATAGATGTCTTCCCTGCTGTTTCTCGTGAGCCTCGATGACCTCATAGCAAGAGGTGGGTCAGACTCTCACCTAAAACCAAAATTTATCTGCTCCTGTTGTTTCAATGGGGGAGCCTTTCTTACCATTTTAGTGTAGCCCAGCTTTAACCTGCAATTAGGGCCTTCAGACATTGCTGTAATACAAATAATATGCACCTGCTTTATTCCAGCAGCTCTGTATGGGGCTAGTACCAGTTCATTATCTATCAGTTTAGCTTAGCTTGACCCTGCTGCTGTGCCTGCAAAGGAGCAGAGAAAACCAGTGTTGTTTCACCCGCAAACCGAATGGTTTTTTGTGAAAAGCTGAATTGCTTTGTTCCCTGTTGAAGGTGGGAAGTGTCAAAGGATGGACACCTGTGATACTAGGACATGAAGGAAAGAAAACTTAAGGTCCACCCTGAGTTAAATGTGACTTGTTTTCTCAGTTTCTATTGGCAACATGCATTTCAAGCCCTGATCCCACCTAGAAAAGTTTGACTTGTGAACAGAATGTATGGCGTGCCACCCTAAATTATGATTGATTTTCTTTAAAACACATTTAAAATCAGATTTGTGGCACACGGTGTCCTTTGCTATTAAAATAGAAATGCTCAGTAGTGTTCCATGCAGGGTCAGCAGCATCTGATTTAGTTAAAGAGATGCATGTACATTTAATTCTAATTTATCCTTCCATTATTTTCAATTAATTTCTTCCAATTCAGGTGTTCCTTTGCGGAAAAGTACATGCACAAAACTTAGCAGCATTCTGGAAAAAATAGGTTAAAGCAATATGCTGCTCCACTGCTCTGCAGAGAGGCAACATCTCTGCTGCCCAAACCACACACTGCATCCTGCCCTGGACTACCTGCTGCCAAGCTGATTTCATGGTGACCAACACTGATAGTTCATTTCTTCATGCCTCTGTTTCCACTCTGATCAGTAATTTCCAGGCTAAGGCTCGGGATGCCTCTGTACCCGGAGCAACCAAGCCAAGCACAGAGGGGTAGTTATTTTATTTTTAACAGGTTTTATCCTTTGTGAAACTGCTTCTGCTATAAATAGCAAATTTGACAAGTGTAGCTGTCCTGGTCGACAAAGGTACGAGAAATGCTTTTTTTTAAGTCACAACAGGCAGCAAATTGCAAACTGCCAACCTTTTAATCTCTCTGCACCAGTGGATGCTCATATCTGTCTTTGCACAAGGTAGTAGCAGTGGGATTGCAGAGTTCTGTCTTGCAGCTATGCAAGCTCCTTGCTGATGGCTGACATGCTACCTCTGAATCAACCTCCAAGCCTTCCGAGCCATTTAGAAGTCATTCATGCAATATTGTTTGGCCATCATTATGTTTTTTCTTCCTCTTTTTCTGTTAGAGGATGCAAGTGATTGCTTTTAAGATGGAGGGACATTCCAAATAAGCTTTTTATCTTAGAGTAAGGTAGACTTTCTGGTTTGTTGTTATTTGTACAGGCAGCCCCACCTACATCAGTGGGATTGAAAGGCAAACTAATGACTTACCTGGGTACCTGAACCCAGATTCACAGATTTCATCTGTGCAAGTGCAACACATCTAGTCCATTCTGTTGCCATGTCTTCCTGCTCTCCATCCATTTTTGTCTTACGACTTTTTCCCTTAAACACAGTGCTTTCATTTCACAGTAGACGTGGAGATGGCTGACAGTGTGTGCAGGACAGTGCTCTCATGAACTGTATTGTGGGCTCCTTATAAATCTATAGATTTACAAATTACTTCTGGGAGATTAAAATGATGGATAGTATATAAAATAAAATTAAAAAAAAGAAAATGGAAGTATTGAAAAAGGAACATAAGACATACTGAAATTAGTTTGATTTTTGACAGGTACGTATGAGAGTGTGTATTACATAAAGAGCTCAGTACAGTTGTGCATTGATCACAGCACCTGCTGAAATTCATGATTTTCTGCATATAATTAGCATTTCCCTTGCTTCCTTTTTTCTCCCTCGTTCTTCTTCTTCTGAAAAAAAGGACAACTGACAGTTGCACATTACTGAATTTGCTCATTTAATATGAGCCCATTACTCTATAGAGGGAGTTTGCCTCTGTATTCTGCAATAATCTGATAATAGAGAGTAGCTCCGAATATTATAGCATGCTTACATTTAATTAAGCAGTGACCATTTGTACTCTATAGACTTAAGCTCCCTGTGGTCCTAAAGCAGAAAAGAAAGTCCTTTAGGAGATATGCCAATCTTTTTATTTCCTCCATAGTCTTCTTGGCTTTCGGAGGATGCAATTATATGAACAAATAAAATGGCTTGACTAAATTCCCCTACGTGGCAGGCCCCTTTCTGCTGATAAAGCTACTTGTGTGTGCCGTAATTAAATGAGAATCTTAATATTTAACTAAACGTAATAGGCTGTTGCTTTGGCAGTTTTGTAGGGAACACAATTTCAATAGGGATGAGACAGGCTTTTCAGAAGCAGTGTAAATAGTCCTGGAACCAATAGGCTCTTGCTGAAAGATGTAGAAAGAGCATGTTATTGTGGTGTGCCTGCCTTCTCAACAGAGATGGGCAATGACAGCACAATTATCAGCTAATCTAAGTATTATTATTGGAATAGTTAGGATTACACATCTACTTATTGATGTGTATCTAAAGGGAAGATGCAGTCAATTAAACTCACAGTTTGGTGCAAAAACCCTCTCTGGATCCACAATGGAGAAGTGATGCTTTGGGTCCCCCTGCTCCAATCCCAGCCTGTCACCATGGGGCCAAGCTTTGCAGCACATTCCCAGGACTGAAATCCAAGGCCAGGATCTCTCCATCTTTGAATCCCTCCCCATGGGGCTCAGGATCCTTATCATCACACATGGAAATGTTACCTCAGGATGAGTCCTTTCCTTACCAACTGTGAAGGACTTGTTCTTTCTCTTGCTAGAATTGGTCACTTTTTTCTAAAAGGTGCTCAGGAGCCAGGGTGTGAGTTGTAAAGGTTAAGTCCTTTATTTAAAAAGTCTTTATTTAAAATAAGAAGAAAGAAATCCTCTGTTCCCATCCCAGACAGTTCTTGGATAAGAGACACAAGAAAAATAAACAATTGGTGAAACATAGCTTGCAAACCAGTAGTGCTGCCAAACCTGACACTGCAGGTTTGTGTGGTCTGTCTCCCTTATCTGCCCCCATGGTTTTCCTTTCAATTGACTTTCTCGTGTATAGCACCACAACCCTGTCTTGAAGCACTCTGAATTCTCCTCCCTTTCCCCATTTTTTTTTGCATAACTTGGCCACAGACTTGAGGACCTCTTCATTTGACCCCTAGATTTGCATGTAGATGTCTGACTGGGGCTCATAACCATGTCTCAACACAGGTGGCTGCATTCCTGTAAGGAAACCTGTGTTACAAATATTATGAAATAATATGAAATGAAATGTTAACAAGCATTTTCACAAACAGTACTGGAAGTCTTTGTGATCTTATCCTTCTTACAGAACTTTTTGAGCTGGAGGTAAATGAAAATGTGCAGCTGGCCGTAAATGACAGGCAAATGCCTAAAGTAGAATACATGGAAATCAAGATAGATGATTACAGTAAGTAGCACTTTTCCTCTATCTTATTTTTCTTTTTAACTATTGCTGTGGAACGATACAGTTGTCTTGCCCAGACTGGCAGGAGGAAAAATGTCTTTGACTCTCAGTTTACTCACACAGTTAGCAAAGCAGTCTCTTAGGATGTGCTACATAAGGAAGTTATTACTGAGACAGGATTTGATGAGAATGAAGCTAAAGAAAAGCAAAATGATAGGATTGGGTGTTGTTGTGTTTTTTCTTTTTTTCCTTTAAAATTTTCTTTGCAGATGAAAATCCACTCTGGGAAACGACACAGTGTGGTGCTTCCATTGTTCAGGGCATTTGCCATAGCTCAAGTGGTTTATTATCTAAAATGGGTGTGAGGTAGAATATAGTGTATGTGCTTGCTGGCTACAGCTGGGACTGCCTTTCATTGTACTATATTGAACCACAGTGAATGAACCTGACTGCCCCTTGAAGTCATTCAGGAGTCTTTGAGAAAGCCATATTATTTGATAGGGCTGGGAAAAAAAAGAGAAAAAAAAAAAGCTTTTCAACAAAAGCCAAGAGAGATTTCATCTGGAATGAAGAAAACAGAAAAATGGAGCAGTTTATATCAGCACCTGGCACATTGTGTGCACCATTTGTGTAATTATTTCCCACATATCTGTATGCCAAAGGGGACAAAAAGAAAAAAAACCTAGTGGCAAACAGTTAAAGTGTAGGCATTTTCTGCCTGGCTCTATAGCTGCAACTGAAACAACCTAAAAAGCATCTGCTCTGGTCATAAGCAGATAGAATACATGGAAAATCCACATATTCAGGCTTGTGCAGTTGCTCACCAGAGCCCTAGTCTGTGTGTAGGGCAGTAAGTCTAAAAACTAACACAGAACGTGGATTAAAATGACCCATTTGGATTTTGGCATTTTCCACGCCTAAAAGCAGCACACCTTTCAGATAGGGCATAAAAAATTGAAGGCAGGGAGGATGGCAGGTTACTGATTTCAACCATCACCAGGTGTTAAAAAAGGCTGAAAGGCATTTGAAAAGGATAATAATGGCTCCAAAATGTTCTGCTTGCCACATTGGTATTAGGAGAGCATTAAATAACACTTCCAGGCCTCACAGGCAAGAGAAGGAAGCTGTTGAAAAGATGATGCCTATCCCCTGCATCAGCCGACTCGGTGGTAGTGGGAGCTCATGGTGACTACCTCAGGTTCAGTGTCTTACCTGCAAATATCACTGACACTGGGTTCTGCTCATTTAACCAAATGCATGCAATAAATACAAGTGAGCTGTTTGCATGTCCTGCCTGTGTCTTCATGGCCTTGGGCTGAACAGCCCTGGGAACATTGCAAGTGGTGCTTATTTATATTTAAAGTCAAGCGATGGCCTTTTGGGCTGTCCCTGGGCCATTGATCCAATTTGCAGGCCATTAGCATTCAGATGGAATAACTAATTAGGCAGAGTGTCAGACAATGATTGCAAAGCAATCCACTTAAACCGCGCAGCTAATGTGTGTATTAATCTATTGAAAATGCTCCTAATACCGATTTAATTGCTGGGCCTTTGCTAATCTGGATTGTAGTTAACATTTTAAATATAAATGTGCTCTCGTTGGTGCAGAAGGTATTCATATGGGAGTGGTTCAGCTGTCAATACAAGGCCATTGAAAGTAGTTAAAGGAGCTGTGGTGAGAGCCCCCATGCCATAGGGACATTTTCCACTTTTGTTGGTTTGGAACCAGCCAAACCATGCAGCCTTAAGCACGGTTGCCTCCTGTTTTAGAGTACCATTTAGGCTCCCTAAAAATCAGGTTTGAAACAGATGTTTCTCTACCAGTGTTCACACCATTACAGCACAAAAAAAAATAATCCCATTCTCCCGTCCAGCACACCATACTTAATTGGGTCTTAAATTATCATCCTCCTCGCCTCTTTCCTCCCTCCTCTGCTGCCCTGAAATATTGATTTCTGGCTGTGTCACTCATACAGCTGCCAAAAAGGAAAATTATAGCTATTGCCAGATGTTAATTGAATGCTGTAAAAGTGATGCGTGACTGAGCAGCGCACTCTCTTCCCTCAATTTACATTTCTTGTCACCTCAGCTACTATAAAATGATCTTTTCATTGGCAACAGCTGTGTTCCTAAGGTGTTATTTACCAGCACGTCCGATGAAATGCTGTGTTGTTCCTGTTCGTAAGTAGCCGAAGCACCAGAAATATGTACTATCATTATGTTGTTTTTCCTACACTAAAGACACGCTGTCATTTGTTGTTTTCTTGCCTAGAATTACCAATGCAGATCCTAAAGCCAGCGACGTTTTCAGACATGGCACACTATCCCTTGCTTTTAGTTGTGTAAGTTTTCACTCTTCTTTTGTTTCTCTTCACATTATTATGGCAGTGTGGAAGTTTCAATCATAGCCAGAGCCTTTTAAGATATGACACAATGAGTACTAGTCTGTTATGCACCTAAGTCCTTCACATTTCCCTTCCAAATGGCTCACATGGAGAAAGAAAAGATGGACATTGATTTTCTACCCTGGCATTAAGGCAGTCACATGGTTTGGTGATTTGGAGTGGTTGAGCTGGGCATGCAGGAGAGTTAGCATCAAGGATCTCAGCTCTCCATGGTTTGCAGAAGTATTTCAACAAACCTCAGGCAAAAGAGAGGCTTGTCTCCATCCAAAGCAGGAGCTATGTCTGCTGGGACACTGTAGGAAGGGGATCATCCTGCTTTCCTTCTTAGTGCCTTTTGAAGATCTCCACGATTTTAGCATTTATATTAGGCAGGTAGAATTTACTCCTGGGGAGCATAGCAGATGGGTATCTCTTTATGCAACATTTAGTAATAATAATATTCAGAACTATGTTTTTTTCTGGAAATTTGGGAAGAATCCAGGGGAAAGAATTGACTGGCCTTGGGGACACCTTCCTGACCTGCTGCATCCTGCTGTATCACTTGCTCCCTGCCAGGGGATGCCCTGCAGCAGAGAAGCCCCATGTAGGAGTGAGAGAGGTAGATGAATGCCTGAATGCCACGCCGCACTTCCTTCCATGAAGGACAAAAACACTGCAATAAGCACACCATTACATCACAGAATTACTGCAGAGAAAATGTGCTTCATTAGACAAGTGCTTGAGGAAGATTGGTACTCATCAAGCTAACAGCACTTGATTAGGCTGCCTCTGAAGCCCCATGCGCCTGGGTCTCGTCTGAATAAATGCAAATGACCGAAGTCACATGAACGTTAAAAACCTGCAATGAGTTGTCTGATGTTCCCAAGAACCCCCTAGAAAGGACAAGAATTGGGTGGAAGTGCCTGCAGCTCTACAGTCATCCCAGCCTAAAATATTACTTCTCGTCACCATCACCTTTTGTTTTTTCTGGGCTGTCTGGCAGAAGTGTGCTCAGTATTTCTTGAGGCAGTGCCCTTATGCAGGCTCTGAGCAGGATGTTCAAAAGGGAGTCTTGCCCATATATTCCCCTTACCTTGGGCCAACCTGGGCATTTCTATGCTCTTGATTTTAACACTTCTAGAAGTATTCTTGCCCTCTGCACTTGCCTCAGTGGAAGGTGACAGACATGATTGACAGCTCCATCTACAGCCAGTCAAGAAGCTGATGGGAGAGGGGTGGTCTGTGTGGGGTGAACAGTCGTGATAAATGAAACTCAGACACCTGACAGTGAAGGGAGGATGAGTGGCTGCAGGCTTCAACCAATGTGTCTTGGCAGCACCCCGAGCCAGGCCCCTTGCAGCAAAGCTTCCACCAGAAATACCCCATATTTGGGAGTTGTAGAGATGTAGATACAGATTATAGTCAGATATAGCAGAGAAATAGATAGAGATGTTAATGAGGAAAACTTCACTGACTTCTGCATAACATCCCGTCCTCACAACAAGCAATGGCCCTGGGAAGGGATCTGGGCTCCCGTTGAGTGATGTTGTCTTTGCTTCTTGAAGCACTGCACCTTTTCATTATGCCTGTTTGTGTTTCAGGGATGGGACACCAGGCAACCAGATTGTAACGGAGAGGTTTGAGGTGACGTGGGAGAGTGTGATGGTCAGCTTGCACAATGCCATCGTGCTGAAGTTCGACGGCCGTGGGAGCGGCTTCCAAGGCACTAAACTATTGCACGAGGTTAAGAGGAGGCTGGGCCTGTTGGAAGAGAAGGACCAGCTGGAAGCTGTCCGGTGAATGACACTGTTCTTGAGGAGTGACTTAAATTACAGAGGGGAGATTTAGATTAGGTGTTACGAGGACTTTCCTCACTCCAGGGGTGGAGAGGCACAGGCTGCCCAGAGATGTTGTGGATGCCCCCTCCCTGGAGGTGCTCCACACCAGGTTGGATGGGACTTTGAGCAGCTTGATATGGTGAGAGTGTCCTTTCTCAAGACAGGGGCTTGGAACTGCATGGTCTCCAACCCAAGCCATTCTTTGATTCTATGAACTTAATTAATTATTAATAATTACTCCAAGGCTGGCATTAGTCCTGCTTCCTTCAGCAGTACGTAAGGTTACAGCAGGAGGGAAGGACAGTATAGTCCCATGGCTATGACCAAATGATAGCATGTGAGGGAGGGAGCTTGTGCCAGCCAGCACAGATGGAGGAGAACAAGCTTAAAGAGCTAAATTAGAGCACACTTATCTGTGTCACATGTTCAAAGCCTATTTATTTTTAGCTCTGTACAGTCATACAGCTGCAAACAAGTAAGCTGGAGTATCAACTCCTAGATTAATTTTTTGCTGGACTTGCAGTGGGAGAAAATGTATGTCTTTAAAACTTTACGCTTTTTAAAGACTTTTTAAGTGTAAAATTCTAAATTCCAAGTCCTGTCTTATTGTTAGATTTACTCTGAGCACAATCACACTAAAAACACCACCAGCACAGTGTGATAGCTACGGCTTTATTATGACTATCAGAGGCAGGGCTCTACTGTGCCTAAGGGAAAAGTGTTTTTAATTCATAGTTTCTCCCCTCATATTCTAGGACAATGCTGAAAGAACATTACATCGATAAAATGCGAGTTGGCGTGTTTGGGAAGGTGACTTTTTTCTGTTATTTCTCTGCACTGTTTTAGTTGGCTGATGAGGTTAAGCAGCTGAGCTAAATCCTGATTGTGTTAGTGGTGCTTTTTGTTATTATTTATTTTGGAGATGATGATGGTGAAAGCTTTTGTTTTATCAATGTATTCGTCAACGTGTGCGAATTAACTTCAGAGTGCAGAAAGTGACTATTTGTCAGAAAAATGCTGTCATCATTAATTACTTTTTGCCCTTGCAAACTTTCATTTCATGTTCAGTGTGTCCCTGAAGGCTTATGGCAGTGTGGGCAGATCTAGCTCGTGTTGTACAAATGCTCAGCAACAGTACTGATTTCTGAGCTGACTCACACCCCAGCATGTGCCCAGCTGGGAAACGGCAATTGCAAAGTACACACAATTTGAAATGAGAATGGGACTGTGAGTAGAAGCTGTTGTGAGAGATACAGGCTTAGAGTGAGTGATGAGAGCTGCACATACAGCAGCATCTCCGTGGGGAATTGTTAACAGACTGACAGCAGACACCAAAATTATGATGTCCTTTTTAAATAAGGAAGTGCTGAGATGATATTTCAGAGATGTTATATATCTGAGCAGCTCTACAGCCATGAAGTGGGTTAAGAAGAGGCAGATTCTGAAGTCAGAGGGGCACACAATCCTCTGACTTCAGCAGAGTGCAGCAAGTGCAGAGCTCATCTGCAGCCATGACCGTGGAGATGTCCCTTGCTCCGAGCTTCTCCAGGATCATGTGCTGAGGGCTCTGCAGCAGCCCTCAGAGGTTCCTGCAAGGTCTCAAGTGCCCTGTTCTGTATTCAAAAACAGCAAGATGTCACTGCAGGACTTCTGATGTCCCTGTCCTGTTTGTCTTCCAGGACTATGGTGGATATCTGAGCACTTACATGCTTCCAGCTGGCGAAGAAAACCAGGTGTTTGCTTGTGGAGCTGCTCTTTCTCCACTGACAGACTTCAAACTATATGGTAAACACCATCCCAGAGCCCACAGACCTTCCCTCTGACCACACATGATGTGTCTACCCTACCCTTACCCAGTTTTCTTCTCTTTCTTTCCCAAGATCCTGTTTGTTTTACATTATATGTCTTCTCAAGACTAGCTATAAAAACTATCAACTGCTTTTACCATCCTTCCTCTGCCACCAACCTGTACCACTGTCTTGAACATTATTCTTTGCCTGACCCATCCCTCCACGGGAGCTGCAGTGCAGTGCCCATCCTGTGCTGGTGATCCCAATAGTTTCCTCCTGATGATACCCCATGCATACTTTCTCTCAGGGTCACCACTTCCCTTTGCACTTAGTGTCAGTGAAATCAGAAAGCCAGTCATGTTAAGGCACTGCAGCTATCCCAGAGAGCAACAGGGGCTTGTAGTTATGGAGTCAGTCCCTTACAAAAGGGACAAAACATGGCACTCCTCCTCTTATATCTCAGTTACAGTAAGTAAATAAAAAATAGTTCATCTGTTACTGATAAAGAAACCATAAAGGCATTGTGATAATGAAAGCCTGTGATGCAGTACGTATCCTGATCATATTTTCAAAAACTTTAAAATTAATACATTAAAACTTCAGCAGAAAATAAACACTTTTTAGCATCTACAGTATTTAACTAAGGAGCAGCAATGTACTCAAATATGACTGCAAGATAATGTTTATTTCTTTTCAAGCTTCAGCATTTTCTGAAAGATACTTGGGCTTGCACGGGATTGATAATAGAGCATATGAGGTAAGTGCATGGACACTACATTTCCCTGATAAAATGTGAGAGGGGTTTTAACTCTTTCTCCATGTGTTTTCTTCTGGGGAAGGAACAAGAACATGCAATGGACTCTGTAATTAAGAGGCAGGAAGGTATAATTAAGTCTGCTTACTGCCTTTGTCATCTTCACAGTAATAGTGAATACTTTTTTTTATTGATTAACCTTCACGTCTATCTGTCTACGCTGGGTGAACATAGATATCCCAGTTTTACCAATTGAAAGAACTGAGGCTGAGAAACTCAAATTCACCAGTGTAGTTACAACCTCCATCCAAGTTCATCCTAATGCTCTTGCCATTTTTATACCTTCTAAGACGTAAATTCTGATCCTTTTTCTTGAGGCAGACAGCTTCTGGCACCCTGCAGTGGAAGCTTTTTCGTGGTTATCTAGATTTCAGGTTTACTGTCTCTCAGATTTTGCATGGATGATCTCTAGTTCATGGCAAATTCTTTATGCTCTTTTAGGAATTTAAAGATCAGTAGTAGCAAAAGCAAGCAAAACTATTTAAATTAGAAATTTAATAGAAATTAGAAGTTAGAACTTTAATTGTCACTTGTTCTTTGTGCATTGAAAAGTTGGCTTTATCAAAGAGCAGACTTTGGCCTCTTCAGGTTTCTTCTTGGTGTATTGACATAGAATAAAGCCCTGAAGGGAAGATGAGCCAAAGTTGGTTGATGCTCAAGGGTCATCTCCTCCAAGCTCAGGAGGACAGTGTATGCGTAGCATTGGTCAAAAAGGGAAGAGTCATTGATGAAATCTACCTCACTTGTGCAAAGCATTTGACACCATCTTGTATTATATCCTTGTCACTAAATAGGAGAGATACAGACGTGACGGATGGACCTCTCAGTGTGTAAGGAATTGGCTGGATGTTCGCACTCACAGAGTTGCAGTCAGTGGCTCAGTGTCCACGTGGAGACTAGTGAATCACCCCTTTTACTCTGTTTTGTGAGACCCAGTGATGCATCAGCCCTGGGGCCCTCAGTACAAGGACATGGAGCTGTTCAAGCAGGTCCAAAGAAGGCCACAAGGATGCTCTGAGGGCTGGAGCAGCTCCCCAGTGGGGACAAGCTGAGAGAGCTGGGGTTTTCAGCCTGAAGAAGAGAAGAGAAGGCTCTGGGGAGACCTCATTTCAACTTTCAGTACCTAAAGGAGAGCACAAGAAAGCTGGGGAAGAATGTAGTGAGAGGATAAGGGGTAATTGCTTTAAACTGAAGGAGGGTAGATTTAGATTGGGAATTAGGAAAAAAATCTTCACAATGAGGGCAGTGAGGTACTGGCACAGGCTGCCCAGAGAAACTGTGGGTTCCCCATCCCTGGTGGTGTTATGGATCAGGTTGGATGGGGCTTTGGTCAGTCTGCTCTAGTGGGAAGTGTCCCTGCCCATTGACAGGGAGGTGGAACTACATGGACTTTAAGGTACCCTCCAACCCAAACCATTCTGTGATACTATCACTTGGGATTATCTGCTAGGAACAGCACTTGAGCTCATTACAGAGCATTGCACTCCACCAGGCATGTCCCCCAACTGATACACATCTCCTATTTGCCAAGTTGGACCACAGATTGCTTAGGGAATAAGAACTGCTCCTATCCTGTGAACAATCCTTGAAGTTTATGAAAGTCATATCAGTAAAAACCAGATGTAGACCCCAGTAAACCTGTGCTGTCCCACACCAAGGTGCAACTGAAGAAGCAGAAATCAGGGAATAATATGAGGGAGAACAGAGTGCAAGATGCTTGGATATACTATCAAAAAACTTTCATAAGGATGAGAGAATTCTTTATGCTCAAGGATATGAGGATGACCAGAGTCAACTCTTGCAAAATTTGTAAACTCAACTAGTTAAGTCCATACATAGTGTAGTATTTGAAGTCATTCCAACTACTGTGTCCCTTGTGCACTGGGGAGTTGTCTGGGGGCTAAAGCATTCACAGCAGTGGATTCTTGAGAACCTCCTTTGGTCCATCTGAGCTCATCAGTGGCAGCTTTCACACCATACCTAAGTCACTGCTGCTCACTGAACCACTTTTAGCACATGCAATTGGGCACCTTTTTTTGTCAGTGTATTTTATTCACTGGAAATTCACTTTGACTTTTTACATGTTCTGCAGTTGAGGCTTTCAGTGAGCATTAAAGTATATAATATAAAGTATATAAAGCTGAGGGTCTCTGACCTCTTCCTGCTGCTGGTGCGGAGCATGGAAGGAGCAGTGGGGGTCTGTTTTACCTCTGGAATGATTCAAGTGGCTGAGAGGGTATGCTGTGCTGGTGTCTGCTTGTTATCCATGTGACAGAGTATCAAATGGAATTAAGTGCTTCTATTCCCCCCACATGAATTGCTAATTTCTTGCAAGAGTTTTAATGTTATGGCAACCTTTACCTTCACAGATCACCAAATTAGCACACAGAGTCTCATTACTGAAGGAACAGACATTTTTGATCATTCATGCTACTGCTGATGGTAAGTTAGACCATCACTGGAGTTCGTTATGTATTTGAGATGGCTTTGATTTTTCTTAATTAAATTTGCCTCTTTAATGATTGTAATCTGTTTCTACAGAAAAAATCCATTTTCAGCATACTGCGGACCTTATCACACACCTAATTAGGGCAAAGGCTAATTACAGCTTGCAGGTACAGTATGTGTTTCTCTTTTTCATATTCTCAGTCTGAACTCAAACTGCTGTTATGAAACAAGCTTTGAAAAGCCACTTGCAAATATAGCCCAACAGCAGAAACAGAATCAGCTTGTAATGTGTTCCCATGTATTCACGTGCTAACTTGATATCACTGTTTTGGTTTGGACAGTTGTTGGACAGTTATTGAATTACAGTAAATTACATTTTGCAAGGAGTATCTCTAAGGAATTGATGCCTGCTGTCTTTCAGTGGGAACAACAGGCTGAAATCAGGATGAATTACAGATATAAAGGGCTCTAAATTAAATCAACTGGAAAAGTTAGGGAGAGAAATGTTTCTCAAATCTGACGTCCCCAAGGGATGCACACCAGTCTGGAAAGCCCCTCTTTCTGCTGAGTTACAGCTCTGATTTGCTGAACCCACATCCATGTCAGTGATGCCACGGCTTTCCAGAGAAACTCATCCACACATGATGGGATGGTCCCTGGCCTCTTCCACCTGCTGATCAACAGCCAGGAGAGTGTCAGCAGTTGAGGCTACTGTGCTAGGGACTGCAGCTCTCAGTATAGATGGTTTTATTGCAGTGCACAGACACGACTAACACTTGATCTACTGAATACCAGCTCCCTCTGGCTGCATTTCTGCAGAGCTTCACATGAGCTCCATCAGGTTCCAAAGGCAGTAGGATGAAGCACAGACTCTGGAGCTGTGGAAGGAGCCTGGCAGGGGTTTGGTGAGCACTAAGGGGAATGAAGGTCTTGTGCACATTTGCAGGGCAGAAGCATTAGTGCTTTGGAGCTTGAAGGCAGCCATGGAGTAGATGCCCCTTAAGGATTTATTGAGGAGTGAATGGAGACATCATGGATTTGCGGTGTGGATCAAGGCACTCAGAGCAGCAGTGGGACCCCTCACTACTACCTGCAAGGATTCAGCCCAAGAGGCTTGTTGCTTTTTCACTTCAACATGTGCAGAAGTTACTTACTGGGTGGTTTGGTTCTGCTTTGCTTGAACTTGTTCAGAACAAAATTAAATGAAACACCCGCCTACAGAAATGTTCCTTTTGGTTCACTCAGAGCACTGGATTAACCTGGGCCTTGTGGCAACCACTGGAAGACGTGGTGCTGAGGGTGCTGAGTGCTCAGTTCCAACACTTTAAGCTTCTCACTGTGTATTTCCTTGCTTCTTTGCAGGTTTACCCTGATGAAAGCCATTATTTCAGCAATCCAGCATTAGAGCAGCATTTGTACAACTCCATTGTCAACTTCTTTGCATCATGTTTCCAAGTTCAGGACAAACTCCCAATAGCTCCACTGAAAGAGGAGGAGGACGACGATTAACCCTGTGTGTCTGTGCTAAGCACAAGGCAGATCTCTCTAACAATATGCAACTGGATCATGTTCCTGAAGAAAGAGATGTTATGTTGTTAGCATGTATTTAAAGAAAACTGAAAGCAGTTCCTCTGCTTTACTTGACAGCAACTCCTTCCTAGATGGAAGAGCATTAAGCATGGTGAACTCAGCAGAAACTGCTGTCTGAAATTAACTCATCACAACCAACATCTTCTTTTTCTTTCCTCTTTTTTTTTCATTTTTCTTTCCCTTTTCTTTGCCACAAAGTGACTTCTGGTGTGAAAGTGGAAAGATGTTGGACTTTGAAGGAACACCCCACAAAACCACTTTGAGGACTGGAAAATGTAATGTCCCTTTGCATTCAAGCAATCAAGCAATAGCCCTGAAATCTGTCATTTGCATTACGTTCCCATAGTTAGCATCACACTGTGTAAAAAAAATCTAAAACGCAGAAAAGATTATAGCACAATTATTTTAAAGGATACTGATTCATGCATACTTGCCTGCTCTTTCCCATGATCAAAAGGTTTGCCATTGCTACAGGACATACAGATTCAGTTGTACAGAGTGTCTCTGTAGTTATGCTGATGTTTACCTTCCTGTAATTATTTCTTAATTTTGCTTTTACTTCTGTTTTCATTTGGTCTCATGCTTACCTTATTAGCTTCTCAGCTTGTTCTGGATGAGGAAAAAACATATCAGGAATTAACCAACCCTCTTCAGACCGTAGAGATCTGGAGAGGCAATGAAGGTCAGGGTAACCAGCCACTAAAAAATCTGTTACACTAAACAAAGAAAATCTCACTCTTGTGTATCTGGCACAGCCTTTACTCACAAGATTGAGCGTTTTCTTTGGCAGCCTTTAAAAATACACACATAAATAGCCTGAATCAGATTAACGTTGTGACGTTTACAATACTAAAGAAAAATATGTGATGGTCACAACTCTTTGTTTGTTTGTTTTTTAATTTCTGGTTGGCAGCCTGTTGGGAGAACTAGGCTAGATTAGGTTTTGGCAGCAGAATTTGTGGCAGATACTTTTCAGATCATCTCATAAAGCCATTTAAACAGAACCAGTATGCCCAGATTTATTGCACATGCTGCCTGTGGCTCAGTTTTACTCCAGGTCGATGATTAGCGCATTCCAAAACGTTTGGTTATCTCTTCTGCTCGCATGAGTTTTGCCAGGCATACTAGATTAAAAAAAAAAAAAATAGGAACAGTTTCTGCTTTAAAATATCTGTCATTTCTACACTGTGGAGCAAAGCAACTTTTTAAACTTCTTGTGAAAATATTTCAGCCGTCAGAAGGAAACCCAACGCTCATTTGTTGCCATTTTCCCACCTGATAAGAATTTTGGCTAGTGTTGCTCCTTGTACAATACTCTGACCAAATGTACAGCCAGTATTAGTACTGTATACTTCATTTTGTTGTATATAAAGGAATGTAAGTCAGTTATTTGTCAGGTCCCCGATCCAATATTAGTCTTGTGTTCAGCATGCATGCGATAACACTTCTTTGCTGATCAGGACTCTTTAGAAGTACTAGCTTGGAAATATAACAGTTCATGCAATTTCTTTTCTCATTTTGACAGCTTGAATGTCAATGCCAGTTTCTACTTTTGACATAGTACTGTGGGTAAACTCACATCCTGACAGCAAGGATGATGTTTCCATTGTGTTCTTCAGTGTGTCTTTTTTATTACCGTTATTTTAAGCTTTGAATGTTGGTTGTACTTTGACCATCATAACAAGATATACAGATAGACCACGGAAGTTACTTAGTTTGGTTCGATTATCCTCTTTAATTTACAGTGCATCAACATTGTGTGAACAAGAACTGCAGTATAAACCTGCTTTATCCGGCAAAATGCCAAATAGACAATAAGAATGCTGCGTGTCCAGATTTTGCTACACTAAAGAGGCTCAGCGGCCTAAAATGAACTTGACCTGAGAAATGTAAAAATCTGCTCTGTCCACAATCTTTTGTAGAAAGAACTTTAGGATGTGGCATGGTAGTGTTTGTTCATTCATGGAATAAAACATTATTTTACCACCCTGGTTGCTACGTCTGTTATTGAAAGTATTTATGTCAACGTTGAGGGGTCTCGAAGTGCTGTTCCTGGTTGAATTGAACCCAAACTCCTGATGCAGATTAGCTAAATGAAAACAAGCCTGTTAGCTGCTACCAACCTATCAATAAACTATTGTGGATATTTTAATCTTTGTTGCCAGCAAAGCCAGAAATAAGAAACTTCAGTAGTGTTACAGGGCACACAGATTGCACTGGTACAAAATAGCTTTGCTAATATTTGGCCTTACTACCTAAATGTAACTAATATTTTTTTAATTGTCCAAACAAATCAAGCTTATGCCCTCAACTGGCATTTCTGATGCCATAATGTTCAACTGTAGCATCCTGAAGCAGGATAGAGCTAATGAGCAGTGCCCTACTAATTCAGGAGGAAGCCACAGAGGGAAAAATGAGGCATTGCTGGCAGCTAATTAACAAAGCCAGGCAGCCAGCCATGATTGTAATTGTCTGTGGGTTCGGGCTTGGAGCAAACAAACCCATCTGAGTTCTGTTCATAAATACACGCCAAGCAAAGGCTGCATCTGAATGTTTGGAAGGAAGAGCATGAGTGAAGGAGAAAGGATACATGGGATTCTTACTAGAGACCAGTGGAGATTGCTGTTAGCAATGGGGAAATATGGGCATCTAATATGTGAATCCAAAGGGAAGATATTGGTGCTGGAACCCACAGGGGGCTGTGCTGGTACCAGGAGAGGTGCTCTCATACTGCTTTTTCTCTCCGCCTCATGTTGTCACACTGATGTGTACTCAGTATGTCAGTGGAGGTCACTAGATCTTTCAGTGTTACATACATGGTCCAAGGGCACATCTGCCTTTCCTGGGGCTGTGGCTTATCTGGCATGTGTGCCTCAGGGAGGGTTGGGGTGAGGAGTCTTTCCTGTTTGCCTTGAGTAAATGCCCTCTCCTTTTGGTGTTCTTTCTTACCTGAACTTCATATCTGCTTTCTATTTGATAAGGAATAAGAAAAGGCAATATATATATGTATATCTATCTATCTATCTATCTATCTATCTATCTATATATATATATATATATATATATAGAGAGAGAGAGAGAGGAAGAGAGGGAGAGAGAGAGAGTATAGAAAGAAAAGCACAAGGTGTTAGTTGCAAAATCCTTAATCTTTACCTCACACTGATCCACCTACTTACCAATCTATATTTTCCTTTCTCTGTTCAGGCTCCATCTCAAGGGCTCCCAGCAGAGCTCAGGGCACTTCCTAAGACCTGAACCTTCCTCCCACTCCACCTTTCTCTCTTTTCCCAATTCAGCCTGGTTACAATCTGAAAACAAACCCAGCATCCTCTGGGATACTGGGGAAACAAATATAAAAAAAGAAGCGTGATTAGCTCTCCCAATTAGTCATAGCCAGATTCAGTTCCTTATTTTGATAGACAATTCATGTTTGGCCAGCATTCCACTTGGCTCTTAGTGCTTTGCTGGGAGCTGTCCTGCTGCTTGGTGCTGGAGGGAGAATTCCTGCCCTTCCTCTGTAGAAAGCCACAGTACAGAGGAGATGTGGCTGCTGCTTTCTCTGGGCTCCCCTTGCAAAACTGGAAGATACAGGAGGTGGGTAGGGTAGGGTAGGGTAGGGTAGGGTAGGGTAGGGTAGGGTAGGGTAGGGTAGGGTAGGGTAGGGTAGGGTAGGATAGGGTAGGGTAGGGTAGGGTAGGGTAGGGTAGGATAGGGTAGGGTAGGGTAGGCTAGGGTAGGGTAGGGTAGGGTAGGGTAGGGTAGGGTAGGGTAGGGTAGGGTAGGGTAGGGTAGGGTAGGGTAGGGTACAGTAAGGTAGGGTCGGATCCCATGGGGTGTTGGTTCATCCAGCCCCACTCTCATCTCTCCAGTGGGGATGGGGAGTTCTTCATTTAACATCTTTTTAATGCAATGCCTACAAATCAATAGAAAGACCGTCACTCTGTGATGGGGTTATTTGTCTACCACAGGCCCCTGGTGAGCATGGGTTGTTGTTGTCCTTGTGGCACCAAGCGCCACAAAGGGCTGGATGTGGTCAGCCAAGTCCCCCAGCAAACAGAAAATACAGACTTCTTCCTTGGAGACAGTCAAAAGACTTCTGGGTGTGCTCCAGGTGCTGCTCCATCCTGCTCAGGTTACCCCCAGAGGTGCCTTCTGACCCAAACCACTCTGTGATTCTCTAACACCTTTTGCCTTGCCATGAAAAAAATATTTTCGGCTGTGCTCTTTCTCTAGAGTAACGTTTTTCCCAGAAAATGGATTGGAGCAATTGGGAATCTCAAGCCTGACACCATCCCACCTGCATTTCAGTCGTAACATAGCATCCTTGGGCTACCAGGGAAGTGTGCATGTGGAAACAAGGCTTTGGTCTTTGCTACTTTTTGGCATCCTCCACCTAATTTGAATAGAGAGGGCATATCTGGTTAGCATGGTAGGAAATCTGGTGATGCTTTTGTGGAGGAAAGGAGCAAGCAATATCCCAGGATTGGGTGGAAACCCAAGCCAGCAGTGTGTTTTATTTTGCATCTTTATATGCTCAAGGGGCTGCAGTTCTTGAAGAGAATTTTTGTTGAAGGTAGAAACACTGAAAACCTTAAATGAAAGCCTCATCCACCACACAGGATTTGCCTGTGATCCAGCAGACTTCTGCATTTGCTGCTGTGATTCTCATAAGTGTGCAACCTGCAAGGCTATTGGGATGAGAGAAACTTCTCTTAAACACTGCAATGGCAGACTTCAGGCAATTCATTGTGCAGCAGCACAGCAGCAGCCAGAACCTCATCCTAAACTCCTCTAAAGCCATCTTCAGCCTCTGGTGCTATGAGTAAATAGAGGAATAAAAAACATTCTGAATGCAATGGGAGCAAGCACAAGAGTGAGAAGTGAGAAGGTCCCTCCTCTCATCCAAGCAGGCAAGGAAAGCAAGCAAAGAAAATATTAGATCCATAGACAAATGAATTTTGAGAAATTAAGCAAACTTTCAGATTTCTACCAAATCCCTTCATGCAACTGTGGCCAGAGCACGCACACTTGTAGTATGTGTTATTTACTGTACTTACACGGATACAGGAAAGCTTCTGAGGAGTAGGATGCCATCTGCTGCTTCAAGCAGTTATTTCCTTGCTTCCCATCTCTTCCCAGCATGCAGCCTTTGTCAGTGGGGAGAAGTCTGGATCATTTGCAACGTGAAAACATTGTCATGCATGAAAAAAAATTGCCTGGATAATAAAGAGCCGAGCACAAAATTTGATCTCATAAGTGACAAAGAAAAGCTTGTATGCTGAATGAGGCATCTTGGAGAAGGTGGATGGTATTTACCCATAGAATCTTTAGCAAGCAAGATTGGGTTTTGTGGTTGTTTTTTTTCCAGCTTAACTCTTGCTACTAATTCTGCTCCCTTCATTAATTATCAAGGAAGTGGACATCTCCACCTCTGCAATGTCCTGTGACTTGAAAATCAGCCTCAGCTTGTCTTGATGAAATCTGCAGTGAGGAGCAACTCTAAACACACCACCAGCTCTTGGGGATTGGAATTTCAACCAGTGAGTAAGCTCTATTAAGCCCAGTAATAGACACCAGTCCTACCCATCCACACAATGGAAGTGAACTGGGGGGAACCAAGCACCGTCCCATTGGCACTCTGGCAGCAGTAAGTATCAAGCTGGGCTTGCTGCACTGCCTAATCCATAATTTATTGAGATTCATAAATATCAAAACATACCGCAGCTGTTAGTACTTCAGTGTAAAACCCACAAATATTGCTTCAATTATTCAGGAGCTCATTGCAGGAACCAGTCAGCTGCTTTCCAAGGTGCAATTTCAGGGGGTATCCGTTACTTGGGAGCTACAGCAGTGCAGATGCGAGCTGTGTCCCTGGGGCTGCTGAGAACACCAAAAGTAAGAGGAGAAATTGCTTCTCTCTCCAAAACAGCCCAAATGCCCCATGCATGGAGGTGTACAGGCAGCTCAAGGCAGAGCTCATTCCCACAAGCTTCAGTTACACCAGAGGGGGTTCAAGTTGGATATCAGGAAAAATTTCTTCTCAGAAAGAGTGCTCATGCATTGGTGCAGGCTGCCCAGGGACGTGAAGGAGTCACTTGGGGTGTTCAGGAAAAGGATAGATGTTGCATTGAGTGACATGGTCTAGAGCAGTCACAGGCATGAGTTGGGCTAGATGATCTTATTGTTTTTTCCAACCTTATCGATTCTATGATGAAGATGCCACATGAAGAGCTTGATGACAAAACAGAAAAGAGAAGCAAGTCTTGCTGGGTCTGTGGGGACTCCTTCCTGAGCATGAGATGCTGAACAGGAACCCCACATTCATTAAGGTTGGAAAAGATCACAAAGATCATCTAGTCTGATTGGCAGCCCATCACCACCGTGCCCACTAACCACGTCCTACAGTGGATCACACATGAAGGGAGCAGGGCAATGTTAGATTAAATGTTGACCTTCAGCAAATCCCATGTAAGAATGTGAACAGAACTTTGAAAAGTAAACACAAATTTATTTCCATTTCCAGACATTAGTGACCTACTAGACCATCTTGATCTACTCCATTGCTTCAGGACTGGGAACCTAATATCCCATAGGTGTTTAAACATGATCAGAGCTGCCTAAAGGTGTCCCAGGTCCCCAAAGTCTCTCTTTCTCTAAATAGATGACATCTTCCTGGCCCCATGAATTTTACAAAAGAGAGCAAAACAAAATAAAACAAAAAAGCTTTGCATGTTCTTATTTCTATTAGAGCTCTGCAGCAGGTGGAAGGGCGGCACAGCAGGGAAGTACACCTGCTGCCAGACAGAGCTCCTGAAAGAGGGCAGCATGAAATCTTCATGCAAATTTCCCACCAGGGTCTCTCGAATAAAGCTCCGGATTTCCCTGCCCTTAATGAATAAAACACTTGGCCTCGTTAGCCGAGTCTCCAGTATGAGGGCAGAGAGTGCCACCTCAGCAAGCTGCTGTGTTGACCAAAGAAATGACATTACCGAGGTGAATGCTGCTCTTAAGCCTGTGCTGAGGAAGACATGCAAAATGCCTTAGCTCATAATATCACATGCAGCGACGTGATATGGGAATAATTGAGATGTAAGTGGTGCTCAGGCACAAACTGCAGAAGGATTTTTTTTTGCCTTTAT